>NC_090396.1:56610970-57228208 GCF_036365525.1 Heterodontus francisci | reverse complement strand
ATTAGGCTGCAGCGTACCTAATTGGTAAATAAGGTGCTGTTCCTCGAGCTTGTGTTGATGTTCACAGGAACACTGCAGCAATCCCAGGACAGAGATGTGAGCATGAGAGCGGGGCGGTGGGGGTGGTGTTGAAATGGCCTGCAATCGGAAGCTCAGGGTCATGCTTTCGGACTGAACAGAGGTGTTCTGTAAAGCAGTCACCCAGTCTGCGTTTGGTCTCACCAATGTAGAGGAGACTGCATTGTGAGCAGCGAATACAGTATACTAAATTGAAAGAAGTACAAGTAAATTGCTGCTTCACCTGAAAGGATAATAATGATTTGGTTGGACGTAGTCAAGATGGATTTATGAATGGGAAATCATGTTTGACAAACCTGTTGGAGTTTTTTGAGGATGTTACTAACAGAATTGACAAAGGGGAGTCAGTGGACACAGTAATCTTGGATTTTCAGAAGGCTTTTGATAAAGTCCCCCACAGGTGGTTGGTTAGCAAAATTAAACACATGGGATAGGAAGTAATATACTGGATTAAGAATTGGTTAACAGGCAGAACCCAGAGAGTAGGAATAAATGGGTCATTCTCACATTGGCAGGCTGTGACTAGTGGGGTACTGCAAGGATCAGTACTTGGGCCCCAGCTGTTCACAATATATATCAATGATTTGGATGTGGGGACCAAATGTAACATTTCCAAGTTTGTAGATGACACAAAACTAGGTGGGAATGTGTGTTTTGAGGAAGATGCAAAGCAGCTTCAAGGGGATTTGGACAGACTTAGTGAGTGGGCAAGAATGTGGCAGATGGAATATAATGTGAAAAAATGTGAGGTTATCCATATCGGTAGCAGGAACAGATGTGCAGATTATTTCTTAAATAGTAAGAGATTAGAAAGTGTGGATGTACAAAGGGAGCTGGGTGTCCTTGTCAATAAGTCACTGAAGGCTAACATGCAGGTGCAGCAAGCAATTAAGAAGGCTAATGGTATGTTAGCCTTTATTGCAAGAGGATTTGAGTACAGGAGTAGTGAAGAATTGCTTCAATTGTAGAGAACCTTTGTTAGACTGTACCTGGAGTACTGTGTGCAGTTTTGGTCCCCTTACTTTAGGAAGGATATTATTGCCATAGAGGGAGTGCAACGAAGGTTCACCAGACGTGTTCCCGGGATGGTGGGACTGTCCAATGAAGAGAATGGGGAAACTGCGCATGTATTCTCTAGAGTTTCGAAGAATGAGAGGTGATCTCATTGAAACCTACAAAATACTTAAAGAGATAGACAAGGTAGATGCAGGTAAGATGTTTCCCCTGGTTGGGAGAGTCTAGAACCAGGGGATACAATTTCAAAATAAGGGAAAAGCCACTTAGGACAGAGATGAGGAGAGATTTCATTGCTCAGAGGGTTGTGAATCTTTGGAATTCTCTACTCCAGACGGCTGTGGAAGCTCATTCATTAAGTATGTTTAAAGTAGAGATTGACAGATTTCTAAATACCAATGACATAAAGGGATATGGGGATAGTGTGGCAAAAATGCATTGAAGTGGATGATCAGCCATGATCATATTGAATGGCGGAGCAGGCTCGATGAGCTGTATGGCCTACTCCTGTTCCTATGTTCCTATATTCCTATGTAAGGAAGTGTGAGGTTATTCACTTTGATAGGAAGAACAGAAAGCAGAATATTTTTTAAAAGGTATGAAACGTCTAGATGTTGATGTTCAGAAACACTTGGCTGTAATCATTAAAGGAACACAGAAAATCAGCATGCAGGTACAGCAAGCAATTGGGAAGGAAAATGGCATATTGGCCTTTATTGCAAGGGGATTGGAGTACAAGAATAAGGAAGTCTTGCTGCATTTGTACAGGGATTTGGTGAGACCACATCTGGAATACTATGTGCAGTTTTTGTCTCCATATTTAAGAAAGGATATACTTGCATTGGAGGCGATACAGCAAAGGTTCACTAGATTAGTTCCTGGGATGAGTGGGTTGTCCTATGATGAGAGGCAGAATAAATTGGTCCTATACTCTCTGGAGTTTAGGAAAATAAAAAGTGACCTCATTGAAACATATAAGGTCCTGAAAGGGCTTGACATTGAGAGGTTGTTTCCCCTGGCTGGGGAATCTAAAACACGGGGGCACAGTCTCAAGATAAGGGGTCGATTATTTACAACTGATATAAGGAGAAACTTCTTCATTCAAAGGCTTGTGAATCTTTGGAATTCTCTACCCCAGAGGGTTGTGGATACTCCACCATTGAGTATATTTAAGGCTGCGAATAGACAGATTTTGGTCTCTTGGGAAATCAAGGGATATGGAAAGCAAGCAGGAAAGTTGAGTTGAGGCAGAAGATAAACCATGATCATACTGAATGGTGGAGAAGGCTCAGGGGCCGTATGGTCTACTCCTGCTCCTAGTCCTTATGTTCTTAGATCACTGTTACCTTTGGTATGCAGCAATATCAGCCTCCACCAGGAACTTGTCCGGGTCCCTTTTGAATGTCTTCTCTTTTCCACTGAGCTTAATTTCCTTGACTTTTCCTTTTAGATTCCACAAATTGTTTGTTGCCTTACACAAAAATGTATTCATTGGACAGTTCTCCTCCACTAGTTTAGATACCTTTCAAAGAATTTCAGCAGAATAGTGAGGTGTAACATATTGCTTCTAAAACTGTATAGGATACATCTTTGGCACCTAAGCTGAGCATTAATTCCATTCTATAGAACTTTGTCAAGCTTCAGTAGTTGGTCCAGCCCCTCCCCATCTCTGTTATCTCCTCCTGCCTTACAACACCTGTATATATCGGCACTCCTCCAATTCTGGCCTTTTGGGCATCCCCGATTGTAATCGCTCCACCATTAGTGGCTGTGCTTTCAGCTGCAAAGGCCTTAAGCTCTGAAATTCCAACTCTAAATCCTTCTCCCTCTCTACCTCTCTTTCCTCCTTTAAGACACTCCTTATAACCTACCTCTTTGACCAAGCTTTAGGTCATCAGCCCTAATAACTCCTTATGTGGTTCGGTGTTAAATTTTATTTGATAACGCTCCTCTAAATCAGCTTGGGACATTTTACTATGTTAAAGGTGCTGTATAAATAGAAGTTGTTTCCAGATGCACATTTTATGATTTTGTTTGAAAAACAAAAATTCGATGAATGATCAACATCTGTACTGCAATACACCACCAAGGTTGAACAAAGTGAGAGAGAAGTTAAGGCATGTCAAGAAGCAACAAAAGACACTAAACATGACTCCTGAAATCTTTAAGACAGTAGGAAGAAAGGACAGGATGAGGGAGCTATCATTTGTAAAGGAAACAAAATTGGATAATGTGTTCAAGATTATAGGGTTCCCAAAAATATTATGGGGCCTTGGCTATACATTCTCTCATTTCCTTGAGATCTCTCAAAGTATGCTATCTGGCTCAGATAGCTATTTCCAGAATACCATCCCTGGAACAAGAATTTCTTCTCTGAAAACTGTGTCAGTAGGTCTGTGGCAATGGGGACTATAATCTTCAAAAATAGGTAACAATTGTGAGCATATTTTGCATTGACCTTGGACATATAATGCTAATCACATCAGCAAATTCACTCATAGCTTTAGTTAAGATTGTTTTCCTTTAGAGAGGGAGTAATGTAACATATATAGGTCCAAAAGGATTTTCAAAGTTACACATGAAAATCCAGTTAAAGTAACATAAAAGGATACTGATTGAGCAGATTATGCGACATATAAATGTCAATGTAGGCACATCCAGTACATCCAGATAGATTTCAGAAAAGTAATCTATTTTTCTCAGCAAGGATGCGAATAATAAATAATTCTGAAGTTTTTTTTATTCATGGCTGTCGGTGCCACTGACAAGGGCAG
Organism: Heterodontus francisci; assembly: GCF_036365525.1. NCBI lineage: Eukaryota > Metazoa > Chordata > Chondrichthyes > Heterodontiformes > Heterodontidae > Heterodontus > Heterodontus francisci. The sequence continues at coordinate 57,224,342 of NC_090396.1, read as the reverse complement.
TATTTATTGCCCATCCCTAATTGCCCTTGAGAAGGTTGTGGTGAGCCACCTTCTTGAACCGCCACTGTCATATGGTGTAGGTCCACCCACAATGCTGTTCGGGAAGGGAGGTCCAGGAATTCAACCCAGTGACAGTGAAGCAATGTCAATATAGTTCCAAGTCAGGATGATGTGTGACTTGGAGGTGAACTTGCAGGTGGTGGTATTCCCATGTGTCTGCTGCACTTGTCCTTCTAGGTGGAAGAGGTTGCGGATTTGGAAGGTGCTGTCGAAGGAGGCTTGGTAAGTTGCTGCAGTGCATCATGGATATGGTACACATTGCTGCCACTGTGCATTGGTGGCGGAGGGAGTGATTGTTTAAGGTGGTTAATTGGGTTCCAATCAAGCAGGCTCTTTTGTCTTGGACGGGGTTGAGCTTCTTGAGTGTTGTTGGAGCTGCACCCATCCAGGCAAGTGGAGAGTACTCCATCACACTCCTGACTTGTGCCTCGTAGATAATGGATAGGCAGTGGGGTGTCAGGACGTGAGTTATTCATTGCAGAATCCCCTGCCTCTGACCTGCTCTTGTAGCTACCATATTTATATGGCTGGTCCAGTTCAGTTTCTGAGTTAAAGAAGTTTGCTTTGAAAAATAATTATAAAATTAGCTATAAATTAAAATACTTGAATCAAAAGGAAATCTCATATGGGGGATAAAAATATTAATATATTGCAAATGCTTCACTTAATCTGTGCTTCCATACATTCCAGTTTAGGCTCAGATGTTGACCTGAATAGCTTTTTTCTTGAAAGATCCGACTTTATTCAACAATCTTTGATATAAATTCTATCCTATAGAAGCCATGCTCTCGGGTTTATCTATGTTCCAAGAAAAAAGTCACATTAAGGGTAAATGAATATTCTTACTTAAATTTCTTTATCTATAATTTTCCTACTCTACTGTCTAAATTCATTGGTTAAGAGTAACATTTTATGATGATTCTCGGAATTGGTAAATGTATTTTTTTTTAAATACATAATTGTATTGTGATGGAGAAATGATTCAAGTTTAAGTATTATCGTGAGCTGGATCAATAGGCACCAGAAGCAGTTTTTACGAATTACCACTCCCAATGTAAAGCTTCATGTATCACTCAGCTGGGCACGGAAGTCAATGTGCCCTACTCGGTCCCCATTGCAATCAGCTCTGCTTGGATGACTATTCTCATGCTCTCCTGTCTGGACTCCAACACTTGAAACTCTGCTGCCCACATCCTAATTCATACCAAATCCATTCACCCATCACCCCTGTGCTTGCTGACCAACATTGGCTCCCAGTCTGGCAGTTTTAAAATTATCAACCTTGTTTTCAAAATTGCTCCATGGCCTCTTCTCTCCCTATCTCTCTAACCTCCTCCAGTCCTACAGCCCTCCATCAAATCTGCACTACTCTGGTAACACAGGGATAGGCACCAACATGTTGCACCACAGACATTTGACAAAATTATTGACTCAGCCATGGACATGAGTGCAACTGATCTGTATATCAAGTGTATAGCTAACCTAATGCCATCAAAACACAATCCGATTTAAAACACATTTCTCCCTATTTAGTAAGATACCCGGCATTGTTTTTGCTTGCACAAGGATTCAATGTTTGCCCGCACGCTTGAAGAGCAACGCAGAGAATTCAGATAGATGTCCTCTGTCAGGAGTGATCATGATCTTGAGCCACCTAGCCAGACAAGGGCAGCAGCTGCATGGGAATACCATCACCTTCAAGTTCCCCTCCAAGCCACACACCATCCCGACTTGGAACTATATCATCATTCCTTCATTGTTACTGGGTCAAAATCCTGGAACTCCTTTTCTAACAGCACTGGTGGTGTACCTACACCCCAAGGACTGCAACGGTTCAAGAAGGCAACTCACCATCAACTTCTCAAGGGCAATTAGGGATGGGCAACAAACGCTGACCAAGCCAACGACACCCACATCGCATGAACGAATAAAAAAAATCTCTCTCCTCTCTCCCTCTCTCCTCTCTGTGTCCATCCCTCTCCCCTCTGTGTGCCCATTTCTCTCCCTCTTCTCTCTCTCCCATTCTCCTCATTTCCCTCCCTCCCCCTCCCCCTCTGCCTCCCCTCCCCCTCCCTGCCCCCCTCTCCCCCCTCTCCCCTGTGTCCCTCACCCCTCCCGCTGCCCCCTCTCCCTCCGTGCCCCTCTCTCCTCCACTGTCTTCCCCCTCCCACTGTCCTCCTCCCAGTGCCCCCCTCTTTACCCCATCTCTCCCCCACCCCCGCCCTCTCCCTCCTGTACCCCTCCCGCTCCCCCTGTCTTCTCCCTCGCCCTCCACCCACTCAACCCTCTATCCCCCCTCCCTCTCCCCTCCCTCTCCCCTCTCCCTCCCTCTCTCTTCCCCCTCTCTCCCCACATCCCCCTTCCACCAACCATGCACCAGGAGCAGAAACGCATTGCCGCTCAGTGCACTCTGAGAGAAACCAGAGTGTTCAGAGAGCTGAAAATTTGGACTATCTGCCTAAAAAAACAACTTGCTCTGGCTCAAAGAAGTCTTGCCTTTCAGTTCTATCATAACTTTCCTGTGTACTATCCTATCTGTTCTACTCAAACCAACACTCTCCAGGGCTGATTCCGCAGGTCAGACATGGGCAGGGAGCAGCTGATTGACAGCACTGCCCCCTGCCCCATTCCCATTGGTCAGCGCCCCCTGTTTGACGGTTCCAATCTTCCCAGTGAGTCCCACTTCCCCCACACTCCAATTGGACGAAGGTCTGCGCGCAGGCAAACCATTCGCGCTTTTGATTGGTAGGCCAGATACAAAACTTTGGCTGACTATAGAAACCAGCCTGATGCCTCGATCCTTTGTAATTACTTTTTCTCCTGATAATTATAAATGTCTTGCTCCAAGCCTTTAAACTTGTGTTTTAAAACACAAGTATAAAAGGCTTTGAGCAAGACATTCAAAATTACCATGGACCTCAAAATTATTACCAAGGACACTGGTGTCCCTGTACAGACATGTTGCCGACCCCTGTGGTAACGGCCTCTTGCGCATCCCTGATTTTAATCACTCCATCATTGGTGGGAGCGCCTTCACCTGCCTCAGCCCTAAGCTCTAGAATTCTCTCCCTAAACCTCTCCACCTCTCTACCTCTCTCTCCTTCTTTAAGACGCTCTTTAAAACCTACCTCTTTAATCAAGTTTTCGGTCACTTATCCTAATATCTCCTTATGTGGCTCCCTGTCAAATTTTGTTTGATAATGTTCCTGGGAAGCACCTAGGGACATTTTATTATGTTAAAGCCACTGTATAAATGCAGGTGCTGTTGTAATTAGCTTGTAAAATCTACTCCATGTTACATGGTACTTAACAATCAGAATAGGAAGCCATACAAAAGGTGTGTGCTCCAGGGCTTGCTGTTTGTGGAGAGAACTGTGTGGAATATTGGCAGGAAATATGGTCACACAAATAAAGAACCATAAAGTTTGATTGACAAAAATATTCTCTGGATATTTCAACACTCAACAAAAGGATTTAAATTATATGCGGGTTTAACGAGTGGGAATGGTCCTAACCTGGATTGACGAAGTTTACCTTAAAGAAAGGACATTTTCCTTAATTGGAGACATGGAATAGATGGTGATGTCAGTGAGTGTCTATCTTCATTGAGCTGTGGAAATGATGCTTAATTATTCCAGGGCATCCATCTGTAGAAAAATAATAATTTGTGAAAAGTAAGGTGAGATAAAAGTTTAAATTAATGACTTACTTTGCTTTGTTTACTGTGGTGTTGACATAAAGGAGAATCATTTGCAGCATTTTATCCTATTGGACAACAGTTGATTGCAGTGATTCATTTACTGTTAAAGCATCAGAAAGGATCCCAGAACCTTTGTGATCTTAGCAGTTCATCTGAGGTTATGCTAGGATATTGGATACCTTCCAGGATCTGGCAACTCTGCAGAAGACTGAAGAGTAAAAAATGAACCTTAAAAGTTCTATGAACATTAAAGAATTAAGGTCAATTTATCTTTTAATATCAGGACTTGGAGGAGGCATAGAATATAAGAGCAGGGAGGTTATGATGGAGCTGTATAAAACGCTAGTTAGGCCACAGCTGGAGAACTGTGTACAGTTCTGGGCACCACACTATAGGAAGGATGTGATTGTCCTGGAGAGGGTGCAGAGGAGTTTCACCAGGATGTTGCCTGGGCTGGAGCATTTCAGCTATGAAGAGAGACTGAAAACATTTTTGCTCAAATCCCCTCTAAACCTCCTGCCCCTTACCTTAAATCTATGCCCTCGGGTTATTGACACCTCCGCTAAGGGAAAAAGTTGTTGTTTTCCTTAGAGCAGAGAAGGCTGAGGGGGGATCTGATTGAGGTATACAAAATTATGAGGGGCATTGATAGGGTAGATAGGAAGAAAATTTTTCCCTTAGCGGAGATGTCAATAACCCGGGGGCATAGATTTAAGGTAAGGGGCAGGAGGTGTAGAGGGGATTTGAGCAAAAATGTTTTCACCCAGAGGGTGGTTGGAATCTGGAACACATTGTCTGAAGGGGTGGTAGAGGCAGGAACCCTCACAACATTTCAGAAGTATTACAAGGCTATGGGCCAAGTGCTGGAAAATGAGATTAGAATAGATAGGTGCTTGATGGCCGGCATGGACATGATGGGCCGAAGGGCCTGTTTCTGTGCTGTATAACTCTATGACTCTATGACTCTATGAGGCAGTGCATAATTATTGAGTTAAAGGAGATGGCTTGCAGAGTTTCCAAACTTACACTATTGAAATATGGTAAGGAATAAGAACACAAATAACAGAAGAAAGTCTGGTTGCGCAAAATAGACTTCCTAGATGACGTCCTTTTGCATAAGGCAACTGACATTGCCCAAGTTTGCCTTGAACAGTGAGTTGATAATTAGAATAATCACCTTTGGGCTAAAGGGGCAATTTAAAAAGAACCCACGAAAGAGTTTTTAGATTAAGAACTGGGCAGCTGTTCCTGAAATTATTTGGATCATTAACAATGAACTGAACCATCCATTTAGAAGTTGTGAAGGGTAGATAGGATTTGAAAAAGACACTATTCTCAGGATCTTAGCAATGCTGGCAAGGCCGCATTTATCGCCCGTCCCTAGTTGCTAATGAATAGGTGGAGGTGGGCCTTCACCTTGAATTGCTGCAGTCCTCAGCATGTTGATGCTTTAAGGAAATGCCAGACATAATGATTCCAATAAAGAATCTTAGCGTAATGTGAAACTACAAACATCTTGTAATAAAAGTGAAGCTCTCTTTAATCCACTTTCAGCTTATGGTAAAGCTATTGGTTTCTCATTCCAAAACATAATTTGAAGCCTTAATATTTTTCAGTTGCAAACAGGAACCGTGAATACTGAGAATAGGAGAGAAATTTATTTCGTAAGTCCTGGGCCGGAATTTTACGGCCCCTCCACAGGAGTGGGCTGGTGGCAGGGTTAGTCGTTAAATTGAATGGAAGGCAGGAGGTGCTGGTCCCGATGCCTTCTTGCCCCCGCTGCAATTTTACGAGGGGCAGCGGCGGTGAGAAACGGCCCACCCGCCCCAGGCCAATCAAGGCCCTTAAGTTGCCAATTAACTGCCACCTAAGGACCTCCTCCTTTTTATTTTACCAGTGGCAGGCGGGCAGCTCAGGCCCCCAGAATACCGCCAGGTAATACCTGGCAGCCTCCTTGCGGGCTGGAGGGGTGGGCCCCCGAAGCCCAACCGCCCCAGTGAAAGAAAGTCCTCCCCCTACAACCGACCACCCACCACCCCCCCTTGCCTTGCCAAGGCCTGGTTGATTGTCCCCGGCGAGAGCCCAAAAACTCACCTGTCTTCCGGAGCCGTCGTCCCTCTTGCTGCTGTGGCCATGTTGCAGTCCCAGCAGTGGCCACCACTCCCAGTGGCACAGCTGGGACTAACAGCTGCTGGCCCGCTGATTGGCCGGCAACTCCATTAGGTGGGACTTCCTGCCTCAGAGACATGGAAGTCCTACCCAAGACCAATTAACGGTCTGAGGAATGTAAAATCCTGGCTTGATTCCCCAGGCCTGGTGGAGGCGGGCTCACCCCACCTTTTTGGCTGGTGGGAAGGGCTTCCCACCCAACATAAAATTCCAGCCCTGGAGTCTGGAAATGGTAGGATCATACTGAACTGATCTGAGGATATTTAACAAACGAAACGTGAGCATCATATGGCCAGAATGAAGATTACATTTTTTAATGAGTTGAAATGGACTATTCTGTTTGGACCTGGGGTCATCTGGAGAACAAGAGAACTGAAAGAAGAACAATGGAATATAGTCATTTGGCAATTTTGCCATAATTGTGCATCTATGTGTTCAATACCTGGGTTATCTGCAATCTGAACTTGGAAGATTCATCCTGGCTAATATTTTAGAAATGATTCAGTTTTCGTATTGGGAAACATGATGTGCTATTTTATCATAACTTTGCAATACTACTGTGTGTGTACCTACACTGCATGGAGTGCAGCAGTTCAGGAAGGCAGGTCACCACCACCTTCTCAAGAGCAATTAGGGATGACCAATGAATGCTGACCTTGCCAGTGATGCTCACATCCCATAAATGAATAGAAAAAAGCCAAAAATATAGCGTAAAGGCAAAAATTCTCCTTTCTATAAAAAATGTGTCTACTAAACTGAATACAGGAACATCAGTACGCCATTCAATCCCCATGAGTCTGTTCCACTATTCAATGAGCTCATGCCTGATGTCTACCTTAACTGCATCCACCTGCCTTGGTTCTATATCTTTTTATATTCTCATATAGCAAAGATCTATCAATCTCAGATTTAAAATTACTAATTGAACTACTATCTACTGATTTTTATGGGAGAGAGTTCCATACTTCTACCACCCCTTGGTGGAAGAAATGTTTCCTAACTTCTCTCCTGAATGGCTGGCTCTGATTTAAGATTATGTTCCCTTGTCCCAGACTCCCCACCAGTAGAAAATGTTTTCTTCCTAGCTACCCTATCAATTCCTTTTAAAATCCTAAAAACCTCCATCAACTCACCCATTCACCATACTCCAGAGAATAAAAGTCTAGTTTATGTAATCCCTTAGAGCCCTGATCACATTCTGGTGAATCTACACTGCACTCCTTCCAAAGTGAAGGTGTGTGCACAGCACTGTATGCAGCACTCCAGATGTGGTCTAATCAGAGCTTTGCAGAACTGTAGCAAAACTTCCTCCCCTTTATATTCTAGGCCTCAAGTTATAAAGGCTAACATTCCATTAACCTTTTTAAAAAAAAAATTGTGCCTGACTACTACATTTTAGTGAACTGTGTACAAAGGGACCCCTAAGTCTCTTTGAACCTCTACTGCTCCTAACTTTTAATTTTGGCAAGCCCTGTAAGTTAGCTGCTCCAGTTGTCAAACTCCTTACTGAACTGAGTGACCCACTTCTTGTAGTTAGAATGTGATCCCTGCAGGTAGTTTGACTCATAGAAGTAACTTCAAAATTCATCAAGCCTTTCCATCATTTGGCTTGGGAGAGTTGGCAGTGTCATCTGACTAACCCACTTCATTTTAACTCACAGTTATGTCTTAAGACTGCATTTGTGAGGAACTGACTTATGTGCAGTGCAAGCAGCAATGAAAGACATGTTGTCTTATCCCATTTTGAAATCAGTTTAGTGTGAAAGTAATATGGCAGGAGTCTGAGGTACTTGAAGTATTGTGGAAGGGAAGAAGGACCATTTAGCCAAAATACCTTCTGCTCATATTATTTTCTAGAGAAATGACTTGTATGTAGCTCTATAAGTGACTGTGCCTCCGATAAATGACACCATGAGGCAAACTGTAGTAAGAAGTAATTGCTGCTATAGGAGCTCCAAATGATGAAGTTTCTATGAAGGCCACTCCAGCCTAGTAAGGTTTTAACATGATAGAAGTTCTACAGGGAGACGAATGTTTGTTTATCCGCTCTAAGAACTTGAGCCCTTGGAGTTCTTCTGCGGATCACAAACCTCAAGATCAAAAGCAAATGTATTAAGCTGAAGCAAAGTACAAGGATTTCAGTGTTCTTTCCTCATCAGGATCCACCACTACATTAATTACTGAATTGATAAGGAATTGAGCCATACAGGACACAAAAACTGAGAAGAACAAGATGAAAACCAGTGCAAGCAGGAGCATCAAAGTCAAAAAAATTACGGATTGACTCTTTGTATTCATTATAACTTCTGATTGACAAAGACGGCATTGTATGGCCTTAAATGAATGTGTGTTTGTGCTTTAAGCAGGATAATGCTTGAATTTAATCCTATTCTCAAACTGTTATTTACCATTACATTGTGAAAGAAATCCTATTTAAAAATAATATGAATGCAGGATAGTTCTACTCTATGTGCATTTTTGCCTGAAACTAAAAACACATAATTTTGATACTAACAGTTACATTTAATCTTAGGCCCAATTTTCTCGATATGATTCACTCTCTGTCTCCTGCACATTTCCTTGATAATTACTGACTAATCCATCAAAATAATTCTGTTATAATTGCATGCTGAAACCAAGAAGATGTTGAAGTAATGCAAGCTGGAGAAATTCAGCCAAATACATTACACTGTGCTTTTGTTAACTGTTTAATTCCTGCCATTCAATCAAAGCCTGTTTTATTAAATTTCATTTACAAGAATGGTTGTCTGTGTGCTTGCAACAAGAAAGAAGAAAGCAAGAATTGAGAGATGCGCGCCATCGTAGACTATATCTGAATTCACTGGATTATAAAAAGAAAAACAAATTGCAGTCCTATTGTATATTGGTGCACAAAAGTACAACAGCCGCAAAGGGTTAATAGAAGGTCCTGAAGTTTCAATATGTTATAATTAAGCTGCAGTGAATGCCAAATAATATAGGAATGGCAGGAAAAGGATGAGGTGGTCAGTGGGGCCTCTTGTGGTCAAATCTTGTATGAATCAGCTGATTCTTTTCTAGTTATGTACTATGGAATTGGTCCAAACCACTATCATGACAAGGGAGTCAACTCAAGTTTTCTTTTCATGGCTTGGCTATTTGCCTACAGTTTATTAATATAGATTGCCACTGATTAACAGTGTACCGAAACATTCAGTAATATTCACACCTATAATAAATATACCTTTGTTAATGCCTACTTCTGTACTTTTGATGCTTTCTTTAGTAGATTCTATTCATCCTTTATCTTACTAAAGCTGCCTCCAGTGAAACATCATTATTACAACTGTTGAAACAAGCCCCTCATTATAAAAATGTTCCCTGGTCCCAATGGAAGCTCCATTAGAGGTAGTAGAGCAGCGCAAATCTCCATAAGATGAAACTTCTGATAAAAAGACTTTTCTTTGCCAATTTCTGCAAATTTAGCAGTGACATCTGATTGTAATTTCATTTTTTGGTTGCTGTTAAGAATACTCAATATGGATCAACTTGCACCAGCTTTTTGCTCATGTCTCATGTGTAAGACATTGAAACTACCAATATCATTCCCAAGCATTAAAAGAAAAGTAAAGCTTACATTTATATAGCACCTTTCATGACCTCAAGACAGCCCAAAGTGCTTTACAGCCAATGTAGTCACTGTTGTAATGTCGGAAGTGTAAATATGTGTTTCATATTTAAGATATTTGGGTGTTTTTCTCAATTTTCTCATCTTACTTTGTCTCTTCTGATGAGAGCGTCTAATTCCATGGGTGCCAGCAACCCTCTGGTAGCTTATTCAAAACTCCCTTCTTCTTGTTGAAGACTGAATAATAAATGTTAAACATGCTATTTGACCCTGGAAATGATGGGGGAAGGACACCACAGCTGAGTCGGCACCACACCAAATCCTGGCCTCACCTATTTTAACACAGCTGTACACATAACAATTAGGAGTATGATATTTAGCAAATATTTGGATGCTTCATCCATCATACTGCAATATGTAAATGCTAATAATATAGACATTGCAATAAATGACAAGCTACGAGAAATTTGTACCCTCATTGTGTAATGGATGTTATATTGCTACCACACATTACAATGTTAACACAAAGTAACTAAATTTTTCAAAGTATTTTAAAATGCAAAGCCTTGCTAGATATAGCCTTGGCTCAGTGGTAGCACTCTTGCCTCTGAGTCAGTAGGTTGTGGGTGCATGCCCCACTCTAAAGGCTTGAATACATAATCTAGGCTAATGTTTCAGTGCAGCACTGAGGGTGTGTCATGCTGTCTTTTGAATGAGACAGTATACTGAAGCCGTGTCTGCCCAATCAGGTAGATGTATTTGAAGAGTCAGGGAGTTCTCCTGGTGTCCTGGGCAATATTTATTCCCTCAACTAACATCACGAAGACAGCTTACCTGGTGGTTATTACATTGCTGTTAGTGGGATCTTGCTGTGTACTAATTGGCTGTTGTGTTTCATTACACCAATAACTATTCTTAATAAGTACTTAATTGGCTGTGATGTACTTTGGTACATTATGAAGTCATGAAAGGTGCTATATAAATGCAAGTTTTTAAGGAAATCAGTCATCCACTGAAGAATACTGTGTAAATTAATTACCATTCGGAATAGAAGACCAGTGTGAGATCCTTGACTCCAGTAGGATCATTCAAGCTGTTGTGGGACGACCTTAAGGAGGGACTACTTCAAGAACGGACCACCTTAAGAATTGTAAGTGAAGATCATCAGGGGAAGTGATGTCGGGTCACATATGACCAGGGAGTTGTAGGTGAAATCCGGCAGAATGAGAGGTGTTCAAATCTAGCTCGCGCAGTAACTATTTGTGTATATATATTCCAGTTCAGTTATAATAAAACCCATTTTTATTTTGGATATTACTCGTAGTCATGTGAGCCTTACAACAGATCACACACAAAGGGGCAAGTAATATTACATAAGCATGTGGGTCAGTTATACAGCAGCTTAAACAAAGAAGGGGGTGGGTTTGCTTATTTTATATGCTGAACACTTTATTCTTAGTGGCATAAATTGATTTTCCCAGTACTAGATCAACTATTCTATTTATGAGTCTAGAGCCTAAATATATAAACAGGGTGTCACATATATAAAGTCAAATATGAATTCTTTGAATAAACACAATGTGGAACTAAAATCCGTTCAATATAAAACTTAACCGAAATGTGTTTATATTCATATCTTCTTATCCAGACTGACTAAAAGCTGAAACATCAAACACACATTACTTCATATAAATATCTGAGAGTGATACACTTGAAAAAAATATTGCTATGAACTAAATTTAAATATTTTAAACACTAATCTCTTCCTTTATCACCTGGTTTTATTTCTGTAAGTCAACCTTTGGTATGCTAGATTCAAATCCAACCCATGAAATGAAAATCCTGCTTTTCTGCCAGTTGCAAAAGTCCACCATAAAATGGGTTTAGACAATTCAACTCTTGTTGGTGCACGTGTCTACATAAAATGGCTCATCATTTAGCACTGAATTGCCTCTCTCACATAGAGACACCATAAGAGGGCTAATTTTCTCTTTGAAATGCTTTCAGTGTAATGATTTACATTAATGCATTTACATTAAATTTCTGTTTGTATATTTTAATGCAGTCATCAAGCTCTTAAAACTAGTTTAATGACTGTTAAAACAGCACAGATAACAATTCAATATGAAAACATAACTCAATGTGGTAATGACAACACACAGAAGAAATTAAATTTCAAAGATTGCTGAATGCAGGAAAAGGATCATTTCACAGTAGGACAACATGCAGTAACAGATGTTCCAAGATCATGGTTAAAGGGCTACAAATGAATAGAAGTTAAAGCACAGAAACAAGCCACTCAGCCCAACCAGTCCATGTTGGCATTTACCATTCAAATTTATCCAATAACCCTTCATCCCCCTTTCCTTTATCCCTTTTTCCTTAATCCAGCTATCCAATCTAAACTTGAATGTGCACATTTCTCAACTATTAACCCTGAAAATGAATGCCTCATAAGTCTCTTGGGACAATTTTCAATTGTGAATGCTCCATTACTCAGCAGAAAAATGGGAAGTCAGCAGAGGAAAATTGAGAGAATGGGAACCACAGTCACTCCTTAGATACCCAAGGCATGGCTCTAGCAATGTTCAGGCACGCATGTCAATGGGCACACAGTATGCCTGTTTCAGGTGGGCCTGTATAAAAATGCCAGGTGCAAGGTCCTTAGCCGCTTGTATCACAAAAGGGCCCGACCTTTTTTTGCTTTTATTTGTGAAGAAATTTCTCTTGCTGTCTTTTCTAATCTTCCATATATGGTCCATTGTTCTTGACTCCTCAACTACTGGAAACAGGAGGCTTCTATCTACCCTGTCCCATTCTTTCATATCATTTCCTCCTCAATATCCTCTTTAGTAAAGATGATGCAAAGTACTTATTAAATACTCCCACCATTTTCTAATCACCATCCACAAATTGACACTCCTCTTCTTTCAGGGAGTTCCACCTCACTTTTATCGATTCACTTTTTACTGATACACTTGTAAAGTACTTCACTGCTACTTTATGATCCTGCTCTTGATTCTTAGTTTCTCATACTTTCCTATTGCTTTTATTCATTATTGCTCTTGGAGTCCTTATAGGAAGGCTTGTATTTATATAGCTCTTCTCACAACCATGGGATGTCTCAAAGCCCTATACAACCAATGAAATACTTCTGAAGTGTAGTCACTGTTGTAATGTAGGAAATGCAGCAGCCAATTTGCACACTGCAATCTGCCACAAGCAACAATGTGATAATGACCAGATAACATGTTTCTTGTGATTAAAAACAAGAAATGCTGAAATACTCAGCAGGTCTGGCAGCATCTGTGGAGAGAGAAGCAGAGTTCTGAAGAAGGGTCACTGACCTGAAACATTAACTCAGCTGCTCTCTCCACAGATGCTGTCAGACCTGCTGAGTATTTCCAGCATTTCTTGTTTATATTTCAGATTTCCAGCATCTGCAGTATTTTGCTTTTATGTTTCTTGTGATGTTGATTTAGGGATGAATATTGGCCAGGACACTGGGGATAACTCGTGCTGTTCTTTGAAATAGTGCCACAGAATCTTATACATCCACCTGAGCAAGCAGAGGAGGCCTTGGCTTAACATCTCATCTGAGAGACAGCACATCCAAAAGTGCATCACTCACTGAGTATTACACTGAAGCGTCAGCCTTAATTATTATGCTTAACTCCTGGAGTGGGTCTCAAACCTGGAACCTTGTGAGTGAACGGCAAGAGTGCTACCAACTGAGCCATGGCTGATGCAAGAGTACACTACTTTATTTTTAATTGGTTTCTAACTTCTTTATTTATCTATGACATTCTAACACAACAATAGTTGTTTACTTTTTAAATGGAATGTACATGTCTGTACCTTTGCAATCTTCTTTTTGAACCCCATTAGTGCTCTGCAGTCTGCAGCCAGTTTGATCCTTATCTTTCTGAAATCTGCCCTAAAGAATCCATGTTTTACCATAAATCCAAAATGCAATGACTTCATAATATTTTAGAATCATAGAACACAGAAGGATGCTCTTTGGCCCATTGTGCCTTTGCCAGCACTTTGAAAGAGCTACCAATTATATCGAGTTACATAGAATATTGTCACGCCAACTTGCTTTGTTGAATGATAATTTTCCTTAATCCACTGACTGGAGATCTGAATTTATATTTTTTTGAAGAAATTTTAAAAAGAACAGGTAAAAAAGATGACCCTTAGCTGGCAGTTTAGGATGGCCACCTAATTTGCAACACTGTATCCTACACTGCAATGCTTGTGAGGAGGGCGACAAAATGTCTGCTGTTGCCCCAGCAAGAACCAAGACCCATGAAGTTTAAGGGAACTACCTATTCTTTTAGCAAGAATAAATACTGCTAACAGCTATGTTTGAATTACTGAGTGACTGTCATGTGACAAGACCTTCCCCGTCTGTGGTTTTAAGCTCGTGTCCTTCAGCAGAGAGGAGAAGCTTCTGGACTTTGACACGTACAGACCCAAGTGGGGCTCGCTCTCTCTCTCTCTCTCCATTTCAGTTGACAAGCTTCGAACTCTGCTTGTTGACTGACCACCTTTACATACTCCAGCTACAATCAGAAACCCCATTGGAGGAAATCATTCACATCCCTGTCTCCAAGAGGCCCACCAAACCAGTCATCTAACCTCTTCAAACTAAAAGCCTCAGAACCACAGAACTTAGCGAGAAGCCAGCTAAATCAACAAACACCACAGATTGTATACCCCTTTTTTCTATGGACTCTAACTCAACCAATCTACCTTTCCCCACTCTGTAATCTATTTGTGTGTGTGTGACTGAAAGTTGGTGCATAGTTTATTATTTTGATTAGTTCAGTTTAGTTACAATAAAGTTAACCTTTTTCTTTGTAAAACTCAAGAAAACCTGTCTGATTGGTTCTTGTTATGATCATAGCAAGTAAGTAATCAAACACCTACTGAATTGGCCAGTACATCCACTTTAAGAAAGAATTAAACCTGTTGTGATCAAACAAGGAGAGGGAAAAGAGGGCTGCCTTTCGACCCCTCCTCACTTGACTGTAACAATATACAGCACAGAAACACACCAATCTGCCCTACTAGTGTGTGCTGTTGTTTAATCTCAACAAGAGTCTGATCCCATTCCATTCACCTCATCCCAATCTTTCAGCATATCTTTCTATTTATTTTTCTCTCGTGTGGAAACAGTTTCTCCCCATCCTATAAAATCTCCACCCAGCCTTCTCTGCTCCAAGGAGAACAATTCCAGTTTCTCTAGTGTCTCCACATAGCTGTCCCTCTGCACCTAAAATACTTAAAACATATTGAAATGCAATTCATGTCACTTGGGCTGGGCTCCTCAATGTTGGGTTTCGTGGCGGGAGAGGCCAGAAAATGCCTCCGGGAGAGGTCCGCCATGCATCTCAACATCAGGAGGGCCTGGCCCGATATTACCAGCGGTGGCGAGGCCTCATGGTGAGGCCTCATGGCGGGCCCCCCCGCCACTTGGTGATAACATCCCAATTTGAATATTTAAATATATTAAAATGATTGATTGAATTACGCTCACGTCGCTGCCTGATGTCCCGCTACGATCTTCAGCCCAGCGGCTGGCAGTCCTGCACCTTCGGATCCCTGTCTGGGGAAACGAGGCGGAACACTGCTAAGGGTGGGGGGGGGTGGCGGGTGCAGCGGGGGAGGTAAGTTTTTAAGTGCTGCGGTGTCGGGGGTGGGGGGTGGAATGGGGTCAAATTAACGTCATGGGTGTAGGGGATGGTGGGAAAGGTTTGTACAGTTTGGGGGGGGGGGTGGAAGGTCAGAGAGTAAAGGTAAGTGTTTTGGGGGGGAAGGGCAAATAATTAACTTAATTGTTATTGGGGGGGTGGCAGAGGGGCAAAAGAGATGTATTTATTTATTTTAATTCCCTTTACCATTAAATATTTAAATTAGCCAGTAGGGCTGACAGCCCTTTAAAAATGGCGTCAGCGCCTATGCACAGGCAGCTGACACCGTTGCCAGCAACGGACAGCCCGCCCCCTCCATATGATCGGGTTGGGGGGGCGGCCTGCCCCGGGGATGCAAATGAGCCGCCGCATGAGAGATTGCGGCATGCGGCATTTTATCATCTCAGCGGCAAGATTATAAAATCCAGCCCACCTGTGTGAAGTCCGTATGACCAAAATGCTGTGTGGCCCTTTTGGCTTGGTCCCTCCATAAACAAGAAGAAAGGTTTGTCAAATACTTTCCATGAAGACAGTATCCCTTTAGGGTGCTGTTGGCATGGAATAGAGGGAGATTCGCACCATATTAGTAGTCAATCTGACAGGTGCTTGATGCTGACACTGGGAGAGTCCTCAGACCTTAGCAGCAGAAGAATTCACGATAAGTTATAAATAATAAAAGAAAATGACAGCAATAATGTCTTTGCTTCCTGTTATATTCAAGGATAACTTAAAGATGAGCATTTACTTCCAAAGATGCAACTTGCAATCGACACAGTCATGTAGAGCTGTTTAATACACTTGCACTGCATTCCCAGGACATTATATTTTAAATGCATGTATAACATTGCAGCACATAGTACCTCATTGGCTGCAAAGCCCTTTGGGACATCCTGATGTCATGGAAGGTGCCATATAAATGCAATTTTTTCTAATAGGAATATAGTACGAATGTGTTAAGTATTTGTTGTGTGAACTTTACTGATCTGATGATCTATTTCACGTGTGATCTATTATTTACAGCCTAAAATCATAACAGAAATCATTTTTAGTGAGTACAGAAGCAGCCCCTATCAGTTTGCACGTGTATCACTTTGCTACTGATGATTATATACAGTTGGTAACAATCACAGAAAGTACAGAGAAAAAGCCATCATTGTCTTTCCCAACCTAACTTGACTTGATAATTTTAGCAAGAGAAAGAAAGGTGTTTGATGATTTCAACTCAGTAGAGCTCATTCCTGATCTTGTGGGTTATGTGGTCTGATGTAACCTGATTTATTTTTCTAGTAATGCTGCTTATCTTATGCAGATTAGAATTTTGTATTTTTATCCGATGGAATTTATTCTTATTTACTTGAGAAATACTTTATTAAATCTTCTGTTTCATTTAAATTTAATTTATGTGACACCCATAAAAGTCAAATCTAATTAGTGATAGAAATATTCATGATGTAATTAACAAGTTTGGTAAGTTATATTGTATCCAGTTCAATGTTTAAAAATATTTAAAAACAGTTACCATGTAACTTTTGGAACTCTAGCATTCATTCCAATTCTAAATAGTGCCAGACAATCTGCCATATAAAAGTATCAATAAAATGAGGACCATGAAATTCCATTGGATTCTCCCCGTGTTGTTCCATAACTTTCAACAAAATCCCATGAAAATCAGCATAATGCTTGCTTATGTATGTTTGCAACATTTCTTGTGGGTTTTGTCAAACCTTACGTCGTATTTAGGGCAGTGGAATTGGGAACCTCCCACCTGTGTTCGAACAATATTTTTTCCGAGTGTGCAGGAGATTTGTTTAAGTACATGCCCCTTTAAATTTTTTGCACAGCCGTGCAGGCACAGTAATTTAAAGGGGTCGACTTGTGCGTGCCCTGCACGGAGACTTTTGGGTTGTTGTACGGCTGCACAGTTGAGAGGCAACATTGATAATGGTTTCACGGTTAACATTAGACAAGCTTTTTAATTCCAGATTTATTAATTGATTATTATGTAAATATAAATAAACTGTCACCCTGAACCACAGATGCCCAAAAGATACAAGCATTTTCTTTCCTTGGGAATAACATGTTTTAACAATTAATTACATTGAAATTGCAACATGGAAGCAGGCCATTTTGAGCCCATGTTGGCCTTTGTCCTCCACATAAGCAGGAGTCCTGATCCCCAAGAACCCACCCTAAACCTTTGGGCTGGATTTTACTGCAGGCTTCAGGACCCTGACGTCAGGACTAAATGGAGCCCCCAAGCTGGCACTAGCCGGCTGTGAGATGGGGTCAGAAATCTTCCCAGAGGCAGCCTTCTAATTGACGTCTCCGCTGTTGCCATCCTATTAAGGATAGTGTGCAAGCTCCAGGAGAGATGGGCATTGCTGAAACAGGTCAGAGACCTCTAGACCACCTCAACATGGAAGCCCCCTCAGAGGCATGGATCTAAAATAAGTATTATGAGAGCAAAGCTATTAGACCCCTCAGAGTGGAAAGAAACACTGCCACATGAATTATTTAGGCTGCTATAACAATTGTACAACATAGGGCTCAATGGGAATGATTTAATACTCTGGATTGTTTCCTCGTGCAACAAATCTGTCAGTGCAGATGATGCATAAGTCTAATGGTAATGATAGCCATCAAGTATGTCATGTTAATGGCCAAGTGGCCCCAAAATATTATATAACAAGATTGACAACATTAGCCATAAATCTGGCCACTGTTAATTATTCCATCATGTCCTGGTTCTCCAATCAGTGAGCACAGTGCCTGATCAGAAACAACACAGCCAACGGCCAATGTGCTGATGCCCTGTGAAGCAATTTCTTTGCATTTAATTTGTATTAAACAAATTATGTATGCTGCTTCAACAACAAAAAGCTTAATTTTATATGCATGTTACCAAAGCATTGGAATAACTGAAATGCAAAATGTCCAATATGTGTCTTTTAAAATTAGAAATGAAATCGGCAGTAAGTGGAAAATGAGTGGTACACCTGATTATCATAATCGCATGGCGTAGAAATAAAACTCACAACTTTGTATATAAGTGAAAGTATCATTTATTATTCTAGGTCATGCTTATATTGAAAAGGTCTCACGTTCAGCAAAATCCAAACAAATTGCATTTACGTTATCAAACAAAGTGACAATCACAATAATGAGTTGATATACATGGAACAGACGTACAGGCATAAACTCCATATATTACCTATACGTCAGAACTAATTAAAAACTAGAAAAGCTAAGAAAATGTGGCAATCTCCAGCTAGAAATATATATGTCGTATGGGTGTTTAGCCCAAGTTACTTGCAAAAGTATATTTGATTAAAGAGAGCTGGAAAAAATGATTATCCTCTCAGTTTGCTGCTGATATTTCTTGCTGATTAACACTTTTGCTCTTTCCTCCTTAATCCAGAGTACAACTGTCAGAAAGCAAAGTGACCGAGCTCTCCAAAGCGCCAGTAAACATGAGAATGGTTTCTAATTAGTTGTGCCTTTTCGCAAGGCTCGCTTCTTTGTTTTCCCCCTCTCACACTCTAATGAGACTGAAGTGCCAATCCGTTTGCCCAGTATCAATGAAAACTTCCAAATCTTGCTGGGAATCAAGGTACCCACAGCCAAAACCCAGAGGGAGCATCTCCTTTGACACAGCCTGTTATTACAGAGAGAAAAGAAAGGGGCTGGGAAACTGAAAAGGGCAGTGACTAACTATCCCAAAAGCTCTGTGACATTAAAATCTTTTCAGTTTCAATGCATCTCGGTTAATTAATTACCAGACTGGTATTTCACACTGAGACCTGGTAACATCAAAGCTAGGACAGGGCTAATGGTGGCCCTGGTCAGTGCCTTCCTGGTGTTTGGTTTAATGCCCATTGTATCTGCAGTCAGAGGAGAGACGCTGGGGGACATTCCTCTGATAGCCAACTGAGGTGCCGTCCTTTGAATGAAATGTTAAACCGAGGTCCCATCTGACCTCTCAGGTGGGCATAAAAGATCCCATTTCCCTATTTTGAAGAAGAGCAGGGGAGTTATCCTTGGTGTCCTGGCCAATATTTACCCCTCAACTAACACCACTAAAAACAGACTCTGGTCACTATCACATTTCTGTCTGTGGGACCTTGCAGTGCACAAATTGACCACTGCATTTCCCATGTGGCAACAGTGAATACATTTGAAAAGTACTTAATTGATTGTAAAGTGCTTTGGGACAGCCTGAGATTGTGAAAGGTGTTATGTAAATCCATGTTTGTCTCTCCGTATTTCTTTCTTTCCTTCCTTCTTTCCTGTCATCTGCTTGCCAGGCATGGCTGCCATCATCCTGGCTACTTAGACCAGTAAGTACACCAAGTGGCCTACATGTGTACAGAACCAGTTGTGTCCTACCAAGGAAAATGCTGAGGAATGAGCTCCTGGCCAAGCAAGGAGCTCGCAGGATATGTGCAACAATTCCACCAAGGTCCAGATTTCTGAAGTTGATGATGAAGCATCGAAAAGCCTGATCAGGAAGAGAAACCAGGAAGTGGTCACAAGATATATAGAGAGCGACTACCCTACCAGCATATTCAACAATAGTATTCAACTACCTCTGCTCCATCCTGAACATCACCTTCTATATTGGTCTCTACACTGAATTCATTGTCAAATAAGGTACAGAAAGTGAAATAAAGAGAGTGAAAGAAGGGATTAAGGAAGAGAGAAAAAAGAGACAGAAAGAAAAAGTTAAAAAACATGCCCTAACTTTTTCTGGTGAGTTTAGTTCACATTCATGATGTAACTACAGGACCTTCACACTGATCAATGTATTTGAAGATGAGTCCATTGAAAAGAAACTGTTATCACACATCTTCTGGAGAAACATCACATCTGGCCAGCAACTTATGAGTTTCTGCATTTCCACATGTGTGTTCGCTGAAAGTTGCTGTCGATTTCTATGTAGACAATGGTGAATGCTGTTAGCCTCATAATTATTCTTGCATCGAAATCTGGCCCAATGTTTCAGCCGGAGTAAAATTGCAGCAACGCAGAAGTCTCAGGAAATTACGGCGCCGCATAAGTAAAAGTGTAACTTATGTCATAATTTCCTCTTTCTTTTGGGCTGTCAAACAAGTCCTACAACATAATGTGAAGTTGCAACGATGCATAACTCTAGGAAATTCTCGACTATGCACATCAATATTTACAAGTAACCAATACATTTCATTGGCTGAAAGGAAAAAACGATGCATTATTTTCACCAATAATATGATTAAAAAATTATCCTTCAGGTGAAAGGCAGAGAAGGGAGAGGTGCAATCCTTTCCGAAACCCACACATGTTGTCTATTTCCCCATATGTGGCAAAGTTTGGAGGGATTTCCAGTGGTGTCGTTACAATAAAACAGGAGAGCTAAACTTTCTGCTTCACCACCCACCTACTTATGTATATGTGCACATTTTTCTGTTACATTGGATAGCTTACAATTGCTTAATAAAAAGAACCTTCGCTCTTATAAAAATGTTCTTGACCTTCCTCTGCTGGGAGAAATATTTTACTTACTTCATGTCTTCCCTTTCCATTAACACAACAAATTCTCTCCCACACAAAGTGGCAGAAAGTCATCATTTAAATTATTCTGTGTTAATGCAACTTGAGCAGTTATTTACTGGTAATCTTGGCTGCCTTGAGACTATACATTTTTCATTGAGAGTTATTCCTTCAGGGTTCCAGTGGAATCAGGCATGGATTTTGTGTGAATTTTGACTCTGTCTGTTCATGTTAGTGACAGGTTTATTGAGACATGGACATGAACTGCTCACGCTATCTGCCACAATTTACCATTTAATTTCAGAAACGTTTTGTTTATCATCTTTTTTTAAAAAAAATTATGGACAAATTTCTGCCCAGGACATTTAACCCAGCTCTTCACAAGTGCACACACTGAGCTGATGTGATTGACTTAATAGCTGCAGATCGCCCTTTCCTGTCTACGACTCACAGCTGGGCTGCTGTGACATATTCTGGCACTGGGGGTTTGATTTAACTCCCTCCCAGAGGATAAGGTTTAGTTTCTAGAAAATAAAACAGAGGTTGCCTGTCCCAAATCCTTAACCCTTCACTTCTTTTCCATTCCGATTAATACATTTCTTGATGGCCACGTTTTATCAATCCATAATATATTTTTTAAAAAGTGGCAATAATTTGTCAGAAAGGTTAAATTGCAGCCTTTAACATCTTACTGAAAGGATTTTCTTTAACATAAAATATATAGGGTACTTACCTGACCTAAAAACAATAGGAACTTAGGAACAGGAGTAGGCCATTTAGTCCCATGAGCCTGTTCCGCCATTCAATGAGATCACAGCTGATCTACGACCTAACTGCACATGCCCACCTTTGCCCCAAATTCCTTAATACCTTTTCCAAACAAAAACCTAACAATCTCAGATTTAAACTTAACAGTTGATCAAGTATCAATGGTTGTTTGCGAGAGACTTCGCAACTCCTACCACCCTTTGCTTGAAGAAATGTTTCCTAATTTCACTCCTGAAAGGTCTGGCTCTCATTTTCAGACTATGCCCCCTAGTCCTAGACTCCCAAACTAACGGAAATAGTTTCTCTCAATCTACTCTATCTGTTTCCCTTAATATCTTGAAAGCTTCGATCAAATCACCCTTTAACTTTCTAAATTCCAGGGCATACAGCCGTAGTTGTTTATGACTGATCCCAATATATTATTAACTTTATGCATTTGCCATGATTTTATTTTCCTGTATAATTTGAAAATTGAAAATTCTGTTTCCACCATTGCATTCTGTGACATGGTGGTTGTGTGCTATGATTTCTTTGCTGGAAGTGATGACAATTTTGGAGTATACTTGTCAGCAAAATAACCATCAGGTATATATACCAAGCTGCTATCAGCTCATTATAGCACCGTTTAATAAAAAAGGATGGTTGGGAAAGATTAGAAATGGAAATGAGGTTTTATACCCTAGCTGTAGCTATCTGTCTGTTCAACAAATAATATTCCAGGATGTGTGAGCTTTATTTGTGAGATTAACTATCTAACTGAGCAAGACTTCAGTTAAATCAATCTATTACATCCATTCAGTGTCAGTTTCGCTCATGTGAAAGCACTGTTAGCACTCAAGTCAAGCTCCAAGGCTTGAAAACAAAATCTAAGCTTGCATTCCAGTACATTTTCAAGGAAGTGCAGTAAATGTAGGGTAAATTAATTTTCAAAAGACACAGAGACCATGGCATCTTTTAAGGGAAATATAGATAAACATTTGAAGCAGAGGAAGATACAAAGGTATGGGTAGATAGTACGGGGATTAGTTTTGGATTGCTCTCGGAAATAGCAATGCAGACATGGTGGGCTGATGAGCCTCGTTTTGTGCTAGAAACTTCTATGGTCCAATATTAACTAAAGTGTACTTGTTTTTTCTATTCCCTTTACACTAAAGAGCACAAGAGACAAAACGGAAATGTTTCTTGCCCATGTGTTGTGCTCCATGCATTATTTGGTTTTGCTGGGCACTCTTCCACTTTTGCACTTCGAGCTTTCATCATCAAAGGGAGAAATGCTGTTCATTTATCTCCACTGTAACATTGTGAGCAACTAGCCACCTTTCCGCCACTCCTTCCCTTTTGAGCTGCAGCCCTTTAAGAGCTGGATTTTCCAGAAAATTTACCAGAATGTTGGAGATTGTAAGTAGACTTTCAGGCTCATTTTATCTGTCTCTCCTGGCTTTAGGGAAGCACACAGATAGATGCACTGCCCCCATTGCTGTCCCAAGTCAAAATCTGCTAAGTATTTTCAGGCTGGGGAACTGAGGTTTGAATGGCTCAGATAGCATGTCCGCAACTCAGAAAGACGTCAGCTCATTAAATAGTAAATTATTAAATATTGGTTATAATAATGAATGACAATGACGCAGGATGGTAGATCTTGACTTGGTAGACCATTTTACAGCTCTCCCCAGTTGTACTTCCATTAATTTCACCCATTTTATATTATTGCACAAAGTCAATATCTACCCCATTAGGAGGCTCAGAGGCGTCAAACACCATCTGATTCCAAGATGCAATACATCATTGAAATAGCTGTGCTATTATTTACAAAGCTTACATCTTCAGTTGCTTCTTACCATTTTAAGCTCATAAATAAGACATGTTTGAGCTGAGACAAGCTGGTTTCTAATCGACAGTGGGCCCCAGCGATTGAAATCCTCATTTGAACTGAGATGCTATTGCGCGACATGAGACAAAATGTAATGATATCAGAGTTGCTGCATATTACAGAGAAGTAATATGCATTATATATGTTACAAAATGCTGCAACATGTTGCAGTGTCGAGTACTGAGACTGTTTAAATAATATACTCAGCATTCTTAAAAAATTTTTTTTTGGGATGTTTAATGATGTATTGAATAAAGATTATGCAAATGATACATTTGAAGATAGGTTACAAAAGGAATGCAAAGATATCACATTTCTGAATTGAACCTGGACACAGTGGGCTATTCTATTTTTACCTTTGGGACCTGTGCTTAAACTCAGCTTTGTCATGAGATAAAGAGCTCTTAGTATCATCTATTATCACTGAATATCACTGTAAATATTTTTGTATCCATTTTTATAGACACTGGGGTAGAGTTTCTGCTTTGGGTGCAATCTGTAATCTGGGCACAAATTGCGCTTGAAATTGCGCTGGTTTTCTGAAGTAAGTGTATGGTTCAAATTTCCGTTCAAACTTATTCTATAATCTTCCATGAACCAGCTCAATCGGGAAGCGTTTTAGAATGTAATTGTTTCCTTGCATTAAAAAATATTCCTTGATATATTTAAGAATGGTAACTTGGTGCAGTTTTATTACTACCAGCTGAAGTTGGATTTATCACATGAAATAAGTATTTTTGATGAGAGTGTCTTGTCCACCACCTGTGAGTAGCTCGATTTTAAATAACTGAAAATAACTCTAGAAGAAAACTATACAAAACTATTTAATAATTTCATTGGTGCAAATAGGTCTTTTTCTTAGCAAATTAAGTATTGTTTAGCATATAAAAACTTTTAAAAGTTGGATAGTGGTGCCTTGGCACCGAAAAAAAACAATTTATTTTGAAGAACCTCCGTGAAGGGCCATAAATGGATGCAATTAGTGCAAACTCACCCTGGTGATCTGGATGAATCATAATGCTTTTGAAATTAGTGCAAAAGGTTGTGGAAAATTGATTTGTGCTGAACACAATTTGCGTTGGAAATTCCTTGATCATTTACTTTGGTTTGGTCAATTTCAGGTGAATACTAGCAGAATCTCTACCACAATCTATTTTCCTCATGCATGTTAAAAGAATTGCTGAAAAACGTTGACAATGTTCTGTATTAAATACGTTTGGCTGCATCTCCGCTGCATTGGTAGAACCTTACCCCCATAAGGTCTTGCTGACTTGTCGATGTGTATTTGTTTTGAAAACAAACCTCTTTACAATGAGGATGATACCATCAGATAAATGTTAATTCGGCACATGTTTGGAAATATTGTCTGATAATGTTAACATGCAAATCACAATGGGGCAAATGTTCATGTTCAGCCGTCTCAGTGCAGAGGTTCACACTGAAGAAGGAAATTGAACACAATGTTATTTTCCTCATTCCTGTTTCTGCCAAATTTCAAGAGAGACTATTCATGATTTGTTGGAGCCACATTCTCACACACAATAGGGTTTAAAAGCCCTGATGATCTTTTTCCCCCTTTCCCTCCTAAAGTCCATGACTCGTGCCAGGGTAGGGACTGGACCTTTACACACCCCCAACCCCCCACCTCCCCAGGAGTGGGCTGGGAGGTAGTGAGGATGTAAAATTGGGTGAGATGGCAAGGGGTGCCATGCCCATCGCCTATCCACTTCTGCTGGTATTTTACCAGCAGCAAGGGAGGCAACAGATGGCCGGCCCACCCTAAGGCCAACTGAGGCCCTTAAGTGGCCATTTGAGAGCCTCTTTCCACCTCCACTGGTAGCAGATAGACACTTCACCATCTGGGGAGGCCACCCAGTAAAGCCTGGCAACTTCCTTTTAGGCTGGGAGGATCACTCCAGATCGGGCACCTTGTGCTACATGGAGAGCCCTCCCAGCGGCGTGGACCAGCCCTGCTGGAAGACCACCCGCGTCCTTGTGATAGAGCCCCACCCCCTCACGGGGGCCTGGCTGATTGGCCCCGGCGAGCCCTGACACCACTTCCCTTCTTCTCCAGCCTCCAATGCAGGCTAGGTACGAGGCCTGCTGCAGTCCCATCAGGGGCCACTGCTCTTAGTGGGCACAGCTGGGACTGAAGTGCTGCCAGCACTCTGATTGACTGGCAGCTGTTGGAGGTGGGACATCCTGCCTCAGAGTGCCGGAAGCCACAACTACAGGAAATTAATTGCCTGAGCCACACAAAATAGCGTTGTGGCTTCTAGGGCCAGTGGACGCGGGCATGCCCCTGGCTTTCCAGCCGGTGGGCGGGGACACCGCCACCTCGTTAAATCCTGGCCATGGTTTCAGACCTGCCCATCACTACCCTGCCCAAAGAGCTATTCTTTATGTTTGAACCTAGATCGTGTTAGCATGCTATTCAACTGTGGGTAGCAGATGAGCACAATCCTATTTTCACTCAATATCCACATACGTCCACCTTCCTGTAGGGTTCTCCAGGTAGTGTTCAGGAACAGGAACCATTTCTTATTGTTTTGCTTCTCCCTTGCCCAGAGGAGCTGATCCCAAATATATCAGCTCCAGTTCCATCCTGGAAGAGTTCTGTTCACTTGCCATGGCTTGTGGATCATATTGGAGACCTCTTTGGTTTTAATGGTTCAGTTAAAGTATAATGACACATCGAGCCATTGAGGGAACTAAACTTTGATTCTTTGACATAGTAAGCTAACTGCACAACAACAAAGAAAATGACAGTAAAGGCCTTTGACTATTCATGGCCATTTGTTGATATGTTAATTTACTTTGTGTGAAATGCTTTAGGTCAGTGATTATGAACTTATGGTAGAAATTGAAACTCAACATACTGTTACGGTCAGGTGTGGAGGGGTCAAAGGGCTTCCCTCTTTTCTCTCTCCTTGTTTGATCACAACGGGTTAATTCTTTTTAAAGTGGATGTACTGGCTAGTTCAGTGAGTGTTTGATTATTTACTTGCTATGATCATAACAAGAACCAATTGGACAGGTTTTCTTGCATTTAACAAAGAAAGGGGTTAACTTTATTGTACTTAAACCGAGCTAAGTAATAATAAACTATGCACCAACTTTCACATATACACTAGAGATTTACAAACACACACTAGAGGTTTACACACACACGCAAACAGGTTAAAGAGTGGGGAAGGGTAGATTGATCGAGTTAGAGTCCATAGAAAAAAGGAGTATACTGTCTGTGGAGTTTGGTGATTCGGCTGACTTCTTGATGAATTTGGTGCTCCTGTGGCTTTTAGTTTGAAGAGATTGATGGCTGATTCAGTGGGTCTCTTGGAGACAGCGATGCAGATGATTTCCTCCAACGGGGTTTCTGATTGTAGCTGGAGGATGCAGAGGTGGTCAGTCAGCAGGCAGGGTTTGAAATTTGCAAGCTGGAATGGACAGCAATAGACAGAGAGAGAGAGAGAGAGAGAAGGGACCCTCACTTGAGTCTGCACATGTCAAAGTCCAGATGCTTCTCAACCTGCTGCAGAGAAACACCAGCTTAAAACCACAGTTGGGGGTGCTTGTCACATGACGGTTCACCCAGTGATTCAAGCATGGCAGTTAGAAATGTATTTATTCTTGCTAAAAGGAACAGGCAGTGCCCTTAAAGTTCCTGGGTCGTGATTCTTGCTGGGATGAGCAGACATTTTGACTCTCTCCTCATAGGCCTTGCAATGTCAGATACAGTGTTACAAGTTAGGTGGCCATCTTAAGCTGCTAGCAAAGTCATCTTTTTATCTTTTTCTTTTTACATTTCTTTAAAAAAATATAAATTCAGATCTCCAGTCAGTGGATTAAAGAAAATTATCATTCAACAAAGCACGTTGGTGTGACAACACACAAATAGCATTTAAGGCAGCAATGATTTTAGCTATTTAATATATTGGGGTATCTTTATAAGTGCAACCACTGCTTTGAAATCGGTACCTACAGTTTGGGAACATAGGAACAGGAGTAGGCCATTCAGCCTCTCGAGCCTGTTCTGTCATTCAATTAGATCATGACTGACCTGTATGTCAACTCCATCAACCCACCTTGGGTCTGTTATCCTTAATAATTTTGCCTACCAAAAGTCTACCAACCTCAGTTTTGAAATTTTTAATTGCGAGCAGCTGAAAGCATCATGAAATAGTTAAATCAACTCCAGGAAAGCTCCTCTAACAATTGCTCTAGGGATCCAGGGTATCTCCTCAGTGTTTGTGGTTTGATGTAGCACTGGAGTTACATTCCCTGGAATGCTAAACCCAAGCGATATGCTCCACATATCCAGAGCGTCTCATGCTCCCTCTTGCCGAGGTCAAGGAAGAAATCAACTTGACAGTTACACTACAACTTTTATATTGTTGCAAAGCGGATGGCATTTCTCAGTGATGCTAAAGCTGAGATGTAACCACAACCACAATGACAATATTTTAAAGTGTAAGCCGCTGAAAAGTTTGGAGAAGTTCACAGATCCAATGTCACCATGTGGGAAACCAAATTGAAAGGGGGTGCAGGTAGGAGTTATGTCTACAGCACCGTAGTGCTGATGATTTGATCTGCGCCCTCTCTTAAAGTGCAAATCCCCACTTTGAGTGCAAGATCAGTCAATTCACCCTGTTATTTCAAGCATGTATGAGTTAACTCAAACACATAAGTGTGGCGCAGACTCAAATAATTACCATAATGCTCTGAATCTGAAAGCTACATATCCAGTGCACCTCTCAAAACAGACCAAATCATGCAATGTGGACTTTTATTCTGTAAATTACTCATAGGCCATTTCATAAGGTATTATTATTATTAACATCCTTCAATTGAGTAGAAAATTCAGTCCTTAATTTAATATTATAATCCTCAAAGAGTGATTGAGAGTACGAACTTGGAAAGCATTATTAATAGGTTAATTTGTAACAGAAGGATGTATGTACGGCAGAGCTGCAGGAACAATGTTCAAAGAGGGAATTTTGTTCAGCAACGTGAGGTGCTGAAAGTGTGGCAGAGATCCCATTCTGACCAAATGAAGTGTAGAACTCTACATCCTAAATCTCAACGGAAGCAGCAATGTCTGGCCATAGTCAGTGCTACTTCCATAGGATTGAATAGCAGCCTGAAACACTGAGATTTAGAGGTATTTACCTTACTCCGAGCTCCACACACCAGCACAGATGTTCCTTGTGGAGCTGTGGTTACCGGCGGAAGCTGGAAAGGACACACATGCGGCAGCCTCCTAGGCCCTAACTAGACGCGTGGAGCCTTACATGCTTGTTCATTAGGCTCGGACAGACAGGCTCCCTTTCACCTCTCTGTGTTTATACAAAGAGTAAGTTATCCCACCTCTGAAAATGAAAGCGGGCTGCTCCGACCACAGCCTAATAAAAACCTGACGTGAAGCACAGCTGCCAAGAAAAGCCAACCTGGAACTCATTTAAGAAATGATCAGTAACAAGAAAGTAGTTACCTATAAAACTATAGATAACACCACAAGTAATGTTAACCAGAGTCTCTATGTAGCACGGGCTGCTTTATTTATATTCTGGGAATGATATGTTGCAAAATGTATTCACTATCGCAATGCCTGCTCTCCTGCGTTTGAGAGATTTAAAGAATAACATACACTGCGTACAAAATTCTGCACAACCACATCTACAGATTCCATGATCCACGTTTATGGAAAATTTCATGTTTGCTCAAATGATTGGGTGTAATCAATAGGAGGAGGAGAAATACCAAAGGCTGTCATTACACAACCGCAGAAAGTAATTTGTTTAATTGTAGTGAATAAAGTGCCTTTTCACTTCATTATAGGGCCTTCCATGTGACCCCTGCTTCTGCTACACCTTTTATGGTTCTGGTGTTGACACAGCTCCTGAGTAAAATGCCATGCAAATGTACCAAGAGTATGTAGTCTGGATTTAGACCAGCACAGAAAGCCATGTCTCCTGTCTGGGAATTTCACTTTGGTTTGGATCTGGAGGCGGGCCAACATGAGTGCCGACCTGGAGTGGCTTCAGAGTCTGTCTCCGGACTGCACCATACGCATCTGCAGGTAACAGGAGATGACAGTGTGGCAGTGTGATCCCACCGCAGTGCCATCCGCCCCGTGTGGCTGTATGGCTCAAGACTTCGAGCCCGTGGTCTGCTGCATGAGTAAACAGAGCCAACCACAGACCTGAAGTGGGAATGGATCTACTTTGCAGAATCAGCATGCCTCACATTCCACTGGGCACCAACACGCTTCGACCAAAGCATGGGGCACGGAAAAGGGAGTGATCCAACTGTGGAGGCTGAATCAGCTTATGAGACAGAACTGCTGGAAAACAACACGGTGGCGGCAATGGAGTCTACAGTACTAATCAGAACAGACTGTTCCAAAGATATGCCCAAGACCAATGGCCTGAACGACAGCCGAGAAGACTTGTTCAATTGAGTGTAGAGCAGCCGGAAGGTTGAGACAGCAGTCATTTAGGTTTTTGAAGCCAAGCACTGAAACTCACGGCAGCACCAGGCTCATCATATTGTTTCCTTTGCTTTTCCGTAATGTTTTTTTGCTCATCAAGGACGTCGACATTCTCCACGATTGGGCAACCAATTACCCTGTTTCATTTCGCCTCCACTCTGAACTACAAATAGCAAAATCTTTTTTCACATATAGGAAACTGCACTTGATAATTGATTGCAGTCGGTAGGCTTGTAATATTTAAATAAAATGAAGAAATAACACTCTCATTCAGGCCTTAGGGCTGTTGGGGTCATAATATGAGCAGAAAAATTTCACACTTCAGTGGAACATTCATCCAGATGGAAACGGACAATGCTAAAAGAAAGTTAATTTAAAAAATGTCAAATTTATTTAATTATTCATCCTGATTTTTTTCCCACCAGTGAGGCCACCAGCAGTTATTTAGCTTTCTTCAAAACTACTGAAGGAATACATTACAATTAATCAGTAAGAATAGTTGTTTTATGAACTGATTTACCTTGAATATTCATCCATGCACTTTATTAAAAATGCTGATTTGTTTAATGCTTAATCAGTCATAATAACCACAGAAGTATTGTATTACAGTAGCAGCAATTCTATCAGTGCTGCATTAAATGGGATGCTCATTTTATTCTTCTGCTCTTCCTCTCTCAGCCAGGTTGGATCAATCAATTACTGTTCTAGGCCACGAGGTGGGATGCTTTGTGAACATGAGGAATTCAGTTTCAAGGTATTGGAAGAGAGGGGAATGAAGCATATTGAACATTATCCAGCCACGAGCATCGATCACAATCCTTAAAATAATTCTAGAGCCTGTAATTCTCAGTGAAGATAGGCATTGAATCTTGATTTTGATGCAATCGATCCTGGTGTTTGGATGATCCAGAGTTCCATAATATAGAATTCTGACTTCTAGAAGCCAAAATCCTGGAAATTCATCCCTATTTTGGCAAATTCTGCTCTCTATCATGAGTTCTTTATTCTCCTTACAACTGTGCTTGATATAACCTAAATACATAAGTGACAAAATTAATATTTTTAAATTTGAGAATAAAATAGAATTCTAAAGATTATCCCAATTCTTTGTCTTACATAAAATAACAGTGAATTGCTTGTGGTGTTCTCCATTGTTAGTTGATGAATATACATTATTTTCTTATATAATCAATACTGATAGAGTTGAGAGTGATTTCAGAAATGTGTTCCACAGCACCCCCTATTGGTCAGCACTTGTAACTACATTGTGACCATGGGAAATGTTGACATATCAATTTACAATGGTAAATACATATATAATAGCATGATGAAGATATTGTGACAACAGGAAGTAAGGGTTGTGGACAGGAAACACATACAATTTTTTTTCAAATTGTTAATCAGTTGTGCAATATAAACTTGCATAAATTTATAAATTTTAGCTCATCTGTTATCTTTCATCTGGGATAATCCTGTGGTTATTACTGCTCCAGCACACCAGTTTGCATTCCATGAGTAGAACCAAAAAAATCATATTACTTGTTAGGTTTCTCCACCATGCAGGAGCACTTGATATGGCACAAGAAAAAGAGGTTTTATATGAACACAGTATCAAAATGCAATATAACTACTTTTACGGTCTTGCATAGTGGGTGGTGACTCAGCACCCTCTATCACATTAACTAGCAGACACAAAGTCTATTTCTTAGGTCCGGCCACTGTTTCCTTCCTCCATTATTGAGGAGTCTTCTATTGAACAGTCTTCTGTTGGTCGAGCTCAAGTGCAAAGAAGAGTTTGGTATGGAAATTATGGGGGTAATTTTAACTTTGTGCAATAGTGAAAAGCGCGGGATGGCAAATTACCAGCCCATTTTACATTTCTCCTGATTTTTATTTCTATTGATTTGCCGTCACCCATTTTACACCATCACACAAAGTCAAAATTGTCATTTCATGGAATCAATACAGTCAGCTCGGGCAATTTGACTTTTTGGGAGGTTTCTCCACCTCAGATGAGTCCTTCACATTTTTTGGAAGCTGGTTTATTTTCTCCTTTCTTGTTCTCCCCATGCATTATTAGGGCTGATAATAAAAACGGAAAATACTGGAATTACTCAGCAGGTCTGGCGGCATCTGTGGAGCAAGAAACAAAGTTAACGTTTCAGATTGATGACCTTTCATCAGAACTGATAATCTGGCCAAGTGGTCTCATTTTGCTACCAAGACATTTTCAAACTGGTTGTCTGGGAGTACCTTGAATGAATGACTGTCCATCCAGCTTTTCCACCTTCTCTGTGAGGAGGAACTTTACCTCTGGTCTTTATCTCCACATGGATTCACCATAGCTCCTGCATCCTGTGCAAATAAAATGTAAAGTCTGTAGGACAAAGCACCGGAGATGCCTCCAACACAAGCACTGCTTGTGTTAGATCCAATCACTAATATAATTCCAGCTCTGTATTCAGAACATGCAGATCAATCAATGATCTGTAAGAAGTGAAACACAACTTTGTATAAAATACTTGCTATTTAAGGATATATTCACCAAATCGCACTCACAGCAGGAAGCCACACCCGATAGAACAATAGAAATAATTTGTACCACGGTGTTCCACTTATATCGCGGACCTCTGTTGCTTTCAAGTACAGTTCCTCACTGCTGTATTTACCCATGCATAGAAACTTTAACATGCTTCCAATAAATTAGGTGAGATAACTGAGAACTACTCTTTTCTCAAACAGGAACACTATCTGTATAATAAAAATCATTCTTTCAGCAACATATAAGGGCTCTGAAAGCGTTCACATGAAGCCTGCCTGAATAAGGATCAGAGTACTTAATTACATCATTCTTGGTCTCAGACGGCTTCATTCCATTTTGTAGTCTTCTATTTATGTTTTATCCTTCGCAAAGTTGCTAGAACAATAAATTTATAAATTAGTTTGTACTTTTGCTTGAAAATTCAGCTTTACCCCTGAATTCAGGAACTATGCACTTTGATCCAGGCAGTTCACAGTTGAGACTGAGAGGTTCTAATACGTATGTTGGACAGGCAAAGATTAATGTAGACGCACTTTATTGAGTAACTATTCACATTTTAACAAGTACCTCAACACTAGTCCTACCAGTTCAAGAAGAGGGGATGCAAATATTTTGGCCTTTTGGTCATGTTGCAAGCACACACAGACACTCACAAATCTGTTTATGTAATGTACAGCAACATGCTTGAAAATATTTGCCTACCTTTGTTTTTGCACTACTTTTGTATCAAGAAAAATAACAGGGAATAAGTAAAATAGAGAAAGAAACAGTAATCCCTGCTGTGTAATTCTCTTCCACTATTGTTTATGTCTGTTGGAAGCACATTAATGGGGTTTATATATGCATATTCTACATGGATTATTATGCAGCTATCAAATATGCATATGCATAATTTCACATATATTTCAAGAGAAGTAATAGAATTATTGTCAGATTAAAGCAAATGTATAGTTCAATGTAGCACGTACATAGTTAAATTACCCATACTTGACACATGAACATTGTTAAATGACATAATCACCCACAGTGATTACGGTATCACAGTTTGAATTATATATATATAACTGAATGGTATAATTATCCATTGTTTCAAACATCTATCTAGTTCAAAGCTGTAACTTCTAAACATTTGAAGTATGTATATAGTCAAATTATGTATTAAGGAATGTAAAATTGGCTCAGGGAAGAAAGCAGAAAGTAGTAGTGAATGGTTACTTTTCGGATTGGAGAGAAGGGTGCAATGGTATCCTCCAGGAGTCAGTATCAGGACCACTGCTCTTTTTGTTATATATTAATGACCTGCACTTGGTAATACAGGGCATAATTTTAAAGATTGCAGATGATATGAAGCTTGGAAATGTAGTAAACATTGAGGAAGATAATGGCAGACATCAGAAGGATGTACAGAGTCTGATGAAATGGGCAGCCGCATGACAGAGGAAATGTAATGTATCGAAGTGTGAAGTTTATGCATTATAGACGGAAGAATGCAGAGAGGCAATATAAGGTTCAATTAAAAATTACAATTTTAAAGGGGTGCAGAAGCAGGGAAACCGAGGGTTTACATACAGAAATTTTTAAAGATGGCAGGACAAGTAGATAAGGCTGTTAAAAAGCATTTGGGGCCCTTGGCTTTACAAATAGAGGCATAGAGTAGGAAAGCCAACTCTTTATTAGCCAACACCTACATTTAAGGTGCTTTTTCCATTGATATGTGCTTACTTCAACCCCTCCCTACAATCATACCACTAAATTTTGTTCTAGCCACAGAATTATAGACCCAAAGCACCAAGCAAACTGACTGTCTCAGATTTTGCTTCTACAAGCACAGCTATTTACACCAGAATTGCACCTGACTCAACTTGAGCTTGTAGAAAAGAGGAGTGCTACCTGCATGACTTGTCAAAGCAGGAAATGAATGAGTTCACAGGCTTTGAATGTCCATAAAATGTGTCTGATGCAAACTTATGGTTGATGCTATTATATCTTTACTCAGCTCTGGTACGAAGAAAGGATTTTGCAAGTTGCCCTTCAGCAGCTTCAGGCAGGAAATGTTTTGCTTTTCACCCTTCTGTCATTGGTTCACTATGGGTTTTCACCCTTCTGTCATTGGTTCACTATGGGTTTTCACCCTTCTGTCATTGGTTCACTATGAGAATCGCTGTGTATATATGTTTTTATAATGGAGGCACAACAGAAGCAAGAGGAACAGGAAATGACAGAGACACCCAGGAGAAAGTGACCAACTATGTAGTAGTTGATCCCACCAGATCTATAAACCATGCTGCTCCCTTTGATGATGTCTCTGAAGAAATCTTCTTAAGGATGCAATAGTTAGTAAAGATGCACAGAACACCCTCTGTCTCCCATTGAAAACTGACCTCCAAACATCCTTCCAAACACAAAAAACAAAGAATGCATTTTATTTACAACACTGGACTTCAAATCACAAGTGATTTTGCAAAGCATATATTTATTAACAGCATGTACTTCTTCCCATTGAGGCTACCCCATGTCCTGCATTGAGACAATACCAGATGGCCAGGGATTCCAGTGGCCCTCAGCTATGTGATGATGCCATGAGATTCTTGCAAGCGGGATGATCCTTGTCTTAGGGCTTCTGAGTCCTGGGAGGACTTTTAGCTGGATTTCCAGCAGCCAGTTTATATTCTGTTCATACTCAGGTCTCTGACTTGCCTCCAGGTATTTTCCATACCCCACAGTCCCTCCGAGTTTCCCACCGAACCCACCAAAGCCATTTGTGGCCTAAGTGCTGCATGTACTAGAGTTTATGCCCACCTCCCCCACACCCCACTCTGGCCTATCTATTAGATAGCACTTGATACCTCTGCATAACAAAATTAACTGACTGCAATTTATTGTGGGGTTGTCACCACAACCTTAAGTTGGGCAGACGTTCCACCACTCCTCAGTACTGGAAACAATGGCACTGTCAGAATTATGGGCCTAAAGCGTTAGGATGGCCCACATTTCAGATGCTGTATTTCTATATAAAGCAACATCTGTGTGCCAGTTCTGATGAAACGTTATTGATCTGAAGTGTCAACTCTATTTCTCTCTCCACAGATGCGGCCTGACCTGCTGAGTATTTCCAACAAGTTCTGTTTTTATTTCAGATATCCAACATCCGCAGTATTTCGCTTTTGTACTTGTGTGGCAGGCGCTGAATAAAAGGCTCAGGAACCAAGCGGAGTTTTGAGAAAAACAGAGTTGTGAACAAAAATCCCCAACATTCATGAAAACAAATACCAGACAGGCAGGATTTAGTGGATTGAACAGGAAACTCAATGGGCCAGTGGAGGGATTAAGTTAGTCAGAATTCATTTCATTTGGCATCTCATTGCACTTCAATCATTAACTGTACTAGGGTCAATGAAATTTAGAAGAACTTCCAACTATTAAATTGGTATTTTATATCCTCAAAACTTCAGACCAAAGCAAAATATGCTATTTCTTTCTGTACATAGATTTTAAGTAAAGAACACTTTTTAATATCAGTTACATTATTCACTTTTAAATTAACAGGAATGTAGAATTTTCAGTAGGATCATCACATTTCTGTTTAGTTAACTGGCAAAAGAAACTTCCGCCCTATTTGGAGATTTGTGACAATCGTAATAACAATTCCAGAGAGGGCAACATTTAGAATGTAACATGTCATACAGCAACAGATGGAAGCAAGCATCTTACTTCACACTGAGCTGCACCTCATGTTAGGATGAACTGTGCGAGATGGGAGTCTATTCAGCTCATCTTGAAGTACAAAAGTGTTTGTAGTATCTGGCTGTGTCTCAGCCTTTATAGATTAATATTTCCTCTAGTGACAGCATGACCACAGCAGGGAGATTCCTTCTCATTACTAATTTTATTAAAATGGTAAAGATGTTCTTTTAGAATGATATTACCAATACATTAGAAATAATGACCAGAAGGAATCTCCCTGCTGTGTTTACAATGTCACTAATGCACAGCAACTCAGGTAAGTCATCCCCTTTATTTGTCAGACTCGACACACTATAATGCTCTGATTCAGAGTAACGCCACCTTAGTCAGACATCTTAAACATTCACACATCTATTAACCAAAGTATTTGCTATTACATGTGAGATAGTCAGGGATTCAAGAATATTCAGCTGGAACAAACTTAGCAAATATATTTACGGTTTGATTACTACATCCCTTTCTAAACCACATCATCAGTGAAAATGGTGATTATCAATCTCTACCTATCCATAGTGCAAATTAGAAAATGCAAAGAACATCTTGGAACAATGTATAGCAGCTCGAATGTTGTTATTTCCGTCCAGTTTCTAATCCATAAATGCACAACAATATGTTGGCTTATTATGATCATACTAATTATATTTGTAAGATGATGTGTACAGTTTTGGTCTCTTTACCTATGGAAAGATCTGCCTTAGAGAGAGTGCAATGTTGGTTCACTTGACTGATTCCTGGGATGAGGGGTTTGTCCTATGAGGCGAGATTGAGCAGATTTGGCCTGCATTTCCTAGAGGTCAGAAGAATGAAAAGTGATCGCATTGAAACATATAAAATTCTTAAGGGGATTGACAGGGTAAATTCTGGGAGGATGTTTCCCCTGCTGTGGTCATGCTGTCACTACAGGAAATATTAATCTATAAAGGCTGAGACACAGCCAGATACTACAAACACTTTTTTCTTCAAGAATGAGACGAGATGACTAAACACCCATCTCGCACCGTTCATCCTAACATGAGGTGCAGTTCAGTGTGAAGTAAAATGCTTGCTTCCATCTGTTGCTGTACAATATGTTACATTCTAAACGTTGCCCTCTCTGGAACTGTTATTATGATTGACACTAAGTCATAGGAGAATAAGGGGTCAGCCATTTAGGAGTGAGATGAGGAGAAATGTCTTCACTTAAAGGGTTGTGAATCTCTTCTGGAGGTGCTCAGTCGTTGAATGGATTCAAGTCAGAGATTGACAAATTATTGGATACGAAGCAGATGAAAGGATATGAGGAAAGTGTGGGAACGTGTAGCTGAGGTAGAAAAATAACCAAGATCTTACTGAGGTAGGGCAGGCTATAGGAGCTGAATGGCCTACGCCTACTCCTGTTTCTTATGTTTTTATGATGTGGAAGCTGAGGGCTCCAGGTCTCCATTGTGTACCGAGCTCCAGCGGAGTCAACCAGTTAGTCAATCATAACACCTCCTTACCTCATCTCAAGACAGATAGTGATGGAAACTCCTGGGAGGCAAGTTCATGATCATGAAAGTGGGAGTCTCGTCTTTGGTAACTCTTTAAACAGTGAAACAATAAAAAAACTAACTTTAAGAGAATAAAAGCAAAATACTGCAGATGCTGGAAATCTGAAATAAAAACAAGAAATGCTGGAAATACTCAGCAGGTCTGGCAGCATCTGTGGCGACAGAAGCAGAGTTAACATTTCAGGTCAGTGACCCTTCTTCAGAACTTTAAGAGAAATAGTTTGCAAGGTTACAGGAAAAAAGCTGGTGTGTGGGACTAAATTGGGCTGCTCTTTCAAAGGCATGATGCGCTCAAAGGCTTCCTTCTCTTCTGTAGGATTTTATGATTTTGTGAAGCTGATGAGCATCCTGTTTTCTTCTCTATCCATCACTTTAAAGAGGAAGCACTGATGGCATTCTTTGGGGGAAATCCATCTGAAGCTGTTCCCAATCCAAAAGGTGTGAGGGAGCTGATTTAACCAGGATGTTTCCACAGCCGTTTTTGTCATTGTCAGAGGTTAGTTCAGTGCCCTTGTGCTGTCAATAGTTCCTCTGAACCACTCTCCATGTGATGCCATCACACTCAGTTTAAATACAAAAAAAACCTCCCAAATTAAAACAGAAATGTCACGGTACCAGACCATTTCCAGCGATCTAAATAATTCATCTACTCAGTATGTCAGCAGCTATTGTCCAGAAGTATACACCTAATTAATATAATAAAAACAAGAAATGCTGGAACCACTCAGCAGGTCTGGCAGCATCTGTGGAAAGAGAAGCAGAGTTAACGTTTCGGGTCAGTGACCCTTCTTCGGAACTGACCCGAAACGTTAACTCTGCTTTTCTCTCCACAGACGCTGCCAGACCTGCTGAGTGGTTCCAGCATTTCTTGTTTTTATTTCAGATTTCCAGCATCTGCAGTATTTTGCTTTTATTTTAGTACCTAATTAATATATTGTGACGTAGTTCCATTTCTCCGCGTCTTAATATTATCATTGAATTAGAGAATTACAACCTGGAAATGACCCTGACTGATGTTTGTATAAAATTCCTTTCTCTGCTATTTTAGTGAAACTATTACACCATTAAAATATTAAGGGCTCTGCTAAAATGGAAGAGAGCAGAGTTTGACAGAAGCACATTGAGCATTCATATGACAGTCTCTTCCAGTAATTTCTAGGCTTGTAACAAGTAAGCACAGGAATATTTTAGAAGCATTTATAAATATTTTTTAACGTTATTTCTGATAATTTTAGCTGTGCTTTATCTGATTGGAGGGAATCTTGTTACAGACTGGAAAACCTAAGTGTTGTCCCAGTTATAGAAAACTTGGCTGTCACAATGGTAAAATTTAAGTTTCTTTTGTATTTAGTCCAGTGTTTATTACCTACCACTACATGTCTTAATGTGGTTTGGAAATGATTCTCTGGCTCCTTATCACCAGCTTCAATTAACTTGAAAGGCTAGGAATTCCTCCAGTCACTATTTGTAGTGGCATCACAAATTGTGCTTCAGGAGATTTCCTTCTTTGCTGTTTGCAATAAAACTGTAAATACATATTAAAACAGTATGGGGGGGAATTTTATGCTCTCACCCACGGTGACTTTGGAGGTGGGGAGAGCATATAATCGTGTGGGATGGTGGCGGTGGTGGGGGGGGGGGGGGGCGCGGGGACCCACCACCTTCCCACCTCCACCCAACTAAAGTCTGGGGCGGGAAGGTCCGTGGACGACCTTCCTGCCCCGGCACCAATTGAGGCCTTTAAGTGGGCATTTAATGTCCAATTAAGGGCGTCATCCCACCACCGCTGGTATTAGGCCACCCAACGGTGGGTCGGCCTGTTGCTGCACAGGGAGCACACTTTCCTCCGGTGGAGAGGGGTGGAGAGGGGTGGGTCGCTCATTAAAAGGCACAGTGCCTGATCGAGGGACCTGGCACTGGGAAGGGGGGGGGCCTAACTGAGAACCCCCCCCTGCCCTTGCTGCTGACCCCCCTACATCCCACCGCCCCCCCCTCGCCCGCGACTCCTACCCCGCAAAACCCCTTCCTCCCTGACTCACCTGCAGCTTGGGTCCAGTGCTTCCAGTGAGCCCAGTACTGGCTGCAGCCACCGCCTCCTCAGTGGCACTGCTCAGTGAAATAGTTGTCGGCCTCCGATTGGTTGGCAGCTCTCAGCAGGTGGGACTTCTGTCACTGGAGTCCTGAATCCTGGGGAAGGCCCGCCGCTGTCCACTTAAGTGCCTAATAAGCATATAATGTGGTGGGCCTTCCCCAGAGGAAGCGATGTGGGGCTCTCAGCAGCACTTTAGTCAGTGGCCAAGATGCCCGTCGCCAAGATAAAACTCCCAGCCTATGTTTGGAAATACCAGCAGGAATCATTCTAGCACATTTCTTATTTTACATTACTCTATATTTCTGCAACCTCCTTCAGCCCAACAACCTCCGAGGTCTCTGCACTTCTCCAATTCCGGCATCTTGTGGATCCCTGAGTGTCATTGCTCCACCATTGGCGGCCATGCTTTCAGCTTGCCACGCCCTAAACTCTGCAATTTCCTCCCTAAATCTCAACCTCTCTTTCCTCCTTTAAGACACTCCTGAAAATCTCCCTCTTTGACCAATCATTTGGTCATCTGCCCTAATACCTCCTTATGTGGTTTGGTGTCATATTTTGTTTGAGAAAACTCCTGTGAAGCACCTTGGGACATTTTACCATGTGAAAGGCAATATATAAATGTGTATTGTTGCTGTTGTTGTTGACGTGAGTACACACAGTACTCAGAGCAAGTCTTCTCTTCATGACAATTGGTCATGTGATGTTGTGCCCATGGAATATAACACCAAAAACACGGGGCTGAATTTCATAGGGGCAGGGTCTGGCCTGATCTCAACGGAGGGAGAGAGGCCTTGTGGCAGCCCCACTGCTGCTCGGTGACAGGACCACGATTTCCATATGTAAATAAATTAACCTGCGTGAATTAATGAAGGGACCGTCGCCTCCTGATTTGCCGCCCCTATCTTAATCATGGCGACTGGCAGAACTGCCTTCGAATCCCCGGCCGGGGAAACGAGGCCCGACAAGAATGGGGAGGAGAGAGGAGGTACTTTTCGCAGTGCAGAAGAGGGGGAAGAGGGGTCAAACTCTTTGGATTGGTCGCGGGGGTGATGGGAATGGGTAAAGGACAAAGCTTGTGAACTTTGGGGGGTGGGGAGAAGGTCAGATATTCAAGGTAGGTATTTCGGGGAGGGCAAAAAGGCAGGTATAATGTGTCATGCTACTGGAGGGGTGGGGGGGGGGGGAAGCGTGGGAGAGGGAAGATTTTTTAAA
This sequence comes from Heterodontus francisci, assembly GCF_036365525.1. Classification (NCBI taxonomy): domain Eukaryota; kingdom Metazoa; phylum Chordata; class Chondrichthyes; order Heterodontiformes; family Heterodontidae; genus Heterodontus; species Heterodontus francisci. The sequence continues at coordinate 57,183,334 of NC_090396.1, read as the reverse complement.
CTATTTACAATAATTTGTACTGTACCTTACCTTTAAAAATTTTAATTGTCATTTAGGGCTCTTTAAAGCCCTTTAAATATGGCGCTAGCACCTGCGCACTGGCCGTTGCCAGGGACGGCTCGCCCGCCCCCTCCATATCATTGGGGTGGGATGCAGTCGCCCCGGCCGTGCTAAGGAATTGTGGCGGCTCCGCGACGTGCGCCCCGTGTGTGGGGGGCTGCCATTTTGTTTTGCCGCCTCCTGTTTCAGCGGCGGGCCTATGGAATGCAGCCCATGATATTTGAGAAAATATTCCAATAGTTTTAAGTGCAGTCATGGGCTGGTATCATGCCATTTAGGTTGCTGGTACTGTTTTCACATTTTCAATGTTCTACAGGCTCTATTTAACATTGAACAGGCTATTTCAATGTTGACTGGTCAGAAAGGGTGAATATATCACTGGGCAGTTGGAAGAATGGTGAGAATACACAATCATTGTTACAACAATCATGAGAACATAATAATATAAGAAACAGGAGCAGGAGTAGACCATTCAGTCCCTCAAGCCTGCTCCACCTTTCAATACGATCATGGCTGATCTTCTGCCTCAATTCCACTTCTCCACTCTTGATTCCTCGAGACCAGAAAATCTATCCATCTCAGCCTTAAATATACTGAATGATGGAGCATCCACAATCCTCTGAGGCAGACAATTCCAAAGATTCACAATCCTCTGACTGAAGAAATTTCCCCTCATCTCAGTCCTAAATGATTGACGCCTTATCCTGAGACTGTGCCCCCATGTTCTAGATTCCCCAGCCAAGGGAAACAACCTCTCAGTACCTACCCTGTCAAGCCCCTTCAGAATCTTGTATGTCTCAATGAGATCACCTCTCATCCTTCTAAACTTCAGAGAATATAGGCCCAAATTACTCAGCCTCTGAACATGGGATAACCCTTTCACCCAAGGAACCAATCTAGTGAACCTTCACTGTACTGCCTCCAAGGCAAGTATATCCTTCCTTAGATATGGACACCAAAACTGCGCACAGTACTCCAGATGTGCTCTAACCAAAGCCCTGTACAATTGTAGCAAGACTTTGTTATTCTTATCTTCCAATCCTCTTGCAATGAAGGCCAACATGCCATTTGCCTTCTTCATTACTTGCTGTACCTGCATGCAAACTTTGCGTTCCTTATACAAGTACATACAAGTCTCTTTGAACATCAACGTTTAAAGTTTCATGCATTTAAAAAAATATTCTGCCCTTTTATTCTTACTACCAAAGTGATTATCCTCACACTTACCCATATTATACTCCATCTGCCACCTTGTTGCCCATTCACTTAACCTGTCGATATCTTTTTGCGGCCCCTTTGTGTCCTCCTCACAGCTTATATTCCCACCTGGTTTTGTATCGTCAGCAAACTTGGATACATTACTCTTTGTCTCTTCATCTAAGTCATTAATATAGATTATAAATAGCTGAGACCCCCGGACTACTCCTTGTGGCACTCCACTAGCTACAGTCTGACAACTTGAAAATGCCCCGCTTATCCCTACTGTCTGCTTCCTGCCAGTTAACCAATCCTCCATCTGTGCTAATATATTACCACCAACTCCATGAGCCCTTATCTTGCGTATTAGCCTTTTGTCTTGTATCTTATCAAATGCCTTTTGGAAATCCAAGTATACCACAGCTGGCTTCCCTTTATCTATCCAAGCACAGCAGAGATAAAGCAGCGCCAGTGAGACAGCACTGCGAGAACAGCGGGAGATTTGAGAGCACAGCAAGGAAAAGGAGGGGCGGAGAGAGAGAGAGAGAGAGAGAGAGCACTGTGAGAGGAAATCAAAAATAAAATCAAAGTGTGATGTCACAGGAAAGTGGGTAAGTGATTGAATGGTGAATATTTCCCTCTCTTTTTCTCTCTCTAAACCAGGGGATTCTTTCAAATTAGGAGCCAGGAAATTAATCACCTCAATCAGGGTGAGTATAATCAGGGGGTGAATTAATAGTAGCACAGAGAAAGTCTAGAGGCATTAATCAAAATTAATAGTTTAAACAAGGATAGTAGATGGGTGGCTATCCAGAAGAACAGGAAGAGGCAGGAAGTGCAGGTGTCTTCTGTGTCAGTCTCAAACAGGTACTCAGCATTGGAGACTGCTGGCAGAGGCAAGACCCTGAAGGAGTGCAAGTCCAGAGCATGGCACCAATGAGCATGGGACTGTACAGAAGGGAGCAGCAAGATGTAGAAATGCAGTTGATATAGGGTGATTCCATAGTGAGGGGGACAGATAGGCATTTCCAACACCATCATCGTGAGTCCTGCATGGTCTGTTGCCTCCCTGGTGCCAGCGTAAAGGACATCACAGAGAGGGTGCAGGATATTCTTCAGGGGAAAGTGCGTGAGACAGAAGTTGTGGTACACATTGGTACCAATGATGTAGAGAGGGCAGGTATCGAGGTCCTACAGTCAGATTTTCGGGAGCTAGGGAGGAATTTAAAGAGTAGGACCTGGAAGGTAGTAAGGTCTGGATTACTCCCAATGCCACATGCTAGTAAGAGTAGAAATAGGAAGATAGGGAGGATCAATGTGTGGCTTGAAGCATGGTGCAGGAGGGAGGGATTCAGATTCTTGGGGTATTGGGACTAGTTCTGGGGCAGCGGGCACCTATTCAAAAGAAACAGGTTGTGCCTCAAGAGGACTGGGACCCACGTCCTTGCTGGGAGGGATTAATCTAGTGGCAGGGAGATAGGAACCAGCAGATAGAAGTAGAAAAAAGGAATAAGGTGCATAATGTAAGAATGTTGGACAGTACTACAGAAGGGAGTAGTTCCATATTAGATACAAGCAGATTAAGAAGGACTACGGGGAATGCAAAGACAGGATTACAATGCATGTATGTAAACATGCAAAGTGTGGTGAATAAGATTGGTGAGCTACAAGCACAAATATCATTATGGGAATATAATGTAGTGGCAATAATGGAAACGTGGCTTAAAAATGGTGAAGACTGGGTGCTTAATATACAAGGATATAAAGTGTTCAGAAACGATAAAGAAAAAATGTTGTGGGGTGGCTGATTAAGGAAGACATTATAATATGGAAAAAGCAGATGTCCTTGAGGGGATAAGGAACAGAATTCATTTGGTTAGAGTTGAGAAGCAAAAAGGGTATGATCACACTACAAGGGGTATTCTATAGGCCTCGAAATAATGAGAGAGAGATCGAGGAGCAAATCTGCAGGGAAATCACAGAGATGTGCATGAACTGTAGAGTGGTGATACTGGGGGAGTTTAATTACCCAAATATCGATTGGGATAATTTTAGAGTAGAGGGAAAGGAGGGGGTGGAATTTCTGGATTGTGTTCAGGAGAACTTCCTCAATCAGTGTGTTCTTGGCCTAACTAGAAAGGAGGCATTGCTGGATCTGATGCTGGGAAATGAGGTGGGCCAAGTGGACTGTGGCCAGAATTTTACACCCCCGGCAGGAGTGGGCTGGAGGCAGCAGGGGCATAAAATGGAGTGGGAGGTGGGGGATGCCATTCCCATCTCCTTCCTGTCCCCACTGCAATTTTACCAGCAGCAGGGGGTGAAAAACAGCCTGCCTGCCCCAGGCCAATTAAGGCTCTGAAGTAGCCAATTAATTGCCACTTAAGGGCCTCCTTCCGTCGCCACTGGTATTTTATCAGCGGCGGGCGGGTGGTTCAGTAGCTCAAAAGGCCACCCAGTGAAACCTGGCAACCTCTTTGCAGGCTGTGGGGGGGGGGGGGGGGGAGGGTCCTCCTGATCGGGCTCCCTGTGCCCCACAGAGGGTCCTCCCTACGGCACAATCCATCCCCACTGGAGCACCTCCCCCCTCCTCCAGCAACCATCCCCCACCCCGCTGCCTTGCCGGGGTCCAGGCAATTGTCCCTGGTGAGGCCCCACACATATACCTGTATTCTGGGGTCTCATCCATGTTGCCAGTCCTGGCTGGGTGGAAAAGCTGGAGCTGTTCTCCCTGGAGCAAAGGAGATTGAAGGGAGATTTGATAGAGGAGTACAAGATTATGACAGGCTTAGATAAGTTAGACAAGGAAAAACTGTTCTCATTAACTGATGGTACAAGGACCAGGGGACACAAGTTGAAGGTTTTGGCAAGAGATGCAGGGGGAATGTGAGGAAGAACTTCTTTATGCAGCGAGTGGTAATGACCTGGAACTCACTGCTCACGAGGGAGGTGGAAGCGGAGATGATGAATGATTTCAAAAGGAAATTGGATGGTTACTTGAAGGAATTAAACTTGCAGAGCTACGGGGATTGAGCAGGGGAGTGGGACTGATTGGATTGCTTCATGAAGAGCCGGCATGGACTCAATGGGCCGAATGGCCTCCTTCTAGGCTGCAAATGACTCTATGACAGACTCAAAAATCTCTAAGAAATTTATCAAATACAATTTCTCTTTTATAAAACCATGTTAATTCTGTCTAATCATACCATGATTTTCTAAGTGCATTGTTAAGGCTTCCTTAAAAATAGTTTCCAGCATTTCCCCAATGACTGATGTCAGGCTAACTGGCCTGTAGTTCCCTGTTTTCTCTCTCTTTCCTTTCCTGAATAGCAGTGTTAGACTTGTGATCATCCAATCCGCTGGGTCCATTCTAATATATAGGGAATTTTGGAAAATCATAACCAGTGCATCCACTTTCTCAGCAGCTACTGCTTTTAGAAGTCTAGGATGCAGGCCATCAGATCTTGGGGATTTGTCAGCTTTTAGACACTTATGCTTCTCTAATACTTTTTCTCTGCTGATATTAATTACTTTAAGTTCCTCACTCTTAATAGCCCTAGGTTAACCTCTATTTCTGGTATACAATTTGTACCTTCTACTGTGAAGACAGACACAAAATATTTGTTCAGCATCTCTGCCATTTCCTCATTCCCATGATAATTGCTCCTGTCGCTACCTCTGAGGGACTAATGTTTACTTTAGCTACTCTTCTTTTTATATACTTGTAAAAGCTCTTACAATCTATTTTTATGTTCCTGGCTGGTTTACTTTAATTTGTTTTGATGAAAGAACATGATGAAAGGTCATTCACCTGAAACGTTAACTCTGTTTCCCTCCCCACAGATGCTGCCAGACCTGCTGCGTATTTCCAGCATTTTCTGTTTTTATTTCAGTTTTTCAGCATCTGCAGTATTTTACTTTTGTATTACTATCCTTAATTACCCTAGTAAGCCACAGATAGATCTCTTTCACTGAGCTTTGGGTTTTTAATGGAATGCATTTTTGTTGAACATTTTGAATTGTTTCTTTAAATATTTCCAACTACTTAGTGACAGCCATACTTTTTAGTCCATTTACCCAATCAACCTTAGCCATACCTCTGTAATTGGCTTTGTCTGTGCATGAGTTTCAGACATTTAATACTAGCTAATTCTTTGAATAAAACAGAATAACTAAGGGCACAACTCCAGTCTACATTCGCTGGATTCAATCGTATTATCTAAAATTGTTTCCTTGCACATTCCTTTCTTAATGTAACGCTATTTTGTCCTAAACATGCTCCCATACTAAATTACAGACAGTCCTGTTCTATGTTATGTTTAATGTGGCTGCAATTTCTCTCGAAAATATATCATCGCGAATTAAGAGACAGTGCTAAATAGTTTATACTGTCAAGTCTGAATAAACACATACCTGATCCAAGGAGAATATTTCATACTAAATTGGTTATGCATTTATCAGGAGTCAACTATATTTTATCAATTCTTCCACTGTAATCAAAATGCACTGAGAAGACCCCACAACACATATTTTAACATGAGCTCCTTTTACATGGCTAAATGTTGGTGGGAAATGGGTCAGTCAATCAACGCCTCGAGCACACTAAGCATTTTTGGACAACAGTCTTTTGACTCCTTTTCAGCACTTGTTTCCTACCAATGCGGGATGCATTTCTCCTCGAAGGGAATGTTGCAAAATGAGCTCCTGGTCAAATTAAAAAACAAAGTGTAGAACAAAGCTGGCCATTTTATTAATTTTTTTCTGTAGCGATTTATTCTGTACTGAGATTTCCCTGCGGTTTACTGTGAAAAAAAAAGAGCTACTTTGATATCCTATAATACAGGACCTGCATATTTTAGCGGTGAGATAAAATAAAATTTGTATTAAGATAAATTTTTCACCAACGTTTATAAATGCCTGTCAAATTTGACATTAGTTTATTCCTAATTTGATACATGAAGCCTTTTAATTCTCATGACTAAGAGTTACAATGGTTAGATTAATGGGTGCATACCAAAATTTAAACCAATGGAAATCACCTTTATTGATTCAGTATCATACAGCTAAGGAAACCATTATATCCTGAATTCCTTCTGATCACTGCCAATGTGCCCACACTGCTTATTGGTTTATCCTTATTTCCTCAGTAATACTAGTGTACATTTTCCTGCTGTTTTGTCAGAGAAGTCAACTTATTCAGTCTTACCATGAATTTTTCAAGGAAGGGAAGTCTACGATAAAATCTGCCTGGAAGAATATCAATGAAAGTGCTTGATATGGTTTAATGACACTGAACATACCAGTCACACTTGGTAATGATATTTGTTCGATCTTGTCTGGGCTATGAGGTGAGATGCTTTGGAATAATATAACACTTATATAACATTATGTAAAGTCTCAGAGGGGGAAAAAGCTGATGTTGGCCCACCCTTTTTCTCAATTTTTAACTGCTCCTAAATGGTCGTTGCTTTTCAATACTTTCACCACTTAATTCTCCTAGGCTACAATTATGCTGTCCTACACATTCTTCCTCTTAGCTTTGCCCTCATTGTGTTAAAGTCAATACTTATGTAGAATCATAGAATGATGCAGGACAGAAAGAGGCCATTCAACCCATCACCCCTGTACTAGCTCTTTGGCAGAGCTATCCAATTAGACCCACTCCGCTGCTCTTTCCTTATAAACCTGTAATTTTTTTCCCTCCAAGTAACACATACTACTCTATCTCTTTATCTCCCACAGTAATTCATTCTACTATGATCTTTAAGCTTTTAAAACCCAAACTTGGCATCACCTAATCATTACTCACTTTCACTTAATTTCATCTTACCTTTAATGTTTTCAATTTTTGTTTCTTATACAATGGTTCTTAGTCCATCTTGCTTACACAGTTTTTTTAAAATATATAAAACATCATCCATACTACTGAGTATGGATTGAAGGGTGCTGACAGGGCTACTAAAGTCTCCTGCCCTTTTTCTAAGCTGGGTGGAGGTGAGAGTGTCATTACACATTGACACTCTTTTGAACTTTTGTGAACATCCATTCACTCCCACTTGCAAATTAGCTCACAATCAATTGTGCCCTCCATAAATTATGTTAAGACTGAGTGGGTTAATCCGTTGAAAACCCAACATGGGCCAGGAAATTTTGGCTTCAAAGCCGAGCAGTGTTCATTCAATCTTTCAACATTTCATCCTTCAAAGTGGATAGTATGAGTTCTGTGTATTTCAAAAGGTAGGGTGAGCTGTGTTTGCCATGTTGCTGTAATGATCTTCTGGCTGTTTGGCAATGGAAACATAGATTCATACTGTGCCCAACACATGGAAACTGAATTCTGTGTATTATCTCTATATCATCTCCATTCCCACAATAAATTACCTGAGAATATGAAAGATTCTGCGATTGGCTGTAGAATGCACATTACAAATGTGGTTGCCCTCCAGAAATCGAATATCTTGTTATGGCTTGGTTTCAGAGAAATATTTTAACCGATAAAACTTTTATCCAATGAGATAAAAGATGAAACAAATCTCCAGAAGAGATTGAACAAAATGAGAGATCAAAGCAATAGCATAACCCTTGATCATTCACATTGGCTTCGAGATGCCAGGGCGGACCGCATCATTTTGTGAGTCATTAAGTACTATTTAATGGAATTATATATATGGGAGCAGTTTGTGGAGTATAATAAATGGTCCGGGCGGCATTTGCTGGTTATTTTATTCTGTGCCCAGAAATGTTAGGTTTCTTCTGCACCGCAATGTTATTTTACTTCAGTGTAAACAAAAGTGAAGTTTCACATCCTTTAGGCTGGGACACTCACAGTCACTACCTTCTGGGAATGGGAGCTGTAGCTTTCTGCAAGAAAACACCCAATTTTAATTGATCAATTTTATATAAATTTAACTTTATTGTTTTTTTCCTCAGGAGCTCCCTGTACAATGTATCCATTCCCTTCTGCAAGGGTACATGGTTCCAGATCGCTTGGGCACTGCCGTCGAGGTGATTTAATAAGGAGTACAAGCATGACTCTGTTAGCCTTGTCTATGAGCTATGTCTTTCCCATGCTTCCTCCCTGCACTTGCTACCTTAGCCTGGGGATCCTGCTAAGACTGAGAACAAAGAGGCAAAAATGTACAAAAATCAAAGTAGAATTAAAAATATCTTTAATGCACGGAGATCTTTGAAAAAGTAGGGCACCCTTCTTTATGGCAAAGAATTACTGTGCTGTGCAATTTCAGGTGGCAACTTGCTCTCAAGTACAGTTCCTCACTGAAAAGTAAATGCCTCCCACATTTAACTAACTCATAGGGCTAAATGGACTAATAACAGAGTGTGACCAGATTATCTGTTTTTTTCTTTTGGCTATACAATCCCTGCCAAGTTAAAATATCAGGGCACATCACAATATTCCACCTACACAAATGAGAACGTGTAAAACAGTTGATTGACCTTTAACACAGTTTTTGAGATCTCTGTATCATTCGTTTCAAGTCCCCGAGAAAACGAACAGGAGCGCAGGGCAAGTGACATTGGGGCTTTTGTGGCAGTACGGTCGTATGGTATGGTCGTAAGACCAAATGGAATTCTGCAGCACAAATTCTCAAATTCTGCGACTACCTAAGAACAGAATTTGTGTGACAGGGCCACTGTAATTATGGTCAGGTGAACCTTTTCTTTCTTTAAATTTTGGGAATCACAGAGGTAAGAGCTATTTGGATAGTTGTTATACTTCACTTCATGGTGTTATGTTAAGCTTTTTGATATAGCCTCAGCCATCTTTGTGAGCCAGGAGCAACAGCACAGAGCCCAAAAATCATATTTTCTATTTCAAACAGCAGCCCAACGATGTTCCGTCAATCAATTCTTTCACGGCACTAATCCATCTTAGCCAGACATCGTGTGAGCACTGATTCCAAATAACTCTTTAAGGAAATCATTGCCAAGGTCTAGGATGAGGCTTATACTTGAACTATAGCTGTCTGTCACATAGGTGATTCAGTTGCTAGCACTTTCACCTCTCAGTCAGAATCTTGTAGGTTCAGTCCAACTCTAGGAACTCGAACACAAATCTAGGCTGGCGCTTGACTGCTATATTGAGAGTAGTGCTGCAGGTGCTGTTCTCAGCTGAGAACTGAAATGAGGCCCAGCCTGTCTTCTCAGGTGGATGTAGAAGATCGCACGGCAGTATTTCAAAGAAAAGCAAGTGAGGTGTCCTTGCCCATATTCATCCCTCAATCTGTACCTAAAAAAACAAATGATCTGGCCATTATTAGATTGTTGTATGTGGGAGCTTGCTTTGTACAAATTGGAAGCTACACTTTGACAATGACTAGTGTTCAAAAGTATTTAGTTGGCTATAATGTGCTTTGGGACATCCTGAGATCCTGAAGTACGCTATATAAACACAGGTTCTTTCTTTCTAAAGAAGCCTTAAGCAGAGACATGGGCCGGGATTTCATGTTGGGAGGGCAGCAGCCGGCCACCGACTGAAAAGTCAGTGGTGAACCCGCTTCCACCTCGCCTGGGGATCTGACCCACATTTTGCGGGTCCCCAGGCTTTAATTGTTCTGAGGCGGGACTTCCATCCGCTTGAGGGAGGAAGCCCCGTCTCATTGAGCTGCCGGCCAATCAGTGGGCTGGCAGCTCTCAGTCCCAGCAGAGCCACCGGAAGCGGTGGCCACTGCTGCGACTGCAGGCCAGCCGACCGCACAGGAAGACGTGGAGCCAGGAGTCCAGGTATGTTTTGGTTGCCTCGCCGGGGGTAATTGGTCGGGCCCCGGCAAGGCAAGGGGTGGTCGTCTGGGGGGGAAGTGGGGCGTGTGCCCGATAAGCAACCCCCCCACCGAGACGATCGTAAGCTGCCTGCTTTTCCCAGGCGGCTTTTCCCAGCTCCAGGACGCCCGCTTGCCACAGGTAAAATCAGCCTGGAGGCGGGCGAAGACCCTTAAGTGGCCGTTAAGTGGCTACTTAAGGGCCTTGATTGACCTGGGACGAGCGGGCCGTTTTTGGCCCCTCCCCCAACATAAAGGGGGGCGGAGGCGGGAACGGGTCGGGAAAGCCTCCCGAAGCCTCCCGCTCCATTTTACGCCACCCTCTGCCACCATCCGGCTCATTGGCGTGGCATAAAATTCCAGCCATGATCACAATTCCCAATTCAGATGGTTGACGTGAAAGTAAAGTGGGGGGCACATCCTTTACCATGCTTAGTGGAAAAGTCTGAGTGTTGAATTGTATTGTACTTTAGTGATATTGTGTCCAACAGCCTCAGAAGCGCTATTACCTGGAATATCTATTAGCAGTAGCACAGTATGCCCCCATTGCCAGGTTCCTACAAGTGCATGGTATCATTCTTTTCAAAGCCAGTAGAGAACATCATAGAAACAATTCTGTGTCAGACATCAAGTTTCATACCCATTGAACTGTAGGATTTGAGTGGAAAATATTTGGAGTTAAGTGATGTGTTTTGTAATTTCCACATGGTTTGTCATTGGGAATGAACTACACTTGAGGTGCAGATCCATTAATGTTAGAGGTAATTCATTCGAAATTTGTACTGTTGATCTGGAGTGGATTATTTTATCTTTATTCCCTTTATTTCAGAGCTTGTACTCAGAACTTATAGTAATAAACTACTTCTTTTTACAGTATTGTACTACTTACGATAAGCATCCTTTGGGAAGATGAGCTCATATAGTTTTTAACCTGAATGGGGAACAAACATCTCTGGGGAGGTCACCAAGGTCAACTTAGTTTTAAACAACCTTTGACTGCCAAATGCTGACAAGATTAGGATTAATGTGTTCTTGGAGGTGCCTAAATCTATTATTTTTCATATGAAATAAATTTCTTCCCCTCCGAAAATGAGCTTTGTAGCTTTTGAGTTGGCCAATCAGAAATGATACAACTTTGCACTGAAGGGTTAATTTTTTTTCCCATTTTATTCAATCTGCCCTCGAGACAGCCTTTGGAGCACCACAAGAACCCAAAGGAACTATGTGAGCAGACTAACAATATTTGAAATTCAGAGTACTTACTGTATATTTCAGCTGCTTTTTCTCGAAAGACAGCATTTTTAATAACGAACTCGGGAAGTGGGTATTGACAGAAATTCAAGATGAGATAGTATTACCTTAGAAATGCATGTGGAAAATATACTTCGGAAGTGTTCCTGTGCGAAAGTGAAGGCAATGCTCATCAACTTCAATTACCTTAATCTGAGGTGACAAAAGAAAGTTTGACAACTCTCTCATCTCACTTCCCCCCTCCCCTTCAACCACTCACTTCCAAGCCTCTTATCATAGCTTAGCATTTCCTGATAAAGGCCATTAAGGAGAGGATCCTGTTAATTGAAGGCCCATTAGCTTGATTCCTGATTGGATTAAGCCTCCACAGGATGAATCATATTGTCATTGAATTCAAATCAGTTGTTGATCTAAATTAAAATCTCACACATGATACCCCATTATAGTGGCAAACCGAGGTTGAATTCTTCCTGAAACGCTATTTCCTTTCGCCGAGTAAACTGTCTGAATCTGCTCCAGTTTAATGCGCACACACACCCTCCCTACCGGATAATGTCTCATGCTAGTGGTGTTTCAGATGTATGGCAGATATAAAATGACTTCAGGTTCAAGTCTTAAATCTTTAGAAAACCGCTCAGTGCAATTAGCTCCTTTTTTAAAGTTGCTCCCCGCTACACGTCTTATGTTATATATTTATTAATTCCAATCAAAATTAATCAAGAGACATTCAACACAAACATATGTAAAGTAGATGCATTCCAATTTAAATTCAAGAAGGCTTGCAAGTTTATTATTAAAGATACGATCTTGTGCCCATCAGAATTATAGAACAACCTGATCAGTTCCATTGTCAGTAACCTGTGGCTCGACACTACTGTGGGTTCAGTCATGTAACAGTTATGTTACTGTCCTAGTAATTCAGAGGCCTGGATTAATAATCCAGAGATTGTGAGTTCAAATCCCACAGCGACAGTTTCAGAATTTAAATTTTGTATAAAATCTAGAAGTAAAAATCTGGTATTCGTAAAAATGACAATGAAGCTGTTGTATTTGTCATTAAAAAGACAACTGGTTCATTAAATTCCTTTAGGGAAGGAAACCTGCCATCCTTACCCGGTGTGGGCTATATGTGGCTCCAGACACACACCAATGGTTACTCTTAATGGCCTTCTGAGGTGGCCTGGCTTATTAACTTAGTTATACAATGGCAACAAATGCCAGCCTTGCCAGTGACACCCACATTTCAAGAATGAATAAAGAAAAATAGAATTGGAAAAGGCAACCAGGTAAAATTCGCCATTATCGATGCCGGAAAGGCTTCTTCAGTGAACAACACTGCTTATCATGAAAGCAAAATACTGCGGATGCTGGAAATCTGAAATAAAAACAAGAAATGCTGGAAGTACTCAGCAAGTCTGGCAGCATCTGTGGAGAGAGAAGCAGAGTTAACGCTTCAGGTCAGTGACCCTTCTTCAAAACTCAGAACTGTTCTGAAGAAGGGTCATTGACTTGAAACATTAACTCTGCTTCTCTCTCCACAGATGCTGCCAGACCTGCTGAGTATTTCCAGCATTTCTTGTTTTTATTACTGCTTATCATGAAGTTGACGCACAAGCCAGATTGCTGTGACAACATAGTTGAGCTAAATGGGCAGCACTAATAATCATGCTTGCTTCCTTCCACCAGGGCATAGTATGGTAGGCAATCCACCACCATGATCAATTACTACAGGACAAGCAAATCTACTTGAGACAGATAATTCTTGCAGTTGGTCAGTCCACACACAACATACCATTAGTGTAGGCCGTGCATAACTTAAAGCCACACATGCAGCAGTTTCTTTCTTTCAGCCAGTTGTCACCATTATTATTTGTGTGTGTCAGGCTTGAGTTGGAGACAAACACAGCTGCTATCCAACCTAGTTGGTACTGTATTATCTTCATTGTGATGTACAACCAAAGCCTAAAATTACCCCTATGCTCTTGCTTATGATGGTATAATCCTGACTACATCTGCACAATAAAGGAGAGACTTATGCTGGCGCACGACAAATGAACCATGACTTTTATGGCCAGTTACCAGGTATGAAACAGTTATGGGCTTCTCAAAACTGAAAACTGAGGGTCAATTTTGGGCCAGAAAAACACACAAAAAATTATTTGACTTAATATTTGTCTTGTTTGTACTGGCTGCCCTGCTGTAGCATATTTTTATTGGACCTTTGGACCTGGTCTCATAAATACCTGAATACTTGGACTTCCTGAAACTCAAATCAAATTTATTCTTACCAGCTATAAGGAATGATAAAATATAGGGAGCAATTTTAACCCACAGCAGTTTGGTCCAAGGTAGATGGTGTACACAGAAGAAGAAATTGGATCAAAGCTTGGTAGACTGTAACTGCGGGGCTCATTTCCATGTTGCAACAGAGACACCCAACTGAACCCAGCAGAAATGATGAGACAGCTGGCTGGTGGGCTTAGGGACTAGGTTGCTGCCAGGGATCCAAGAGGATGGTCTCCGACATAGGATAAATGGTGAGGCAGGGGAGTCAAGGGGCAAAGGAGGTCGGGGAATGGGAAGTAAAGATGTGGCTCCTCCCAGCATAGAATGAAACCTTAAATACATTTTAAAACTCTTTCTACTGTAGGCCTCTTCTAGCCCCACTCCTACTTGTCGCCAGCTCTCACTGGTGGTTCCAGCATCAAGCATCAGTGCCGGCATCGACAATTAGAACCATCTTGCAGTTCGACTGACGTTACTGGATCCCCACATTTAAATATTAATGAGGGCCCCGAGCTGCCCCAATGCTTCCAAAAGCTTGGGAGTTAAAATGCTGCGGGGTGGAAAAGGTGCAGCGGCAGAACAGTGAGGGACACTCGGCCTGCGCACCTACTCCCACCCAGAAGGGTAGGTTAAGTCGCCACACAGAGTTGGAACCAATACCTCCCATTCTTATTTGAACTAAAACCTACAGAAGTTTGTTAAAAGATAAACCACAAAGTAAGTTTTTCCATTAATAATGTAAGGGTTGCGTGAAGGACATTTTGCAAGGAATTTATTCCACAACTTTATGTACAGATTTCTTCCCAAGGTGGCTGAAGGTGGCTGAAGGCTGCGATCCTGCTCTGTTCGAAGCTTTGGTGATGGATCTGACTAACAACGGAGAATAGGTGTTAGTTTAAATAGACCCAGGAGTGAAGGTTTATAAAGATTTCATTATTGAGATAATTCAATGTAACATTTCTTGCAGCACAAACCCAGCCCAAAAACTCACCCATACAGCTATATGGCACACATCTTAAATCAGGACAGTGTCATTACCAACACAGTGTCATAATGCATTAGCACTTTCATGCCTCCATTACTCTTGGATGACAATGGGAATCCATTGTCTGACTCTGAAAGAAAAGCCGTGTATTTATGTAGTGCCCTTTGCAAGCTCAGGACATCACAAAGTGCTTTACAACCAACTTTTGAAGTGTGATCACTGTAGTAGGAAACGAAGCAGCTAATTTGTGCATGTCAGTAATACATAATGTACATGTGGACATTTGGATAGGGGTGGCTATGGTGGAAGGTAACTGGCTACGCACATTAGATTCACTGGCACTGACCTGATTTCCTGCATCAATCTCCACAAATTCAGAATCATGGAACACAATGATCAGGAGAAGATATATTTATTTAGAAAAAGAACCCAATGAATACTGCCGTAGATAAAGAATGATATTCCCCTATTTTGATGTGAACTAGACATAATGAGCCATTCATAGATTTAATGGTGTGAACTCAGTTAAAGGAACCACAACCAGCAGAAAGTTACATCAATAGTTACCTATTTGTCGGAGGAATTTCTCTTACTGGAGTCATTGTTTTTATCTTTCTATACAGTAAGAAGTTTTGAGCTGATTTTTGACCACCCCCTTCACCTGGATGCTCCCAAAAATGTGCTCTGCCTGACTTGACTGGACCTGAACTTGTCTGCACTTTCCAATTCTAATGATTTCTGCAGGATCAGCACACCTCAGATACAGGCCTGCCCCATGAGAGGACCTCATGTGTAGAAGCAGAAGTAGGAACACTCTGAAAGGCCTGCAGCCATCAAAGTCTTTGGGCTGCTGCAAACACTAGACCTTCACATCCAAAGATCTCTGGAGAGGCTATAAATAAAGAAGCTTTATTTACCTTTTTAGGCCTCCAGGGCCAGCTGCCTACCCTACTCAAATCCTCCATCCAGACACAAGGCCTCTCATTAATGTCTTCTGGTGCTCCTTTATTTTGGCACCCATTTGAGCACCCAAGGAAAATGAGGCAGAAGGCCTTGTTATGCCCCTCTGATCCCATTTCCTTGTCTGCCGCTTGCTTGCACTTACTCTAGATTAGGCACAAGCATTTCATTCCCTTCAGGAAAGCTTCAGAAATCCACCATACCTTTTCCCTCTCCTATATGCCTGCAATCTGTGCATCTCCCAGGTGTGCATCTGAGGATAGTTGGCCCCCTTATTTCCAAGCAAAAACATTTCAGCCGCAAGAGCCTTTGTTGGCTCATGCTTCCAACTCTCACAATTTTCATTGCTAGGCAGGGGCAATTTTTCAACCTTACACTGGAGGGTGCTGTTTTAAGAAGTTATATCTAAGCAGTCTGTTAATGGCTTCAACACCACAAATCATCTTGTACAGCTACTACACTGCATGACCACAAAACAAAAACTTGCTAGAGAGAGGTCTTGCTTCAACCGGCTTAAAGAACTGGGTAGCACTGGGAGAGGTTACAGATGCTTATAATTGCTGCATTTCAAAAGATTTCAGTAGATGTATTAAAATAAATATCTGCTGTAACAAGGTTATCAGTGTGCCCTAAGTTTTCCTCTGGAGTTAATCCCCTATAAAGGAAATAATCCTTGCAAGTGAGAATTGAGTTTGAATCCTGATTAACACTGTAATTGTGAAGCTGACCACTTCCTAGCTCCATATCTACCTACGACAACCTGCAATATATAGCACCTTGAATATAGAAAAATGTTCCAAGGCACTTCGCAGAGGTATAATCAGACATATATAGGCACCAAGACAAATAATAAGATATTAAGAGGGGTGACAAAATGTTTGGTCACAGAGATACCTTTAAAGATGGGTCCTAAAGAAGGAAGCAGACGCAGAGAGGCAGATGGATTTACAGTGGGAATTCCAGAGTGTGAAGATTAGATGGTTGCAGACACAGCCATCAATGATTAGGCAATGGGATAGGGGATTCACAAGAGGCCAGAGTCAGAGGAACAGAGAGTTCTAGGGAATTTAGAGATTGGAACAAGGTGACAAAAGGATTCAAACAAGAGCATGTATGGAGGCATTCAAGGTAAAGGTCTGCTCAGGTCTGCAAATGAGACCCGACCCGAGCCCGACAGAACCCCATCCGACCCCGAGCCCAACCCGGCCTGGGTCCTTCCATTTTTTCCCGCGCCCGACCCGACCCGACAATCAGTTAACTTACCTTCTGTTTTTCACTTTGTCTCTTACCAGCACAATCTTAAAATAACTGTAGCAAAACCACCTTTAAGTCCAAAAAATAAATTAACATTGAAGTCACTTACCTGAGGTTGTGATAGAGCATGTCTGATCCGGCCCAACCTGACCCGAGCCCGAATGCCGGACCCGATGTGCGACCTGACCCGACCCGAACCCAACACATGTCGTCGGGTCCCGTCAGGTTCGGGTCGTGTAGCAGGCCTTTAATTCAGGGGATCAGGAGCCAATATAGGTCAGCAAAGATAGCAATGATGGGTGCAAAATAAAATACGGGCAGCAGACTTTTGAATGAACTAGGGTTTACAGAGCATGGAGAATAGGAGGCCAGCCAGGAAAGGATTGGATTATTCAAGTGTGAAGGTGACAAATGCAAAGATGGAGATGCATTTTAGCAACAGATGAGCTGAGATAGGGGTGAAGGCAGGTGATGTTACAGATGTGGAAGTAGGGCGTCTTTGTAATGAAAAGGATATGGTGTTGAAAGCTCAGCTCAGGGTCAAATAGGATGCTGAGGCTGAAAGCTTTCAACTTCAGCCTGAGACAGTGGTCATTGAAGGCGATGCACTCTATGGCAAGGGTTCGTCATTTGTTTTGAAGCTAACGATGATGGCTTTGGACTTCCCAATGATTAACTGGAGGAAATTGTGGCTCATTCAAGACTGCTTGTTGGATAAGCTGGTAACACAGAGACAATGGAGAGGTCGTGAGAGGTGGTAGAGAGTTAGAGCTGGGTGTTGTCAGCATACATAAGCAGGTGGCCCGATGTCTTCGAATGATGCTAGCAAGGGGACGCATGCAGATGAGGAAGAGAAAGGAGACAAGAATAGATACTTGAACGACTCCAGAGGAAACGATGCAGAGGGCGGGAAGACACGCCATTGCTGGAGATGTTCTAGCTATGATCTGCTATAGGTTAAGAGTTGAACCAAGTGAGGGTAGTGTTACTGAGCTGGGCAACAGATGTGAGGTATTGGAGGATGGTGATGGTGTCAACTGTGTCAAGGACTGCAGAGAGATTGAGGATGGTGATGAAAGAAAATGTATCACTGTTAGACTCATATTAAATTAAGATCCACTATCTTAATAATTACAGATAATTCAGTCAGGCAACTTCAGGGCTGTGGCAGGGATAGAAACCTGAATGGATAGATTCAAACATGGAGATGAGTGAAAGATGGGCATGGATTTGAGAAAAAAAACAACACATTCAAGGACTTTGCAGAAAGGGAAATTGGGGATCTATGGTTCCATCTTCAATCCTCAATCTGTGCTGAGTTAAGTTATGCTGGATCTCATCCAGGGCAGTGGTAGGGTAACTACAAATGACATCAGTGTCAATGGATTAGTGAAGGGAAAATCAGCCAGTGTTCGCTTTCCTGATTGTTAACCAATGACCTCTGTTGGAAGGACATGTGAAGACAAGATAGTGCCTGACTGTAATTGCCCCCGTGGTTAAATGTTCTGCCACCAATAATCACTGTTGAGGTTCGAACTTAAGTCATGGGTAAGTTAACCAAGGGTGATTAATACTCTGGCTTTCACAGCACAGAGAGGAGAAGCAAAAAATAGTGAGGAAAATCATAACGTCTCGGTAACTTACAGAGCAGTCTGATCAACTATACCAGGTCATTCAACAATAACCAGGCCTGCGTTCATCAATATGCTAGCCTAAAGTTTGGTATCAAGGATCTCTATAATGGAGAGTTGATCCTTAATGTTGAATTGCTCGGCACTGTTATTCAAAATTCCATTTTACAAGTAGCCAGGGTGTTATATAATTCATGTTTGTAATTAGGAATGTATTTGCTTGTAAGTGAAACGATGATCCTCTAAGCTTTGCACTTGAAACTTCTCCGAGTAAGACTGTAGCTTGGAGAGCTTAACTTGTGTGTCACATCTTCAGTTTAGATGAAGCTTTACAAAAGCCATACTGCTGTCTTTGAGCTGACAAAGGCTATGTGATTTTTAAGCACAGGTTTCAAATTTCCTGCCTTTCCCCCGAATTCCACGACTGATAGCTGTCTCTGGGTTGGATCAATCTGGGCTTGTAAGCCATGCATTTCAGTTACTGTCACTGTGTGAATCTAATCACGTATTCAAAAGATCCAGGAGGACATTTATACAGTTAACATGCAGGTACCGCAACTCCCCAACAGGGTTTCAAATTCATGCTAAAAACCTTAAAGTGAAGTGTTGTTCCTACGTGAATAATTTGTAGGCAGTAATTTGCTTCAATCTTTCAATATTCATTTCGCTGACTATTAATTTAACACAGTTCAGTGTACTATGTAGTGGATTGTGTCCAGCCCAGGTTTTGTAAGGCAGTGTCTGCCTTTCATAACACATCTTGTGAATGTACTTCGTTAAAAATAATGAGTTTTAAAACCAGGGAATAATTCTTCACATTAACCAGATAGATTTCAGCTTCGATTTATAAACTGGCTGTCACATGTAAAGGCCAAAGCAGAGGAATCATTCCAAGTAACCATTCTAGGGTGAGGAGTATGAGGGGTTGGGGGGTGGTGGGGGGGATGCGGGGAGTGGGGTTGTGGGCAGCTCCTGTTTATTAGCAAATCTCCATGCTGCAGTTACTCCAAATAAACAGTGAGAAGGAAGACTGATTGCAACTATTCTTAGAGGGGTATTGGGGGCGTGCACCTCCACTGGTTATTCTTAGCTTTGTCGCTAGTGAATAGTTTGCGCTAGAGTGTGTTTTGACCTGCTTAAAAATCAGCTACAGTGCACAATGTCTCACAGGCTAGCATCGCTAGTATTGCTTCAGTGATGCCCTCTCATCACAAATGCCATTAGTTCCAGGAGTTCAGGCAATCAGTCGATTGTACCAGCTGGTTTTCCCATTCCTGCACTTTGACCTATTTGGGTTGCCTGGGCGCTAGGAGATTGGGATGGAAAAGAATGCACTCCTCTGGAGGTGCCCACCTGGCTTTCCCAGCCAATAATTTAAATGGATGGAAAATCCGATGTGCTCGGGTCCAGGTGTGTGCTCTATCCCGCCCACTTTTACTGTATTTGCAGCACTCAGGCAATCTAATCGCCCCAGCTCAGTGTTCTTATTCTGAGTTCAAACCTATCACAAATTAGTGCATTAAACAATGGCACATGTCTGGGATGTTGGGGAGCGTTCAATCTGGCCAAAGGAAATCATGACAGTGAGTGAGAGGGGCTCGAATGTGAAAACCCCCACTTCAGATACTATTTCACTATTAACCATATAAGCCTTACTCAAGCTATCAGCCCAACTTTAATTGAATCTTGGAACAAGGAGTGCTCTTACCAGCCACTTACAGTTATTTAATACGTGTTTATTATTCCGTTTGAACATCAAACTTATGAAACCTTCGCATGTGTGCAATGAAATTACCAATCACAACATAAAGCAAAATAAAGATAGAGTTACGTACAGATTTATGGAAACTAATTCGAAATGACTCAGCGCATTGGAACCTGCATTATCCACCATCCAGATTGGTTTGCAGAAGCTGCCTTGTGAGAGAGATGCAGAAACTAGCTAGGTTTCTTTAATTACATGTATTTTACTTATCTTGATTCCCATGCTGAAGGTGCCATGCATGCAAGCACTCGATTAACTGCCAACTTCCATTATCCACCTGACGATATGTCCATTGTAAATGGAACGTACAGAGCTTTCACTATGATATGCCCATATCCTAATTCTATTTACCCATCACCCCTGTGCTCGCTGATCTAAGCTCCAACAATGACTCAATTGTAAAGGTTTTGCCCTTGTTTTCAATTCCTTCCATGGCCTCTCTATCTCTGTCACCACCTCCAGCCCTACAACCCTCTGAGATCTCTGCACTCCTCTAAGTCTAGCCTCTTGCACATTCCAGTTTTTCATCCCTCCACTATTGACAGCCAAGTCTTCAGCTACCTGGTCCCTAAGCTCCGGAATTCCCTCACTAAACTTTCTGCCTCTCTCGACCTCTTTCTCCTCCTTTAAGATACTCCTTAAAATCTACCTCTTTGACCTGTCCTAATACTCCTTATGTGGCTCAGTGCTAAATTTTGTTTTTATAATGTTCCTGTGAGGTGCATTGGACGTTTTACTATGTTAAAACCACTGTATAAATGCAAGTTGTTGTTGATATACCACAGACCCCTTTCTCAAGAACTATATGCAGGTTTCTCACAGCACAAACACCATTTAAACATTGTCCATAGTATTCCTTCTATTAGAACATACGATTCTATGTCTTCCAAGGACATCCCTACAGAGAGGGAACGTCTAATGTGTTATTGATTGCTACTCGTTATAAAACACATGGGCCAATTGTGGACCAGCTCCCCTCAACTGTCACCCATGTGTCTGTAGGCCTAAATTCATTGCTTGCCAGCAAAAAGAGATGGATAGAAAGAAAAGCAGCATTCAAAACCTTAGCACATGGAGATTTTTTTTAAGTAACCATCAGAGGATGTCCTTCATACAAGGTATTGCTTAGCCCCTCAACAAGTAGTTGATGAGTACACCTCGACGAGAACAATTTGTATTCTTTTAACTTCTTGATTTCATTTATCCTTAATCCCTTGATATGACTTCACAGAAATGACAGAATCACAGAATCGTTACAGCACAGAAGGAGATCATTCGGCCCATCGTGTCTGCACCCGCTCTCCGAATGAGCAATTCACTTAGTGCCACTCCCCCGCCTTATCCCCGTAACTCTGCACGTTCTTCCTTGTTATATAACAGTCTCATTACCTTTTGAATGCTTCAATTGAACCTGCCTCCACTGCACTCTCAGGCAGTGCATTCCAGACTTTAGCCACTCGCTGCGTGGAAAAGTTTTTCCTCCTGCTGCTTTTGCTTCTTTTATCAAATACTTTAAATCTGTGCCCTCTCGTTCTCGATCCTTTCGAGAGTGGGAACAGTTTCTCTCTATCTACTCTGTCCAGACCCCTCATGATTTTGAATACCTCTATCAAATCACCTCTCAGCCTTCTCTTCTCCAAAGAAAACAGTCCTAACTTCACCAATCTATCTTCATAACTGAAATAAAGCATCATCAATGGTCATTCTGAAAGGTATATTTGGATTTGCCTGTAATAACTTTTTCTAAAATGTGTTCCAGTTGCAGTAGTTGGAGCACTACCCCCTGCAAAATATGTTTTGCTGATGTCACAAAATCCTTCTTGTATTGTTTTGCTTGTAACCTGATTGCTTTGCACATCATGTGAAGCTGATGTGCCAAACAGTCAGAGAAACAAACCATCAGCTAACCAACGCACAGCTAACCAACACACACAACGCAAACTTGTGGCACTTCTCTGGAGAACAGAGTTACAAGTGCATGGCTGTCATAAAATGTGGGTATTCTACGCAGTAAAGAAATAGACCAGGTTACTTAGATGATGCAGCAATGGTATATTATTGAAGCAGAAAGTGATGAATTAGGATGAGTGATTGCAAGAAACTTTACGATATTCCATATGGAAGTGCAGGGTTTACTCCAGCTGATCTGGAGGTTGATCAGGCTGAGTTTTCCCATGGCTAGAGCCATGTTGACTGCTGTTGCTAAGTGAGAGAGAGGGAGAGGAACCTCTAGAGAGGTGAGAACAGTTTGTAAGATATGAAACAGTAACAAGAACGAAACCTGCAACCTTTGAATAATGTGGCTATCATAGCAGCAATGATTAAAAAAATGAAGTTTGCAACTTTTTAGATTTCATTCATTCAGAAAGTATGAGTGGTGTGAAATGTGTGTCATTGGCCATATTTTGAAAATAGAAGCCATGGAAACTCAGCACAAACTGGGGCTGTTGTATGACGGGAGGTGAGTGAAAGCTGGGAAGGAATGTCTGCACTTAAAAGGTTAATTGCCAAAGCAGCTCAGCAAGCACTAAATATCCTACTGTATCTTCACATAAACAGTGATTGTCAGGATTGGATCCAGTCAGTCTGCAATCCGGCTTGCCTTGCTTTGATCTGGACAATAAGTTCACTGAAAGGGAACTGACAGTCTTTGGGTAAAACAGACACAGCTCACAACGAACTGATAAAAAAAAACACCAGCCATTGTTTTGGAAGGAAAGTCACCCATCAGCACAGTCAAGCATGACAGCTTTACGCTGCCAGTAGCCAAGGCACACCACACTAATAATTAGCCTCTAATTGGTTGATTAATAGCAATAATGGGCAACTGTTTTATCAAGAAGTCAATATTAAACCCTGCTTCCCCCACAGCAGGCCCTCAAAGTTGGCCCAGCTGGAGCCCCTTGTAGCTGCTTGCACCAGTAATACTACATCAAAAAGGCAGTCCTAGCCTGGAGCTATAGTCAGTACAGGTCTAGTGACAAATAATTGTGAAGGAGCCGATCTTCCATTTACTCCATGAAATTGATTTTGAATGGTCTGTCACACCAAACTCTCAGGCAGAGTACATACTGGTATTCAGGGAAATGATCAGAACCCCCTCCTTAGGGTCCTTAGGTCAGGCCCATTAGCACATACTGTTAAAACAGTGAGGGTCAGAGACAGCTCTGGATAACCAGACAAGGACAGGGCTGCTTGCACTATAATAAATACATCTTCACATTTACATTAAGGATGCTGTTTTGCAATGCCTATTTAGACAAAGCTCAAATCTTCCAGATCCTTAACAATGTGTTTCTTCCTTCTTTCCATTAAAGATTCTAATTCAGCTGTAGCCCCACAGTAATATGACTCAATTCACACTCAGATTAGCTGAGTGAATGTCACGTCCTCCCTTACATATTGTGGCTTTCTAGATTCAGTGCATGTGTATACTGATGCTAGATTACCAGCCAAACGCACATCAAAATGTTCTCTTTAACGGATGCTAATATTAACGGATGCTAACAAACACAGAAAAATGCTGGAAACACTCAGCAGGTCTGACAGCATCTGCCGGGAGAGAAACAGAGTTAACGTTTCAGGTCTGTGACCTTTCTTCAGAAAGGATGCAAATATGTACATTTGCCAGCATAACAATCTCTTAAAAGTAATTGAGATAGTTCTAAGTGGCATGATAAATGCAAGCCTTTCCTTTTATTTCTTTATAGTTCATCTAAATTTACAACAAGGCACAAAAGAAAGATTTGCATTGATCTCGGCCTTTTCACAAATAGGATGTCCCAGAACAGTGTCAGCAGCTGACAGCACTCTTGTCTGAGTCAGAAGGTTGTGCGTTTGAGTCCCATTCCAATGACTTGAGCAGGTAATCTCAGCTGGAATTCCAGTGCAGTACTGAGGCAGCATTGCAATGTCAGAGGGTCTGCCTTTTAGATGAGATGTTAATCCGAGAGACTTTCTGCCTTTTCAGGTGGATGTAAAATAAAGATCTGCTCGGGTATGAAATTGAAACCCAACCCGGGTCTGACTCAACCACATCCAACCTGGACCCGACCCAAGCCCGAGTCATTTGATTTTTACCCACGCCTGACCCGACCCGACCCGATTACCATAATCAAGTTAATTATATCAAACAGATTATTGTGCTCTACCTTGTCCAAATCTTGCGATTCTCCATTCCGGCAGCACGTTTCCCGCCTTGATGTCCCAGCTGAATGTTCAAATTTTGAAGATTACTTCCCTCCCTTAGCAAGGCAGCACTATGTCCATGTCCAGCCCGACCCTACCCGAGCCCGAATGCCGGACCTGGAAGAGAGACCTGACCCGACCCAATCCTGACACATGTCGGGTCTGGTCGGGTTCGGGTCGGGTAGCCATGCTTTAATGTAAAAGGTCCCATGACACTAATTTGAAGAAGAGCAGGGCAGTTCTCCTGGTCAATAATTATCCCTCAACCAGCATCACTAAAACAGATGATCTGGTCATTGCCTCATTGCTCTTTGTGAGATCTTGCAGTTCACAGATTGGCTACACATTTCACGACATTATAACAGTGAATACACTTCAAAATAACTTCATTGGTTGGCAAGTGCTATAAGAAATTGTGAAAGGTGTTATATAAATGCAAATTGTTTTTTTCTCTTTTGAAATGTAGTCACTGTTGTAAAGTTTGATAGCCCAAAGGCATGGAATGATACTTTAATTATCCTAACTAATGGACATGAGATCTTTCCATTGCAGCCATATTTGGTGGACGGTCAGAGTGAAAAATTTCACCATCCCCATCTTACTTTGCTACTCTTAGAAATTTAAAAATTGAAGTTTCAGTAAGAGTATGGAGTATCATAGCTCCAGTCTTACAGCAGTGCCGCAGCTGGCAATTTGAAGTGTATATACTTCAATAGCCTATCCATTGTCTCCCACTCCCAACCAGTGTCACTGGTGCTCAGGCGCAAACACCACTCATTAACAGAGCTGGATAAGCAGCTTCTTGTCATCTGTACCTTGGTGGGTAACACCCTCACCTCTGAGTCAAAAGGTTGTGGGTTCACACTCCCACTGAGCTGGATTTTATTCTGGAGATGGGGCTACCAGCAAAGGGCTGGAAAACAGGGCCGGGGAGAGGCTTCCCCACCTTGGCCATTTGTTGGACTCCTGGCCACATGCAACAGCAGGCAGGCAATGAATTCCCCACTGTCGGGCCTGCCGCCCCCTTTAAGGACAGCTGCCCGCCTCCAAGAGCTACCGGCCAATTAGAGGGCCAACAGCTCCTCAGTCCCAGACGCACCACCGGGAACGCAGCCACTGCTGGGACTGCAGATGGCAATGATGGATGCTGACCATCACTCAGTGAGTGTAGTTGGGGCTCGCCAGGACCGATCGGGCAGGCAGGCCCTGGCAATCAGGGTGGGAGTGGTTGGTGAAGGCAGGGGGATTGTGATGCTGAAGCGGCCATTGTCGCCAGGGGGGCCCTCCATGGGCAACAGAGTGACCAAGTGGGAGGAACCCACTTGGGTCCACTAGGAGGCCATCACTTTAATGGGCCACTTTAAGTGGCTCAATTGGCCTCCCAGCAGACTTCCCATCTGCCAAGGTGCCCACCACGAACAAATTGGCATGGGGGCAGGAAAGGTCAGACACGCCACCTGACACCAGACCACGCCATTGTGCCTCCAAGCCCGTCACCATAGGCCCCTTAAAATTCCACCCACTCCAGCCACTTGATCACAAAATCTAGGCTGATATTCCCAGTACTAAGGGATGCTGCACTATCGGAGATGCTGCATTTTATATGAAATGTTAAGCCCTGTCTGTCCTTTCAGGTGCACATAAAAGATTTCACTGCACTACTGGAGGAGCAACACAATGTCTCCTGCCCAATATTTGTTCCTCAGCCAACATTGCTAAAACAGATTATCTCATCTTTTATCTCATTGCTGTTTGTGGGAGTTTGTTGTTCGCAAATTGGCTGTCACATTTCCTACATTGCAACAATGACAATGCTTCAAAAGTACTTAATTGGCTATAAAGCACTTTGGGAAGTGCTGAGGTTGTGAAAGGTGCTATATAAATGCAACTCTTTCTTTTCTTATTATCCAGGTCAGTGTAAAAACATATAAAATAGTATCACCAGGATAGGAGTGAACAAGGCTCTGAATTGCTCTGATCTGTTTTCCCTTCTCTCCTGAGACTAAATGTAATTACATTTAGCACTTAGGCTTCCACATTGCTAACATGTAGTCGCGGAGTGGTGGTCTGATTGCCCCTTGTTGCTAAGTTACCATTCATATGCATGCCACTTTGTGGAGTTGTCAGACATTGGTTTCTAGCGGAGTACTGTATCTCTCTTGGCAGCCAGGTAAAAAACAGCACAGGCTGAGCCCAGGGAACAATCAATCTGGGAGGGCTGGATATACAGTCCATGTATATGTCTGGTATATTTACACCGTCTATGCTTAGCACAGACACTGACTATATCAGACAAATGGCGCTAACCATTTGCCATCGCCACAAGCCTCAATTACAAATTTAGCCACTTGAAAAGAGGGACAAGTTATTCATTTTAAGATTGCAATTTATGTATTGCACCATAGTAACATTACTGCTTCCCTTGACAGTATGGGTCATCATGTGATGCCAGGCCTCATGATGGGTATGGCTCCAGCCTCTGGAGCATTGTTGGATCACTTCAGCAGCCCCTCTGCAGTAATTCTTGGCCTGAATTCCAGCTCCTGTGCTGATTAACTATCCATCCCAATTTAAATATACTAAGCTACGCAGGGTGCAGACTGCCGATGAGACAGCTGTGTTCCCTAATTATTTTATTTCAAAATGTTATTTTTAAGTAACCCTCATTCCTCTTATGTCTTTTTAAAAATTTTATATATACTTCATTTCCTGTTTCAGCAGTCATAGAATCATTGCCTTAATCCACTCAATGCCACCCCTTTGCATTCTATGAGTCAGCTGGATTAAACAGGCCAACTCGTGGGCCTTTCATGTCTGTCATTATGCCATACATAGCCTGAAAAGCAGGGGTCAGACAGCCTGTTGGCAGGGAGGTATGACTGCAGCCTGCTCTGCGGGTAAAACGGCGGAGTGGCAGGAGTGTTACACCGCTGCAAAAATAAGTCCGGAAAAGTAAGATATTGTATTTGGCAGATTGTCAGTGATGGAATCGCTGTATTGGCAATTCGACCATCAGCAATACACAGAATGAAATACGGCCCCTTTGAGTCTGTGCCCTGATCCCACAAACTGCCATTGAAATACAGTAGCAGCTACAATGGGAAAACAGCTTGTTGAAAGCAAAGGGTAAAAGGGTATGTTGTGCTTAGGTGATGTGGGATGTTTTTTTTAACTATAGCCTCCTTGGATGAGAGAATGGAACTGCAAATGTTCACTTGAAAAGAGCTGTGACAACAAAAATAACTGCAAAGCGTTTTAACTTCAGCATTTTTTCATAAATCATAAAGAAATCTCCTCGATTAAACTTCATGTTATTCGGGCTATTTCCCATTAAACTTCTGATTATATAAAGGAGTCAAGGAGCAATCAACATCTATTAGGAAAGAAATAATTTGGCTAGATTTTCAATGTGCTACAAAGAAAATTACAGCACAGGAACAGGCCCTTCGGCCCTCCAAGCCTGCGCCGATCCAGATCCTCTACCTAAACATGTCGCCTATTTTCTAAGGGTCTGTATCTCTTTGCCTCCTGCCCATTCAGGTATCTGTCTAGATACATCTCAAAAGACGCTATCGTGTTCGCATCTACCACCTCCGCTGGCAACGTGTTCCAGGCACCCACCACCCTCTGCGTAAAGAACTTTCCACGCATATCCCCCCTAAACTTTTCCCCTCTCACTTTGAACTCGTGACCCCTAGTAATTGAATCCCCTACTCTGGGAAAAAAAAAGCTTCTTGCTATCCACCCTGTCTATACCTCTCATGATTTTGTACACCTCAACCTCCGCCTTTCGAATGAAAATAATCCTAATCTACTCAACCTCTCTTCATAGCTAGCGCCCTCCATACCAGGCAACATCCTGGTGAACCTCCTCTGCACCCTCTCCAAAGCATCCACATCCTTTTGGTAATGTGGCGACCAGAACTGCACGCAGTATTCCAAATGTGGCTGAACCAAAGTCTTATACAACTGTAACATGACCTGCCAACTCTTGTACTCAATACCCCGTCCGATGAAGGAAAGCATGCCGTATGCCTTCTTGACCACTCTATTTACCTGCGTTGCCACCTTCAGGGAACAATGGACCTGAACACCCAAATCTCTCTGTACATCAATTTTCCCCAGGACTTTTCCATTTACTGTATAGTTCACTCTTGAATTGGATCTTCCAAAATGCATCACCTCGCATTTACCCTGATTGAACTCCATCTGCCATTTCTCTGCCCAACTCTCCAATCTATCTATATTCTGCTGTATTCTCTGACAGTCCCCTTCACTATCTGCTACTCCACCAATCTTAGTGTCGTCTGCAAACTTGCTAATCAGACCACCTACACTTTCCTCCAAATCATTTATGTGTATCACAAACAACAGTGGTCCCAGCACGGATCCCTATGGAACACCACTGGTCACACGTCTCCATTTTGAGAAACTCCCTTCCACTGCTACTCTCTGTCTCCTGTTGCCCAGCCAGTTCTTTATCCATCTAGCTAGTACACACTGGATCCCATGCGCCTTCACTTTCTCCATCAGCCTACCACGGGGAACCTTATCAAACGCCTTACTGAAGTCCATGTATATGACATCTACAGCCCTTCCCTCATCAATCAACTTTGTCACTTCCTCAAAGAATTCTATTAAGTTGGTAAGACATGACCTTCCCTGCACAATACCATATTGCCTATCACTGATAAGCCCATTTTCTTCCAAATGGGAATAGATCCTATCCCTCAGTATCTTCTCCAGCAGCTTCCCTACCACTGACGTCAGGCTCACCGGTCTATAATTACCTGGATTATCCCTGCTACCCTTCTTAAACAAGGGGACAACACTAGCAATTCTCCAGTCCTCCGGGACCTCACCCGTGTTTAAGGATGCTGCAAAGATATCTGTTAAGGCCCCAGCTATTTCCTCTCTCGCTTCCCTTAGTAACCTGGGATAGATCCCATCCGGACCTGGGGACTTGTCCACCTTAATGCCTTTTAGAATACCCAACACTTCCTCCCTCCTTATGCCGACTTGACCTAGAGTAATCAAACATCTGTCCCTAACCTCAACATCCGTCATGTCCCTCTCCTCGGTGAATACCGATGCAAAGTACTTGTTTAGGATCTCACCCATTTTCTCTGACTCCACGCATAACTTTCCCCCTTTGTCCTTGAGTGGGCCAATCCTTTCTCTAGTTACCCTCTTGCTCCTTATATATGAATAAAAGGCTTTGGGATTTTCCTTAACCCTGTTTGCTAAAGATATTTCATGACCCCTTTTAGCCCTCTTAATTCCTCGTTTCAGATTGGTCCTACATTCCCGATATTCTTCCAAAGCTTTGTCTTTCTTCAGCTGCCTAGACCTTATGTATGCTTCCTTTTTCCTCTTAGCTAGTCTCACAATTTCACCTGTCATCCATGGTTCCCTAATCTTGCCATTTCTATCCCTCATTTTCACAGGAACATGTCTCTTCTGCACGCTAATCAACCTTTCTTTAAAAGCCTCCCACATATCAAATGTGGATTTACCTTCAAACAGCTGCTCCCAATCTACATTCCCCAGCTCCTGCCGAATTTTGGTATAGTTGGCCTTCCCCCAATTTAGCACTCTTCCTTTAGGACCACTCTCGTCTTTGTCCATGAGTATTCTAAAACTTACGGAATTGTGATCACTATTCCCAAAGTAGTCCCCTACTGAAACTTCAACCACCTGGCCGGGCTCATTCCCCAACACCAGGTCCAGTATGGCCCCTTCCCGAGTTGGACTATTTACATACTGCTCGAGAAAACCCTCCTGGATGCTCCTTACAAATTCTGCTCCATCTAGACCTCTAACACTAAGTGAATCCCAGTCAATGTTGGGAAAATTTAAATCTCCTATGACTACCACCCTGTTGCTCCTACATCTTTCCATAATCTGTTTACATATTTGTACCTCTATCTCACGCTCGCTGTTGGGAGGCCTGTAGTACAGCCCCAACATTGTTACCGCACCCTTCCTATTTCTGAGTTCTGCCCATATTGCCTCACAGCTCGAGTCCTCCATAGTGCCTTCCTTCAGCACAGCTGTGATATCCTCTTTGACCAGTAATGCAACTCCTCCACCCCTTTTACCTCCCTCTCTATCCTCCCTGAAGCATCGATATCCTGGGATGTTTAGTTCCCAATCATGCCCTTCCCTTAACCAAGTCTCAGTAATAGCAATAACATCATACTCACAGGTACTAATCCAAGCCCTAAGTTCATCTGCCTTACCTACTACACTTCTTGCATTAAAACAAATGCACCTCAGACCACCAGTCCCTTTGCTTTCATCATCTGCTCCCTGCCTACTCTTTCCCTTAGTCACGCTGACTTCATTATCTAGTTCCTTACAGGCTTTAGTTACTACCTCCTTACTGTCCACTGACCTCCTCATTTGGTTCCCATCCCCCTGCCACATTAGTTTAAACCCTCCCCAACAGCGTTAGCAAAAGCACCCCCAAGGACATTGGTTCCAGTCCGGCCCAGGTGTAGACCGTCCAATTTGTAATAGTCCCACCTCCCCCAGAACCGGTCCCAATGTCCCAAAAATCTGAACCCCTCCCTCCTGCACCATCTCTCAAGCCACACATTCATCCTGACTATTCTTTCATTTCTACTCTGACTATCACGTGGCACTGGTAGCAATCCTGAGATTACTACCTCTGAGGTCCTACTTTTTAACTTGGCTCCTAACTCCCTAAATTCTGCTTGTAGGACCTCATCCCGTTTTTTACCTATATCATTGGTGCCTATGTGCACAACAACAACTGGCTGTTCATCCTCCCCCTTCAGAATGTTCTGCAGCCGATCTGAGACATACCTGACCCGTGCACCTGGGAGGCAACATACCATTCGGGAGTCTCGTTTTCGACCACAGAACCGCCTATCTACTCCCCTTACAATCGAATCCCCTATGACTATAGCCCTTCCACTCTTTTTGCCGCCCTTCTGAACAGCAGAGCCAGCCAAGGTGCCATGAACCTGGCTACTGCTGCCTTCCCCTGGTGAGCCATCTCCCTCAACAGTATCCAAAACGGTATACCTGTTGTGGAGGGAGATGACCGCAGGGGACACCTGCGCTGCCTTCCTGCTCTTTCTCTGCCTTTTTACCTGGGCTTAATACTGGCAGTACAGATCAAGAGTCTGATACAGAAACCACCCAGAGACTGCCTGATGGAGGGACTGCCTAATATAAGGAGCGCTCAATACAGAGAACATCCAATGTAGATGTTGGGACCGCCAGATATAGGGACCTCCAACTGCAGAGACTGTCTGATACAGAGACTGCCCGATGTAGGGACCACCTGATATAGGGACCTCCCAATGCAGAGACTGTCCGATAAAGAAACTGCCCGATGTAGGGACCGCCCGATATAGGGACCTCCCAATGCAGAGACTGTCTGATAAAGAAACTGCCCGATGTAGGGACCGCCTGATATACGGACCTCCCAATGCAGAGACTGTCTGATAAAGAAACTGCCCGATGTAGGGACCGCCCGATATAGGGACCTCCCAATGCAGAGACTGTCTGATACAGAGACTGCCCGATGTAGGGACCGCCTGATATACGGACCTCCCAATGCAGAGACTGTCCGATAAAGAAACTGCCCGATGTAGGGACCGCCTGATATAGGGACCTCCCAATGCAGAGACTGTCCGATAAAGAAACTGCCCGATGTAGGCACCGCCTGATATAGGGATTGTTCAATACAGATACCTACTGATACTGAGCTGCTCAAAACAGAGACCTTCCGGTACAGAGACCATCTGATATAGAAACCCGCTGATACAGAGACCGTCCAATATAGTAACCAGCCAATACAGTGACTGCTCAATACAGCGATCTTCCAATATACATACTGCCCAATATAGAAACCACCCAAGACAGAGACTGCCCAATATAGAGCCTGCCCAGTACAGAGAATATCTGATATGGGGACAGCCCAATTCAAAGACCGTTCGATGCAAAGACAGCTTGACATAGAGACTGTCTGATATAGAGACTGCCTATTATAGTAATTGTCCGATACAAAGACCACCCAATATATTTGCATTGATTGGCAATGCCTGGGCAGCAAGTTGTCTTCAGTTATAGTCTTATGTTCAATGTGGTTGTAATTTTGGTGTAAGAAATATGAATGTGCAGTTCCCCAATTTTTGTAATAACATCACAAAGTTATTTTGTGACAGTGAGAACTACATTTAGGATGAGATACTCCAAACTGACCTTAACTAGTGGCAGCACTTTCAATACTTGCGACCTCTTTGATATTTTTGCAGTAAAAATAGTGGTGAAGCTATCAGCACTCATCATTATTAAATATTAAGTAGAACAACATCGTCTGGTGTCCGCACAAGCAAAGTTAAAAATGGAAATCCAGAAGATGCTGTCTGAGTTGCCCTGCTCCTCCAGAAGCTGAGCTATACCAGTATGTCACTGAGACACTCAGCATTGCAACACATGGAACATGTGAAGTTACGGTACTTACCCACTGGATACCCATTAAATTCAGCAGAAAAGGTTAGGCTTGTTCCATTCAGTAAATGAATTTTTAACGGTGTGATAAGTCTTAATTCAGCAAAGCCTTTGTCAAGGTCCCACATGGGAGACTTATCAAGAAAGCAAATGCACATGGGATACAGGGTAACTTGATAAGGTGGATTCAAAATTGGCTTAGCTGTAGGAGACAGAGAGTGATGACAGACGGCTGTTTTAGTGACTGGAAGCCAGTGTCCAGGGTACCACAGGGATCTGTGGTGGGTACCCTATTGTTTGTCATTTATATAAACGACATAGATGACTATGTGGGGGGTAGGATCAGTAAGTTCGCGGATGACACAAAGATTGGCCGAGTGGTGAACAGTGAGGTTGAGTGTCTTGGGTTACAGGAAGATATAGACGGGATGGTCAAATGGGCAGAAAAATGGCAGATGGAATTTAACCCTGAAAAGTGTGAGGTGATACACTTTGGAAGGAGTAATGTGACACAGAAGTATTCAATGATTGGCCTGAAACTGGGAAGTTCCGAGGTACAAAGGGACCTTGGCGTGTTTGTCCATACATCTCTGAAGGCAGAAGGGCAGGTTAATAGGGTGGTGAAAAAGGCATATGGGACATTTGCCTTTATCAATCAAGGCATAGATTACAAAAGCAGGGAAGTCATGTTGGAGTTGTATAGAACTTTGGTAAGGCTACAGCTGGAGTACTGTGTGCAATTCTGGTCGCCACATTATAGGAAGGATGTGATTGCACTGGAGGGGGTGCAGAGGCGATTCACCAGGATGGTGCCTGGGATGGAACATTTAAGCTATGAAGAGAGGTTGGATATGCTTGTGTTGTTTTCGCTGAAGCAGAGAAGACTGAGGGATGACCTGATCGAGGTGTACAAGATTATGAGGGGCGTGGACAGGGTGGATAGGGAACATCTGTTCCCCTTAGTTGAAGGGTCAGTTACAAGGGGACACAAGTTTAAGGTGAGGGGCAGGAGGTTTAAGGGGGATTTGAGGAATAACTTTTTTACCCAGATGGTGGTAATGCACTGCCTGGGAGGGTGGTAGAGGCGGGTTGCCTCACATCCTTTAAAAGGTACCTGGATGAGCACTTGGCACGTCATAACATTCAAGGCTATGGGCCAAGTGCTGGAAAATGGGATTAGGTAGACAGGTCAGGTGTCTTTAATGCATCGGTGCAGATTCGATGGGCCTCTTCTGCACTGTATTATTCTGTGATTTTGTGATACTGGCAAACAACCTCTCTAGCACTGAATGTTAATATTTACAAGTGAGGAGTCTCAATCCTTCAGATTTTAACTGTTGGAGATTTTTTTTAAAACTAAATGCGTTTATTTAACTTTTTCTTTCTGTCTCTCTGATCTCTTTCTTAATCATATCCTTCTTTCCCTTTCTTTATTGCACTTTCTGTATCTGAATCAGCATTGAATTAATTATCATAACTTAAACTTCCAGGTTTAGATTTTGCGTGCCTCAGTAAGAATTCTTTAGTCTGATTTATTAAATAGATACACAGTTGCTTGTCCTCTTCGCACAGATCTTAAACCCCCTGTATGCTCTCTGTGCGTCATGCAATTAAAACAATGGTGCAAAACCAATAAATGTTAACAAAAGCACATGTTTTACCAAGACTGCAATCGTCACATTTACTCTCTGAAGAACTTATTAACAAAGGGAACATGAAAAGATGCAATGAAATTCAATTAAATTTAATCCTGTAAGTTAAAACTCTCGATCAAAATGCTCTGTTGACTATAAAATAACATATCATTTTTAAGATAGATTCTATGAGATAAAACTTGCTAAAGCTCCAAGAGCCCAAATTTAAACATAGTCCATTTATAATTTAATGGGAGCTTTTCCTCTGCTGATTTTGGCTAGAGGGACTTTGTCATTAGCTGGTTGATGTACCACACACATAGATAAGTGGGGTGTTAAGTCAGCATGCCTGCATGAATGGTAATTCAAGTGGTGCTATGATGTATCTGCCAATAAGGAGATACTTACGGAAGGTAAGAAATATTTCAACTGTGAGGCCTCCTTCAAATAGGGATTATGGAGCTGGCAAAGAAAAACTTGAAGTCTGAGAATAAGACTAGATATTTATTTTGGCTTGATTCTTAATGTACTTTTATCTCTTTATAGTGGTCCATTCCTTCTTTGCCCATTGTCACACAACATTTTCCAGTCAAGAAAGTCAGAGGAAAAGGACTCAGGTCTCTATATATGTTGTAGTATGACCAGCCATAAATGGTGCTCACTCTGGGTTGAAGAAAACTCTAAATTGCCTTGTCTCATTCCAAGACAGGCCTACTCCCCTGATCACTGTTTGCCCCTTCCCAATAAGCCCCATAACACTAGGACACTACCACAGGGGAATCATAGACATAAGCTATTTACTCATCTTGCAGGAGAACCCGCTCATCATGGTACCCTCAGCATCAGACCTTTAAAGAGTTAAAAGCTATTGCTGAAGACTAGACCAAAGCTTAGCTGCACTGAGGACATCGACCAGGCACGTTGTTGAAGTGAACAGTGGCGTGCTTTGAATATACCGTTCCCTTCAACGTCATAAACTGACCACTCAGGAAACACATGGCTGTGCATCCCTTCCTCTCTCAAACCAAAGTACAAACGTTTAACAGAAGCGAAGCTTAAAGTAAATGACAGGACATAGAGACAAGGCACATAAATGGTAATCACAGCATCAACGTTCTTTCCACACCACTTAGTTATTTTTGGGGTTTCTTTATGTGTGTTACTTTCCACCTCCAGGCTTGTTGTCCTGCATGACCAAACATTTAGGTGCAAAAAAAAATACAAAGCTGGAATACAAACCAAAAGAGCTTAACATTTCCTACAACGTTTGTGTTATAGATTGAACACAGTCACCGGGAGCAGATTCTAGCAGGCCACACACAGCTCATAGGATTCAAACCGAGTGCAAAAATAAATCTTGAAAATAGTCAGCCGATGTGTGTATGTACATGTACTATTGGAAAAACATTTGCTTGCTCCACTGACAGCCTGACGCCTCTAATTCCTGTATATGCCAGTTCCCGCTGTGCTGCAGCTTACCTTGGTGACTGCTAAAGTGCCAGAACCTGCCGGCAGCCCAGCTGTGACCCACAGTTCAAGTCTAAACAGTTAGGTGAGGTTTGTTAGACACAAAGTCATCCACAAATACTTCAAAGAATTCCCTCTGACCATGCTCAGTTGTGTTTATTGGAGGTCAGTCGAAGAGACTGTACATTTAGATATATTATGGGCCTGAACCCTCACGCTCCTCTGAGAATTCAATATTTTTTTAACACGGAATTTGAGTCGTTCTCTTTTAATTGGACATGAGTGACGGTGTTTGTGTTAAAGGTGTTTTCTTCCTCGGTTGAGGATGTAGAAATAAACATTGTTCACAAAATGATGGGGTTCTGAATGAGTCGTTCTTCTCCCATTTCCTCATGATTTTTCTTGCACTTTTATTCTCTTCCTTTCCAGAAAGCACTGACTTACACTGGGTTATGGTTCCACGGGCAGCCCTCCATTACTTCATTGAGGCAAACTTTCTTCAAATAAGAACCTACACACTAGGGGCATTTTGACTTTGGGCGATAGTGTAAAATGTGCTATTTCAAGACAGTCGCCCATTACACATCTCTCCTGATTGAAGGCACTGGAACTGAAAACCAGGAGAGATGTACAATGGGCAGCTGATCCAGCAGATGGTCATTTTATTATGAATGGCAACAGTCAGAACTCCTTCCCCACTACAGTGAGTGAAAGCAAGACTAGTGGAACCACAATAGAATTTCAGCCTCTGTGACTTTTCGATTGGTTGGTGGGACCATGTGCACTCTGAATGAAAAGACTGTAAATGTTGAAGCATATGGATTCCAGCATGTTGGGTGCCCAGTATTGGCTGTGCAGACCAGAAAGTACAAACAGCCGTAAGCTTTGTCTATGCTACATATTATGTGAACAAGTGGCTCAGTTGCCACCAGAGCTACTGAGATTCGTCTCATGAATGAAGTGTCTGATGGGCTTCAGAAGGAGGGAACCAGTGGGTCAAAAGGTAAAAAGGCCACACATGGTGGTACATGTCACACTGGCTATCAGATCTTCTGACCGCAGGTGGGCTCAGCTCTCGGTTCACGTGTGCGACCTCAGTGGTGCCATTTTCTCCTGGCTCAGAAAAGCCATGAAGAAACCTAAGTCAGAAACTTCTGAGCAATTACACATGCATATTATCAGGCAAGAGTCACTCATTTCAGTGTTCACACCATTACAATAAATCAGCCGACAGTGCAAATCGTGCAAAGTCAGAGTGCTAGCAGCCTCTGCCTCATTGCCGATATACTTGTGTTAAGGGACATTCTTCCAGAGACATTGGAACAGTCAAATTGAAAGATATTTGCTTGTGTCTAAGTAACTGAAACCCATGGTTTATCAAATAAATACACTCACTGGAAAAACACTCTGTCAAGGAAATACTTTAAACACAAAAGCAAAATACTGCGGATGCTGGAAATCTGAAATGAACAGAAAATGCTGGAAATACCCAGCAGGTCAGGCAGCATCTGCAGGGAAAAATAGAATTAACAGTATACAGGTTCTGATGAAAGGTCATCGGCCTGAAATGTTAGCTCTGTTTCATTCTCCACGGTTGCTGCCAGACCTGCTGAGTATTTTCAGCATTTTCTGACCTTACTTTAACAAACTGATGAACTCATTCAGTTTCTGAGGGTCATAGTTCCTCTTCCTGGGATGTATACGGAGCTGAATTCAGCCTCAAAGTGACCCACATTGTATCATTTCATGTTTATTAACAAATACCAGATTGGGGAAGTTCTGGATACTATCCCTGCAATGCATGTATATTCATTCCTTACTGGGATGCAGGTTCATGGTCATTTGGTCATCTGATTGTCTGATGTGAATTTATTTTCTGAGTTATGAGTATCCATTTTTTGTGGTGATCTGCTGGAAGGTAGCACCTAGTGTCTGTTAATAAGTGTTGTCTCTTTTCCTTGGCTACGTTAGAGGGCGAATTGGAATGAAAGAACTTGTGTCTCACAGTGCCTGTTAGGTATTCAGGGCGTCCACATGCTCTTTGCAGTCAGTGACTCACTTTTGAAGTGTAGCCACCATTGTTATGCAGGCAAACAAGAAAGGAGGTCTGAATCTGATTCTTGCCAATAGAGAGGGGAGTAGGTATGCTTTTCTCAAATGATATACTGGGGGAGTGGGAGTACGTCTGTATTCCCTGTTGTTCTTGAACTTCCCAACTACCGGAAACTATGGGCTCTTGGCAAACAATGAGCCAAGTCCTTACGAAACTCAAACTTCCATTGCCATCCTCTACTGACCAGAGTGAAACTCATGCTGGGTCCAGAAAAGTGGCTCATTATAATACATGATATGTAATATGAGTTTATGAATTTGACTGTAGATGAATACGCAACTGATCCGAGGATAGAATTCCAAAGGACCAAACCACTTCCCGTTGACTCCCATTATATAGAATTTCTCATCCAAACATAACATTTCAATATAAAATCCTACTCTGCGCTTGAAATACTCCCC
This sequence comes from Heterodontus francisci, assembly GCF_036365525.1. NCBI lineage: Eukaryota > Metazoa > Chordata > Chondrichthyes > Heterodontiformes > Heterodontidae > Heterodontus > Heterodontus francisci. The sequence goes on along the minus strand of NC_090396.1, from coordinate 57,144,881 downwards.
AATTATCCACTTTTCAACGTTCAGTGCAAACCCAATCAATCCTCTGCCCAATTTCACCAAGGCGGCCATGCAGTTTCAAAGTCTAATCCTCTGTGCTAAAAATAGCTTTTAATTAAGCTTTGCAGTTGAATTGTTTTGTTTCAGCAGCTGACTAAATGAGCTGGGGCACAAAAATTTGTAAGTTGGTTATTTTTATCCAAGGTTTATAAAACTCAGGCAGAACATTTTGTGGCAAATTAATTTATCTGGACCTGACTGCTCAATGAGGTTTGACTGCACTTGAGTTAATTTCGATCTGTCAGATCTAAAAAAAAACAGAAGTCCTCCCATAATGTACACAGTTACAGAGGAGGCAGCGAAGGAGACTGCTGCTGCCTCCCAACCAAAAATAAACACACTCGTGATAGGATCAGTTCAAGACTAATGTTGAAACATCGTTTGGCAACATGGTTTTCAAACCAGCCCCACCATGTGTACATCATGTTTGGAAACGGTGCAGCTTTTTTTTGTTGTTTATTTTCTGTACTGTCAGTGCTGTGGTGGCCTCATTGCAGTGCTGAATCATTCTGTTCCAGTCATTCCAGCATCCCGAAGGAAACCACAGAGGATTGTAGATCCCTGCCAGTGTGTGTCATTCCTCCAATCCATCTCCTCCTCATCTAAACACGAAGCAGTTGTAGGTATTAATCGGAATCCAGGCCTCCTATTTATAGCACATTATGCTAGACCATGGTCTGATGAGTGGCTGCTTTATTACTGGTGGGATATGGTGGTGTGTTCGCTGAGGAGCTTAACATCTGTAATACTTGACTTAACATTTCAGCATCAAGTCTCTTTGAAAAATTATAGTGGATTGAGTTAGCTTTATAACAATGTAAAATATTTTACGTTTCTTCCTGATTGTTAGCGTACACTGACCTTAGACTGCTTTGGCTATCACTCAGCCCTCCGCTTCCTAATCATTTACTTTACAAAATAATAACTCCGGGAATTTAACTAAAGGGAAAAGCTATGTAAAATGTTTCCTTCATTCATAAAGGATGCATATAATTTTTTCCAGATGCATGATCATCTGTTCTATACTATGGGGCAATGATAGTTGGGGTTCAACTACCCCAATATCAACTGGGCCACAAACAGTGTGAAGGGCACAGAGGGGACAAAATTCTTGAACTGTGTTCCGGATAACTTTTTTAGCCAGAACGTAACAAGCCCAACAAGAGGGGGTGCAATTCTATATTTAGTCTTCAGTAATGAAGCTGAGCAAGTGGAGGAAGTAATAGTGGGTGATCATTTTGGAGAAGGTGACCATAATACAGTAAGTTTTAGCATAATCATGGAAAAGGACAAAGTTAAAACAGGAGTAAGAGTTCTAAATTGGGGGAAGGCAAATTTTAAGAAGCTGAGAGGTGACCTGGCAAAAGTGGACTGGATACAGCTCCTTGAAGGAAAATCAGTGGCAAGCCAGTGGGAGGCATTCAAAAGCAAGATTCTACAGGTACAGTGTAGGCATGACCCCAAAAAGGTAAAGGGTGGTACTGCCAAATCTAGAGCCCCCTGGTTATCTAGAAGCTTACAGGGTAAGTTAAAGCAGAAAAAGAAAGCTTATGATGATCATAAAAATCTTAATACTTTAGAAAGCCTAGAGGAGTATAGAAAGTGCAGGGGTGAAGTAAAAAAGGAAATTAGAAAAGCAAAGAAAGGACCTGAAAAATTATTGGCAGGTAAAATCAAGGAAAACCCAAAGATGTTTTATCAGTACATTATGAGCAAGAGGATAACTAAGGAAAGGGTAAGGCCTATCAGAGATGTACAATGGAACTTATGTGTGGATACAGAAGATGTGGGCAAGGTTCTCAATAAATTTTTTGTCTCTGTCTTCTGAAAACAGAGGGTTGACATAGACATTGTAGTTAAAGAGGAGGAGTGTGAAATATTAGATACGCTAAGCATAATGAGAGAGGAAGTACTAGAGGGTCTCGCATCCTTGAAAGTGGATAAATCACCAGGGCTGGATGGATTGCATCCAAGGTTGTTAAAGGAAACCAGGGAGGAAATAACGGATGCGCAGAGGATCATCTTCAAATCCTCACGGGATACAGGAGAGGTACCAGACAATTGGAGGTCTACGAACATTGTACCATTGTTTAAAAAGGGTGCGAGAGATAGGCCAAATAATTATAGGCCAGTCAGTCTGACCTTGGTGCTGGGTAAATTGTTAGAATCAATTCTGAGGGACAGGATAAACTGCCACTTAGAAAGGCACGGATTAATCAGGGATAGTCAGCATGGATTTGTTAAGGGAAGGTCATGACACAAAAATTGGCCATGTAGTTAATAGTGAAGAGGATAACTGTAGACTCCAGAATGATATCAATGGTTTAGTTGAGTGGCTGGGAAAGTGGCAAACCTAATTCAATCCAGATAAGTGTGAGGTAATGCATTTGGGGAGGGCAAATAAAGCAATGGAATACACAATAAACGGGAGGATATTGAGAGGGGTAGAAGAAGTGAGAGACCTTGGAATGCATGTCCATAGGTCCCTAAAGGTGGCAGGACAGGTAGATAGAGTGGTGAAGAAGGCATATGGATTGCTTTCCTTTATTGGCCGAGGTATAGAATACAAAAGCAGGGATGTAATGCTGGAACTGTATAAAACAGTTGGAGTACTGCGTACAGTTCTGGTCATCACATTACAGGAAGGATATAATTGCGCTGGAGAGAGTACAGAGGAGATTTACAAGAATGTTGCCAGGGCTCGAAAGTTGCAGCTATTAGGAAAGATTGGACAGGCTGGGGTTGTTTTCCTTAGAACAAGGGGTGATGATACAGGTGTACAAAATTATGAGGGGCCTAGATAGAGTAGACAGGAAGGACCTGTTTCCCCTAGCGGAGACGTCAATTACCAGGGGGTACAGATTTAAGGTGATTGGTCGAAGAATTAGAGGGGACATGAGGAAAACTTTTTCACCCAGAGGATGGTGGGTGTCTGGAATTCACTGCCAGGAATGGTGGTGGAGGCAGAAACCCTCAATTCTTTTAATAGGTACCTGGACATTCACCTGAAGTGTTGTAGCCGGCAAGGCTACGGACCAGGTGCTGGAAAGTGGGATTAGATTGGGCAGCTAGTTTTTTCAGCCGGCGTGGACACGACCAGCTGAATGGCCTCCTTCTGTGCCCTAATATTTCTATGGTTCTAAAGACTCTTTACCGAGCACCATTGATGACCCCTTCCATCACTTTGTTTATGATCGAGAGTAGACTGATGGGACGGTAATTGTCAAGATTGGATTTGTCCTGCCTTTTGCTGGGCAATTTTTCACATTGTTGAGTAGATGCCAGTTTTGTAGCTGTGCTGGAACAGCTTGGTAGGGGCAGGGCTAGTTTTGGAACACGTATCTTCAGTACTACAGCTGGGATGTTGTAAAGGCCTACAGATTTTGTTGTATAAAGTGCGTTCAGCCATTTCTTGATATCACATGGAGTGGACTGAACTGGCTGAAGACTAGCATCTGTGATGCTGGGGACCTCAGGAAGAGGCCAAGATGGATCATCCACTTCTGGTTGAGGGTGATTGCAAAGACTTCGGCCTTGCCTTTTGCACTGATGTGCTGGGCTCCCCCATCATTGAGGATGGGAATGTTTGTGGAGCCTCCTCCTCCTGTTAGTTGTTTAATTGTCCACCACCATTCATGGCTGGGTGTGGCCGGACTGCAGAGCTTTGATCTAATATGTTGGGATCCCTTAGCTCTGTCTATCACATGATGCTTCCACTGTTTAGGATGCATGCTTTAGTTATGCATGGCGCTGCTCCTGGCATGCTACACTCCTCACTGAACCAGGGTTGATCTCCCAGCTTGATGGTAATGGTAGAGTAAGGGATATGCCAGGCCATGAGGTTGCAGATTGTGGTTGAATACAATTGTTCTGCTGCTGATGGCCCACAGTGCCTCATGGATGTCCAGTTTTGACCTGCTACATCTGTTCTAAATCTATCCCATTTACCGCAGACATAGTGCTAGTGATCACAATGGAGCATATCATGGGGAACTATTTGTCTGATTAAGTTTTACCATTATCTATTCTATTCCTCTTCATGTCACTGTTTCAGCAACCACAATCTAACTTTTTGATCCCCCACATCCCAGCTAGGAACTTCCTAAATGAATGATACCGCTAACGCCTTGACGAGATTCCCTCTGCTCTGGAATATTGCACCACAGTCTATACATGTGACAGGGAGGCATTACCCACGATCTTTTAAAGATACTACAGCCACATGTAGAGTGGTACAATCTTGTTGTGCACCGTCAGTATACTCCCATCAGTCTACTCTCGATCATCAGTAAAGTGATAGAAGGGGTCATCAACGGTGCTTTTTAAAGAGTCTTTAGAACAGATGATTATGCATCAAGAAAAAATTATAATCATCCTTTATGAATGAAGGAAACATTTTACAAGGCTTCTCCCTTTAGTTAAATTACCGGAATTATTCTTTTGTAAAATAAATGAATGGGTGGGGACAAGGAGTATTGCGACAGGTGGTGGGGCAGGGCGGAGGGCTCATCACCTCCCCGTCACCCAGTGATCTTCCCGGCGACGGGACAGACCACTGACAGCCTTCCTGCCTGGAGGCAGGATCCTGCTGGCATCTTACCAGTGGCGGGGGGGGCGGGCCTTTGCCATATGGGGAGGATGTCTTGCAACATGAGGTGCCCTCCCTATGGGCTTTTAGGGGAGAATGGGCAATTTGAGGCCCACAGAGCACCCCCACCAGGAACAACATTTCCCCCTGGGACCACCCCTCCCCTCTCCCCTCTCCCTGGACTGAACAACCACCCCTTCCACACCCCCTGCACCCCCCTCTGCTCACCGAGGCCTTCCAGACGGGCCCTGGCGACTCTGCTCCACCTCCCTCTGTTCCGGGGTTCCACAACTGGGCCTGGGTCTGAGGCCTCTGCAGTACTGACAGTGGCCACTGTGGCGCTGCCGATACTGCTGAGCTGCTGGTCCTCTGATTGGCCAGCAGCTCTTGGAGGCAGGTCTCAGTCCCTTTAAATTGTTTAAAGGGACGGTGATCCCGCCTCCTAAAACTTTGAACCGAAAAGACCAGAGGATTGCTCCGGGATGGGGGGAGCGGGGCACAAAAAGGCAGAGGCAGAGCTCCCCCTGCCTTTTCGGCCTGGTGCCGGAAGCCCCGCCTCTAACACATAACCCAGTTCTATGACTCTATAACTCACCGTGAGCATTGCCATGGCAGATCTACTCGCAATATATTGATAGTCTTGTATTTAGTGCACACATCCTGCAAGTTTCACACTGAACTGCTTCCCATCATATTTTACTAGTAATTCTCCTATTGCTGTAAAACAGCAGGTTCACTGACTCGCTATGAGCAATGTCATGAGATATATTTCTTTGACAACCACGGAAAAATGTCTGGTACCATATGTTATCTGTGTAACAAGATGCCTCTGGAACTTACATTCTCACATTCACGAAGGGAATGTCTGTTTAGTTAAGTGTGCAATACTAGTTGGAATCATCTTTAAGTAAATAGAGCATTTGAATATTCTAAGAGTGAATCTATGGGTCATTCTTTTAACTAATACTAAAGTCCAGTCAATGTTAGTACTAAACTCTGCTTAAGCTACCTTGTAATTTTTAAGGAAGGTGCATACAAAGCCAGAGGTTCCTGAGTAAATTAGTTAGTGTGTCACAGTATATGTGCCACTCGTAGCTATATACTATAAATCAAGATACAAGATGATCAAAAGTCAATTAGACACTTAGCTGAAGTAAGAGTGTTGTCTGATGTCTTGGTTAACAAATATTCTGACCATCTCAGGAAATTCCATGTACTTACCTTAAATAAAATTCATTCCTGATGGCTTGGCAATAAACAGGCAGATTACAAAACATTTCAAACACTTTAAGGTGTTTTGAATTTGTACGTCAAATATTAAATGGTTTTTAAATTATGGCTTATACGGGCCAAAATAAAGGAACACTGCCGTTTTAAGGCAGGAGGTCGTCTGCCGAATGTTTGTGCTGGTGGCTGGTGGCCGAGGTCGTGGTAATGACAAGGGGCACTGAAGATATCTGCCAAGAACACAGTGTGGAAACTGGACTCATCCTTTCCAGCTGTCACACAGTGATACATCCTGCCATCTTGTTTATTTTGTCTCGCATCACTTTGGAATTCTCCCTGTTGAAATGTGCAGGCCCCTGCCCCTCCACTGAGTGGGGCTGCAAGTCATCAGAGGCATGGGAGCCAATCTCACTGAGTAAAGCTGTCAGATCAATCTTCAGCCCTAACTATTGCTGTCAAGAAGAGGCAGTAAACCACCTATTGAATATCTTCTCAGTGAAAGTACCCAAACCATTAAAGTTACTTTGTTTATTATCACTCTTCAGGCTGCTTTTCCTCACTAAGAAAGTGAGCATTCAATTAATTCAAGGGTTATTTTAAGTCCATTCCTTCCTCCCTTCCCTATCTAGGCTGTTCATCTCTTCAGGGTCCACATTCCTGTGTTTGCCATGAGTGGTGCAATGCATAGTATCAGCAGACAATCCATGTGCACTGAACACTGTTTTAACCATTTCCAGCCTTCAACCCCCTCAGAAAAAAAGTGAAAAGGGCTGGCACCAAGTGGAAACAAAAAGATCAATGTAAATCAATGAAGAACTTATGTAGCTTCAGAGTCCCACTGCAGGGTGAGTACCTTATCCCATGTTACACCTGTAGTTAGTGAGCTTAAAGTGCTTTGAGAGAAGGGAATAATATGGACAAGTTTTTGGTCAGCGAGAAAGGAATGTATTAACCATTTGTAGGTGCATCACATTGGAGCAGGAGGAGGAGGATGAGGACAAGATAGCCCAGGAGCACAAAGGAGACATGTGAGGTAATACCTCTGACAGAGGCTGCACCTTGATGGAGTCAGGCATGGTAGAAGGGTCCATGTTTAGTAGGGAGGCTGTGAGTGAAGTCTGACAACCAACTATCTCCACTGTCTTACTGGGACAGTGAAGGTGACCACTGCCCTTAACTATAATGCCTCACAAGGACATTCCAAGGATCTGTAGGGAAGACTCAGCAGTCAGGCACTATTTCCTGTACTACTGCATTAAAGTAATACCCGACACCCTCACTTCAGGTAACAAGAAGCAGCCTTGGACTGGACATTGCAGGCATGGAGGCAGTTTCATTGCTCCAACTGGTTCTATGAGAAAATCGGACAGGGAAGACCTCATTAGTGCAGTACTGTTTGGCACTTGGTGTTCTACTGGATTCACGTTACTTTATAAATACAGCAGATGATACTTTATCAATACGTACATACACTTGTTTATTTCGATGCTACGTGGCAATTACATGCATTATAATATTCTTGCACTTAAGGGGGTAGATTTTGACTTTGTGTGATGGTGCGAAATGGGTGATGTGTCAGCAGCCTGTTTTACATCTCAGATTTTTATTTTGTTTTTATAAAACGAGCTATCAATTTACTATCACCTGTCAATGCAAGCCAAGGTCAAGCAATTTTCATAGGAAACATGTGCATGTTTTGCAAACCACAAGTATGTTCACAATATGGCACATCCCACATTTTCTTCCATCTCCTCCCATCTTTGACAGGTGAAAAGTTTTTGAAATTTCACTTGTTTAATTCTTCCTATCATTGCTTGGTGTCAGTACAGATTTTCTTTCTTGCATTTATCTTTTACAGCTAGCGATTTTCCTCCATGTCTATATATATATATCCTTTGTTGCTACTTTAAACTAATATTTATGCCTTACCTTGGTGCACCTTTATCTGGAACTGCTCTTCTGCCAGTACTGGCTATTGACCATTGCTCTGGTTTTCACCTTCTCCTGCAAGCTTGATGGCTGGCCACTTCTGCCAAAAAATGAGTTGCGGTCACCAGTGCCAGGACGTCCTCTGTGTTTTGTTCCCCCACCCAACAATTGCGCACACAACAGCTGGACTGTAGAGGTTCTGCGTACTTACAGCGGTTAAAAGGCTCATTAGCTGCAGGAGCACACCACATCTTGCTGCTACTATCAAATTTGTGCTCTTGGGACATGTACAGTTCAAATCCCTGCTCAGTCAACGGTAGTCTGTTACTATTACAGGCTTCTTTCCTGGATGTGATCTCCTTCAGGTCGCAAGGTGAACAAACTGGGAGTAGGGAGCATTTTTGAAGTTGATGAGGCTCCTTCTTCACTTACTAGGACTCACATTCACTGAGGGATAAGGTTGTCTATCAATTTTCCCATGAAATGTGACCGTTCATCGTGTTGCTGCAAAGACAAACTGGAGAAACGATCTAATCCATCCCAATACCAGCTGTTGGCCTGGCTTCAAAACCCTTCACAGCAGGACTGGAAAGCTAACCTCTCTGGCTGTTACACCACCAGACCATGCATTTTCCTGGTTAGCTGTCAATCCATTTAACTCGGAAAGATTCCTTGATTGGTTACAATATCCTCAACTCTTGATATCCAAGGGAATATGTGTGCCTGCTAATGCTGCATATGTCACGTCTTCAGTAAATAGTATGGTTTCAAATCATTTTTATATATTTTATAAGCAGAGATGTCTAGAGCAATGCAAATTAAAATTCCATACAAACATATTTCCATTGTATTATTTATCAGCATAATCTCTTATCCCAATCCTCAAGGCACCTTTAAGTCGTCCAGCAGAATAATGTTTATTAATATCAGTTATTTGTTGAGGAAGAATTGGATTTTATATAAAGAAGGATATTAGATTGCTACATTGCATTGATTGTTTTATTCTGGATGCTTCTAAAAGATTCACTTACCAAAAGAGAGTATGCGACAATGAGTATCCCCTTTTAAATGCATTTTTATGGCACTTTTTATTACAGAGTGAAAAATGACACCACTGAGTCATAACAAGAGAAAAAGAAAGATTTGGGCTGGAATTTAACTGTGAGGCGGTGGCCCCACCCACTGGCTGAAAATTCAGGGGCGAAGCCATGCTGTGATTTTGCCCTTAATTGGCTTCAGTCAGGGCTTCTTCCCCTCTGAGGCAGGAAGCCCGGCCTCCAAGGGCTGCTGGCTAATCAGAGGGCCGGCAGCTTTTCTGTTCAAGCCGTGCCACCAGGAGCGGTGACCACAGCTGGGACTGCACCCGACAAGCAGAGGACAATGGACGTCGGCCTCCAAAAAGCTAAGTGGAGGTCAGGCCTTGTTGGGGACAATCAGCTAGGCCCCGGTGAGGGGAGAGGGTTGGCGCCTAGGGCAGGGAGGGTTGTTTTGGGGGGGGTGGCCTCCATAGGGCACAGGGTGCCAATCAGTAGGCCACTCACCCCCATAGCCTGCTAGGAGGCTGCCTGGTATTACTAGGCAGCCTCTGCAGGTGCTGACATGCCTGTCCAGCAGCAGTGGAAGGAGGCCCTTTAGTGGAAATTAATTGGCCCTTTCCTGGGATGGGGGTGGGTGGGGGCGTGGGGTGGTTGGAGACATTAAATTCCAGCCTTGCATTTATATAGCACCTTTCACAACCTCTGGGTGTCCCAAAACACTTTACAGCCTATGAAGTACTTTTTGAAGTGTAGTCACTATTGTAATGTGGGAAATGTGGCAGCCAAATTGCACACAGCAATCTCCTGCAAACAGCAATTTAATAATGACCAACCAATCTGTTTTTTGTGATGTTGATTCAGGGATAAATATTGGCCAGAACACCATGGATAACTTCCCTGCTCTTCTTCAGAATAATACCACTGGATCTTTTACCTCCACCTGAGAGGGCAGATGGGGCCTAGGTTTAATGTCACAGCTGAAAGATGGCATCTTCTGCAGTGCAGCACTCCCTCAGTACTGCACTGGTGTATCAGCCTTGATTTTTGTGTTCAAGTTCTGGAGTGTGACTTGAACCCACGACTTTCTGACTCACAGGGTGGGAATGGGTTGGTGGTGGGGTGGTGGGGGGAGGTGGGGGGTCGCGGGGTGTAAGGGTTCTACCACCTGAGCCCTGGCCGACACTGCAATGATCAGTAACTCACGATGTGAAGCCTCACAGATTAAAAAGGTCATGATGTATAACAGTCTAGCCATGTTTAGAGATCACTGTACTATAAAATTGTATTAGTTTTCAACATCAAACATGTCCTAAAGAGGTTTCTTGTTTTTTTCCCCTCCTGAATCTTTAAGATTTTGACCATGGAAACAACTTTACAGTATTCGCATCTTAAAACAGTGAGGCTTATTGTTCCAACAGGCCACCTGTGATTCTGCAAGATATCGTTGTGGATGTTCAAATAGCCACATCGAGAATGACAATGGCGGACTGCTGAAGGATTTGCTGCATTTTTTTTTGGAGGCCAAATCGTGCTGTCTGAGAACTCAAGAGAAAGAAAAATCTATTAAAAATGGGGTGAAATGCAAACCCTCAGCATTAATGCAGCATCTTGACGGTAATTCCAGCATTTAAACTCAGGATTACCATGCGTGAGACAATACCATTCTCTGAAGGATTACAGTGGGAACCCTCATGCCACTACAATAATCTTAGTTGATGGGAGAGGGGGAACCCCACTTATCAGCACATGAAACAGATTCCTGATAAGGGCACAACCACAATAACCATCCTGCTTGAATTATGATTTATACAAAATCTAGATGAAAGAGACTTAATTCCACCTTGTTGCAGCACAGACTATTTAATCATTCATTCAGGTATTTGGAACAAAATACTTCAGAAAAATAAATTAAAAATGCAACTTAAAATATTTTTGTGAAATATCTCCCTGCTTCCTCTGAAAGTATTAACAATTCTTTGAAATAAAAGCTAGTTTTCCACATTACTTTGCTTGATTTAAAGAAAATTTACTGTATGTAAAAAAGGTTTCTTTTTAATCCTGGATGATTTTGTTTTTGGTTCATCTCTCTTTCAGGATGTATTTGTCAAATCACCTGAACCAAAAGTGCTTTGTCATAGCAGCTAAGCAGGCTTAAAAGCTTAACAGTTGATCTTACGAGCTTTCTTTGCATTGGACTCCATTCAGCTCCTTCAGCTAATACTGTTGGAGAAAAAGAGCAACCAGGTGCTTTATAATTACTAATAGTAATTTATAATTTACTCTTGGCGGATGAAACGTGTTGGTAGGAACATATTTGGTGCCTGTTGGATGTTGTGACGAAACAGAAAGTTGGAGGTTGACCTCTGATGGGACAAACCACTTGCTCCTCACCCTGGACTTTTAGGCTGCAAAATTGGGCACCATAGCAATGGTGGTTTTGGTGCTATTGCCATGTTTGGAAGGGCGATAATGCGGGCACGCTAAGCGTGCACCAGAAGCATGCAGAGTGGGCAGTTTGTGACATCTGTCAGTGTCTAACGCTGATTTGGAGGCTAACCTGCCATCTTGGATCTCACACATCCTGTCAACACTCTCTCTTAAACACGCACAGCTGAACATGCATTCAGCTGCTCAAGGGATCTCCCCCCACAACCCGTCACCCACCACCCCACAACCAACACTATCTAAAGGCATCACCATGGAACTGTCAGCTGAGGTATTTCTGACTTTCTTTTTCTGCTACAGAGTTAGTGGAAGTATTGCGTGTTGTATTGTTGAAGGAGCTCAAGCCAGTTGTTTGAGTCAGAAGGGAGTGGTGCTGGACCTTTGTAAAGAGTTGAGTCGATTTTGAAGGCTTCTGAGCCTCTCAAGGTGCAGCACGACAAGAAGATGGAGCAGAGGCAGCAGAGGAGAGAAACTGTGTGCCGAGGGAGGAAGAGGTCTCTCAACAGAAGGCCATACCCAACTAAGATCTTCAGAGAGCACTTCTTCCACCTTCACCTCATCCAGGAGCAGTGTTTGAGGCAGCTAAGATTCATCAAGGAGGTGGTCACTGAACTGCGCCACCTGCTTCAACCAGACCTGCAGTCACAAAGCAGGGCAAGGACCAGACTGCCATTGACCATTAAGGTCACTGTCACTCTCATTTTCAATGCCAGTAGATCCTTGCAGGATGGAACCGGCAACATCGCCAACATCTCACACATCCCTACATCAGGGAGGCAACAGAGGCAACACTAGGACAAGGGACTTCAGAGCCTTCTCTCTAACCAGACAGAACCAGAAGGAGTGGGCATGTGGCTTTGCCAGGGTAGCGGGTTTCCCAATGTTGCAGGGAACCATCGACTGCAGGGATGTGGCTCTGCAGGCACCACATCTCAATGGGGAGATGTACTGAAAACACAAAAGGTTCCATTCCCTTATGTAGTTGCTGTGCGACCATTCACAGAGCATCATGCCAGTGAATGCCCGTTATCCTGGCGGCAGCTCTTATCCTGCACCAGTCAGCCATTCCCACCATCTCCGAGTCTCAACGTCGAACTAGAGGGTGGCTGCTTGGTGACAAGGGCTCCCTACTCTACATGTGACTCAAGACCCCTCTCTGTCATGTGATCACACCTGGACAGCGCTTCTACAATGACAGCCATGCTGCAATCAGGAACATCGTGGACAAAACCATTGGCATTCTCAAACAACGATTCCACTGCCTGAATGCTCAGGGGAGCCCTCCAACACTCACAGGAACATGTCTCCATATTCGTGATGGTCTGCAGCATTCTACACAACTTGGCTCATAAGAATGCAACCCTTAACAACCAGGCCTTGGGCAAGAACCTGAGCAGGAGGAGGAGGAGAAGGAGGAGAAGAGGCAGAGGAAGAGGAAGAAGAGGAGGAGGAGGAAGGGAGGAGGTACCTGGGACATCATCGCTCCAGACAGGCTATCCGTGAGCTGATACTCAGACTCCAGTTCACCTGAAAACATCCCCACATCACGGATGCTCCACAATTTCCCACCTTTCCTTCCCTCTGTTACAGACCATCACAGCATCCTCTTGACTAAAATCTGGAAATAAAAGAATCCACAAAAAAAACCATTTCATTCTAACCTTATCGAACACCCTTGTGCTTTCCCTTATGCTTGTCTTATGAGTGCCTTTGCCTGGCCTAGTGTTCCAACGCTGTGCCATCCCAGTGACTGCAGCATGGCTGGTGGAAGGCTGTTGTCTCTCACTGGGGGAGACTGCAGATGGCCTTGAAGGATACACTCAGGCAGCTCTGGATCTTGAGGGCCCTGCTTTGGATTGCACCACCTTACCAGTGTGGGCTGGCTGGCTGAGAAGCATCAGCAGGGACACTGGTGGAGTGGCAGTGGAGGGAGCATGAATGCTGCTGTCATCCTGAGAGAGGACAGCAGGTTCGTGCACCACAAAGCCACTGCCACTCCTCAGGGCCGGCGCCTCAGCAATCCTAGTAACTTGCAGAAGCACAGATTATTGACTGTTGTGAGAGCTTTCATGCCCTTTTGAGCACTGATAACTACAGTCATGATGGCAGCAGTCTGAGCCTACATGGCACCAAGCTGGGCTTGCAAAGCAACAGAGACCTCATGATCTCAGTCCAAGCTTCCACTGCAGCATTCAGGCACTGGGTGGCTTCTGCCTTTGTTGCAGTGGAGCTGAGACATCAGCCATCAGACACTGCATCACGGGTGCGTCCGCAAGTGCTGTCATGGAGTCTGTTGTGTGATTGCCTTTAAGAGTGATGTACCTTTAAGATCTTAGTATGCTAATGAGCCAAGTACCAGGATGCAGTCACGTGAATGGTTGCTGGAGTCACTCTGCTACTGGAATACCAAGAGGCAAGTCATGTAAATAGATAGCTCTGTGCTGTATATAATAGTTAGCTGTTAATAAACCTGTTTGAGATCTTCAATCAACTGAACTCTACTCATCTCATTTATGTTGCATCAGACAACATAAAAGTTTCTCAAATACCTGCTGGCAGTGGTGGTGAGAAGACAGAATCCAAGATTGAAGACCACAGGGCAACAGCTTTAAAAACTACCTACAGCTAAAAGAGATAAGTTTAAAAAAATACTGACCCAAACAGGGAAAGAAGAAAACACTTCCCTCAAGCTGTAGAAGATAGAGCTGAATGACAGGCTGCAAATCAATCACTGTCATTACAGACTGGAAAGGATGGGCTCCACACTTTGTGCAATGCCCTGTGCCAAGTTGGAACCAAACTCTTCCATGCTGCTTGCTATATGCTGTATGCTATCCTATCGATGTCTTCATCTGAGTCCTCTGCAGCATGGTGAGTGTGTGAGGATGAGGTGAAGCATATGAATATTAGGCTTGAATCCTGATTGCTGGATATGTCTGATGGGTGAGCAATGGGGATGTGGTACATTGAGTATTGTGTAAGGTCGGGGTGTGTGGTGGGTAGGAGATAGCATTTGAAGATATATTCACTGACATTAACCACTCGAGTTATCGGGCACTGCAGCCAGGTCCTCAGAGCCAGACTCCTTGCATTGACTTCCATGGGTATCTGCTCCCATTTCCGTCTGCCTCCTGTGGAATGATGACCTCAATCCTCCTTTCCTCTCCTGGATTAAGGCTTCCAGCACTGCATCAGGGAACCTGTGAACCGTCTCTCTGGCCTGCTGCTCCATTGCTTCTCTTTCTTCCTTCTGAGACACACTTAGAGAGACAGTTCCAGAAGCTGCTGCAGCCAGAATACACTTCCCCTTTATGGGGTGCAGCCTGGCTTTAAGAAATGCAGGCTAGCTTTAACTCGTGCTTGCCTTGCATGAAACTGGACCTACTGCTGAGTGTGCAACCAGTCAGCAGCGCATTTAGTGCTGGGATGCATGCCGCAATCATGAAGATAAGTCAGCAGCACAAACTTAACGTGCTTCCTGCATCACCTTGATTGGGCACAGGGTAATTGCGCATCGCAATCCCCGCACCCACAAATGAGCCATATCCAATTTTTAGCCTTTTAGCTTCTTGCAACCTGTGTGAATTTTTCTCCTTTTAAGGAAGAGCTTTCATTGCCAAGATGCGGCTAAGCGATGGCAAAGCCTTTACGATGTTGCAGAGCTCTATGGTAGTGCGTCTACCCTGACACTCGAACCCACCATCAGAGGGATGTAGCTAGCTGCATTGACTACTGTGGTGCCAGGAGCTTCACTTTCCAGAGTGTTCTTGTGTGAAAATTGTGAAATGAAATACTGGATCAATTCACACATTCTTTGTTGAGAATGGCCACAGTCCCTTGCCTTTAATCAGCAGCTCTGCACAGCTCTGACGCAGTCAGCCGAAGGTATTAGTAATATACAGGAAAAAGCGACTGCCAAAATCTGAGGCTTTTAGTCAAGTGTCTGCGTGTAATGTCTGGGTCGCACAGCAAGCATAGATTTTTTAGTCAGCCTGAGCCATGAACATTTTTTAATTACATAAGGAGCTGTTCACCAATATCAACATCTACTCCACTGTATTTTGAGGTTACCTATGTGGTTGGTCTGTACAACTGTTTATTAATCAAAACATTGTCCAAAAAAACTGGCACGGGCAATATTCAGTCTCTTTATGGGATGCAGATTTTATCCTAGGATTGAGCAACAAAATATCAGTCTTGAGAGGAATAAATCAATATTTCCGTAAGGCGATGCTTGGCACACCCGTTCCATTAAATAAGAAAGCAGGTCCATTAAATATTAGTTAGAAATCCCCTCTTATTAATAAAGCACATTAAATTAAGATGATCTTTATGCCATAGAGACGTCAAGGTTTGACATTCCAACACATTTTTGCAGGGTGCTCTTGCTGATTTCAACACCACCACATGTGGTCTAAGTTTTAAATTCGAACCACGTGAGTGGATATTCTTTTGGGAGGAGGGCATGTCACAAAAAAAAGTGCTGGTTGCTATAAACTCTAATTCTTGGTGCTGAGTAATGCTGAATACACACCGATGCATAGGCTGCTGTTAGAGGGAGCATGTGCTCACTGATTCACGTCCCCATTCACCCCACAGTAAACGGAACAAGGGGATACAATACAGGAGTGTTTTGCTCACCAATTAAGTGTGCCTAATAAGATTTTGTCAGAGCTTCTTAGAGATCTTAAACACAGTTATGCTGCACATCCTCTGCTTGCGCCACATCGACTAAAGATGAGTAGTATATTTGCTGAGCTGATGATGTCACTGCACAGTGCGGCAAAGCTTGGGGCACGGCTCAGTAAAAAAAAGAGGTTGAATGCTGAATTAGAAAAAAGACAAAGCAAGCAATGTATTAATAGCAAATATTTGTAGCTGTTTGCACACTCGTCAGTGTTGCAGGAACAGAGATGATGGTTACAACACTGCTCAGTACATAGCCTTATCCCTTCATTATAGGTTTTCCTCTACTAATAACATAGCTGGAGTATTTACAGCATTTAATGAGGAAAAGTTAAATGCAATGGTTGCTTGGTCTGATATAATTCATTCTGAAATGTCAGGGCATCACGTGTACTCATTTAGTGGAACATGGATCGCAACAAGTTCCAGCCAACTACTAGTTTTACATGAAGCAATTTGTCTTTGCCATATTTTGGAGCAATTCCAGCCTTCATAAATGTGATCTCTTTTCTTCATCAATTCAGAGTAGACGCATTCAATTTATTTCCAAGTTGCTCTAAAACATTAAAGGAGCACGAGGCTTTGGCCTTCAGCTAGCCATGGCCTTCGTACCTGTCAGCAAGCTTTATTATTTCACTATTATTGGCTATTTAGACTCACTTTCCTTCTTCTTGGGATCTTACTAAAACAGTATTGCTGCTGTTGTCAGATATTTTGATCAGGATTTTACTGAAAGAGTCATGCAAGTAACTTTCTGTCAATTCTGCTATGAGGCTAGAGAATGAATTCAGTGAAAATGAGTTAATTACATTGAAGGAAGAATTTGTATTTATATAGCACCCTTCACATCCTCAGGATGTCCCAAAGCATTTCATAGTCAATAAACTACTTTTTGAAATGTGGTCACTATTGTCATGTAGACAAACAAGACAGTCAATTTGCACACTGCAAGAGCCTACAAAGAAATAAGATGAACCATCAGGCTATCTGCTTATGATGAAGGATGCAGGGAGCGCTCCCTGCTCTTCTTTCAAAATTTGGATCTTTTACATCCACCTGAACAGGCAGACAGAGACGCACCACATCCAGAATGCAGCACTCTCTCAGTCCTGCAACTTGAAGTGCAGGCCTAGAAGATAGCTCAAATGCTGGAGTGGAACTTGATCACACATCCTTCCAACTCAAAGGTGAGAGTGCTACTATCTGAGCTATGTTGAGGGAAGTGCTTTTCTATAGTTAATGTATCTACAGTATAAATTTTATTAAGAAAGACTTGCATGATCTCAGGACATCCCAAAGCATTTTACAGCCAATAAAGTATGTTTGAAATGTAGTCACTGTTGTAATGAAGGTAATGTGGCAGCCAATTTGCGCATAATAGGAGCCGTAATTTTACAGCCCCCCAATGAGCGGGCTGGTGGCAGGTGAGGGGTGTAAAATTGAGTGGGAGGTGGAGGTGGGGGTAGGGGAGGGGTGGCCGTTGCCAATGCCTTCCCGCACCCGTTGCAATTTTATGAGGGTGGTGGCAGCGACAAACAGCCCGCCTGCCCCAGGCCAATCAAAGCCCTTAAGTGGCCAGTTGACTGCCACTTAAGGTACTCCTCTTTCCGCTGCGGGTATTTTACCCTTGGTGGGCGGATGGCAAAGGCCCTAAGAACACTGCCAGGTAAAACCTGGTGGCCTTCTTGCTAGCTGAGGGGGGGGGGGGGCCCTCCTGATCGGGCACATTGTGCCCCATGGAGGGCTGCCCCTGAAGCCCCAACCACCCACGCCGCACAATGCTCCCACACCACTGGCCCCCCCCAACCGACCCCCCTTGCCTCATCGGGGCCCAGCCGATTGTCCCCGGCGAGGCCCCAAAAACTTTGTTCTGGAGCTGTCCTTCATCTTGCTTGTGATGACTGGGTGTTGTCCCAGCATTGACCACCACTCCCGGTGGCACTGCTGCAACTAACAGCTGCCGGCCCGCTGATTGGCTGGCAGCTCCGTTAGGCGGGATTTCCTGCCTCAAGGAGGTGGAAGTCCCGCCCAAGGCCAATTAAGGGCTTGGGGAGCAGAAAATCCCAGCATGGCTCCCCAGGCCCGGTGGAGGCGGGCTCACCCCCGACCTTTTGGCCGGTGGGCGGAGCCTCCCACCCAACGTAAAATTCCGGCCATGGTCTCACAAGCAGCAAAGTGATACTGTCTTGGTAATCTGTTTTAATGATGTTGGTTGAGGGATAAATAGTGCCATTGGATCTTCTATGCTCACCCAAGAAGGCAGCCTGGGCCTTGTTTTAACATTTAATCTGAAAGACAGCACCACTGACAGTGCAGCATTCCCACAGTACTGTACTACAGCATCAGCTTAGATTTGTCCTCAGCTCCCTGAAATAGCCTGTGAACCCACAACCTTCTGCCTCAAAGGCTAGAGTGCTACCACTGAGCCAAGGCTGCCAGTAGAGGCATTAAAAATGCCCTTGGAGCTTGTATGCTGTAGCCAACATAAGAGGCACTTTATGCTGTTTGTACCGGAGGTGCATCATTAGAGTAGCAGATATATACCTTAACCTGACTGCTGAGAAAATTGGTAAATGATTACCAAAACCTGATATGAGAAATATTTATCGAGCTTCAAAGTGTTCGTGCCTGTGTTGTTACTTACCCAGCTTCCAGCAGTCAAAAACATGCCACACATAAACCACACAGAGTGCAACCAAGTCATCAATTTTTACCTAACATGTGCAGCAGTTAGGTTTAATGCTTGGGAACACTACGTCCCACTTCCAGGACTCAGCTCATTTATACTGCACTGTCATTAAGCAAAGTGAAAAAATGTATGTCACATTCTGCTTGCCTTTCTATCGCTCATGTTGATGAATACATGCACAAAAGTCACTGAGGAAAGTGTGCAACCGACTAGCACTTTACATTAAAAGCAGTAGTTACAAATGGTTTGACTGTTACTGGACAAAGCTTACTTAATACACAGCAGTAGTAAGTCATTTCCAATGACAAAAAGACAAATTGCTTCCTGTATTTTAAATATCACTGCAGCTACTATACTTTTGGCGATGCACAGTAGTTCTTATTTATCCTGATTGCTTTGGACTACACCTCTTGGCAGCAACAAGTGCTGCAGCACTGTAAGAGAAAAGCCTGTATGGACAAGCTGATGTGTGTCACACTCGAAGAATGCCAGTCCAATTTCTAACTACGTGCGGCTGTCCACGAGCGAAATGTTGGAAAATCACGATGGTCACTTTGTGTAGCTATGCAATGAACAATACTCTGGCTTCACCTTCTGATCTCACTGGGTTCATTTAGAGCACTGAAAGCATTGAAATGTTCCTTGTCTTATTAATGCAAATAGTTGGGTGTTACTAAAATGCCTAAGGTAGATTTTTCCTCTTTTCGACATGACTGGAGAGTTAATAATTCCTATTCTGTTGAATTTAATTTGACCCAAATGAAGGTGATGAAGGCACATAACGAAAAGAAAGGCTTGCATTTATCCAGTGCCTTTCACAATTTCAGGATGTCCCCAAGCGCTTCACATCCAATGAAACACCTTTGAAGTGTAGGCACTGTTGTAGTGTAGGAAATGCAGCAGCCAATTTGTGCACAGCAAGCTCCCACAAATAGCAATATGATTTTACCAGATATTGTATTTTTTAGTGATGATATTTGAGGGATGAATATTCTCCAGGATACAGGGGAGAACTTCCCTGCTTCTCTTCAAAATAGTGCCATGAGACCTTTTACATTCATCAGGGCAGACATCGGTTTAACATCTCATGTGAAAGGTGGCATTGCAGTGCTTTCTCAGCACTGCATTCAAATATCAGTATAGGTCTTTGTGCTCAGGTCTCTGGACTGAAAGGCAAGGGTTCTATGTATTTTTGCTGATATTGTTTCCAAAGTTTCCATCTATCTGGACACATTAGTAATTATGCTGATTTCACACGTCTCAAGCACCTAAATTGATACGCAACTTGCATCTCTCTCTTGGCATTTCTTCACAGACGAAGATTTTGGGAAGGTTGTAGTCATTGGTTGCAGGCCCGCTGGTGGCTAGTCAGGCCTATCCTTGACCGGCAGATTCTCCCACAGTAGGTACAAGTGAAGGTATAGTTGCTGCTGGGGGCAATTGAATCTATCCTCCTTTTCTCTTTCATGTTGGTTCTTTGCTCAGTATCAGAGGTGTCTGTAGCCCTCCTGATGTAGCATCTCCAGGCATCACAATCTATGGCCTGTGCTTCCCACTGGTGATGGTTGATGTGGTACACAGAGAGGGACTTCTTCAGGGAGTCCTTGAAACGTTTGCATGGGGCCCTCTCTGTTCCTTTTACCCATGGTCAGCTCTCCATACAACACGATCTTGGGCAGGCGACTGTCATCCATCTGGGCAATGTGACCTGCCCAACGCAGTTGGCTTTGCAGGAGGATGGCCTCGATGCTGGTGATGTTGGCTATTTCCAGGACTTCAATGTTTTTGATGCAGTCCTGCCGGCGGATCTTGAGGATGCTGCGGAGGCAGCGCTGATGGAAGTGTCTAGAAGGCGTACACGATGGCGGTATAGGACCCATGACTTGGTGCCATACAGAAGGGTGGTGAGGGCTTTGTACACTTTGAGTTTGGTCTGTCCTCTGAGGCTGTGGTTGCTCCATGCACATTTGTGGAGTCTGCTGAATGTACTGTTTGCTTTTGAGAGCCTATTGTCCACTTCCTAGTCTATGGTGGCATCAAATGAGATGATGTTTCCTTAAATAAGTAAATTGCTTGACGGCATTCAGCTCAGTTCCCTCGATGACAATGCTTGGTGGTTGATATTCTTCTTGGGGTGCAGGCTGATGCAGGACTTCAGTTTTCTTTAAACTGATTTTCTCGCATAAATGGTGAAGAATTCATTCATCCAGCTTTCATTGTACAACACATGCTCTAGCTAAGCAGAAATTCACCTCCACGGCAGTGCAAAGGAAGGATGGACAGGTGCCTGCCCTGCAGTTTTGCATTGAGCAGGAGGCAAAACCAGTGGCAGCTGCATCAATGACTGTAGTTACGCCGACCATAGTCACAGTAGTGAGAGAAACGTTCATGAATGTTCCTGCTGCAATGGATAATTTGGGGGTATTAGAATTAGCATTTCCGAGCTGCCTGCTCCTTGATTGCATTTTGCATTCACAGAGAGTTGGGACCGGTTGGGGTTGCTGGCAAGAGTCAAAAGTTAATGAGGTGAGGTGATTTACTTCTGAAGGATTTCCCAGCCAGCAGCTTAGGTACTGCACATCTACTGTTTCGTGTTCAACTGACCAGATGACAAATTATTCCAGCCCAACTTTCCAACCATCAGCATTAGAAAGTTTATAACATAGACAGACTGAGCGTCACAGCAAATGCTCATTGCCAAACTCAATAGGAGCCTGCACTAGGATACACTTGTAGTGCCAACACCTTAACTGCATCAGGCTGTGAGTTCTGTTCATTGTCATATGATTTTATATTTGGAGGTGGTGGAAGCAGGTACGATAATGACGTTTAAGAGGCATCTTGACAAATACATGAATAGGATGGGAATAGAGGGATATGGTCCCCGGAAGTGCAGAAGGTTTTAGTTTAGGCAGGCATCAAAATCGGCGCAGGCTTGGAGGGCTGAATGGCCTGTTCCTGTGCTGTACTGTTCTTTGTTCTTGTTCTATATCATGAGCAACTTAAAAACTCAGGGTTACGAAGAACAAATAATGTTCTAGTCAATCTTATCATAATCTTGTTTTGCCATAATACAGTCTGTTTTATGTCACAAAATTTGTGGATTAAAATGCCTCAGCGAGGGAGAATTTGAATAAAATATGCACACATGCACAAACCTTGCAGCTGCCTATATGTGAGGATGTCACTGTACTTATTTGGTAGCATTCTCATTTCTGGATTTCATGTTTAGGGGTTGAGCTGCAACCCAGATCTTGCTTCATAATAACCAAGTCCTGTTAACAAATACTTTTACAGAAGGTGAAAATCTAAAATGAAGACTCTTTCCTAATTGCTGCAATTTTGTTTCCTTTCTGGAGCCTGGAGAAGCAGCCCCTCCCCTCCCCCAACACCCCTCCTGAAACCCTCCCCTCCACGGCTAATCTTCTTTCTGGCAACCATTCCTTAGGTGTTAATGAGTGACAACTGAAATCTCGCTCTGACCTGCTGGCCAGATGCTGCCTCCCACCTGCTTTGGATGTGTGTCTACCAGCAGCATGCTGAATAGGACCAGGAGTGAAAATTGCATGAGCCTCACACAGCCTCGAGCCCCCTTGCCAGCCTCCTCCCCCCAATTCCCATCTGAGGGTAAATTCGAGGATTTAAATGTTTGCAATCCTATACTGGAAAGAAAAGAATCATCAGAATGCTGCATGCTTGGGAGAACCAAAATTCCTTTGTACTGTTCACCAGTGCAAATTTCTGGTCATTTTAAATCAATTTTATGTTTGTGTCTAATCCTGAATATGACACAAGTAAGTAATATGTGGAATCCTGAAAAAATTTGCACTTACAACCTGCCTTGAAATCAACCAAAAAGAGCAGCCATACTTTTCTACATCCTATCACACTAATTTCACTACAGTCCTCAAGGATTTAAAATCACATCAATTTGTTGTTACAAAATAACCACATTTTTGTTGGCCGGACACCAAGCATGTCCCAGAGTACATCACAGGTTGTGGCATCGGAGGTTCAAATCCTCTTTATGGTGGCTGGCCTGTGTGGGCACAAATTGGCTTTTAGAAGCAGTATTGGGGGGTTATTACATAGACTACAGGACAGTTCCAGAGTCAAACATCCAGCTGTCACTGCGTGTATGGGAAGCACACAACAGATTATCTGTTTCCTTCCATACCTCAATGGCAAACTCAAATACAATTTGGTTTTGCATCTTAAGCCTGAGTATATTCCTGATGGTATAACGAGAGGCTGAGCTTTTCTCAAAGCAGTTGTCTGTTTAATGCCAATTTATTCGGCCACTGTGTAGCTAGCAGTGGTTAGAAGGTATTGGGATGATTCCTGGATTATGAAAAGACACTTGTACTGGATTTTTAAAAATCAATATGGAAGGACAGAACTGTTAGTTCACTGAAAGAATCCTACCAACAAAAAACAAAGTGCTAAGGTTCTCTCAAATTAGTTAAAATAATTATAAGGCTGTAGTTATACTGCAAATTGACCTGAGTCTGGTATCTGTCAACAATGATGTGTAATCGGCAGGGCCCTCATACTGGAGCTATTGATCTGAGTTTGGTGTTTCCTAGTCAATATATTATCAGTATAATATCGTTATGTATTACTAGTCAATATCATTATCTGCAGTCACTGTACTTCGTGAGGGATTTGCCAACTAAAAGGAGCACATGTGAGGGCACATGCATAATATCCAATATAGATTACAAAATTGGCCAATATCTAATATGGGATGTAGCACGTGATTACGGTTGTTACATACTAGATATCAGCCAATAGGCATGCATTCCTGAACGTGAGACACAGGGTCCACTTAGAGGCTGACCTTTAGCTTGTACCATGCAGTGTACTAACATTTTCCCATTCAGAGTTTTGTATGTCCTTTAAATACCTTACAATTAGGGTCCCCAATGGGTCAGGCAGTTAATGCAGTGAGCAATACAAAGTAGGGAGTTTCCAGGTTCGATTCACAGTGTGTCGGGTAAGTTATAACTGGCCTCAGCACTCTTCAGTTAAGGAGGGGAAAGTCAGCCAGGGTTCTCACTACTGATGGTTGTTCAGTATCCTGAGCTAGGGTGCTCAACTGTGCACACTGGTGGAGGACAGTACTGAGCCCTTGTGTAAGAGCTCCAATAATAAATAACCTGGCAACGCTTATTGTCAAGGATTACACTTTAATCATGGTCACTTGGATGGAGCACTCAAAAGCAACTAAGAGGTTGTGGTACCGTTCTGAGGCTGTCCCAACTCAGGAGACAGGAGCTTGTACAGTTAATGAACATTGACTCAACCCAATTAATTATGTCATTGTGTTGACTTCTGACTTGTATGGCAGCACCTCACTCTGTGAGATTCCATAACTTGTGCCTCTTGCAATAACAAAGCAACCAGACATATAACACATTAAGCTTTGTGTATGGATTCCAAAGATAGCATTATAGAAAAGCACTACTCTTTTTAATAACAATACTGTGTGTGGTTAATAGCAAACAGCTGTGTCATTCGAAAATACATTATAGCACATCGTACCCCTGTACTCAGGGCAAGACTTTCTTTCAAAAAATTCTACATTCCCATGTTCTTGCTGCTATTGCATAATGCACAGTGATCTCCCTTTATTGCTTATTAATGCTAATTTTACATTTCATGCAGTGTTACTGCATCAGACAGCTTCGAATCAGATTGTTTTTACAGCGTCAGTAAAAGTGATTGACACTGATGTACAAGATACTGGTTCATTGGTGACATGTTCAATATGGTATTGGGCCCGAGGCATGTGGGAATGCTCTTCCATGTCAATGTTTGTTGTCCTACATCGTTTGATGCAGACGAAAAATAAACCAACTTTATGATAAAATGAAGAGGGTGAAATTCCCTTTGACCCCTGCGCCCATAGAAATGCTGATAGCTGTTAGATTTAAAGCAGCGAGGGCTTGGCCTCCTCTAATCCCACGGCCTAGCAAGGTTTACAGGGCTTCAAGAACCGTCGCACAAGCCATTTAACATCTTAAGATACCAGCCCTCCCAGCAGAGCTCCCCTGACAACTGTTTAAGCAAACACTTGAAACACTCAGAACATTCATATTGCAAGTAGTATTTGAAATGTATGCAGATACGCGTCAAAGCAAAGAAAGATTCCACAGATTTTCCCAATTCTTCTGAAGCACAACAGTGAAGCGATAACACATATGGTGGAATTTGTCAAAACGAAGAAAAATGGAATGTAAAGCTCGGCTTCATGGAAACGAAAATGTTTTTGAGAGATCAGGGCCTCAGACTTCACTCTGTTTCTGAACAATATATGCATTTTTATTTACATTATTGGCATTATCCTCATGCAAAATCAGTGCAGAGATTACAAGGAAATAAAACTACCAATATGTCATTACCACCAAAAGGGTATATTTTGATTTCCATACGGGTGCTTACTGGGGTCACACTGATCTCCTCTGTGCAGTTTTTACCGACAGGTAGTGTCCCAGTTATATTAAAACAGGTGAAAATCTGCCGGAAACAGAACACTTGGAGGAATTTAGTGTGAGGCTGCCAAGTGTCGGGTGGAAAATATGGAGAGGTAGCTAAACAAATAATGGAGAAAGAAAAATCCACTGCTTTAAATCAAAAATGTAAGGTTGTGAATTTGCATGTGATTATAGAAAATATGGGAGGGCGTGGTTATGCTGTGGAGTGAAGACGGGTGGGTGGGTGGGTAGTTTAATAAATTGGCTGCCCATTATGCACCTTGCCCGAAATGGGGCAGCAGTGACTGACTGTCCTGATTCCACAAATCGCTAGGTGGCCAGAGCATCTGCCTGAGTCAGATGGCAGACCCTTTAAATATGCAAATTGAGGTCCTATTATATATAGGACCCCAACTGGCATTTTAGGATTCAACTCCCAGGGGTGGGTGTTGGTTGTTCTGTCGGTTGGCAGCTGGCGGTCAAGCTGAAGAGGAGCCCAGAAGTTAAGTTTTGATTTATCTCTGTGGGGTCAGAAGCAACAGAAGGGTTCCTCTGGGCTCCATAGAAGCCAGCTGGGCCACTGCCACACATGATATTGTGTTGGGTTGAAGTTGGCAAGCTGCCCCAGGGCACTCGTTTTCTGTCTGCCACCTGTTGACCCTATGTTAATGAGGCCCTCAAAATGGACCACACCTCCCATTGGGAGGATCACCCTCAAAATGCGCTAGGGCAGCTGATGGGTACACTCGGCCAGGGGATTGACTTCACTGGAAAGAAAGGCGGCGGGGAGTACAATGGACGACCAATCCACAAACACCAGCCTTGCACACCCACCAAAATCAAACTTTATTCCCTAATTTTGAATCTCATTAAAACTCACTGTAAAGTTCAGTAACAGCTTAATAAGGGTACAGAAACAATATACTTCAGATTATTTGGGACAGATGTGCTGCTAGTAACTGAAGTTTATCATCACTGTAGTTAATGTGCAGCAATAGCAATTAATGTTGTGGTGTATCTGATTTGGCAATTTCCTGTTAAGGTTCGCTCAAGAGCCCCACTGAAACTCGAATCCTTCCAGCTATTGCTTCCAAGATAAAAAGATTGCATTTTGCTATCTGTGTGGCCGGCATAATAGACCAGATATTGTGAGAACAGCTTTCTGTCACTGAAGGCTAGTCCCTGGTCTCCATTGACTGTCGCCAAGCTATCTTACTGAATTAAAATGCTTTCAATGCTGCTTGTTCCAAGGTTACAACCTTTTCTACAGCCAGAATTTCATGTGGTTATTGTTCATATTTGGGTCTAAAGCTCATGCACAAGACCCTATCTATTGTGACTTCCTAAAATCATCCTAAAATTACAGGTAGTGTTTTGCAACAGTTGTACAGTTGGAATGGTAGAATGTTTGTAAAGTATGGCAACTAAAGCCTCTCTGCAGATACAACCGTACACAGCTCTGGGCAGTTTTCTAATTTTCAAATTTGTCTGACGTTACTCCAGTGCAGTTCTGACGGAGTGCTGCAATGTTGGAGGTGTTATTTTTCAGTTGAGAGATTAAACCGAAGTCCTGTCTGCCCTTTTAGGTGGATGTAAAAGGTCCCCTGGCACTATTTTGAACAAGGGCAGTGTTGTTACCTCCAGTATCTGGTCAATATCTATCCTTCAACCAACATCAAAAATAGCAGAGTAACTGGTCATTTATCACATTGCTGTTTGTGGACAAATGGAATCTGCATTTCCTACATTACAACAATGACTACACTTCAAAAAGTAGTGCAGTGATTGTAAAGCACTTTGGAACATTCTGAGATCATGAAATATACGATATAAATGCAAGCCCCCCTTTCTGTTTACAATCATAGTAGGTTAACAAGGAAGGAAATAGCTGTATTTCCTAACTACAGGTGACCAGTTCACTGTGCAAAATAACCACAAGAACTCAAACCACTATTTTCAGACAGTCGTTCAAAGGTCCAATCTTCCCTGCAGGTATCTGAGAACACATATTTAATTCAAAGTATGCCTTTTGCTGCAGTGAAAGCCTGAGACGATATTTTACTGCTCTATAGATTCGAACACTCGTTATTTCTATCCAGTTATGTTTCCACTGATGGGATTTACAATTTTATTTCAGTCATCTAATTACCCATCAAGAAATCTGCTGAGTACACCAAGATTAAAGGAGGGTTATCTCATTGATAAAAATTCACCAAACAGAGCAGCATTAGCAAAAGGATATTTGTTGCCTCCTTGAATATTAATGACTAAATCCTTCCGGACTGAAGGCTGATGTTAAAAAAAAAGTTATTTTGTTATGGACCAGCAAAAATATATGGGGAAAGAATAGGCAAAGAAGAGAGATTAACTGAAATACAGAAATACAGACAAATACTGGGCACTCCTAGTGAATAAAACTGTAAATAGCATCATAGGCAATGGTTGTGTCTCTGTACAGATACCAATACTGTTCTCTAAGGAAAGACAGGCATGGATCTTTTCAACTAGTTCAGACTAGAAAACTGAAACTGAAAAATATACCTCTAATTTTTTATGAAGGAAGCAAGCTGCAAACCTCCCAAGAAGCCACTCCACCCTCAGGGCTACGAGATAGGAAAGAACATACATCATTCCATTCAAACCTTGCAGCATACTTCCTCATACTTAATCCTGTTTGCCTAATTCGTCTAATTTCATAAACAGTTGAGACTTGTTTTTTATTAAAGTCAGGTATGATATGATACAATGACGAACATCACTCCGCCAGCTCCTTCCCTGTGCTTCAAATAAAGTTATTGTTGCTGTTAGCTTGCAGGTGGCTTTTCTCAGACAATGATTTAAAACGTTTATTCAAATCAACCTAGAAATTACAGCTGGTGTTATTACTGTGAACATTTAACAGAATACTTTCTTCATTATTGTAATAGAGGCGCTAATACATTTATTATTAAAGCCTGCATTAAAAGTAGATGAGGAATGTCATGTGACCAATCCAATTCTACAGGATTTTGGTGAGACCACATCTGGAATACTGTGTACAGTTTTGGTTTCCACATTTAAGAATGGATATACATTGGAGTCGGTACAGCAAAGGTTCACTACATTGGTCCCTGGGATGAGGGGGTTGTTCTATGATGAGAGGCTGAGTAAATTGGGCCTATATATATATATATATACTCAATTTCATTGAAACATACAAGATTCTGAAGGATAGAGGCTGAGAGATTATTTCTGCTGGTTGGGGAATCGAAAACATGGGGCACAGTCTCAGGATAAGGGGCCAATCATTTGGGACTGAGATGTGGAGAAATTACTTCAGTCAAAGAGTTGTGAATTTTTTGAATTCTCTCTCCCAGAGGATTGTGGATACTCCATCACTGAATACATTTAAGCTGGGATAGACAGATTTTTGGTCTCTCAGAGAATCAAGGGATATGGTGAGCAGGCAGGAAAGTGGAGTTGAAGCCTAAGATCAGGCATGCTCGTATTGAATGGCAGAGCAGGCTCGATGGCCATATGGTCTACTCCTGCTCCTATTTTTTGTTTTCTTGGGTTCTTGTGTTCTTGCCTATCAATGTCCCAAACAGTAATTTCTTGATGTCAATTGCAAATGCACAATTTTAGATTTGTGATTTAATGCAGTGGATTTTTCTTCCTCTGTTATTTGTTTAGATACAACTTGAAATAAGAAGCAGAGCTGGAGAGGAAATTATTATAATGAGGGAATAAAAGAGAAAATTAACTAACTCTGTCCCCTGGCAAATGCGCAGCAGAATCTCTAAGGAGTGTGACATTAAAGGACAGATGAGCAGACTGGGTATCCTGGGTGTACAGTGTATTGAATTCCATGGCAAGGATTGACATCATTGGTGCAGTAATTTGGACAGATGTTCCACCCTAGGCAACACATTATTATAATAAAATTATCGTAAGTCAGTTGTAATTATAATTTAAAAGGAAACACATTTTCATTAATCTGACAGAGACCAGTTACAATGAGTGTTTCAGGAATTCTTTTTAAATTTCCACATTACCTAAGGGTATCTGCCCTGCCCCTTGACAGACACATCACTTTACCTCAATGGTTACTGTACTTAGTGCCTGTGTCCCTGCCTCCTGTCATGATCTGTATCTGATAAATAATTCCGCTTCTTCATTATTGGTCTCAGCTTTGGTGCCGATCATACAACTGAGATTAACAAAACAAAGAGACAAGACTAAAAGAGAAAAAGCAGAAGAATGAATGACAGAAAGTAAAATAAAAATGAAACCAAAATAGTAGAAGATTTATATAATGGAACAAATATTTTTACCTTGTCACTATAATTAGTACACATTATTGGCACAATGCAAAACACCGTTTTATTAATGAAGACACATGAAAATAGAAGAGCATCATTGATCATAATTAAGAAGACAACAGGATACCACCATGCAGGCTCAGTCTGACCCACACCAGATCCATCTTCCTCACTTAATGACCTGTTTGCCCCAGGGTGACCACTTGAGCTTTCTGTTAATATGTTGCATGATCAGAGTGAAGCTGCTCCTTTGCTTCCTACAAGTGTCAAATGAATTATGAGAAGCAAGATTGCAGTTAGTAACACAAAATGCACTGAGCAGGTTCCGTGTAGAGAGCAGAAAGGTTTCAAGGATAACAAGTAGGCCATTGTCAGGGCATGAATGAGCCCCCTGGGCTTCATAATAGCAACTCCATATCAAATAAGGCAAAACTTGGTGGCCTTGTCGTACAGCATTTCAGTGATCAGACATGCTGTGACACTCCATGAATCGCCACATGGTGAGTTTCTCAACTCAGATTATCTGAGGAACTATTTTCTTGAGGAGTGGAGAAAGAGCTGGCTGCAATTGACATGCATTCCTGCACACATTTTCCGCAGTGGCATTGGCAAAAAAATGAATCACCTGTCTGCTCCCTTTTCAGCAACTCAATCATGGATGTGGGAAAAATAGCACAGAAACTGAATAAGATCAAAGTAACCAATTTTAATTTTTTTTTCTTCGTCTTCTTCTTTGGCCTCCTTGTCTCGGGAGACAATGGGTAAGCGCCTGGAGGTGGTCGGTGGTTTGTGGAGCAGCGCCTGGAGTGACTATAAAGGCCAATACTACAGTGACAGACTCTTCCACAGCTGCTGCAGATAAAATTGGTTGTCGGGGCTGTTACACAGTTGGCTCTCCCCTTGCGCTTCTGTCTTTTTTCCTGCCAAGTGCAAAGTCTCTTCGACTTGCCACACTTTAGCCTCGCCTTTATGGATGCCCGCCAGCGCTGGCGATCGCTGGCAACTGACTTCCACGACTTGTGATCAATGTTACAGGACTTTATGTCGCGTTTGCAGACGTCTTTAAAGTGGAGACATGGACGGCTGGTAGGTCTGATACCAGTGGCGAGCTCGCTGTACAATGTGTCCTTGGGGATCCTGCCATCTTCCATGCGGCTCACATGGCCAAGCCATCTCAAGCGCCGCTGACTCAGTAGTGTGTATAAGCTGGGGATGTTGGCTGCCTCAAGGACTTCTGTATTGGAGATATGGTCCTGCCACCTGATGCCAAGGATTCTCCGGAGGCAGCGAAGATGGAATGAATTGAGACGTCGCTCTTGGCTGATATACGTTGTCCAGGCCTCGCTGCCGTAGAGCAAGGTACTGAGGACACAGGCTTGATACACTCGGACTTTTGTGTTCCGTGTCAGTGCGCCATTTTCCCACACTCTCTTGGCCAGTCTGGACATAGCAGTGGAAGCCTTTCCCATGCACTTGGTGATTTCTGCATCTAGAGACAGGTTACTGGTGATAGTTGAGCCTAGGTAGGTGAACTCTTGAACCAGTTCCAGACATTTCCTGTTATTTTAAATGTGCAAACTGCTCAACCATATTCGTATAAACCCAAAAAATGTACCTTGGTGTAAACATGTTTCACAGTCTTGTCACCAAAGTAGGAGAAAGTAGAAGATGTCCTGACAGGGCTCTGGGCATAGACCTAAACTGGTGATGGGTCTTCCACATGAGTGAGATGACATTTACTAATTCCCATTTCACAAAATCACAGAATAATACAGTGCAGAAGAAGCCCTTCGGCCCATCGAGTCTGCACCGATGCATTAAAACACCTGACCTGTCTACCTAATCTCATTTGCCAGCACTTGGCCCATAGCCTTGAATGTTATGATGTGCCAAGTGCTCATCCAGGTACTTTTTATCGGATGTGAGGCAACCTGCAGCTACCACCCTCCCAGGCAGGGCATTCCAGACCGTCACCACCCTCTGGGTAAAAAAAGTTCTTCCTCAAATCCCCCTTAAACCTCCCGCCCCTCACCTTAAACTTGTGACCCCTCGTAACTGACCCTTCAAGTAAGGGGAACAGCTGCTCCCTATCCACCCTGTCCATGCCCCTCATAATCTTGTACACCTCGATCAGGTCACCCCTCAGTCTTCTCTGCTCCAGCGAAAACAACCCAAGCCTATCCAACCTGTCTTCATAGCTTAAATGTTCCATCCTAGGCAACGTCCTGGTGAATCACCTCTGCACCCCCTCCAGTGCAATCACATCCTTCCTATAATGTGGCGACCAGAATTGCACACAGTACTCCAGCTGTGGCCTTACCAAAGTTCTGTACAACTCCAACATGACCTCCCTGCTTTTGTAATCTATGCCTTGATTGATAAAGGCAAGTGTCCCATATGCTTTTTTCACCACCCTTTTAACCTGCCCTTCTGCCTTCAGAGATCTATGGACAAACACGCCAAGGTCGCTTTGTTCCTCGGAACTTCCCAGTGTCAGACCATTCATTAAATACTTCTGTGTCACATTACTCCTTCCAAAGTGCATCACCTCACACTTTTCAGTGTTAAATTCCATCTGCCGCTTTTCTGCCCATTTGAGCATCTTGTCTATATCTTCCTGTAACCTAAGACACTCCACCTCACTGTTAACCACTCGGCCAATCTTTGTGTCAACCGCGAACTTACTGATCCTACCCCCCACATAGTCATCTATGTCGTTTATATAAATGACAAACAATAGGGGACCCAGCACAGATCCCTGTGGTATGCCACTGGACACTGGCTTCCAGTCACTAAAACAGCTGTCTGTCATCACTCTGTCTCCTACAGCTGAGCCAATTTTGAATCCATCTTATCAAGTTACCTTGTATCCCATGTGCATTTGCTTTCTTGATATGTCTCCCATGTGGGACCTTATCAAAGGCTTTGCTGAAATCCATGTAAACTACATCAACTGCACTACCCTCATCTACACACCTGGTCACATGCTCAAAAAATTCAATCAAATTTGTTAGGCATGACCTCCCTCTGACAAAGCCATGCTGACTATTCCTAATCAAATTTTGCCTCTCCAAGTGGCGATAGATGCTCTCCTTCAGAATTTTCTCCAATAGTTTCCCTACCACTGACGTGAGACTCACTGGTCTGTAGTTCCCTGCCTTATCTCTACAACCTTTCTTCAGTAGTGGGACCACATTAGCTGTTCTCCAGTCCTCTGGCACCTCTCCTGTGGCCAGAGAGGAATTAAAAATTCGGGTCAGAGCCCCTACAATCTCCACCCTCGCCTCCCACAACATCCTGGGACACAAATCGTCCGGACCTGGAGATTTGTCCACTTTTAAGCCTGCCAAAACCTCCAATACCTTGTCACCTCCTATGACAATTTGCTCAAGAACCTCACAGTCTCTCTCTCTAAGTTCCATGTCTACATCCTCATTCTCTTGGGTGAAGACAGAATTTCCTTATGTTCTTATGATAATTTCTAAAACAATTACCAGGAGGCAGACAAGTCAAAATTGTTTTACCTAAATATGATTAAAGTCCAAAAATTATTGACATTGCGATGGGTTATATGGGTAAGGTATTTATCAACGAGCCCAGGTTTGGAGTTTCAACTAGTTTTAGTTTCTGAGGCTTTGGTCAAGTCAAAGTCAAACTATGCCTCGTAATTTTATCCATTTTGCCTATTAGAGAAGTTCCTGAATTAAAACGGTCAGCATTTTACGGCCTAAAATCAATGCTGAGGCCTCCCATTTCATCAAAATATTATGAAAAATCTTCTCCACCACGTCTATTAAAGGATCGAGACGGGATCTCCATCAACCCTCATGCAACTGTGAGGAACACCCCGTCAAACAACAGGTAAATCCATTGCCAATTTCTTACTTGATAGGAAACTCTAAATCAAGCTCTCAGTCCTTTCAGCACAAATCCCCAATATTACTTTTCATCAAACAGATCAAAAGGCAAAACTGACAATGAAAATACATGTTGAGCAGTAATCCTGAGCTACACCATCGAAAATGGACGAAGGTTGCCTAGTTTGACCTCGCCAGGCAAGCAACCACCACTGATTAATTTCGAGCCACATTATGGGATTGTGGTAATTGCTCAGCAACAGGGAACCACAGTCACAAGGAATTCATCACATTTCAAACTGAAGGTAACTTCCAAATACTGCTAATGGGGAGAAAAAGTATGAGGGTGAAGTCATGTCAGAAATCCCACATACATGAAATCCATCATGAAATAATCCAGCATGTTGTCCTCTGAGAATTAAATAGGAGATCACTGAGTTGCCTGATCATTAAGTTATAGAATCTGGGGTGGCTGGGGTAATTTTAACTTAACAAGCCCAGCGGGCAACTCTCTGGATCAGATTACTCACCTGCTTAATACAATTGGTTTTTAACTTGCATTGAAATCAATCGATATAAAACAGGTAGCCAATCCAATCCTCTCAGTTTCTCACTGGGTGGGTCAGGTTAATGTCCCTGCCTCATATTGAGTGAATTCTGCAAGCCATTAGAGTTTTTTTATTATTCGTTTTGTGGGATGTGGGTGTCGCTAGCTAGGCCAGCATTTATTGCCCATCCCTAACTTGCCCTTGAACTGAGTGGCTTGCTAGACCATTTCAGAGGGCATTTTTAAGCGACAACCATGTCATTTTAGTATGGATTCAAGTGTGATAATGCCAAGAGTATTACCCTTTCAGCAGTCTGAAATGATTCGATAAAATTCATAGAAGTCATTTAGACTTTGGGCAACAGTGTGAAATGGGTAATATTGATTAAGCTGTCCCTTATACATTTCTCCCAGTTTTCATTTCAACTTCAAAGGAGGTTTATAATGGGAGGCAGACTTAATATCACCCATGTTACATTATTGACCAAAGCCAAAATTATCCTGATATTTCAAAAATTATTCACTATATAGATACGTTGAAAGTTTTTCCAGAATTTAAGATTTGTTGTGCACTGATATATTCTATGCCTTATATCCAGAGCAATGTAGTATACTGATCCATTCTATTTTTTACATCTGGTAATAGCACAATCTAATCAAGGACTTCGATGAGAGGCAAGAAAGGGAATGTGTATCTAAGTTGCCTCTCAGTGGGCAGAAGTGGAGGAGAGCTGTACAGACCAGACCAGACGGAGAAGGCAGTGCTGGAGAAGGCTGCCCGATGTAATTAATAGAGACTTAGAATACACATAGTTTGGAACAATTCCAACAAGTATCACAGCACAGCATGTACTCAACTAGTTTCTACAAGTCCTCTCTCACAAAGTATTCAGCAGAGACTAGAGGCTGCCTGACAGAGACAATTAACAAAGGCACCCAAAATGTGATTGATTTGACAAGCTGAATCTTATTCAAACAGGACAAGAGAAATCCATCTTTGGGAATTCTTTAGTTGTGTCATCCTCTAGAACAGTGGTCAACTTTGCAGTCTGTCTCAGTTAGTTCTGCAAAGGTGTAATTTACAATGTTGTTTGTAACTCGCTTATTATAATTCACTTATTTCAAATTAGCAGTTCTTTATCTGTCTTCATAGTAGCAGGAGACAGGCGTGTGTCTGACAGTAATTGTTGCAATAAAATGATCAAAGCAGAGTACAGCTGAGAAAAACTGTGAAAATGAACTAAACATGTCTTGGGATTCATTAGTTTGTAAAGTATTTTGATGCATCCAGAGAGTGTGAAAGGTGCTATATAAATGCAATTTCTTTCTTTCTTCTTTCTGCTCTCTTTTGCTGTCTCTCACACACTCCATCTTTCTGTTTCTTTTCCCTTTCTTTTCTGGTGAAGGCAGTGACTAGGAAAGGAGTACACTGGGTAGAAGTAACAGGAAAAAATGTGGCTCGCACGAGTTCCTGTCCTAACCCTTCCCCCAATTATTCATGTTTCTCCTATTGTTCCCATCGTGCCCTATTCTCTCACTTTCCAACTACCTGTTTATTGCCACATTCGAAACAATATAATGCCTAAGCTAACTTAACTTTTTATCAAAACAGTTTCAATAGCTATAACCTGCTGCTGTGAAGAAGAATGGAAGTTTCCCACGTTGCAGTGTTTGAAAATTGGTGAACTGAAAACAGATCTGAAAAGTTGGATACTTAGTCTGGGGTAAACTGTCCAATATTAATTCCCTATCAGTTTAGCTCTGCAATAATTCCTTGAACCTTCTTATGCTGTAGAAGCCTGTAGTCATAACAAATTGAAAGTGTTTTATAGGCCGTTCTTGCAATCTTTCTACATTCCTCCCAACCGTCCCTATTCCTTTATTTTTTCTTTATATTCTTGTATATTTTTTCAATTTATTCTTTATTTTGTGATCCTCGTCCTTTCTTCATTTTATGGTACAGTTCATAGCAGAACAGAGACAGAGTGGGCTGGATTTTGTTGAGCCCCTGATGTTGAGCTCCATGGCAGCGGGAGCCAGAAGATTGCATTGGTGGTGGCCCGCCACGGAGTCCAACACCGTGATGCCAGGTCTGATCTACCCGGTGGCAACGACGCTCCGTGGTGGCACCCCCCCCCACCTGTGCACCCCCCCCCCCCCCACCCCCCGCCACTTGGTAATGGGACGCGACTTTAAATAGTTAAATAAAGAAAATACATACATTTAAATAACATTCACAGTGATCTTATTGGCTGCCTTGGATCTTCAGGAGCTTCGGTGTGGCAGCCGGCAATCACACGCCTTCACTTTCCCGTCCAGGGAACGCTAGCACCACTGAGGTGGGGAAAGGGGGAACTTAGGATTTTTAGTGTAGTGTTGGGGGGGGGGGGGGGGAGGGGGGGGAAATGGGGTCAAATCCACATTTCTATTGTGGGGGGGAGGGTAGGGATTGGGTGACCTCTGCACTTTGAGCAGTGGTGCGGGGAGGGAGAGGTCAAGTCGGCAGTTTAAGTGTTTTGTGGGGGGAGAGAACAACTATGCAATGTAAGTGTTTTGGGTGGGGGGGAAGGGGCGACATTTTATTTGCAGTGTACTGGGGGTGTTGGTTACGGGTTTAAATATGCAATGTTTGTGGCAGGTCTGGCAGCCCTCTTAAAATGGCATGATAAATGGCACGAGCACCTGCACAGAGGCAACTGACGCCATTGCCAGCGTCACAGAGCCCGCGCCCGCCACGTGATTGGGATGGCGGCCCGACCGGCGTATTATAATGGGCCGCCACGTGCTAGATCTCAGAGGCATGGCGGCATGCTGCGGCCCCAGCCCACTATGTGTATATAACATCCACAATGTTGATATTGAAAAATCTATAGATTTAGATTATGTTTCAATCACATTAAAATGTTCCTTCATATATTGATATAATGTGGTTTCACAGTTTTCTGTGTTTTTTTATATACAAATCAGTTCAGCAGTTTTTCCTCAAATTTGACCAAAATCATTTTATTTCAAGAAAGTACAGAGAATTAGAAAATATTGGAAATCATATTGCTTGCTTCGGCAGCACATATACTAAAATTGGAACGATACAGAGAAGATTAGCATGGCCCTGCGCAAGGATGACACGCTAATTCGTGAAGCGTTCCATATTTTTAGGGCGGCACAGTGGTGCAGTGGTTAGCACCGCAGCCTCACAGCTCCAGCGACCCAGGTTCGATTCTGGGTACTGCCTGTGTGGAGTTTGCAAGTTCTCTCTGTGACCGCATGGGTTTCCGCCGGGTGCTCCAGTTTCCTCCCACAGCCAAAGACTTGCAGGTTGATCGGTAAATTGGCCATTGTAAATTGCCCCTAGTATAGGTAGGTTATGACAGGTTCCAGCTCTTCATTATGAGATTGAAACCAGTCTGCATTTCTCCTCGCACTTTTGCCGTACTCGCAGCGAGTTAACATCCGTAGCACTTAAAGCAGCCAGAGGCACTGCACAAAGAACAGCCAGGCACTGCGCAAACGACTACTGGCAACACCTATGCAGTCATATTGAGTTGGCCTCAGACACCGGAAACATCAGAGGAATGTATGATGGCATTAAGAGAGCTTTTGGGCCAACCATCAAGAAGATCGCCCCCCTCAAATCTAAATCAGGGGACATAATCACTGACCAACGCAAACAAATGGACCGCTGGGTTGAGCACTACTAGAACTGTACTCCAGGGAGAATGTTGTCACTGAGACTGCCCTCAAGGCAGCCCAGCCTCTACCAGTCATGGATGAGCTGGACATACAGCCAACCAAATCGGAACTCAGTGATGCCATTGATTCTCTAGCCAGTGGAAAAGCCCCTGGGAAGGACAGCATTACCCCTGAAATAATCAAGAGTGCCAAGCCTGCTATACTCTCAGCACTACATGAACTGCTATGCCTGTGCTGGGACGAGGGAGCAGTACCTCAGGACATGTGTGATGCCAATATCATCAACCTCTGTAAAAACAAAGGTGACCGAGGTGACTGCAACAACTACCGTGGAATCTCCCTGCTCAGCATAGTGGGGAAAGTCTTTGCTCGAGTCGCTCTAAACAGGCTCCAGAAGCTGGCTGAGCGCGTCTACCCTGAGGCACAGTGTGGCATTCGTACAGAGAGATCGACCGTTGACATGTTGTTCTCCCTTCGTCAGATACAGGAGAAATGCTGCGAACAACAGATGCCCCTCTACATTGCTTTCATTGATCTCACCAAAGCCTTTGACCTCGTCAGCAGACGTGGTCTCTTCGAAAAGATCGGATGCCCACCAAAGCTACTAAGTATCATCACCTCATTCCATGACAATATGAAAGGCACAATTCAACATGGTGGCTCCTCCTCAGACCCCTTTCCTATCCTGAGTGGCGTGAAACAGGGCTGTGTTCTCGCACCCACACTTTTTGGGATTTTCTTCTCCCTACTGCTTTCACATGCGTTCAAGTCCTCGGAAGAAGGAATTTTCCTCCACACAAGATCAGGGGGCAGGTTGTTCAACCTTGCCCGTCTAAGAGCGAAGTCCAAAGTACGGAAAGTCCTCATCAGGGAACTCCTCTTTGCTGACGATGCTGCTTTAACATCTCACACTGAAGAGTGCCTGCAGAATCTCATCGACAGGTTTGCGGCTGACTGCAATGAATTTGGCCTAACTATCAGCCTCAAGAAAACGAACATCATGGGGCAGGACGTCAGAAATGCTCCATCCATCAATATTGGCGAACGCGCTCTGAAAGTGGTTCAAGAGTTCACCTACCTAGGCTCAACTATCACCAGTAACCTGTCTCTAGATGCAGACATCACCAAGCGCATGGGAAAGGCTTCCACTGCTATGTCCAGACTGGCCAAGAGAGTGTGGGAAAATGGCGCACTGACACGGAACACAAAAGTCCGAGTGTATCAAGCCTGTGTCCTCAGTACCTTGCTCTACGGCAGTGAGGCCTGGACAACGTATGTCAGCCAAGAGCGACGTCTCAATTCATTCCATCTTCGCTGCCTCCGGAGAATCCTTGGCATTAGGTGGCAGGACCGTATCTCCAACACAGAAGTCCTCGAGGCGGCCAACATCCCCAGCTTATACACACTACTGAGTCAGCGGCGCTTGTGATGGCTTGGCCATGTGAGCCGCATGGAAGATGGCAGGATCCCCAAGGACACATTGTACAGCGAGCTCGCCACTGGTATCAGACCGACCGGCCGTCCATGTCTCCGCTTTAAAGACGTCTGCAAACGCGACATGAAGTCCTGTAACATTGATCACAAGTCGTGGAAGTCAGTTGCCAGCGTTCGCCAGAGCTGGCGGACAGCCATAAAGGCGGGGCTAAAGTGTGGCGAGTCGAAGAGACTTAGCAGTTGGCAGGAAAAAAGACAGAGGCGCAAGGGAAGAGCCAACTGTGTAACAGCCCCGACAATCAAATTTTTCTGCAGCACCTGTGGAAGAGCCTGTCACTCTAGAATTGGCCTTTATAGCCACTCCAGGCGCTGCTCCACACACCACTGACCACCTCCAGGCGCTTACCCATTGTCTCTCGAGATAAGGAGGCCAAAGAAGATAGGTAGGTGTTAGGAGAATTGTCGGGATGTAACAGGGAATATGGGATTAAGGTAGGATTAGTATAAATGGGTGGTTGATGGTTGGCACAGACTTGGTGGGCCGAAGGGCCTGTTTCAGTGCTGTATCTCTAAATAAATATTGGTGTGTGCATGCATATATTTCTGTGTTGCACGTATGTGTCAATGTGGTGTGTATATGTATGTTTCTATCTGCATGTACATTTACTTTTGTTGTGTATGTGTATGATTCTAGTGAGCGTATTTGTCTGTGTATTTCTGCATGTATATATGTGTGCCCCCTAGCGTAACACTCTGAATGATTTTGGTTTGTATGTAAAACTGGTTCTGGAAGGCATTACATGTGTTACATGGATGTCAGCTCAATCAATTCTTAGCTGATTATCACAATTTTATATTCATTTATCAAGAATTCATGATGAGATACTTACAAGTACAGTTTAATTGAAAAATGTTTGTTTCTGTAATACAAATGATTATCTTTTACTTGCTGGTAGATTGTGGAAATTGTAAAAGTCATAGATTGTGGCCGGAATTTTATATTGAGGTGGCTAAAAAATCAGGAGAGCCCGTCTCCGTCAAGACTGGAAGCCATTCAGCAATTTTGCATGGCCCAGCCCCTTAATTGGCCTCGGTCACAACTTCCACCCCTCTGAGGAAGGAAGTCCCACCTCTGAGCTGCCGTCCAATCAGAGGGCCGGCAGCTCTTCAGTCCCAGCAGCTCCACCGGAAGTGGTGGCAACTGCTGGGACTGCACCCAGCAACAAGAGGACAATGGACGTCACCCTTCGGGAAGGTAAGTTGGGATCGGGCTTTGCCAGGGAAAATCGGTTGAGCCTCAGTGAGGGAGGTGGGAGTCAGAGAGCAGGGCAGGGGG
The DNA here is from genome assembly GCF_036365525.1 of Heterodontus francisci. Classification (NCBI taxonomy): domain Eukaryota; kingdom Metazoa; phylum Chordata; class Chondrichthyes; order Heterodontiformes; family Heterodontidae; genus Heterodontus; species Heterodontus francisci. The sequence continues at coordinate 57,104,582 of NC_090396.1, read as the reverse complement.
TAGTTTTAGCTGGGGGAGCCCTCTGTGGACCACAGGGTGCCCAATCAGGAAGGCCTCCCCCTAGCCCGCAAGGAAGCTGCCAGGTATTACTGGGTGGCCTCCTCAGGTGCTAAAGTGCCTGCCCGCTTCTGGTAGGATACCAGCAGTGGTGGAAGGAGACCCTTAAGTGGCAACTAATTGTTCACTTAAGGACCTCAGTTGGCCTGGGGCGGGCGGGCTATTTGTCACCTCCCCCACTACTGGTAAAATAGCAGAAGGGGCAGGTAGGCAACAGGAATGGTGCCTCCCCACCCCCACTCCCGGGGGCAGGGGGTGGGGTGCAGAGGCGTAAAATTCCGGTCTGTGTTCTAAAGCTGGAGACGGTGTATGATTCAGGATTTATAGCAAATTCAGGGAAAATGCGCAACCTGAGCAAAACAAACTTCAATGAATATAAATTTACAGCTAAAGTAATTCAGTTAAGAGGAATAATTGTAATATAGCATGCAGGAAATTTCTTTTCAGCCGCTGTAAATTATACACTGATAATCCTTTGGTGATGATGTCAGAAAGGATTATAATATCCTTTTGTAAGTGTAATCCATCATTGGACTGAGAATCTGGAATGTGGCTGAAGATTCTGGAGAGTTTTTGTAAGATCATATTTTCAAACATGACATATATATTGAATAAATAACAGAAATTGGAGGTAAGTTAAAGACTCCAACATAATCGTGGAATTTAGAGGATGTCTGTAAACCAATCTCATTTTCAAGTTTCTTTTATCATCATTTGAAACCTCTGCCTCACTCTGGGGTGTGGATCCATGAACGCTGACCACTCTGCATTGAGTCTGCACATATACACAACCCTACAATCACACCCAGACAGACTCTTCCCCCCTATCACATACACTCACAAATGTACAAGCACACCCACATACACACACAGCCCCACCCCCTCCAAATATACACACTCCCCCACCCCCCCCCCCACATAAACACACTCCCCCACTCTCCCCTCCACATACGAACCCCACCCCCCCACAAACACACAGACCCCTACAAATATACCTATGCACACACATTTGCCCCACACGGACATACACACACCTCAAACATACCCACATACAAAAAAATACCTCACACACACACAGAAACGCACAACACAAAGACATAGACATCTCTAACAGAAGTTACCGGACAATGATCAGGAACAGAAATCCTGAGTGCATTTTTCCTGGTTAGGGAAGCTGTAGTTTCCCTCCTGCCACTCCAGCTGAGGTCAGCAACCTCAACACAGTTCAGCTGGAAGCAGTCTGGAATGTTCTGAGTTTGCACACACTCTTGTGATTTATGATGTCAGCTGAGGTGTTGATTAGGCTACTCGCAGATATCAATTATTTTATTCCTGTTCCAACACAGCAATGAAACAATTTAAGCAAATCATATGTCAGTATACTGTTCTTTTCGAACACCATTCTGCTCTCAAAAGTGCACAATGCAACTTTAAATGATGGAAGTAATAATGAATATAGAAATACATTTTAGCTGCTCTTGAAAGGATTTTTTTAAATTTGAAAAGCTTCAAATTACATTCGCAAACAGCATGCAAAAAAAACTCATCATACAGGACAAAATAACAAGTTAGAGTATTTATTAGGTTACAAAAGATGGAGAGCTGGACTATTTACCATGGAAAGATGCAATACTACTGTGGCCGGAAAGTTGTATAGCCTCTTTGTAACAGTCTAACTTTCGAAAAACCACAAATTAGCATTGGAGTAAAGTAGGCCCCTCTACCCTGGCTCCACTAGCCCCCCAAATTTAAGATTTACAGCATCTGTACAAACAAACAGCCTGAAGGCATGCGGTAAGGTGATATTTAGCCTCACTGCAAGTTGTAGAAAATTGGCTGTCATCCCTGCAGTGGTACGAGAGGAGTAATTCCCATCACATCCAATGAAAGCAATTGCACTAATTAAAGCAAGTTTTTCATACCAGTGTTCAAAAGGGAGAAGCTTTCGGGAACGGGTGGGTATTAGGAATGTAAAATATAAAGAAAAATATTATTTTGATGTTATATTCAAGCATATTCTGTGACATTACCTCCAATTAATGCCCTGTTGCGTTCCACAAATATATGTTTACAACCAGGAAACAAAAACATGGTGGAGTTTCTTTCCAAAAAGAGGCAATTGGGTTGAATGTCCTTCACTTTATGGGGAGGAAAGGAACAAGCATAATACAGCATGAAGGAAGAAGTGAGCCATTTTTCAATCGTTTCCATTTGTTTGCTTGTTTATATAAACAAGTTAAAATCTTCTTGAAAAGTAGAAGGGGAGTAACTAATCTTCATCAGAGACTGAACTGCATAAGGCTCATTTTACATCAAACAATGAAATCCAAAAAACAGAGAGAAAGATCCCACCTAGTATCGTACAAAATAAACCAGATGATATTGGCACAGCAGCCAAAAAGTGGAAATGGTGAGAATTTTCTAAAGGGAGAAAGCAACAAACTGCCAATGCCTCTAGTGCAGCACGCCACCAAGGTGGAAGGGAATCATAGAGAAGACAAGTCAAACAAGCAGCAATTAAATGAGGCTAAGCCTCATAGGAGCCTGCAGAAAGAAAGACTGAGGGAGGTGAGGAGTTCCACAGTTTGGAGAGCCAACGTTAGCTGCATTAGAGATGTGGAAGTTTAACTTGAGATAAAGAAATAAATCTGTAAATTACAATAATGAGATGTTAATCTAAATTAATTTTAGTATTCATTGTTATTAACAATGTCAGGTAAATTGCTGGCTAATCTTTTCCCTGTACTTTTTAATTGATGAAGACCTATATGATGGAAATAGGATGGGAATAGAGGGATACGGTCCCCGGAGTTGCAGAATGTTTTAGTTTAGGCAGGCATCAAGATCGGCGCAGGCTTGGAGGGCCAAATGGCCTGTTCCTGTGCTGTACTGTTCTTTGTGAAGAAAATTCCTGAATGTAGCATATGCTAGTGGAGGTCTTTTAGCAATGCTGAGAATCTTAGCCACACTACTAAGGTGTTCATTTCACAAACACTCATGTGAAAAATTAGTTTCTAGAAACACTGTCAGGTAAGTTTGTGCAATAACTTCTAACTTAGGGTATTCCTAAAGAGGTGATTCTTGTGGCGCGAACTGTTAAAATTTGTTTCAGTTAAATGAAGCTCACTGCTGAAAATATATTCATAATTTACAATGAATGAGTTTGTTATCTTGCAGGATTTAGAGCTGCATTATTTCTATCTACACTTCGAAACTGTATTGCTGACTCACCTATCTGTATTTGTGCAACAATGTTGTTAGTGAAATGTATTAATTGACCAATTTTACACAATAAATTTTTAACCTCAAAGTAACATGGTTACGGCAGTGTAGTTGCTATGTTACTACATTCGGCCTGGAATGATAATCTGGAGAAATCTCTCCATAAACCTGTGAAACTGTAAATTCTGGTATCAGTAAAAGTGATCTTGAAGCTGTCAGATTGTCGTAAAAACTCAACTGCTTCACTAATGTCCTTTAGGGAAGGAAACCAGACATCCTTCGTCTTTATATGACTCTAGTCCAACAGCAACATGATTGACTCTTAATGCCCTCTGAAATGGCCAAGCAAGCAACTCAGTTGTTTCAAATTGCTAGCAGTTCGAGAAGTGGCCCACCATCATTTTCTCAGGGCAGCTAGGGGTGGTCAGTCAATGCTGGCCTTGCCAGAGACACCCACATTCCAAAAATATAGAATAAGATAAAGCAAAGACAGGGCATATAGGAACGATCTGATTATCAACTCACCACGTTCCTAATCCTCATGCTCCTGCACTCCAATGGTGTATTCATCTCAACATATTAAAATAAAACCTTTCCTGAAAAAGACTCAATTAAGCCTGTGGTTTCTGCCATTTTACATTTTGAAGCTGCCTGAAGTATTTCAAATACTGGAGTTTCTGAAAGCCTTCTAGCTAAGTATTAGAAAGAATCATCGAAAGTTTAAGGCACAGAAAGAGGCCACTTGGCCCATCCTGTCTGTGCCGGCGGAAAAACAATCCACCTATTCTAATCCCACCTTCCAGCATTTGGTCCGTCGCCCTGCAGATTATGGAATCATTAGTATTGTGCTCAGTAACTTCTGTTTTATTTAACTCTGATAAGATCAAGAGGCAGTGTAAACCAAAAACACAGATTGTGAGGAAGGTAATCTCATGGTTAATTATACTGCATCAGAAAGAGTTTGGTGTGTCTGAAAGGGCTCTTACTGAAGTGGGAAATGATTTAACTCTTTTAATATCAGTTCCTGTCTTGTCTGGAAACCTAATGAGATTGCAGTGAATCTGTTTGTTTCAGACGCAGTGCCAGAAATTAAAACATACGACAAGTAAAAAAACACTTTCAATAAATAACAGTAAACTTGTGAACTAATTTTGGATCACATGTCAAAAGTATCCAATTTGCCCTTCAGCCAGGTCTAACACTGTAATTGCTCAGAGCAGCTCCTACTCCGCTGTTGTAACCTTGCTGGTTTCGACCGCACTTCTGACAAAGTTATGCTGATGGAGCAGGAGCAGATAGGCAGAAATTCTTGGCCCGTATTTCTCACAGCCCAGAGTGTATCTGTCTTAAGAGAGTGGAATATATTAAGGTAGCAGCTCTGAAGCAAGTTTTAAACGACCACAGATTTCCAGTTAGTGTTATCGTGCACTGTAGCCTTAGCACATTGCTGTGTGGCAGCAAAGCCCAGACAACTTACACCTGCCAAGTAAAAAGGCTTAATAACTTCCATCTCCAGTGTCTACAATGCATCCACAGCCTCACAGTCACCAATGAAGCAGTCCTTTCTAGGGCAAACATGCCAAGTACGCTAATGCTAAACAAGCAAAGGAGACTTCTCTGGCTTGGGCATGTACACAGGATGGAAGATGACCATATCCCCCAGTATATGTTAAACAGGGAGGTAGCCCGTGACAAGAGGCCAGCAGGGCGCCCAAAGCTCTGATTTAAGGATGCTGTCAATAGAGACATGAAAGCCCTCAACATCAGTCACGTCAAGTGGGGAACTCTAGCTGACGATCAATGCAAATGGTGACACCAGCTGGGGCAGGAATTTGCCACCACCATGACATGTGGTTTCAGAAGCTCCAAAGCAGATGCCAGCCCTGCAGACAAGACGTCAGCGGAGATCATCCCGCACCACCTACGAGGGACAACGCCGCGTGTGGCAGACTTTGCCTTTCCAGAATCGACTTGTTCAGTCATCAGAAGAAAGGCAGCAGATAATCTCATCTGACCTCACCAAAGTTCTGAGGCTGCATTCCCATCGTCTCTTGCAGATGGAAGGATGTCAATCATTATATTGTGCCCTATATTTAAAATTTTCCTTATTAAAGTTAAAAAGTATTTTATTCTTTAATAAACTCATGATATAAATAAGAGAGCAGATCATTTTTATCCCACTCAATAAGTAGGGGTACATAACTTGCAAAACATGTATTTACAAGTAAGTTAAGTGACTTACCTCAGCCCCAGTTATAATTGTCATTCTACTATTACCCACTAAGGGCCTGTGATGTAATAAGGAGTTGTTATTATCACAATCAGATGACAATCTACCATCCACATTTATATATACAATCAGCACCGAAAATGAAGAAGTATTTAAATTGTCCAATATTAAAATGTTTCAATGTTCTGTTATCCAGGAACTAAATTATTGCAATGTCTGTCCATTTTGAGTGAAGAAACATCAAAAACAGTTTGGTAGCCGACTGATGCGAAGACATAAAATGAGAGAATTACCTTGACACGGAAAGCTTGGTTTGTCTGATCAAGAAAAAAAAAATCAAACAAGATTTGAAAAACTTGCTTTCATCAAATGGTGGCTGCAGGTAATTTCACGAAGAACCTGTGAGCCTGCAGAGCAAGTGCCCCTACACCTACTACACTGACTGAATCTGAACGTAGCTGTGAAGCAGGCTTAGAATATTGGAGGAGAGACAGTGGCGGAGTCGTAATGTCACTGAACTAGTAATCCAGAGGGAAGCAGAGTTAATGTTTCAGGTCAGTGACCCTTCTTCAGTTCTGAAGAAGCGTCACTGACCTGAAACGTTAACTCTGCTTCTCTCTCCACAGATGCTGCCAGACTTGCTGAGTATTTCCAGCATATCTTATTTTTATTTCAGATTTCCAGCATCTGCAGTATTTTGCTTTTATTATAGTAATCCCGAGGCCCAGGCCAATGCCCTGGGAATTTGGCTTTAAATCCCACCACGGCAGTTGATGGAATTTGAATTCAATTAATTAATAACTTCAGTTAATTAATGAAAAAAATTCTGGAATTGACAGCTAGTCTCAGTAATATTATCAGTATTACTATTATCAGTAATAATGCCATGAAACGATCATCAATTGTCATTAAAAAACCCCACTAACGTCCTTTAGGGAAAGAAATCTGCTGTCCTTACCTGGTCTGGCCTACATGTGACGCCAGACCCACAGCAATGTGGTTGAATCTTAAGTGCCCTCTGAAATGACCTAGCAAGCCACTCAGTTGTCAAGGGCAATAACTGCTGGCCTTGTCAACGCTGCCCGCATCCCATGATAGAATAAAAAAAGCCTGCTGCATGGACCACGGCCTCCAAATTCAAATAGACCCTTCGTAGAAAATAAGCCTAGAATTGTGATCTGAGGTATATTTTCTGGAAGACAGATGACTGTCTATTGATCTCATTTGTAGTACACACCATTTGGCTTTTATTTCGAAAAGCAGTCCCAATTCAGCACTTCAAAGAGAGAGTCAATCTGAAAAAATTTCATGCTTATTCTCATTTCCCTGCACTTTTTCCTGTTTTGCACTCCTTTGCATCATTTTGTGGATATTTACGAATATGTTTGCAGTCACTGTTTCCCCCGCCAGAGATGATGGTGCCAAGTCCCTGCAAGCAAGGTGATTGATCAGGGCAGAATACCTCACTCAAGCGTTTGCGATGAAAAATGATTGTGAAGGAAGGGGATTCTCTTTCAACCCATTTATAGGTGCTCTTCACAGAAAGAGATGATTGAAAATGAAGCCTTTGCCCAATGCAACACGGAGGCTGGATCACATGGGGTTGGTGAAGCACTTGTAGGAAGGTACAGCACCAGTAAAAACATGTGTACTGTCCTGTGTTAAAAAAAAACAGGGGTGGGGATATAACACGTGTAGCAAAGTGAGCACTTTTGTTTGATTTAGTACAATATTCTATTCTGTATTACTGTGTAAAAACATAGTCCAGCACTCTTTGGGCTGAATTATATTCTCCTGTCGCCAGGAGCAGCGGTGGGCAAATAACATGACAGCCCGCATGGGCAGGCAGCGCGCCGCCATGATCTTGAACCCAGTGGCTCATTTAAATACGCAGGGTGGTCCACCCAATCACCTGGTGGGGGCGGGCTCTGCGACACGGCATCAGCTGTCTCTGCGCAGGTGCTAGCCCATTTTTAAAGGGCTGCCAGCACTGCGTAGAGAATGCAGGGTTGCCCCCGTTCTCCCCACCCCCTACTACACTGAAAGTAAATGTTTGGCCAGTTCCCACACACCCCCCCCCCTCCTTCTCTCCAGAACTGCACAAAGTGCAGCGTGACCCCTCTACCCGTGACCGCTCCCCCCCCCCAACCCCAGACAACTGCACAAAGTACAGAGGTCACATTTTCCCTCCTCCCCATGCTAAAAATACAGATTTGACCCTGACACCCCACCCCCCCACCCACACACATCTACAGTAAGAATGCTGTTATCCCCCCTTTCCCACCTCGGTGGTGCCAGATTTCCCCGAACGGGAAAGTGAAAGCGCGTGAGTACCGCCCATCGCACTGAAGATCCGGCTCCGAAGTTAAGATCATGGGGACCTGAATTTGAATGTATTCACAGAGTGAATTTCAATATTTAAAGTCGTGTCCTGTCACCGTGCGGCGGGGCGGGGGGGCCATCATGGAGCCTCGCTCCCGCCAGGAATATCGGGCCCAGCAATCCCAGCGCAGACTCCACGGTGGGCTGCTGCCACTACGATCTTCTGAGTGGGCACCCCCCGCCCCCCCCCCCCCCACTCCGATATCCACCACCCGTCACGGAATCTGACATCAGGAGCTCAACAAAATTCAGCCCTTTGTTTGTTCCTTTGGACTGAGAATGTGCCTGATACCCCAACTCAAGTGGAACTCAAGAGCTTAAAATGATGCAGTCTTACTCATTGTTGGTTGCTAAATGCAGGCTACATTCAGATCTGTGATAATCTATACACCCTGTTACTGTGCAGACAGACATTGACTGATAACTGCATAGATTTGTCAATACAACATTTTTTTTAACATTGGTTTCCATGCCGTTTCTGGCACCACAACGGCATTTCATTCTTGGTTGAAAGAGTGACATCATCCATTCTGATCATGATTCATTTTATTTATCTTAAGGTGTGTCTCTGGTGATTTTTTGTGCTCACTACCATCAGTGTTGGAACTGAACTTGCTTCTGACTTGGGCCAGCCATTGCCACTGCCAAGCACCCCAGGACCAGTATAGTGCAAGATAGTCAGAGATGAACACTCAGTCTGCCTTACCGTAGCAACACCACTCTAACCACAGGACTGAATGTTACACCTCCCGCACCAACGATTCCTATATATTGAAATTAAGGTTGCAAAAATGAAAGAATCTTTTCTTTAAATTATTTCTCTCTTAACTTCTCTATTGAACAAAGAATTCCACAACTATCAGTCACCTTCCAAATCCTATCTGAAATATCAGTCTTCAAATGGGAAGACCGTAATCCCAGGATTCTCCTCTTCAGTTTCAGTGAGCAGAGTTTCCACTCACTCCTTTAGATCGTCCTCCCTCTCTCACATTTTTCTCTCAGTTGCAAGGGGTGGGAGGGGGGGTGGGGGTGGTGGTTGGTGAGGGATGGTCTGGGTATCATTCATTATGCATAGGGGGATCCCAACAGATTTCTACTGCCAAGAGCGAATCCACCAGTCTCAAAGAATGGAAAGTCCTTGCATTGCTGCAACAGGGACACCACCACTCATATCCTAACTCATACTGAGTCCCAATCATCCATCCTCCCTGTGTTCATTGACCAACATTGGCTTCTGGTCCAGAAACATCTCAATTTTAAAATGGTCATCCTTGTTTTCCAACCCTTCCATGGCCTTGCTTTTCCTCCTGCCCTATAACACTCTGAAAACTCTGCTCTTCACCAATTCTGGCCTCCTATAATCACTGATTTCCTTTGCCCTATTATTGGCGGCCATGCCTTCAACTGCCGAGACCCTAAGCTTTGTAATCCCCTCCCTAAACATCCCTGCTTTCCTGACTCTCTCTCTCCTTCTAGATGCCCCTTAAAACCTAACTCTTTGACCAAGTTTTTGGTCGCTTGTCCTAATATCCCCATCTGAAAGGTCATCGACCTGAAATGTCAACTCTGTTTCTCTTTCCACAGATGCGGCCAGACCTGCTGAGTGTTTCCAGCATTTTCAGTTTTAATTTCAGATTTCCAGCATTGACTGTATTTTGCTTTTGCCAAATATCTCTTTCCATGACTCGGTATCAAACTTTGTTTGATGACATATCTGAGAAGCGCCTTGTGATTTTTTTACAGCATTAAAGATTCTCGATAAATGCAAGTTGTTTTTGTTGTTGCTGCTGCTGAAGGGGAAGAAGTGCCCTGCAGGTGAAATCAACAGTCCCGCTGAAGGCCTTAGCCAAAACTGGGACCCTTGGTATTTGGGGCTGATTGGGAGGTAGTTACAAGGCCTCACCTCTGCAGGGAATGGGGGAAAGTTGCAGTCCTTTACCATGACATCCCAGGAGGTACCTTCCACATGCTGTGCCCAGAATGTAAGAGAGGATAGGAGGGGGAAATTTGGCCTTACGAATGTACCGCAATATAACTCAGCAGGGCGGAATTTCCTCTTTTGCACCTCGGCAGACAGCATGAAGGAAAATCATGTAAAGAGCATTGCAAACCTGTGATAGATCCCATCTGATCTGCCAACCATTAATGTAAGCCTAAAAGCAGAAAATTGTCCCTAGTATCTTCAGGAAAAGGCAAAGAATTGGGGCATGCGGAGGGGGGTGGGGGCAGAGATGGGATGGGGGAAAGATTGCGCAATTCACAGGTACCTTTATAAAAAAGTCCTTGTTAAATTATTAACGGCACTCGAATAAGCAGCTCAATCAACAGAGTATGTATTAAATATCTCCAAAAATAAATGTTTTATTCAAAAAATAAACTTGTAAAAGAGGTGTATTTGTTCCCAAGTCCATGTAATTGTGGTGCAGAATTCAAAATAAATTTCCAGCAAACTCTATGCAATTTCTCTGCAGCCATATTTGAATACATAGTTGCTTTAAATTGAGCAGCTTTTCAGCTGGCCTATGAAAGAAATGCATTTATCAAAAAAAAAATTAGCTTTCAATCTGTAAGCCACAAACCTTGACATTTCAAACAGGACCTTGAAATCCTATCTAAAGTTTAGCTGTTGATGTTTAATAATGCATTTCAATGTACTTCACTTGAAAATCTCTGGTGTCTTTGTTCTGTGATGACAAGAGAACACTGTTGCCTTGGCAACCTTTTTTCCCATTCAGTAAGGTCAAATGTCACATTTCCCTGAGCTGTCAAAAAACCCCCTTCTTCAACTTTGAAGTCACAGGAAAAATTATAAATGGAATTCAGAAAGGATTTCGAAGGGACTCCTTGTTACAAGACATTGGATGGAATTCTCCCGGCCCATTGGAGATGGGCTGAGAGGCAGAAGGGCTGGCAATATGGTGGGGGAAGGCGTTGGGAAGGGAGCACTACATCTTCCTTCCGTCATGCCATATTGCCCATTGGCGTGAAATGTGCTGGCGCAGCTGCCCACCTGGCAGCCAACTGAGTCACTTATGTGGCCATTCAAAGGCCACTTCCCGCCTCTGCAGGTATTTTGCCCATGTCAGGAGGGCCCGCCTCCACTTGGGAAGATCGCCAGGTAAACCCTGTTCAACCCGATCGACAGGGCCAGGCCCTGGCTTTCCCGAACCCAACTCACCCGTCTTCGAGGGCACCCCACCATTGCGTCGCCCTCTCCCTGGAGCTGCAGCCTCAGCAATGGCCACCGATAGCGATGGCGCTGCAGAGGCTGCCAGGCTGCTGGCCCTCTGGGCTGGCTGCTATTGGGGGAGGGCTACTGTCTTTAATTGGACAACGGCCCCAGCGGTGGCCAATTAAGAAGCCACTGCCGGCAATATGCCACCCCAGGGTCCTGTTGTCATCTGAAGCGGGGTCAGCTCCCACTTTCAGCCCTGGCGTCGGGACCTCAGTATCACCCATTGACCATTAGCCAAAAGTTTATGTAAATTTAGATGTCTAAATAGAAACATAGTGAAACTTTGTCAGCTACAATATGTTGAGATTGACAAAACAGTTAGCCACTGATTTCCCATCAAATAGAACTGGTTGTAAAATTACTGACCATGCTGCCAACTAATTGGTGACTTGGTGTTAACTTTTGTACATCAGGAGATTTCCAGTAATCTGTTTGTATCAGATCTGTACACATTGCCTACTGGTTCAGCTGTATCTATTGTAAGAGACTTTACAGCAAGGTTTGAGAGGTCAAGTTGTCACCCACTGTTCAAGTCACACTTCTGTCATCGTATCACAGATATGTAATATAGGCAGATAGGATGGTAGGAATGGGAGTAGGCCATTTATTCCTCAAGCCTGTTCCACCATTTGATGAGATCATAGCTGATCTGTGACCTAATACCCGCCTTTGCTCCATTATTCCTTAATATCTTTTGTGAACAAAAATCTATCAATATCAGATTTAAAATTAAAAATTGGCCCAGCATCAACTGCGATTTGTGGAAGGGAGTTCCAAACTTCTACCCACTCTTACCGTGTTGAAGAGTTTTCTAACTTCACTCCTGAAAAATCTGGCTCTAATTTTTAGGCCATCTCCCCTAATCCTAGACTCCCAACCAATTCGATTTGTAATTTTTCCTGAGTTGAAGGAAGGGTTTCTGGTGTCTCCAATACAGTAATCTTATGTTGAATTAGCATCCTAAAGTTGTTAAGATTAGCTCAATTAAATTTCAGACTAGGAAATGATTCCAATAGCAATGGTATCTGGATGCTTTCTGGACACTGGGGGAGTTAAAGGAAAAATGTATAACGTCTGATTTTTGAGTATATTAAAACTGGGAAAGTCTCAAATCTTTAAGTAAAAAGAGCTGATGATTGTTTGAAATGGTCACAATAGTCAATTAAAACTTTTAGCTATGGATTGAAATACATTTTCATACATAATAGAGATCCTTTAGGAGGTTTATAAACTGACATTTCCTCCTCCCCAAGGGCTTTTGTCTGATAACAAGTTGTTTGGAGGATGAAGTATCAACTAACAAATAACCCAAATCCTTTTTGCTGCATGGGGGTTATCTAACTGCTCTGTGTGAATGTTCCTTGATCTCTTGCAAGAAGTGCAAATGAATGACGGCAGTAATTTTATCCCGGTGACAGGGGTCCCGGCAGTGGGCTGGAAGGAAGTGGGGGCATCGGGGATGTCGTCTCTTTAAGGGACAAGCTCCCGCCTCCAGAGTTGTCAGCCAATCGGAAGGCCAGCATCTCAACACTACCAGCAGCGCCACCGGGGGCGGTGGCCACTGCCGCTACTGTCGGAGGCCTGCAGTGGCAAAGATTGAGGAGACTCTGGGACCCGGTCAGTGGAGTCGGAATCATCGGGGCCAGTCAGGCAGACCCCAGCGAGAACTGTGCTGGTGGGGGGTTGGTAAAAGCGGGGGCACGTCTTGCCACGGCGGCCATCACTGCCGGAGGTGGGGGGAGAGGCCATCCATGGGCCATGGATTACCCCCAGAGAAGGGACCCCCTGAACCCAGGAGGAGGAGCCAGGTCTCACCTGGCAGTGTCTCCACACGGCGGGACCACCCATGCCATTTTGTGTGCCCACCCCCTCCTTTCCCATCTCCAAGGACAGGATAAAACCCAGCTCGATGGCTCAGGAGTTCTCAGTGTCCGTTTGCTTCTGTCCATCTCTGGGAGAAGGAATCACAGTTAAATCCCGTTCATAACATCCAGCTGCAGACAAGACTCTGGAATTCACTACCTGAATCCCTCTGTCTTGCCAACATCTTCTGAGCTTCAAAATCCTCCTCAAAAGTCTTCAATTCAACCATACATTGGTTCCTAATTCCAACCGCTCCATTCCTCCCCCGTTCCCTCTGAACAGTATCAACTTGTATCCCTTTCTTCTTCATTGCAAAGCCCTCCGTGACATCAGAAGTGTGATATAAATATTAATTGCTGTTTCTGTGCTTGTTTCCTAGTGCAAGTACTTGCTAAAGAGTAAGATTTCTGCAGGGTGATCCTGTGAGATGGAAGGAATGAACTGTGCATGGGCACCAATATTGTATGTACATGAGGGCAGATAAGGTTGGTCTGGCTAAGGTGAAGCCTAATTTACTGTAAATAAATACCAAAATGCTATTACACTTCAACATCCAACACCTAATTGTTTGAATTTAATCATAAAAATAGGTTGGAAAATCAGAAAACATGAAAAGGTTAGACGCTTACAGTACTCAGTAAATAAATCTTGAGCTGTGTGTTTATAGGAGTGGTGATCTACAGTTCCAGCAGCTGTTGCCAGAATTAGGAGTTTTCTGTTAATATCTACTGCACTGCTTTCCTGTCCAGATTAGCATTTAAGTTGAATTTCTGGCCAGACATGCCTGTCTTCCCCACTTGAGGCATTCCTCCTGTCAGCTAACTGCACACAGGCATGTTACCAGCACCTCTCCTGTTGGCTGATCCTGCGGCAGTAATGGTGGTCGCCATGGAGAAGTCAGTACCTTGGACCAAGTAAAATAAAGCATGAGAAAAATTGTATGCGTTCCCCACCCTTTATGGTTTTCACTCACATAAGGCCTCTTGTATTCATGTAGCCCTCTTCAGCCAGGATGATGGCATGGTCTCAACCGCAAGCATCTTCATGATCACCTGGCGGTGTTGTCTCGCAGTCAGCCAGCTGATAGGAGACACTGTCAGTTCACATGGGGGAATTCCTGACCTCTGTGAGGCTGCCAGTCCACTGAGCAGCTGATGAAAGTTACCCTAACTTCCAATTCGACGCAGTTGTGGAGCCTATTGTCAGCTTGAACCCATAGCTGCTAACTGGGCTCTGCCCAGGTGCTGAAGAAAGACAACATGTATAAAGTCTTATTTGTAATTTGGATTCTTCAAATTGACAAGTGTTCAGAAATCGAGCTTGCTCTATCAGCCAGTTCCTTGCACATCTCACTTGTAACCCTGTTGCATTTCCACAAGCACCTCTTGGATACAATGAACACTTATGTCAGAGTGTTCTATGTTTGCTGACGTGTCCTATGACCAGCTCTCTCCAATAATAGTGTTCTCACTCTCAAGTTGAGTAGCTTTGTTATTGGAGGGTCCAGACCACCTTCAGACAGCTGTAACCAATTCTGCAGTTTGCAAAGCCTTTCACGCAATGAAAGAGTCTTTCTGCACTGTGAACTGTTTTGTGACAGTAAAAATGGAAAGGAGCATGGCTTCTTTCTATTTTTACAAGGCTTTTTTTGAAGTTTTTTTTTCCCATTTGAGTGCAGTAACGGGCCAGTTCTAATTACAGTGTCACGCTCGCTAGAAGGCCAGCAATGAAAATACAGAACCAAACTGAAGAGTGATAAAAAATTGGAACAATTTTAAAGAGACTGGTATATATGCAGTAAACAAAATGGAGGACAAGACACATGACCCTCAGCATCTCTTACACTCAAATCCACATCTGAAAACCAATTAAGCCCCTTCTGCATGGAAATGCGACATAATCACACCTGGATGTGAGCCATACTCAAACACAATGATACAAGATCTTTCCCAGACTTCTCATCTCCGAATAGCCTCGATTACAATGGAGTGTGAACCAACCTCATCTCCTCAGAATGGGGCCATCATCAAGGCCCAGCTCGGACTAAAACCTGAAGTCACATGGGCAAAGCCAAACCTTGTAAAACTCACCTTACAAGGTAATTGCTTTGGGGAACAAAGTGGGGAGTCTTTTCAGGACAGGACTAGAGACAAGAACATCAGTCTGGTCTCTCCTCAGCCAGACAGTGCAACAAAAAAACCAGCTTGAATTCCAGCAAGGCTGAGAGAGAGAGAGAGATTATTTCCAGCCAATATGGTTGAACCCTGCTGAGACAAGCTGGAAGCTAGCTACAGCAGAAACAAGAGACTGCCTTTGCAAAAATGACTTTTCTACCAGTGAGAATTGACTTAAGATATCAGCACTGTCTTTAACCCAAAGCGAACTGCCAGGAGACTGCAAAAGCCCAATGAATACCAGACAACCAGCGGACAGGCCTGCAACTTTAAAATTTACCTCCCGATGGATCCCGCAGGTTAATCCTGAAACAACAGACTTTTACTCTCAACACCTCTTACCCTGTACTTTTCTATCGATTTTCTCTCGAGAATGCATGTGAGAGTGAATGCGTGCACAAGTGGTGTTGCAATCATTTCGGGACTTGTTTAAAATAAGGTTGTTTTTTATCTATGAGAAAACTTGTCATCTGTCTGTTTATTTGACCCTAATGACACTCAGGGGCTAAAAAATCATTTTAACTAGACATGGTTGCGGTTGGGAGTTGAACAGTGGGAACCACCCAGACCCCTTACTACCTGACTGTAACAACAGGCTTCATATGGAGGAGGTGGAGGACTAGCAGAAAGCTACGTAACAGAGATTTTTCGGGATTTTAGTACTGTGAGCAAAGATATCCACTTCAGTGACAGTCATATGGTGTCTCTTAATTTGGATTAAAAGAAGTTTTGAAACTTTTCAAAGATGTGACTTCATTACGATTTAACTGACAGTGTTGGAAATGAGTTACCTTCTTCTGATGAATTTGGATTCCTAACAATGAGAATGTGCTTTGATATAGCACTGTTAAGGTAGAAGGCATCCCGGGTTTGGTTCTGGGTATTGCATGTGCAGAGTTTGCAAGTTCTCCCTGTGACCGTGTGGGTTTCCGCCGGGTGCTCTGGTTTCCTCCCACAGCCAAAGACTTGCAGGTTGATAAGTAAATTGGCTATTGTAAATTGCCCCTAGTGTAGGTAGGTGGTAGGAGAATTGTGGGGATGTGGTCGGGAATATGGGATTAATGTAGGATTAGTATAAATGGGTGGTTGATGGTCAGCATAGACTTGGTGGGCCGAAGGGCCTGTTTCAGTGCTGTATCTCTCTAAGACTGTGTCAAGGTGCTTTACAGATCAGACAAACATGGATGCTGAATCAAAGGAGGAATTATTAGGAGAGGTAACAAAATGTTTGTTCAAATAGGTAGGTTTGAAAGAAGAACAAAAAGGGAAGGTGGATGTGGTGAGACAGAGGAGCTGTCAGAATGAATTCCAGAGCATAAGATCTAGACAGCAGAATGTGTGGGAAAGAGAGGGCAAGGGCCTCACAGCATTCCCATTGTCTGGGGGTCCCGAGCCTGGCAGCATTGGTTAATAAGTTTCTTTAAAATCTCAGCAAATATTGAATTTAGTATTTTCTGATTGAGTCTCATATGTGTGACTGGCCTAGAAATTCATTTTCACATGCCTTTTTAACAGGCGCTAAATGGCGCCTAAGTTCCTAATATGGCGGACATTCAGTGCACACTCATTATGAACTGGAAGTGCTCCCTCTGCCATATCAGTAAAGGCCAAAATATTGGCATGCAGTGCCTACTCTTGAAACAGATACTGTACCCTTTGTAACATCAGTAACAGCAGTATAACCTGTCATACTTCAATGCCATTTGTTTTGCTTTCTTTTACACACACTTACACTCATAGACAGACTGGGTTTTGACCTGGACCCCAAACACTGAATGGTTTTAGGTAACAAATGTCAGCTCCTTTTCAAAGTGGGCGGGCTAAATATTAAGTCTTTCCCTGGTGAAGGGAAGCAGGCAGTACCCATCCCCTAGAATCAGCAACCTCCACCAGGACAGAGACCTGAGTTGCACTCGTCCTGGTACCTTCATCTCTATGTTAAAGAGAGGACATCCCATTGACCTCACAAACTGCAGCAGCAGAGGTGCATAGCAGCATTCATGCCAAAGATGTGCCTCCAGACCCTGCAGACTTTCAGATCCCAAGCTTCGAAAAAGAAAAGCCTCTTAGAAATAGTTTATGAGTAATTATTGAAAGATGTTTTCTGTCATTTTCATCATACCTTGAGATAAATGTGAATTGAAAAATATTAAAGGCAGAATTCCTCACTTTTGAATTTAAAAACATTTCTCCTTGAGATCAACAAAGTTAAAGATCTTTTTTTAGAATATGACAAGTTAACGACAAATAAGCCGGACTCAGGTTAGACATTTCTGCTTGATTTGGATTTTCTTCCTTTTGCTCTGGAGTCCTTACCTTTTCATTCAAGCATTGATGTTCTTCACCATGATAAATATAAAATTTTGCTCTGCTTTGCCCTCAAAAAAAAAGAGAAAATGAAGGAGAGCAGATATTGCTTGAGATCTGACTGAAATATATGGAAGAGGATTGAGCATTTCCAACACTGAAGGGAATTAGTCAGGACTGTTGCACACCACTCAGCAGTACATGATATCTGAGAGCATTCAACACATCAGTATAGACACCCATCAAAAGATTTCTTTGATTGTGGAGTTATATAATCTTCAAAATATATTACATTCTGAGGAGGAGAAAAACGTGCTCACAGATAGCCAAGATAAAAGTGCAGTATGTAAAACTCCTTCCAATTAGATTAGATTAGATAAACAGCACTGAAACAGGCCCTTCGGCCCACCGAGTCTGTGCCGAACATCAACCACCCATTTATACTAATCCTACACTATTCCTATATTCCTACCAAACATCCCCACCTGTCCCTATATTTCCCTACCACCTACCTACACTAGTGACAATCTATAATGGCCAATTTACCTATCAACCTGCAAGTCTTTTGGCTTGTGGGAGGAAACCGGAGCACCCGGAGAAAACCCACGCAGACACAGGGAGAACTTGCAAACTCCACACAGGCAGTACCCGGAATCGAACCCAGGTCCCTGGAGCTGTGAGGCTGCGGTGCTAACCACTGCGCCACTGTGCCGCCCAAATCTACATACCTACTTACAGTAGGAATCAAAACAGTGGATAATTAATAACCTGATGTAGATAGCATTTTCTGAATAGCCTACACTCATTATTCAAGCAGGACTGGGCATGGCTAGGGATACAATTCACTATCCTATCTGATACTGAGATGAGCTTCTGATCCCACAACCTCTCCATCACAAAGATGACCGACTTCCACCTCTTTAACACAGTGTAGGTCTGCCCCCATCATAGTTGCAAAATTGTTCATCCGTGTCTTTGCCACCTCCAGACTGGAGTATTACAACTTTCTCCTGGTCAGCCTCCCATTTGCCATAAGGGGAGTAGGTATAGTATTGGCAATGTCACTGGACACATAATCCACAGGCCTGGACTAAGAATCCAGAGAATATGGGTGGAATTTTCCCAGGCCAGTAAAGGTGGTTCGGGACGAGGGGGTGGAAAATTGCAGAAAATGACATCGGGTTGTGATCAGGCTTTCCTAGGGGAGGGTTGGGAGTGTAGCAGGGAAACCCTGTGGCTGAGGGGGGAAGCCAATTGAATTACTTAAGAAGGCAACTAGGACTGAATTTGCGCATGGATTCCCTCTTTCCCAACAGTGCAGCAGTTCCACGCTATGTCTGTAACCCGGCAGGTTGGAAAAGGTGATTGCACAGCGGGAAGAACTTCTTCAGTGAATCTGTCAAGCTGTGTAGGTTTTGATCAGTTACACTGAAGACCTCCAGCCATGGCCAGGTGACAGGCTGCTGTTCAAAGCACTTCTTCTCTCAGACAGTGCTATCACTACTCGACAGGTGATTGCCAGATGCTTGGAAGGCACATCATCTGCCCAGCACTACATCCACCGTCAGCTGCACTTCCCTACTGCCAGCCTTCAGAACAGCATGGGAGCAGCTTATGCAGCTCCACCATCTACCTCTGATGAAGGTCAAGGGCAGGGGGCCCAACACTGCCAATTTCTTCAGCAGCAGCTGCAGCAAAACCAGTAGCAGCACCAGCTTCCTACTCCATGGCTACATGCCCCTCCACAAGGCAGAGGGGATGGACACAGAGATCCAGCTGGAAGGAGATGAGACCCCCAACATAGAGTCTAAAGGCAGAGGATCAGCTCTCTCGACATGTCCGAGGACCAGTGCCACAGGAGGCACAGGCTCTCATGGCAGGTCGCTGCTGACATCTGTATTTTCATGGAACAAGACCTCCTTCCCAGTGGACCAGGTGGGCATGTGCTGCTAGTGGCTAACAAGTGCTTGTTACTGGAGGCTCCCCCCCTCCACCCCCATGCCAGTCTCAGCCTCTCTCCAAATTGTGTGCTCTCTTCTCCTGCAAGGAAAGAAAGCAGAGAGGCGTTAGTGTTGGTAATGGCTTGGGTGAATAGCAGGGAAGGACACCATTTGTTGAGGGTCACTGTGAGGCATGGGTGCGAGAGGGCATTAGGCTGAGGGTGAGTGTGAGTTTTGGCTGCTCAAATGGGGGTGTGAGGTGCCTGCAGGGAGAGGAATGAGTGGAGCAGCAAGGTGTGTTGACCTGTGGAGCACTGTGCAGGAGAATGTTGGCTTGTCAGAGTGTGGGGATTGTCACCAGAAGTGTATCCTTTTGGTGTACTTTCTCCAGGATGGAGGGAGCACACTCCAGCTGCTGACTTCCTTGGCCACTCCCATCCACGTCTGCTCAGTTGGAAAGGTTGTCCACTTCCTCCCGTCTTTGGAAGAGCTTGCCTCACTGCAGCTCCTCAGATCCCACAGCAGGACCTCCAGGTAAGAGTGTGAGACCGGGGAGACAGTTTCCCCACGTCTCCTGTCCATTCCTGTGAGCGCTGCAACTTGCAAAATTCAAGTGTTGTTGAGCTTTTCTGAAACATGCCATGGTTGCTTTAAACAGAAATCTTTCCTTTGCCAAAATGGCCGCGTCATCATACCCATCCTTCATAATTGGTCAGGGAGCCTGGAGGCGGGCTCATAATTGGTTTGCTCTGGTTAAGAACAGCCAGAAGGCCCACTAATCGCGAGGTCAGGTTCGCAACCTGAAAATGGTCCTGCCGTTGCGCCAAAGCTGAAGGCAGTAAGATTCTGCCCCACGAGTTCAAATCCCACCACAATAGTTTGAGAATTTGAATTTAGCATTTAAAAAAATTTGGGCTAAAAAGGTTGGTATCAGTAAATATCTCTTAAAGCTGTCGGACTGTCATCAAAACCGAACTGCTTCGCTAAAGTCTTAAAAAAGGAAACAACTGTTCTGACTCAGTCTGGTCTATATGTGACTCCAGTCCCACATCAAAGTGGTTAGCTACAGAATTCAGCTCCATAACTCAGCTGGTACGGTGCTACAGGAGCCATTGGTGGCCATGTCTTCAGATGCAGAGGCCCCATCCTTTGGAGATCATTTTCTATACTCCTCAACTTCTCTACTTCCCTCTCATCCTTTAATACACTCCTGAAAGTGCTCCCTTTTTGATCAAACCTCCATCCACCCTTCTTTGGCTCAGCATCTATTTCTTTTCCTTATGTCTTTGTAAGAATTTTCTGTATGTTCAAGATGTTATATTAATGCAAATTGTTGCAGTAGATGATTTTTCCAAGCTCTGTATGCAAACTCCCAATGCACACCACACAACGATTATAAAAGCTGGCTTTGTGCGTTATTTTACCCTATAACAATACAAAATGAAACAAGCTTTCAACACTACAATTGAAAATCCTTACAAAATATTTCCTGTCACTTTTGAGTTAATCCTTTAAAAAGTTATTTAATTCAAGCGAGCAAGAGTTGGAATAGTAAACATTGAATAATGTGGGCCCTGGGATCAGCATGTTGATATAAAACTGGTTGCTCAGCTCTGAAGGCACCATATTGCATGCTGTGAAAGACATCACTGCAGACAATCCACAAGCTGTTTCAGTTGTCCATTAATCATCTGGCTAATTTGTTTCTCTTTGTAACTGCCCGCTGAAAATGAATAAGAACACAATAGCAAGCTGGAATGTACTGCGAACAGACCACCAAATATAGCACGGCCTGCGTGGGTATCAGGTTTTAAAGTAACCTCTTAGAGCTGCTAAGTAAAACAAAGGAGCAAAACGCAGCAGCAAGCCGATTCTGTCTCTGTAAAACATATCTATTTCTCTTCATATCAGTGGTCCATTTTGATTTAAGGAAATGTGACATAACTCCATTTCATACAAGCAAATGGAGCACCACTGAGACACAATTTGGAGAAACTGACTGTATACCAACAGCAGAGGTTCCTGGCTTAGACCTCCCTTGAAGACAGTGGACAGAGCTCAACCAAATCTGCACAGGACAAGGATGATGCGACCACATGCTCTATAAGTGGAAGATGAGGGACAACCCGAAGTGCAATCGTGGCCATGAGTCTCAGACCATGGAACACATCATATCAACCTGCCCATTAAGATCTGTTCCAGGAGGCACCTCATTTCTCCACTTAAACTGAACATTCCATTATAAAGTTTTTCCTGTCATATGAAAGTAATGGTAGTACTATACCTTGCAAGTACAATGGAAAAGGAAATCACCTAGCTTGCTGAAATACACTGAAGTACAACTACAGTATTATCAAAGAGGTGAATACACACTGGGCAATAAAGGCTGTATAGTGAGATAATTGAACAAGGATGCCAGTAAAATCATAAACTGTGAGAGTAAAACTTGAATCAGCTTCAAGGACATCAGAAACCCAAGACGACTATCATTTTTCTTGATTAGAATTTGTGCTAGTTTGTATTTATTATTAAAACTAGTTATAGTGTTCACCATGATCTATTAATGTACACCTCAGCCGACAGCCCCAGTGTTGTGGATTATTGTCCAAAGTTGTAGTCTCTGAGTGGAGAAATAGGGCCACATATTGATACTCAATGATCTAATATACATAATGCCAAAGAACCAGGGAGCTGGACCCTCAAAATAATGTCTTAATCAGTATTGAAAATCAAAGATTATTTAGCCTGTAGCTACATTTAATTGTTCACTCTGGTCCCTGGAAACAGGCATTTATCAAAATAAATGGGCAGTACAGTGGTTCGCACTACAGCCTCACAGCTCCAGTGACCCAGGTTCAGTTCTGGGTAGTGCCTGTGCGGAGTTTGCAAGTTCTCCCTGTGACCGCATGGGTTTCTGCCGGGTGCTCCGGTTTCCTCCCACAGCCAAAGACTTGCAGGTTGATAGGTAAATTGGCCATTGTAAATTGCCCCTAGTGTAGGTAGGTGGTAGGACAATTGAGGGAAGGTGGGGATGTGGTAGGGAATATGGGGTTAATGTAGGATTAGCATAAGTGGGTGGTTGGTTGGCACAGACTCAGTGGGCCGAAGAGCCTGTTTCAGTGCTGTAGCTCTCTATGACTCTACAGTGAACAAAATCTTATGGAGGAAAATGTGACTTCACATAACCACATGGGATATATCAAAGCACAGTCCATATTTATAAGATAGACTGAAAGAAAATATTCCCATTGAGATTCATCCAGTTAGTGGATTTTCATTTCTGACTTTGTCAAAGGTTGTAATTTGTGATTTGCTACAAAATATTGGAGGAATACCGGTATTTTAAGAAAGTTTCAACTGATTTGATATAAAGTTGATTAATACCCATTTTAAAATACTGCACTGAGGAATTTCATATGATTTTTTAATTCAATTTTAACTTGCCATAATGTAACAAGTTATCTTTTAACCCCAGAATAGAACTGCTCAAAATGTTTCAAAGACTCACATTAAGACTTTTAACAGATGAAGACATAGAAAATCAAGGGTGAGAAATGATTATTCTGTGCATCGAAGCTCATCTCTTTAGCATCAGGCAGAGTTCTACCTGCACATGTGAGGGGAAAAACAATAGGGCACCCTGAGCTATGCTTCTGAAAATCAAATAAATAATTCTCCATTATTGCTAAGTCACAGGACCTCCATGTAAAATTTATCTGCCCTAGTCATGACCAGACTTCCCTTTTTATTTTATCTGTGACTGTTGTTTCCACAGTTGTTGAATTCTTGATCTGTTCACTCATGTTGTTATTAGAATACTTCACCGTCACCTTGGGAACAATATTTCTGCCTATTGGTTTAACATATTTCTTCTACTGTTGATCCAAATGTACTTTATCAATGCAAATTATTCAAAGTTTATTATGTCACAACATTTTCTCCAAATGTGTACTTTTAGCAAAAGTAAGATTTTAGGAATACAATATTAAACATTAGTTTAGTGTCAATATTTGTCATTGAGTAACATTACATACAGTAGTGTGATATGGACAACTCTAAGGCAGGCTGGGATCTTGAAAAAATAGAAAACACTTAACGTATAAACATGCCCATTTCCCAGTCTAGTTCATCATCCTTAACATACTTACTCTTGGAAAAGACTTTGGATTATGAATATTTAACAGTGTTTAGCACTGGATGATGTTGATAATGAATTCAATTACTGCTGGTGAATGGTAAAAGCTATAATGTTGGGAGATTAACAAGCTTATTTATCATACTAAGTACAGGAAAATGGATACCTGGCATTAGTCCAATTGAGGTGTGTGAGACATGCAAAGAATGGGAAGCTTAACTGGTCCATGGCTGCAATGGGGCTGAAAGACAAACCCTCGGAACAGGACAGGGTATTTATAAAAACAGGATGTAAATGAGGAACAACATAGTGATGTACATAAATTTAAGTTCATAACATAATTTCTTAACTGATTACTTCAAATGCTGATGAAACAATTGTAAAGCTTCCATTTAAACAAAGACTTAATGTAAAGCTGAGTGTTCATTTATTTTGGAACCCTGACTGTCCTTTTAGCCTATCAATGTACGCTATTGCTTTTTAGGTTCATTTTAAAATGTAACATGTCCTAAGTTACAAATCTGGATCTGGCTGTTCATACATTCACAGGTTGAGGAATGCTAGTTTCTGCCTAAGCATCTTACTAGTCTGGAATTGACTCATGATGCCCTATATCTGCCAGTTGTATGATGGCATAATCTGGCCATGGATAATAGTAGTCCCTTACGATCCAGACTGCATAGCATGTTTCTGACAGATATATTTTAATGGTCTCCCTGATAGCAGCCTGAGTTATCATTAGGTGAAACAGGGCTTGTTACAAAATGTAAAGCTGCTTTCCACAATGGTAAGGTGAATATGCAGAGCAACTATTACAATTAGTTTCACCTAGTTTCATCAATGCATCTTGTTTTACATAATAATATAAAATTGTGAGCATGCTATGCTACCCTACTTAAATGGATCATCGTGCTTTACTTAAAGCTAACTCTTGCCATTCCACCCTCCTCGGAAACTTTTTATGTAACCCCCACCCTCTCAACTGCCCCTCTAGTTTTTGCAGCTCTGTCTGTTTTCAAAAGCTTCATTCCAGTATCTGCTTTTAGTTAAACGGACTATACTCTTCCCCCAAAGAACAGAGTCCACCAGTCTAACAGCGTTCAAACTTACAGTTGTCGCAGAAGTAACAAATGTGAATGATCAATAGAATGGCAAACCATCTTTCATTTGTCTTCAAGATATTGATCTAGATGCCCCACCTGAAGCATAATATATAGCTGCCATCCCTACTGTCCTGTGAATGAATCCGTTTGAGAGCTATGTTTAGCTCCACAGTACCATTCTTACATATATTACACCATGGTGTCCCTGCGGTAGCATAGTCTGAAATCCCCAAAGAAGTGACAGAAGATTTAATAGCTATTTTATTGTCACTGACAACAAATCTGCTCTCTGTCATTGTGGAATGCAGAAGGGCATTGCAAACCTGAAAGAGGGACATTCAGACATTAGTAAGTCATGTGAGTTGCTGGTTTGCTGATACTAAATAAATAGATTTAATTTTAAATAGATCTTGGACCTCTTAAAATGAAGAGATGTCTAATACCGTAATATCAAGTTTGTTTGGCTCAACTACATTAAGACGTTCAAGAAGAAACTTTTCCTTAAAAAAAACAAACAGAAGAATGCTTTGCTCACTCTGCCTTTTTATGTGAATTATGTTACCATCTAGTATTATAACATTTCAGGCATGTTTACTTCAAGATAAAGATAAAACACTATTTCTTCTGGCCTTACAAACGGAAAGTTTATTATGGCCCGACTGAAGTGATAAAGTGTATTTGTGTTTGAATTCTCCATGTCTGAAGTGGGCTCTTTATCATGACCCACTAATGTTTGCTGACAATGATATCATGTCTCAACCTCTGCTGTAGACCCACAGGGCAGGAGCTTGGCTTGCCCTCACCCTTTGGCTGTCTAGATTTAGTGAGCCTGCCAACTAATGCTGTGTCAATGGCTCCAGGTCCACTAAAAGTTGACCTAGAACAATCACAGCTAAAGTTAAGTTAAGAAGTCAGTAACATATTTAAAAGGCTGATCATTTCCACAATGCCATTTGTTATTATCTTCCATTTTGGCAGTACCCTCCCCATACCCAAAAGAAAATCAATCAGATTTATATTTTTCCTTATAATTTCTCATCCTTTTCCAAGTAGAACAGCAAATATTGACCAGGATATAAATCTTATTGAAACTCTTTAAAACTTGCATCATTTATACTCACCGTCAAGGCTCACTTAATACTAAAAGATATATTAAAATGCAGCTGGATGGTTGAGTAATCTATGCTTCTCAATGTTGTTACCTCTTTGAAAAAAACCCAATTTTCTCCCTTCTCCTTTTGCTGAAGGTATAATTCCGCTTGTACTGTATAACTCCCGATCACCACTACCCCTCAGTATTTTACCCAAGTAGCCATTAATCATGTGTTGGTATGTGAGTGTTAGCATGTATTTGATCATGGAAGGATCAGAGTTAAGGCTGATCCTGTCCTGTCCCCATTGTGTGTTCATTTATGTAAACTTCCACCATGAGTCACGAGATAGCAACCAGGACTGGGAACGCCAGCTGATTCTTTTCCCTCCCTTAGGCAGGAGGGCTGAAACTAATTTCATCATCATTACCCTCACACTGAAGTCTGCTAACTCATCCTGCTACTACTGAGGACTGCTTGGAGGCATTTGCCTTGCTAAAGGAATGCCCTTCAACACCCAGTCTTTTTAAAGAGTGCTCTAACCATTTCAACTTCACACAAAGCACACACCCACAATATAATATTGCTCAACATTGACAGTACCTTCCTGTGGCATTCAATGTTGTCCCCTTTATTTTCTTCCACAAAAAAAATTATAATTTTTTTTTAGCAAAGACTACATCTAATAACAGGTAAATCGCAGGACAGATCTGTGCCATAAAGCTCAGCAATTCATCATTCAAACATTCTTCAGGAGTTTCTCTTTACAAGTCAACACACTTATTCAGAATTAGAGCTATTCTAAAAGCTTGAAAATCCAGCTCCCACATAATTAGGGAGTAGGTTTCTGAATTAACAGACCCTTCAAATTATCCGACATGTCTGTTGGCATTTTCAAACTTTATAATCTCTTGTCTTCACACACATGAATAATACTCTTCCTCCCCCACTACAGCTGTAAATCTGCCATGTTTTACTTCACTCGCACAGAAGCTACTTTCTGTTCTATGAAACTAAAGTTTCTTTTGCAGGTAACTGTTGATTACAATCTGAAAACGCAGTTAAATATTGAATTCCAGAGATAAATATTTATACCCAGTGTTGAAAACAACAGGATCTGTGGTTATGATAGGCCCAGAAATTTAATATGATGCAGCTACCATCATGAATTCTGGCTGACCATCGTTTTAAGATCTCAGCACATGCATTGTGCAGTTAATGAATTGCCCAATATTATGATAATATTTTACTGGAATATAAAGGCCAACTTAATTACTTTAATATCAATAAAATTTAAAAATAAAAATACAAACTCTAACTCTCTTCTCATCTATTTTTCTCCCCATTCTCTATTTCAACTTTTATTTTTATTTCATTTATGTTTTTCTACTTTATTTATATTATAGTTTATCTATTCTTGTTTTCAAATAACTTTCCTATTTTCCTTAGCCTCTACTGATCCTGCTGATCTAGTGGTGAATGGTTGTTTTTCAAATTGAAGGAAGGTATACATTGGGGTTCCCCAGGGGTCGGTTTTAGGACCCCTGCTTTTCTTGATCTATGTTAATAACTTAGACTTGGGTGTGCAGGGCACAATTTCAAAATTTGCAGTTAATACAAAGCTGGAATTATTATGAACTGTGAGGGGAATAGTGTTAGACTTCAAGAGGACATAGATAGGCTGGTGGAATGGATGGATAGGTGCAGATGAAATTTAATGCAGAGAAGTACAAAGTGATGCCAGTCCCATGTTCCCATATTTTGGTAGGAAGAATGAGGAGAGGCAATATAAACAAAAGGGTACAATTCTTAAAGGGGTACAGGAGCAGAGAGGCATGGGGGGTATATGTGCACATATTGTTGAATGTGGCAGGGCAGGTTGAGAAAATGGTTAATAAGCCATACCGGATCCTGGGCTTTATAAACACAGGCATAGAATACAAAAGCAAGGTAATTATGATGAAGCTTTCTAAAACAGTGGTTCGGCCTCAACTAGAATTTTGTGTCCAATTCTGAGCACCACTCTTTAGAAAGGATTTGAAAGCTTTAGAGACGGTGCAGAAAAGATTTATGAGAATAGTTCCAGGGATGAGGAACTTCAGTTACGTAGATAGAGTGGATAAACTGGGGTTGTTCTCCTTAAAAAAAGAGAAGGTTGAGGAAATTTGATGGAGGGATTCAAAATCACGAGGGATCTAGACAGAGTAGGTAGAGAGAAACTCTTCAAATTTGGCGGAAGGGTCGAGATTCAGAGGACACTGATTTAAGATGATTGGCATAAAAAACAAAGGCAGCATGAGGAAAACCTTTTTTATGTGTCAGGTGGTTAGGACCTAGAATGCACTGGCTGAGAGTGTGGTAGATGCAGATTCAATTGTGGCTATCAAAGGGAAATTGGAAAAGCACCTGAAGAGAACAATTTGCAGGGCTATGGGGAAAGGAAAGGGGAGTGGAAATAGCCAAATTTTTCTTGCAGAGAGCCGGCATGGACTTGACGGGAGGAAGGGCCTCCTTCTGTGCTGTAACCATTCCTTGATTTCTATTTCTATGATCCACCATCTACTGCGGAACTGGGTTCCACATCTCTAAAACTTGGTCCAAAATTGGCTAAGGAATGTTTTGAATGCCTTTTTTCTAAACCAAATACAAATAAATATTTAAGCCTATAATCCCCTCAAAGCGAGTTGCAATCTTTAAAAAAATTTATGCCCAACAGTGGCTAGCAGATAGAGTCACGCATGGGTTTTCGATCTGCTTATTTGCATTTCCATCAGTTTGTCATTGGCTTAAACCTGTGGAAAATAATTTTTTTTTAATCATTCCTGGGTTGTGAGCATCGCTGGCCCGGCCAGCAATTACTGCCCATCCCTAATTGCCCTGCAGAAGGTGGTGGTGATCCAACTTCTTGAACTGCTGCAGTCATGTGGTGTAGGAAGGGAGTTCCATGGTCTTGACCCAGCGACAATGAAGGAACAGTGATATATTTCCAAGTCAGGATGGTGTGTGACTTGAAGGGGAACATGCAGATGGTGCTGTTCCCATGAGCCTGCTGCCCTTCTCTGGGCGATAGAGGTCACGGGTTAGGGAGGAGCTGTTGAAGAAGCCTTGGTGAGTTGTTGTGCTACACACTGCAGCCACGGTGCACTGGTGGTAGAGGGAATGAATATTTAAGGCGATGGAGTAACTACCTGCAAGCATCTGTATAGCCTTTAAATCAGTTCCGCCTGTACTCTACAGCAGCAGATAAGAAAGTAACAATATTTAACACTTTCATTTCATTCTCATATGATGCCAGGGCAATATTTTCATTATACTTTTCCAGACCTATGAACACACACGTACCATATAGACATAGAGGACAGCAGAACATGACACCAAGCCATAGAGGAAATTCAAAACTTTACTCATTCAAGCTCTCCTGCAGAAGATTGAAGGCAGAATGCACAGACCCCTAGCTGTCAGTGCTACCAAGTGACCCAGAAATGTTACTTGTGCCACCTGGAGGGAGGTGGTGGTGGCACTGACTGCCAACTCCCTCAACCCGCAGGACTGCAGAACTGTGCCAGAAAGAGTTCCCCATCCTCAGCAGAGTAGGTGAGGTAACACTCTGGACACCTCTGCTTTTTCTTCCTTGCCCATCCTTGGCACCGGCAATCTTTACCTTCTTAAAACAACACTTATGCAAGTCACGCCTTACAATGTTCTCTGCTTAAGGCAGGGGCAGGAGGGGGTCTAACTTAACATCTTGTTCTATGACTACTCATGCCTCCTCACAGCAATTATAAACACAATCCTTCCTCTAATTTGACAGCCTCATACCCACACATCTCTTTAGCTATCCCATGTCACTTGGCACACACTCCTCAGCTGCTCGCCTTACCCTCATTCACTATATCCTCTTGCAGAACACATTGGCACACAATGCCCATAAGAGGCAGGAGACCAGCGGGGGCTTCTCTAACCTTGAATCCCTCACTTCCATCCAGGAGAAGACCTTGAAGCTCCTGGGGAGGTGCTCAGCTCCTGCTGTGGGACTTGATGAGGTCAGTGGCATTTTGCCAGCACTGGGTCACTAACTGAGGATGTGTACTGTCCCCCTGGGATCTCTGTCTTTTTCAAAGGAGTGCACAAAGTGCTATGTACACACTAAGTGAACAGCCAACATTCTGTGTAAATATAGCTGTGAATCAGGGTAGAACAGCCACTCTCTGTGAGGCTGGTCAGTGTTCACTCTTACAGCTAATGGTGAAAGTTACCTTCATACTGAATGTATTGATTGCCAAAAGTTCAACGGTGACTAATTGCTAAGCTGGAGCATACCATTGAAAATGGTGCCAACTGCTACCCATGGCCACTGATGTAAGTGAAGCTGCTCCACCATTTATAGTCATTGTGCTTTAAGATCAAAATATACCCAAGTGGCATCTCGAGTCTTAAAGAATTGCAGAAGAAGCAAATTTGTTGCTTAGAGAAACACTAGTGAATTGTTCAATAAATAACATAATAAACTGCATCAAATAATCCAAATGGCCATTGGCTGAAGATATGATACTGACACCCTGTGCTGCAGTTTTCAAATTGCAAATAGGCAGCATTGAATTTTAATTCCAATCTTTGGATTAAAAATAGTTTACACAATGTGACAAAATCACTTTTTACTTACAAGGAGTGGATGTTTGACCTGTTTCCATCGATGTTTGTGTGATATACAACATATATTCATGGACAAGTATATTTACCATGTACATAGTGACATATATTTCTTTTCTCTCTGTATGAATTGGGATGCATTGCACTCACCCATTTGTCTAAGTTTGTGCAAGAAGTAAGTGTCGATAAGATAGAAATATATGCAATGATCCATATGCAGTAAAGGCAGCCTTGGAGACCTTCAGAAGTTATAAAGTCATGGCTGAGAATGTTTAATTTATTTTCAATTATTCACAAAGTATTAGCTGCGACTTAGTGAAATCAGTTGACAATTTAGTTTAAAAGATAAAATCTCACTGAGACCTAATGTCTTTCGCTTGAGACATTAAACCAAGGCCACATCTGCCCTCTCAGGTGGACGTACAAGAGTCCATGACATTATTTCGAAGAGCAGGGCAGTTATCCTTGGTATCCTGGTTTCAGAGCTTGAGCAACAGCTGGCATCACTGCGGTGCATCCACGAAGCTGAGTTCTGTGGAGAACATGTTTCTGAAGGTGGTCACCTCGTAGCTTATGGCTATGCAGGCGGGAAGAAATGGTGACCGCCAGGCAGTCAAGGAGGACCAGGCAGGTAATCCAAGAGTCCCCAAATGATATTCAGTTCTGAGTAGTGGTGAGAGTGATGCTTCATCTGGGGAGTGCAGCCAGAGCCAAGTCCATAGCACCAAGGGTGTCTCAACAGTAGAGGGGGGGGGGCAAGAGGAAGATTGGGAAAGCAATACTGAGAGAGGTTCTAAAGTTAGGGGAACATATAAGCCATCTGTGGCTGTAGATGTGATTCCAGGATGATCTGTTGCCTCCCTGGTGCCAGGGTCAATGATGTCACTGAGTGGCTGCAGAGCATTCTGAGTGGGGAGGGTGAACTGCCAGAGCTCATGGCCCATATCGATACCAACATCAGTAGAAAGAGGAATGAGGTTCTGCAGGCAGAGTTTAGAGATCTAGGAAAGAAACTAGCAAGAAGGACCTCAAAGTTAGCACTCTCTGGATTACATCTGGTGCCATGTGTGAGTAAGTTTAGATACAGGAGGACAGAGCATATGAATGTATGGCTGGAGAGATGGTGCACGGGGAAGGGCTTTAGATTCTTGGGACATTGGGACATGTTCTGTGGGGGGTTGGGACCTGTGCAGGCCAGATGAGTTGTATCTGAACAGAGCTGGGATCAATGTCTTCGCTATGCTGTTGGGGAGGGTTTAAACTAACTTGACTGGAGGATGGGAAGCAGGATGTAGCATTAGGAAGAATAAACAAGTTGCAAAGGATTGGGAGAGACAGGTAGTACTAGAGTAAGAAATAATAAAGTATTAGGTGGAGTCATACCATGAGGAAATATAGTAAAATCTAATTCAGGTTTACAGTGCATGTACATAAATGCATGGAGGGTGGTAAATAAGGTTGGTGAGCTGCAGGTGCAAATAGCCACATTGGAATATGAATTAATGGCAATAACAGAGACCTGCCTCAAAAAGGGGTGGGACTGGGTACTAAATATCACTGGGTACAAGGTGTTCAGGAACTATAGGGAAGGAAAGGAGGAGGGGTGGCAGCATTAATTAAGAAGAATATTACAATGCTGGAGAGAGAGTATGTCCAGGAGTGGTCAAGGGCAGAAACTATTTGGTTAGAGTTAAGAAACAATAGAGGTGCTATGACACTACTGGGTGTATTCTATAAGCCACCAATTAGTGGGAAAGATAAAGAAGAGCAAATTTGCAAGGAAATTACAGAGAGGTGCTAAAACTATCAAGTAGTCATAACAGGGGAACTTTAATTTTTCCAATATAGACTGGAATAGTAATAGTGTCAAGGGCGGAGAGGGGCAAGAGCTTCTAAAGTGTGTTCAGGAAAATGTTCTCAATCAGTATGTTCCCAACCCAACAAGGAAGGAAGCATTGCTGGATATGGTTCTGGGGAATAAGATGGGTCAAGTGGATCAGGGGTCAATAGGGAAACATTTAGGGAACATTTTCATAAGGTTTAGATTAGGTATGGAAAAAGACAAAGTGCAATCTAGAGTAAGAATTCTTAATTGGGGGAAGGTCAAATTCTGTGGGTTGAGAATGGATCTGGCCCAGGTAAATTGGAATGAAATAATAAAATACTGCAGATGCTGGAAATCTGTAATAAAAGCAAGAAATGCTGGAAATACTCAGCAGGTCTGGCAGCATCTGTGGAGAGAGAAGCAGAGTTAAGGTTTCAGGTCAGTTACCTTTCTTCAGAACTGACAAATATTAGAAATGTAAAAGGTTTTAAGCAAGTAAAGCGGGGGGGTGGGGCCAGAGATAACAAAAGAAAAGGTCTTGACAGGACAAGGTCACAGAGAATAACTGACCAGAAGGTTATGGAACAAAGGCAAACGGTATGTTTATGTTCCGAAGAAGGATCACTGACCCGAAACGTTAACTCTGCTTCTCTTTTCACAGATGCTGCCAGACCTGCTGAGTGGTTCCAGCATTTCTTGTTTTTATTTCAGATTTCCAGCATCCGCAGTATTTTGCTTTTATTATTGTATGTTTATGTTTAGTTATTTTTTCTTTTTTATTTGGTTATTTTATTTTAGTTTTTTTTTAGTTTGGTTAGTTTGTTTCTACTGTGCCTACCCACTGTTTCTGTTTTTTAAAAAACATTTTTAATGTTTGTGCTTGGAGTGCTTTGTGCTTTACAGTCAATTCACACCCTCTCTGTACTAACGCTTTGTCTGTCAGCACACCATTAACATACAATTTGCCTTTGTTCCATGACGTTTTGGTCAGTTATTCTCTGTGACTTTGTCCTATCAACAGCTTCTCTTTTGTTATCTCTTACCCCCAACCCCCACCCCCGCCCCGCCGCTTTACTTGCTTAAAACCTTTTACATTTCTAATATTTTTCAAATTGGAATGAAAGATTGGCAGGCAAAATTGTAACTGAACAATAGACTGCCTTTAAAAAGAAGATGGCTCAGGTACAGTCATGGTACATTCCCACAAGAGGGAAAGGCAGGCCACCCAAAGTCAGAACTCCCCGGATGACGAAAGAGATAGAGAGTAAGATGAAGCAGAAAAAGGGGGCATAAGCCAAATATTGGACTGCATTTTAAGAGTCCACCGCCGAAGTAGGTGCAGACATAAATAAATGTGGCCTGTGTGCACGGGCACCACATCATGGAGCCGCGAAGGTTTCAACCGCAGCAGCTCATTTGCATGAGCACGGTGCCTGCCCCCGCAATGATGTGGAGGGGGCGAGTGAGCTGTCACAGACAATGGCATCCGGCGTTAATGCGAGCAATTTTTAAAGGGGTACAGCCCTCAATGCGCATTTAAAATTTAAAGGGCCAGGTAAGTTTAAGTTCCCTAGCACTAAACAAAATAAACCTATCATGTACTCTCCCGCAGCCGCCCCTCCCACCCCCCCACCCCCAATGGCAAATCTCAACATTCCTGCCCTTTTCCCTCCCAGAATACAGATATTTATAATTTGACCGACACCCCCCCGCAAAAAAAGTTTGACACCTTTGCTCTTTACCCCTTCCCATCACCCCGCCCCGACAAATCCAGAACATTTTAACTCGCTCCCTGCCCTCGCACTGAGAAAAAAATCCTCCCCCACCCCCTCCCTAAATGTGTCACGCCACGTTTCCTCGAACGGGGATTCAAAGGCGAGGCATTGTCGGCCGCCTGAATGAAGATCGGTGCGGTGATTAAGGAAGCAACGGGACCCTCATTAAATCAGGTATGTAAATTAATTTACATATTGAAATGGGGGGTCCCATCGCCAAGCGGCAGGACGGCTGCCATGAGGCCATACCACTGCCACCGAGATCGGCATGGGGCCTGCGCATCCGTCACACTGAACTTCATTGCCCCCCCGCCACCGTTCCCGATGGCTGAGGGGCTTTAAAATGCAGCCCATGAAGCTGATAACACATGTGAGAACTAGGCTGAATATAAAAAGTTCAGAGCGACAATGAGAAAGGAAATAATGTAGGCAAAGTGTGAGTATGAGAAAAAACTGGCAACGAACATAAAAGGGAATGCAGAAGTCTTCTAAAGGCATATAAATAGTAAAAGGGTAGTAAGAGGAGGTGTGGGGTCAATGAGGGACCAAACAGGGGCAGAGGTCATGAATGAGGTACTAAATGAGTACTTTTCATCTGTCTTCCACCAAGGAAGATAATGCTGCTGAAGTCATCGTGAAAGAAAAAGTAGTCGAGATACTGTTTGGGCGAAAGAATGCTAAAGAGGAGGTATTAGAAAGGCTGGCTGTATTTGTAAGTCACCAGGACCAATTGGGATGCATTCGAGGATGTTGAGGGAAGTAAGGGCAGAAATTGTGCAAGTACTGGCCATATTCTTCCAATCCTCCAAAGATATGCGGCGCAGTGGTTAGCATCGCAGCCTCACAGCTCCAGTGACCCAGGTTCAGTTCTGGGTACTGCCTGTACAGAGTTTGCAAGTTCTCCCTGTGTCTGTGTGGGTTTCCGCCGGGTGCTCCAGTTTCCTCCCACAGCCAAAGACTTGCAGGTTGATTGGTAAATTGGCCATTGTAAATTGCCCCTAGTGTAGGTAGGAGAATAATGGGGATGTGGTAGGGAATATGGGATTAATGTAGGATTACTATAAATGGGTGGTTGTTGGTCAGCACAGACTTGGTGGGCTGAAGGGCCTGTTTCAGTGCTCTATCTCTAAACTAAATTAATATGGGGGTGATGCTGGAGAACTGAAAATGTTACACTTTTGTTCAAAATAGGGTGTAAGAACAAACCCAGCAATTACAAGCCAGTCAATTTAATCTCGCTGGCTGGAAAACTTTTAGAAAGGATAATCAGGGACAAAATTAACAGCCACGTGGACAAGGGTGGATTAATTAAGAAAGCCAGCATGGATTTGATAAAGGCAAATAGTATTTAACTAACTTGATTGAGATTTTTGATGAGGTAACAGGGAGGGTTGATTGAGTATTGCAGTTCATGTGGAACATAGGAACACAGGAAGATCGGAACAGGAGTAGGCCATTCAGCCCCTCGACGCTGTCTCGCCATTCAATGAGATCATGGCTGATCTGCGGCCTAACTCCATATACCTGCCTTTGGCCCATATCCCTTAATATCTTTGCTTAACAAAAATCTATCTATCTCAGATTTAAAATTAACAACTGTTCTTGCTTCAACTGCTGTTTGTGGGAGCGAGTTCCAAACCTCTACCACCCTTTGCGTGAAGAAGTGCTTCCTAACATCTCTCCTGAACGGTCTGGTCCTAATTTTTAGACTATGCCCCCTAGTTTTAGAATCTCCAACCAGTGGAAATAGTTTATCTTTATCTAGCCTGTCTTTTCCTGTTAATATCTTGAAGACTTCAATCAGATCACCCCTTAACCTTCTAAATTCTAGGGAAAACAGGCCTAATTTGTGTAATCTCTCCTCGTAACTTAACCCCTGTAGTCCAGGTATCATTCTTGTAAACCTACGTTGCACTCCCTCCAAGGCCAATATATCCTTCCTAAGGTGTGGTGCCCAGAACTGTTCACAGTACTCCAAGTGGGGTCTAACCAGGGTTTTGTACAGCCGCAGCATAACCTCTGTGTCTTTATGCTCCAATCCTCTGGATATAAAGGCTAGCATTCCATTAGCCTTTTTGATTATTTTCTGCACTTGCTCGTGGCATTTTAAAGATCTATGCACCTGAACCCCCCAGTCTCTTTGTACATCCACTGTACTTAACCTCTTCCCATTTAGAAAGTACCCTTCTCTATCCTTTTTTGGTCCAAAATGGATAACCTAACACTTGCCTGCATTGAAATCCATCTGCCACAGTTTTGCCCACCCACCTAGTCTGTCAATATCTCTTTGCAATTTTATGCTATCATCTAGACTGTCTACAATGCCGCCTAACTTTGTATCATCAGCAAATTTGGACATATGACTTACTATGCCATCATCCAAGTCGTTAATGAATAATGTGAATAATTGACGCCCCAACACAGATCCCTGCGGGACATCACTAGTTACATCCTGCCAATCGGATTACTTACCCATTAGCCCCACTCTCTGTCACCTACCACTCAACCAACTTTCTAACCATGTCAATAATTTGCCCTCAACTCCATGGGCTTCTACCTTAGTTAACAGTCTCTTATGTGGGACTTTATCAAATGCCTTCTGGAAGTCCATATAAATAACATCCATGGACACTTCCCTGTCCACTACCTTAGTCACCTCTTCAAAAAATTCAATGAGATTTGTCAGGCATGACCTTCACATCATGAATCCATGCTGGCTGTCCCTGATTAACTGAAATTTTTTGAGGTGTTCATTCACCTTATCCTTGATTATAGACTCCAGCAACTTGCCCACCACAGATGTCAGGCTAACTGGTCTGTAATTTCCTTGGATCCCCTTTTCACCCTTCTTAAAAAGTGGAGTGACATGTGCAACTTTCCAATCCAGAGGCTGGTCTGTAATTTCCTCGGATCCCCTTTTCACCCTTCTTAAAAAGTGGAGTGACGTGCAACTTTCCAATCCAGAGGGACCACTCCTGAATCTAGGGAACTCTGAAAGACTATAGTTAGGGCATCTACAATGTGCTCCCCTACTTCCTTGAACACCCTCGGATGGAAACCGTCAGGTCCTGGGGATTTCTCACTCTTTAGTTCCATTAATTTCCTTGTTACTGATGTTTTACTTACGTTAATTGTATTAAGTCCTTGTCCCCTATTGGCTATTAATTTTTTTGGGACTTCCGGCAAGTTATCCTCCTTTTCAACTATAAATACTGAGGCAAAGTAATCGTTCAACATGTCTGCCATTTCCCCATTATCAATGACAATATCTCCAGTTTCAGCTTTTAGTGGCCCTACATTGCTCTTGACCACCCGTTTTCCCTTTATGTAACTGAAATTTTTTTTTTAATTGATTTTGATGTCCCTTGCAAGTTCCCTTTCATAATCTTTTTTAGTAGCTCTTATAAGCTGCTTTGTGACCCTTTGCTGGTCTTTGTATTGATCCCATTCGGCTGGATCTGTGCTGCGCTTTGCATTTTTGGAAGCCATTTCTTTTTGTTTTATGCTATCCCTAATCTCTTTAGTTGTCCATGGCTGTTTTTGCTGTGAAGTGGAGCTTTTTCCTCTCAGGGGTATATACTCGCTCTGTATTTCGTTAAATGTTTCTTTAAATATTCTCCACTGTTCTTCAGTCGTTTGACCCATTAACAGATCTACCCAGTTTACCGTGGACAGTCTCTGTCTCCCGGTAAAGTCAGCCTTACCCAAGTCTAAAATTCTAGTAGCTGATTCATTCTTTTCACTTTCAAATGCTACCTTGAATTCGATCATGTTGCGATCACTATTTGATAAATGTTCACGCACAGTTAGGCTACGAATTAAATTTGGCTCATTACTCATAACTAAATCTAATATTGCCTGTCCCCTTGTTACACCTAGGACATATTGCTGTAGGAAACTATCCCGGACACATTCCAGAAATTCACTACCTTTCTGACAGGTGCTAGTCTGCCTCTCCCAATCTATGTGTAAATTAAAATCCCCCCTTAATACTACTCTGCCTTTGTTACACACTTGCCTAATTTGTGCATTTATACAATCAAACACCTCAGAATTGCTATCAGGGGGTCTATACACAACACCCATTACATTTTTAGATCCTTTTCGGTTCCTCAATTCCACCCAAAAGGTCTCCATTGGATGCTTTCCCCTCGTTATATCCGCCCTCACCAATGAAGTGATATTATTTCTAATCAGTAAGGCTACTCCACCCCCTCTGCCATTTTCCCTGTCCCTCCTGTAAACTTTATAGCCAGGTATATCTAGTTCCTAGTCCCGACCATCCTACAGCCACCTCTCCACAATGGCCACCACATCATAGTCTTCCATTTGAATTTGCACCTGCAGTTCATCTAGTTTATTTTTTACACTCCGTGCATTTGTATATAGAACTCTTATTTGGGCTAGACCCTCTAACCTGACCCTCAGCACTGATGCTTTATTCGCCTGTTTATTACTTCTCTCTTCTGGTTTAACCAGTATATTTCTTGCAGTTTGTTAACAAGCAGCCTCACCACTAACATGCACTCCTACCTTCTCCTTTAACTTCCTGTTTTTCCGTGTAACTGAACCCTCCCCCCCACTATTTAGTTTAAAGCCCTATCTACAGCCCTAGTTATACGATTCACCAGGACTCTGGTAATTCAGGTGGAGCCCGTCCCATCGGAACAGCTCCCTCCTTCCCCAGTACTGGTGCCAATGTCCAACGAATTCAAACCCATTTCTCCCACACCAATCTTTGAGCCACGCATTTACCTCTTTAATCTTATTGACCCTTTGCCAATTTGCTTGTGGCTCAGGTAGTAATCCAGAGATTATTACCTTTTTGGTTCTGCTTTTTAATTTAACCCCAAGCTGCTCATATTCCCTCAGCAGAATCTCTAACCTCGCTCTACCTATATCATTGGTACCAACGTGGACCACGACAACTGGATCTTTCCCCTCCCAATCCAAGTTCCTCTGCAGCCCAGATGAGAAATCCCAAACCCTGGCACCAGGTAGGCAACAGAACCTTTGGGACTCTCGATCCTGGCCACAGAGAACAGTGTCTATGCCCCTAACTATACTATCCCCGATTACGACTACATTTCTCTTTTCTCCCCCCACTTGAATGGCTCCCTGTACCACGGCGCTGTGGCCAGTTTGCTCATCCTCCCTACAGTCTCTGCTCTCGTCCACACAGGGAGTAAGAATCTCGAACCTGTTGGACAAGGACAATGGCTGAGGCTCCTGCAGCACTACCTCCTGAATCCCTCTACCTGCCTCACTCATAGTCACAACCTCCTGTCCCTGACCACTGGCCGAATTCATGGTAGTTAATCTAAGGTGTGTGACTGCCTCCTGAAACACAGCATCCAGGTTACTCTCCCCCTCCCTGATGTGTCGCAGTGTCCAAAGCTCAGACTCCAGCTCATCAACTCTGAGCCGGAGTTCCTCGAGCAGCCAACAATTGCTACAGATGTGTTCACCAGGAACTACAATGGGGTCCACCAGCTCCCACATCATGCAGGTACAACACATCGCCTGGCCCTGCATCTCTATTTTATCTAATTAGATTTTAATTGTTTTTTAAATTTTGTGGTGTACATAGACTTCCAAACAGCATTTCATAAGATGCCACATCATAGGTTTGTCAGCAAAGTTGAGGCTCATGAAATAAATGGAACAGTGGCAGCCTGGATATGAAGTTGGTTGAGTGACAAGACAAAGAGAGTAGTGGTAAACGGTTATTTTTCGGACTGAAGGTAGGTATACCGTGTTGTTCCCCAGGGGTCAGTACTAGGACCACTACTTTTCTTGATATATATTAATGACTTAGTCTTGGGTGTACAGGGTACAATTTTTAAATTTACAGATGACACAAAACTTGGAAATATTGTGAAATGTGAGGAGGCTAATGATAGACATCAAAAGGACACAGACAGGCTGCTAGAATGGGTGGACACGTGACATATGAAATTTAGTGCAGAGAAATGTGAAGGAATACACTTTGGTAGGAAGAGCGAGGAGAGGTGATATAAAATAAAGGGTACAATTCTAAAGGGGTGCAGGGACAGAGAGACCTGGGGGTACGTGTGCACAAATCGTTGAAGGTGGCAGACTAGCTGAGGAAGTGACTAAAAAGGAATATGGAATCCTGAGCTTTATAAACAGAGGCATAGAGTACAAAAGCAAGGAAGTTATGATGAACTTTTATAAAACACTGGTTTGGTCTCATCTGGAGTATTGTGTCCAATTCTGGGCACTGCACTTTAGGAAGGATGCAAAGGCTATAGTGCCTGTGTGGAAAAGATTTACAAGAATGGATCCAGGGAAGAGGGACTTCAGTTACCTGGCTAGATTGGAGAAGCTGGGGTTGTTCCTCTTAGAGAAGGTTGAGAGGAGATTTGATAGAGGTGTTCAAAATCCTGAGGGGGCTAAACACAGAGAAACTGTGTTCATTGGTGGAATGGTCGAGAACTTAAGGGCACCAGTGTCTGGTGATTAGCAAAAGAACTGACGGTGACAATGAGTAAGAATGTTTTTATGCAGCAAGTAGTTGGTATCTGAAATGCACAGATGAGCGTGTGGTGGGGGCAGTTACAATCAAGGCTTTCAAAAGGGAATTGGATAAGCACCCGAAGAGAAAATATTGCAGGGCTACAGAGAAAGTGCGGGGGAGTAGGACTAGTTGAGTGGCTTTTGCAGAGAGCTGGCATGGACACAATGGGCTAAATGGCTTCCTTCGATGCTGTCACCATTCTATGATTCTATGATAACATCAGCTTCCTGAAATCAAAAGAGATGAAGAGAATGAGAGAAAAGGGAGAAAAAATTGTTGGGCTCCTTGAAGGTGCCATGACCTGAAAATAATTACTGACTTAAAGCAGTGAAAAGATTAATCCTCTTGGGTATTAAAGGAGTACCCTGCGCACTGTGACTGTTGACAGAGTGGTGCACTATGAGTCAATAATGACACAATGGGTTGAATTTTATGCTGCCCCAGCAGGTCAGATGGTGGCGTGGGGATGGAGTAAAATTGAGCAGGAGGTTCCGGGAAGTCTTCTTGCCCCGCTCCCGCCTCCGTCCAACTTTACGGCAGTCAGGCACGGGGTGGGGTGGGGGGGCGGTGTCTGTGGGGGTAATGGCCCACCTGCCCAAGACCAATCAAGGCCCTTAAGTGGCCACTTAAGGACCCTCGCCCGTCTCCAAGGGTATTTTACCCGTGGCAAGCGGGCGTGCTTGCATAGGGTGCCCGATTGAGAGCCACCCCCACCTTCCAACCCGCCCCCAGGACCCGAAAAACACCCCGCCTTCCCCCAAATGACCACCCTTGCCTTGCCAGAGCGCACCCGATTCCCTCGGCAAGGCATCGAAAACCTACCTTGGATCCTGGGTCCGTTAGCATCCTCCTCAGTCGGCTGGGCTGCAGTCCCAGCAGTGGCCACTGCTGGAGCCGGCAGCTCACTGAGGCGGGACCTCCTACCTCAGGGGGGTGGAAGTCTCGCCTGGGGAAAATTAAAGCCCGGGGACCCGTAAAATGCGGGTCGCATCCCCGGGCTAGGCGGAAGCGGGTTCGCCACCAACTTTTACGTCGATGGCAAAGTCCCGTCTGCCTATGGTAAAATCCAGCCCAATCTGTGGAGATTAACCTTTCCCTTTAAAAGC
The DNA here is from genome assembly GCF_036365525.1 of Heterodontus francisci. Lineage (NCBI taxonomy): Eukaryota > Metazoa > Chordata > Chondrichthyes > Heterodontiformes > Heterodontidae > Heterodontus > Heterodontus francisci. The sequence goes on along the minus strand of NC_090396.1, from coordinate 57,062,946 downwards.
AATGTTTTGTGAATATTTTTTTTAGTGTGACAACATGTCTTATTTATCTCAAGGCAAAAATTACACCTATATTACAAAAAGAAAATAGAAGCACTGGAGAAAGTGCAAACAAGATTTACAGAGCTGGCACCAGAACTGAGAGATACAACTATCAGGAAAGACTGAACCAGCCTGGGTTTCTTTTTTCTAGGAAAGACAACACTGAGAGGTGACTTAATTGAAGTCTTTAAAATTATGAAGGGGTTCAATGGGTTAGACGTAGAGTAGATGTTCCACTTGTTAGGACTACAAAACTAGTGGCCATAAATATAAGATAGCCACTAATAAATCCAATAAGAAATTCCAGAGAGACTTCTTTACTGAGAGCGTGGTAAGAATTTGGAACGCATAACCACACTTAGTGGTTGAGGCACATACCATAGATGCAGTTAAAAGGAAGCTAGATAAGTATGTGAGAGATAAAAGAATAGAAGAACAGGTTGATAGGGTCAAATCAAGTAAACTGAGTGGGAGGAGAATTGATGTGTATCATAAACAATGAACAGCTGTTTCTGTGCTGTAAATTCTATGTAATTCCATGCCTACACCTCTCTGCCTCTCCACCTCGATTTCCTCCTTTAAGATACTCCTTAAAACCTACCTATTTGACCAAGCATTTGGTCATCTGACCCAATAGGCAGAATTTTCCCTTCCCTGGAGGCAGTGTGGCCAGGAAAATATTGAGGAGTCGCATCGGGATGGCTCCCTGAAGCATTCCCACCGTTGGAGAGGTTTCCCACTGAAAGGACTGGACGCAGATCGGCTGCCCGCCAAACGGAGGCAAGCAGTCAATTTAAATAATTGTCCCCTATTAGGGGCGATTTAGAGGGCCCACTGGCATTTTGCTGGCAGCAGAGCAGGCCCCTGCCATGTGCACGAGCTACCAGCTTCATGGAGGTGGCCTGCTAGTAGCAGTCCTTTGGGTCATCGGAGCCAGAGGCTCCATGGCCCATTGAAAGGGTCACATGAAAGAAAGGCCACCCCTGCAGCCCAAACACTCCTCCTGAAGGGTTTTCCCCTCCATTCCGTGAGACCTTCCGACTTTGGCCATCCAATATTTAAAATTATACTGACCCCCCGAGGGCACCTCCATTTGCCAATTAGGAGACCACCTCTGGGAAAATAGCTCCCCCGGTCTGGCTTCTGGCAAGTGCAGGTTTGGGAGCCCCATTTGGTCCCAATGTCAAGGTCCTGAAGCCCATGGTAAAGTCCTGCCCAATATCTCCTTATGTGGCTCGGTGTCATATTTTGTTTTATAATGCTCCTGTGCAGCACCTTGGAACATTTAATGAAAAAAACAAATAAATATAAGTTGTGTTATTGTAAAATGATGCACAAAACAAACATGGAATATGATGCACATCAAACAATGTTATGAAATGCAATCAATATAAAAATATTTTGCACAATATAAAAAATGTTACCCCGTACTTTTCTACAGAATACTTCCTTCAGTTGGGACCTGCATAATTTTTTTTCACAAAAGTCACTCAAACAAATAATTGTAAAGTGTGTGGTGTCTGACAAGCACACAGTACTCATGAATGAGTGTGAAATTTGCACCAAGAAATACCAACAGCATCTGTGCTATTGGTCAAAAAAGCTTTGAAAAATGATAAGTTTTTTGTACCTCATACAAAGTTAGAAATATTTCTGCACGGTAAGGTGAGAAAATGGGAAGAAATGAGGAGAGGGTTGCAGAAGTTTCAAAAAATAAATGTGAAGTGTCATGCTAAGCCCCCACCTGCCAAAAATGAGGCACATTAATTTTGTCATGAACATTGATTTTAACCTGCTATTGGAATGAAGAAAGGACATGTTAAATAGATCAGCCGCAGCTCGAAAAGACATTTGCATATTAACAGACAGTGTTTGGAAGGACAAAGCAGCCATTCCCTACCACATTCAACCCACAATGGACTTTTGATCACCAGAAGTTGAAGGTGGGGGAGCTCACATTCCAGGTTGACTGCTAAGATGGCTGAATACACAAATGGGCATGGTCAAACCAGTTTGTCACATGACTGACCTGCTGGGCAACCTGAGTTTTTTGAATTTGTACAAACAGTTTGGGCAGAAAGCTGTTTGCTCCTGGACTGAGAAGATCTCTCCTGTCTGCTCCCATCTCTTTCTCACAAGCCTCTGAATCCACTGAAGGCACATGAACCCCAAGAGAGAAAAGTCTCCTACAGTGAACAAGGTTTAAGAAGAATACTGGGCCCCAGTGAAAAGCAAGGTCTACCTACAATCAAAGACTCTACAGTGAGCTCAAAGAACCATAATAAAAACTCTTCAGATATTGCCTCAAACTTTTCCACTTTATTTTTCTTCTCTTTTCTCTGTCTCTATTTGCATGCGTGTATCGCGTATGCATGCGAGCGTGGGCAAGTCGTGTATCCGTAGGCGTTAATTGAATTAGAACTTAAGTTCAAGTTAAATAAATCTCAATTTCTCTTTTTTAAACCTAAGAAAGCCTGTTTGTCTGGTTTCTTTGCCTTATAATTGGAAAGCGGTGAACAAGGATTCACCAAAGGGGAGTTCAAAACACTGTGTGTTTTAAATTAAGCCCTGTTACAGTAAGACCAGGTGAAGGCTGAGAGGGACCACTAGACACCTTTTTCACCTGGCCGTAACAGAAGGGATTACAAAATTAATTGAAGGATTAGGACTGCCCACGACTCCTAATATGTTTGTGGTATCAAGTCATCAAGTCATCAAGTCCTACTAATCACCCAGGTGTTAAAAGGTTTAAGTGTCTGTCTATTAAAGTCTCATTAGTTTGTGGTTTGTTGAGAGACTTTAATCATTAATCCCTTCACCAGGACAAGCCAACGTATGTTTAAAAACAATGGTGAGGGGATGAAGTGAGTGCAAATAGAGGTTTAGATGTCAGTTACCTCACAGATCAACATGAGCATGTGCTGCACAAGCAGCAACTCATTAGACTGCTGGAGGGGATAAACAGCTCACTTTTTTGTATAAACAGGGTAAATTATATAGGAATCAATAGGAAATGGATTGGCATTTTGAAATTCCACAATAATAAGCAGGTTTCACTCTGCTCCACCCATTGCAGAGCAAACCACATTACAGCACAGGCACCAGGAGCTGTAAAGGTAATCACGGCCTAGCCCTTAAACCTATAAGAAGGGAGTTAGTATTAGAAAAGCAGAAGAAATATGGAAAATTGAGATGAAAATAACTCTGTAATACTTTTAATTTAAGTGGGATTTTATTTTAACTATATTAAATAAAAAAGTTAATATTTTCTTAAAGAACTCGTAATTAACAGAGCCACCCACCAACTAACTGTACTCGAAACTGTGCCAAGACTGCGTATCAAATTCAAATGGGCAGTTGGTGTCTAGGCATTACTTGTACCTGCAGAGGATAAATTACAGTACTCTACTGAACATGCTGTCCTCCTCAGATTTCTATATGTGTTACAGTGGGTGGCAGTATCACCAGAGATATTACAAGTTAGTTTTTATTTCCGCAATATTAACAGACTACTGAGGTCTCTTGTTGATCTGAAGGAAAATATCTGATTTCTCATTAATCTGTCAGAATAAAACAAAGACCAAGTGTCGAAGTATAAAATATGTTATTTGTAGAGCAAATATAGGCTTTATGCTAGACTGAGTTCTATCATGCCTGTAAAACAACATTACAGTTGAACATTAGAAAGTGTGAGCTTTGAATATAATGGCTGGTGACAATGTCAACAGTTTCCACAGCAAGGGCCCTAACCCACCACCTCTCTGCAGTAATTCCTTTTCCGGCCACTGTATTCTACCTCAGGTTTGTTTTCTTCAGTAATATTCTTTAAGCAAAAGTTAGCTTCTGAGTCTGTGCATTATTGAATCGTTAAGATTTACTAAAAAGGTGTGACATTTCTTGTCAGACCTGCCCTGTATCCATTGCCTACAGGCCAACCTATCACCTTTCATCATCTTTAAGATCCTTATCTTATCTTTTATCGCCACCCCATCCCCAGGTAAACTGTTGCTGTTTGTCATTTACCAGAATTGTCCAAAATGTTTCATTACCTTTCAGACCTGCCAATCTCACTTTTCCATCCTTCAAAGTCCAGATTAATTTGCCATTCCTTTTTCATCTTTTGATGCCATTCTTCCTCCTCAGGGTTCATCTAATGCCATTCATCATCCTTTTGGCCCATCCACTGTCATTTATCTTGTTCAGAAGACATCTGTTGCCTTTCATTATCCTTAGATCCATTCATCATCCTGAGTACTCACCCCTTCCCTTTCATCATTATCAAAATCCCTCGACTAGCTTCCTGAAGGCCCGTCAATGTAATCTCCACTGACCGTAGTTTACTACAGATTCCCATAGGTAAGAACTTTGCAGTTCTTCAGACACAATCCATTCTGCACTTGTCAGTCAAACCCTTCTTCTTGTATGTGGCTTACTAGAAAGATATCAATGGAAATCAAATTTAAAATCCAAAGTAATTCCAATTTAGCCATTTTTCTGTCATTGACAATAATCCAAATTATCAGCCCATTTAGGCTTTTGTTGGTCCCTAACCCCTTTATTTGCATGTACATTGCCATTGGTCATGCTCTGCTTTTATGTAGATCTACATTGGGCATGTGTGACTGGAATCACAAAAGGGGTTTTAAAGTCTCTTTGAGCTTTTTAGGTGGCGAGATATACTTTTGGTCTCTGGTGGTCTGGCTGTTTTAATATGATCAAGGATTTATTCATCCTTCTTGAAGCTGCAATGAGGCTTGCAATTAGGCCATGATCTTTAGATATCAGTCTTTAGTTACAGGGCAGCACAGGGCGCAGTGGTTAGCACCGCAGCCTCACAGCTCCAGCGACCCGGGTTCAATTCTGGGTATTGCCTGTGTGGAGTTTGCAAGTTCTCCCTGTGTCTGCGTGGGTTTCCTCCGGGTGCTCCGGTTTCCTCCCACATGCCAAAGACTTGCAGGTTGATAGGTAAATTGGCCAGTAGCAATTGCCCCTAGTATAGGTAGGTGGTAAGGAAATATAGGGACAGGTGGGGATGTGGTAGGAATATGGAATTAGTGTAGGATTAGTATAAATGGGTGGTTGATGGTCGGCACAGACCCGGTGGGCCGAAGGGCCTGTTTCAGTGCTGTATCTCTAAACTAAATTTCACCAACACCTCCATTTTCAGCCAGTTGAGATCACAACATGTAAACACAATGTTCAACCCTAGTAAAGAACATTAAACAGCTTCATCCCATTGTTACTTCAATATAGATGTGTGTATTTTTGATTTTTTCAAGAAAAATCTCAACGCTGGTTTAAAATGAGCTCTAAGTAAGTTTGAAATGGGTTGGCACAGCATGTTTTTTTAATTGAATTGCACTTTAACGCAACCTAAGCTAAACTCAGTCTCCAGTTGGTAACAGCCTACATAATGTTACACAGCTGTGATATTACATTAACTGCACACAGCAGACTTAAATATCACCTAACACTGACCTGGAGTCATGTTCTTTAAACCTGTAATTGTACAAATATTTACTACATGGAGGATTTTTCACTAAAATATCTCGGGCTACCAAACTGACTAGGAGTGTGCTGAGGGCACCACGCCGTCAGGGTTTCTTTAACTCCAGACATGACACAAGTTCACACACAGCATTTCCAGTCAGAACGCCTTTCATTATACCTGGGGGGACCGTTTAAATTCAGAATGGGGAAAGTTTTCCCTTGTTTTGGTGAACACTTGAGGGAGCTATAAGATGGTAGTCACAACAGCGCAGGTTAAGTAACACTGGCAGCATTCATTTCTGCTCTATTGTGGTGTCGCTTTCCATTTTACTAACTTCATCCTTGAGATAAAGTGGATAATCCATTTCAAATTGGATTTGTTCTGGCCTGCCTTTATTTGCACTGTAGTTTCATAGCAGACATTCTCTCCAGCTGTAACTGCTTCCCAATATGTTTCATTTTGGTTCAATTCAAAACATGTCAAATTATGTATATTTGTGTAATGGCATATAAATCTATTATGCATATGTCATAATGTAAAACAAAATAACATTCAACGTCACTTTGTAAAATGGTCACTTTTTTACTTAAAGGAAGTCAGCTTCATATTATTATAAGCCTCAAGTCTAAAGCAACACATTTCGTGCTGCTGAACACAGTATAAACTGGTATGAATTGACATTGAATTGTCAGCCTTACTCAATGGAATAATAAAGACAGCCTGATTTAGGAGTGGGAGGGGGAATTTTGCCTGGCCAGAACAGAATGTGATCAGGGTTGGAAAATCTGCATGGAAATTCATATCAATGGATTGCCACTAATTTTGCAGAATGGACAATGGTCAAGCTAACAGAAAATGCCCTTACACAAAGGGAGTAAAAAGGACAGAATAATTCCCTAATAATAAAACCAAAAAGTGTTGGAAATACTCAGCAGCTCTGGCAGCATCTGTGAGGAGAGAAGCAAAATTAACGTTTCAGATCAGTGACCTTTCATCAGAATAATTCCCTGTCCAATTAAGACAGAATTGCACTGAGGATTCTGTTCAACCATCTGGAGTGAGTGTAAAGAGAGCTTTGCGTGTGATGGAGATTGTATAGGTTGGAGGGTACTGGAGAGGTCAAGTGTGGAAAAGGATTTTACTGGCAGTGAGGGGGAGGTAAGGTTGATGTAATGTCATGAGTAAAAGGTGCATCAGTAATTTTTCCTCCTTAGTGCTCTAACACAGAATTTCATGTAGTGGGACCACATTTCGACAACATGAGTGTGCACCTGTTTTATGATCCACTGCCCATTCATCTCAATAGATGGACAATCATAGGCTCAAAAATTAGGCGCATGCTCAAATTCCCAATATTTTATTTTTATTATTTTTTTAATTTTTGTTATGTCGAGATACAGCACTGAAACAGGCCCTTCGGCCCACCGATTCTGTGCCGACCAACAACCACCCATTTATACTAATCCTATACCTATCAACCTGCAAGTCTTTGGAAATATGCCCTCCTCCCTTGAAATGTTCTGCATTGCGAGCATCAAAGATGAAAATTTGCCCTAAGAAATCAGAAGATTGAACTTTTAAATACTGGGTTTTATTAATTGACTCTTCTTGGTTCCGGGATTTAAAAAACATGCTGTTAATTTGAAGACTTACTTTAACACACTATAGAGAACAAGTGAAAAAGGAAACTGATTCCTAAAGTACTCTCTCATAAAGGTGAACATTTTAAATTCCTTTTGCTTGGAATCTGAGCTTACACTAATCTTTTCAGGGTCATGGTGGCACTTTATTAATAAAATCTTAAACTGATTTTTTGGAGCGACTCCGAGTACAGAAATGCCCATTGTTCTACATAGTTCTCATTGAACACTGATAGAAAATTATTTCTGTAAATAACGTACAAGAATAATTTTACAGGTCACTTACAAAAAAAAGTTCAGTGCTCACTGAGTTAATAAAAACTAAATCCAAATGTTTTCTTTCTCCTTTAATTATTAAAGGTCAGGATGTCACAGAAGTTGTTTGCCAATGTAGGTTGCCCAGCATCAAGAATGAGTCAGCAGTCAACGTGTCTTGCTGGCACAACCTGCTACTTTCTTGGAGAGCGTCTACAGCCTGATTTCTGTTAGCTGTTAAATCTTGATCCAGGCTACTTAAAGCACCATAGACTGCAATTGAATTTCTGCACTCAAATAAAGTTGCACATTAAAATTACCACACTGGACTATTTTATGTTTTAGTTGCTCTGCATTTTTTTTTATTGTTTTATACATCTGGCAATAGTCAGGTGCATAAACTTGCAAAAATATAATTTATTATGAAAGCGTCATTTTCTGTTAAATATCATTGCCTAGAAGGTTTTAAAGAATTGGTTATATTCCTTTGTCTACAAGCGACAAAGAAACAACTTGCATTTAGATAGCACCTTGTCATGTTCTCAGGATGTCCCAAATTGATTCCAATGTATACTCTTGAAGTATAGTCACTGTTGTTGTAGCCAATTTTTGCTCAACAAGGTCCCACAGAATTGTAAGGTGCTGGAAAGGAATGGAAAGAGTTAAAAAGCTTAAGTATCTTCCTAGTATAAAATGGAGTGTTTTTCATAAGTCCAAGATGTTAAAGGTGACATTATAATCCAAAGGAGTTATACACACTACTAATCTGAACAAGTTAGAGAATAAGATATAAACTTGTTTGCATAATATAAATAGATGAAGTTTGACTGAAACAGTAAATATTGGATGATTAACTTAAAATGTAATCTGTGTCATTTGAATGGAGAATCTGCTCATTAGTGACCCAGCTGAGAGTCAATGCTACAGCAGGATAGAAAGGAGCAAGAAGATACTGTGTGGTCTCTATCTAAAACCTTGTAAAAGAGTAGTGAGCTGGAGACAAAGCAACTCGTAATTATCCATTGGCTAGTTCCAATAAAACTAAGTCACCTAAGACATTTCTTGAAGTCAGCATGCTCAAAAATTATTTCTCAAGCCAATTTTGGACAGAAAGCTATTCCTGGGAATAGCTCATTGAAGTCCTTGTTGTTTACCTTAAAAGGTTTGTACTTAATAAACTGATTAAAAGGTTTCACACATGACTGGACTAAGCCTCTTTGAAATCCTGAGACACCAGAACTTAAACAATTGAAGTTCTTGGTCTGTAAACTCATGAGACGAACATTGTTTAGAGAACATAACTGAACAGGCTTTCGTGAGAAAAAAATCTGAAGGTCTCCTTGACCTGATCCAATTTTAGACTGGATGTTAAAGTGACAGACAGAACAGTCTCACATCTCTTCTATCGATCTTCCATGTATTTGGATCTTAGGAGATCTGTGAAGTCAAACTTTAGCAAAATAGCTTAGGGGCTGATTTGTCTAGGTCATAAATTGTTAAGATTTTTTTGTTCTGATGAAACTACTGAGCTAGCAGTGGATGATTGTTAACACCAGTGCCAACTATGTGGTATTAATTGTTGTCTAACTTTAAGAAAATTTGGAGTTGTTCTGGAAATAAGAGGGTAGAAATTGAAAGTTACTCCCATTATTTACAATGTTACAGAGAAACTGACCATAAAGAATTTCCAAGAGTTAGGCAGAACAGGAAGATCGTTAAATCACCTCTGACAATATCAACTTTTACTCGACCGTAGGGATTTCCAGGGCATCTACGAAAGCTATGAAGTCCTATGCTATCTTGGAAGTGTCAGGAGAGTATAAAGAGGCATCCAAGTTCTTATTCTGTAAACTTATCATAGGTGTGAATACTTATATGTGCATTACACAGTTGGACATTCTTGGAAGGATTTTTGAGGGGGGGGGGGTCAAGTCTTTTTAAGATGCCAGTGTATCAAAGCTTTCAGGTAACGTTGCAGTTCAATTTATGCCCTGATGCAAAATGGATAGACATGGTAAGAATTCAAAGGCCTGCATGGTAGTCTGCACTGGGGTCAGCCATTCAAGGCTTACACAGAGTGAATGTCCCCACAACATCCATGCTCAAATCAGAAAATTTAAGTCTCCAAAATGGTTAAGTTGAACTTAGATTTTCCACACCCCTGCATCCTTCCTCTGGCAATACTCAAAGTATTCTTCAGAACTTCAGCTTCAGTCCAGCTCAATTTTTCTTCAGATCAGGAATTGAAAAAATAATTTTGGTGATAGTTCAGGGTGTTAAATTCAATCTAACTTGATTCTGATATATAATTTCAGCAATCTAACTTGGATTATCTGCGTTAGATCTGGGTTAAGGGGAAGCTAGATAAATAAATGAGGGAAAAAGAAATAGAGGATAATGCTGATAGAGTTAGATGAGGAAGGATGGGAGCAGGCTTGACTGATGCATAAATGCTGACATGCATTGGTTGGGCTGAATTACTTGTTTCTGTGCTGTATATTCTGTGTATCAATTGACAGCACTATCTGCCACCTGCTACACTGAGTTACCCTTCAGAAAGTGTTCATTGCTGATTCTAGCTTCAGTCAATTCTCAATATGTAGAAACCAAAACAAAAGAAATGGGAAAACAGCTGTTTTTCCCAATATTAACAACCTATGACTGAAACTGCTGGAATTCAAAGTTTTGAAACCTGTGATTTCTGAGAAGTTAATTTGTAAGTGAGTGATTCATTGTGAAGAAAAAGAACCGGCATTCCTCTGTTTCTCATTAAGAAAAGAATTTCACGCTCATATTCATATACTGTAACCAGACAAGAGCATAAGTGAGCGTGCTCAGCTCATAAGAGGGTACTCGTTAGTGTAGTGGTTATTTTACTGGACTAGTAATCCAGGAGCCTAAATTAATTATACAGAGAACATAAAATCCCACCATGCAGTTTGAGAATTCGAATTCAGTTTTAAAAATCTGGAAATAAAAAGCTATCAGATTGTTATAAAAACCCAACCGATTCACTCATGTCCTTTAAGGAAAGAAACCTGCTGTCCATACCTGGTCTGTCCTACGTGTTGTTATGAACACTGAACTTTGTAGTATGATTATGTTTTAAAACACTGTGATTTTTAAAGTAGTGTAAAAAGGATTCGGAGGAGACATTTGACCTCACACCAACTCTGCCCAGTGATAAAACAGGGATCTTGGTTACCATGACAACAAGGAACCCAGATCAAAGACACTTTTGAAAGCAGAGTGCAAGGTTGTCACACCTGGAGGACAATCAGTTTCGCTCTCCCAGACTCTCAGATCATAAACAAATGCAAATTTGAGTTGCAATTGCTAATATCTGGAAACAAAGGAAGGCCCAAGTGGTTTTGCTATGGCCAGACTTAAGGACTCTTGAGAATTGTAAAAGGCAAACAACTATTGACTTTTGGTTCTGGATAAATTCAACAGGCTTTTCAAGGTCTGCAGGCAAGCAGGCTGAGAGGTGAAAAGGAAGACATGAAGAAAGCAGCAGGTAGCTGGGCAGCCAGAAGAGAGAGAAAGTGAGAGAGGAGGCTGCTCTCAGAACACTGAGACAGCGAAAGGCTGTGAAGATTTGAACCCAGATCAAAAGCCTGAAGTGTACAGAGTAGAAAAGGCCAACAGGGTCAGAAGAGTTTGCCTTATTAATGGACATCCAGGTTGAAAGTGCTCAGAAGAAGTGAGTGAACAGGACATTCACTTCCAGAAGGACTGGGAGATCCAACCCAACTGTGACGAGGTTTGGACTTTTAACTGCAAAGATATTGGGTTGAATTTTATGAGCTCCCCTGAGATGGGTTCAGAGGCGAGAGAGGCCCATAGAATTGCGATGGGAGGTGGGGCAGAGGACCCATTGCAACACAATTTTGTCAGGGGCGGGATAGGCCTTCGACAGCATTCATGACAAGAGGCCAATTGAGGCCTTTAAGTGGCCTATTAATGGCCACTTAAGGGCCTCTTCCTGCACAGCTGGGATTTAACCAGTGGTGGTGGAGGGGTGGGGGGGAGGCCTCTGCCACGTGGGGTGGTTGCCCAATAGAATGAGGCGACATCCCTGCAGACCTGGGGGGAGATCCTCCTTCATGGCAGTCTGTGGCCCATGGAAGGCCCCTGCCTCAAAAACCTGCACCTTCCTGAACCACTCTCCCCCTGTACTGAACACCGACCTGCTCCCCCCCCCCACTTCTCGGGTCTGCTGGACTGGACCCAGAGACCCTGCCTCACTTACCTTGGATCCGGGCTGTAGCATTGGGCCTGGGTCCAAGGCCTGTGTAGTGCCAGCAGTGGCTAACGGGAGTGGCAGCACTGCCGATACTGCTGAGCTGCCAGCCCTTTAACTGGCTGGCAGATCTTGGAGGCAGGATTCCTGTCTTTAAAGGGATGGGGATTCTGGCGCCAGGCAGTTAATTGGACTGGTGCTGTAGAATCGCTCCGGGTGGATCCAGCTGGCTGGGGTGGGATTCCCCTGCTTCTCCGGCCCGGCGCCGGGAGCCCTACCCTGGGCACAAAATTCAATCCCTTGTTTTGATGAGAACATTGTGTAACATATAAATGTGATGTGGGGTCTTCGAGTGTGTTAATAAGTTAATGGGAAAATACCTTTCTCTGAAGACTGATGTATTAGCTACCTACTAAGTAGTGCTTAGTTACTGTTGATTTTTTCATTGCTACAGCCTTCTTAAAACATGAAATCTTGTCATGCAATTCTTTAAATTGGTCTGGGAGTTCATATCCCTTGTTTTAAAGTTAACTGTCTCAACTGAGGTCATAACAATGTGACTCCAGTCCCATGTCAATGTGATTAACTCTGAACTGCCAATCAGTTGTAGTAAAACTGCTTCAGGTTCTTCAAGGAGGTCGCCCATCACACCTCCTTGGAACAACAAGGGATGGGCAATATTTGATGCCACATTCCAAGAATGATTATAAGACAAAAATAAATTACCATGTTCAGCTCATAACTTAGCATGCTCAGTTTATAGCCTGCTTAGTTCACAGGTGACAAACAATGCATCTTTCAATGTATTATACACAACACGTTACATAAAGCAAAACCAGTTAAATGCAAAGGGAGAGGATTTCCTCTGTACCATCTGGGTTTAGGATTTCATTACACTAAGCATACAGAGGAAATCTCCCAAATAGTCCCATGTGTGCTATTATTTTAACTATTTTGAACTCTTATGCCCCACAATACAACAGGAACAAAGGAAATGTAAATTGTCGATTTCAGTGGACACACTGAAACGAGCATTTGCAACATGCTGGGTTCGAATAGACCTTGGGCTCAGTCAGAGTCATTTAACAATTTAAAAATAGAAATCATCTTCAAACATAAAAATGCATGATTTAAACTGGAAATTACATTCCGTCAAGAACCTTGGTTCTCTTCTACGATATATTTTGGGGTGATGGGTGCGCATAAGGTCACTTGCGTCTGAAATCTAACCAAAATTGCTGCTCGTGTCGTTAATATGCCAATATGAGCCTCCAAGGTGCCATAGACTAAGATTTAAGTATCAATGCAAACATTTTGTTTTCAATAGAAAAATATTTTGTGCCGGTATGAAGTCTTGCTTACGCCAGCAACCAACACAAAATTCAATTTTCCGCCAGAACAAATAGCACGAAATCAAACCCAAAATGTTCAGTGGAAAAATGTATTCTTTAAATAAGGTCATACGACCAGACTGCTTTGTAAATATTTTATTCCCCTTAAAACTAATAGAACCTCAAGCTCCTCTGAAACTAGGAAGGTATAGAAAGAGCTAATTGAACAAGTGAACTTAAACTGGAACACTGGTTACCTGTACACTAAGTGAGTTAGAGGACTAATTGCTGACTTCCCCAGGGGGAGGTGTCACATTGCAAATCTGTGTGACTGTGCTGTGGAACTCTCTGTGGAGGAATCACCCTTATTGATAGGTTCACGGTCAATTAATAGCTTAAGCTGCAAGGCTCCAGGAAAAATTATACAAAACATCACACTGGATGGCTACAGGAAAAAAGGCACGAAAAGAAAGACTGATAGTATGTGTGCAGAGGGAAAAGCCTGTGTCTTTTTTTCCATTTGTGGTAACTGAACACTTTTAATTAGCTTTTTTTGGAAATGTTATTGAAGCAATAAACAGATTAAAACAGTACTTTCCATAGCTGGTCTCTTACCTACTGCTGACGTTTTAGTCAAGGTTTTTTTTCATCAACTCATCCACTCTTAGTTTTCCTCATGAAATGTTCCCTGCACACGTTCAGCCGCTGGGTTTTCTATTTGGTCCTTTTTCTCTATGCGTTAGACTCATTGATTCCCTCCATTAACTGATGCTTTGCAATGTGGTACCTCCCTTGGGGAAGTGATCAATTAGTCCTCTAACTTGCGGAATGTACAAGTGACTGGGTGTTCCACATTACGTACCATAAGCACAATCACAGATGGTTACACTTATTTGGTAGCGTTCCTTTAGGATTTTAGTGTTCGGCCTTTGCTTTCTGATGAGATCTGACAAACAGGATCTACTGTACCATCCTGCAAGAGCTTCCACAGTCACTAATATAGCTGAATAGAGGTAAGATTTTTTCCCGTTTTAGACCTCAGAATCTGTATTATTTGCATTTTGCTGAAATCTGGTCCCACAAGCCAAAGCCTGAATGCCAAGGATCATATCCCCTCATTATGGAACTGGAACACATGGGCAAAGATCCAACGTTGAACCATTTGACAATAGGGTGCAGGCCCAGCACCTTTTCCATGGAATGTGATACAAGGCCACTTGAAATTGAAGGGATCTGTAAAGACACAGATCCACCCTTAAATCTCCAACAATCTGAGGTCGACTGAAGAGGAAATTTAATCTTCTATGCACTTGAAAAGAATACGAACAATAGGAGTATGGGCGATGACATGCAGTACAGTTTATCTTGAGGCTGGACCTCTTTAATGTTCTCCATGTTCTCCTTGTCTAACTTCTCACTTCCATTCTCTGCAGACATTTCACTTTAAGTAGAATAATATGGACCCATGAAGGTATAGACTCAGACTTCCATAGCAGCAGGGAAATGATAGCGATTGAGCTGAGCAATGTTATATAAAGGGAAGGAAGTAATCTTGGTGATGAAATGGATGTGAGGAAAAAAACTCAGCTCAGAGCCAAACACTATGCCTGGTTTCCATATTAACAGACTAAGATTAGCATAATAGCACAATCTCCGAACCTTTCTGGTTCAACCAATAGTAACCACTTTCTAGTCACTACATGCCTACCCTGTGGAACTCTCTACTTCAATGATTCCACCTTGTCACGGCCCTCCTTACATTGCTATGGAAGTGTAAGTTAATGTTGTTAAACAATTTTCACTATTAACTCTATGAATAAAGGCCTTTTCCATGATAGAAACCAGGTTCTTACTTTGGTTTAGACACTCATCTACTTTTTGTTAGTCCTAATGGTTAGTGCCGAATGGTGTACTTATGAGGCTGTTTTATACAGGCACTTTCGTAGCTTAGACTCTGAATTTTATTGAGTTGGAGCCTGTGCTTACACTGCTATGAGTGGCTTCCTTTTCCCAGTAGTAGAAGCATAGATCCAGTTTTTTGTAGATCTATTATGCTGTTGCTGGGAAACGGAAATCAGAATTAATAGCATGAATGTCAGGAGCCTGCTCATGAACACACAGTGTCTGACCCAAACAAGACAGGAATAAATACAGCTTAATTGAGAAGTAGTTCTTGTTAGTTAGCCTTTCCATTTAAAGCATCCTTGTGAGATAGGACTGTGGTGGAAGCTAAGCTCCATAGTGCTGCAAAATATAACTTATCTAAACATAATCTCCTTTCATTTGTATTACAGCTTGATTAGTCTCTGGGAATTTTTTTTATTGTTAAGTTTTCCTTTGTCCTTTTGCTTTAAGAATTCAGGCAAGCATTTATGCATCTTCCTGTATCTGAAGGTATGATATGCTAATGGTATGGAGAGTCTCTCTTAGCTGTGAATGCTCCAGTTGCTTTTGAGCTATAACTGAACAACTTATAGATCCTCTGATAAACTATGACTCTCGTGGCTTTAATTATAGATAAACAGGATTGATTTTGAACTAATGTCAAGTCAGTAAGAGTCTCACACTGCTGATTACAAAATGGAAGCCAGGAGGTCTGTAGAACACAGGCCAGGTGCTTTTCACTGTGAATTAGCCAAGGCCAGTTTGATTATTCCCTATCAAAGCATTAATTGGGAATGCATAGCATACATAAGGTATGAAATATTTGCTTGTCAAGTGGCTTCAACCTTCAGATGCCTCAATGTATATTATGCTGGCATTAGTGGCAATTCTGTATCCTTGGGAGCTCTTAGGCTGAGATAACTGTGATGAGCTTTCACCATTTCTTTACTTCATGTTTTCCAAACATTTATCTCCACATCATAAGAGTACGATGGAACTCCTTGAAGCTAAAAGACCCAATTTACACCTCAGTTAGAAGACTTGGAAAAAGTACTTTTAAAAAGTACTAAGAGAGACACAAGTTGAAATTTGTGAGGCGCTGACAATTATTGTTAAGGAATTAACACTGGGAAGCCCTTGGGCGATTGGTAATAGGCAAACACTGATACCCATTTTCAAAAAGGATGACAAAACAGACTCTGCTAGATGCAGATCCATTTGTTTCCTATCAATACCCTATAACATGATGGAATCAGTTATTATGGACAAAGTTGAGGATTACCTGTATGGCAATAACCTGATGAACAAAAATCAACATGGATTCAGAAGGGGAAAATCTTGTCTGATCAACCTCCTTATGTTTTCGAAGAAGTGGTAATCCAAGTAGATTGTGATAAGTTCTATGATGTGGTGTACCTTAACTTACAAAAAACAGTTGACAAAATGTTACATTTAGCCCTAAAAGCAGTGAGGATTTCGAGCAAAACCTAGGAACAGATAATAAATTGGTTGAAGGACAGGAATCTGAGATATTTATTCGAGGAGTTAAGTCAGGGTAAGACTGTGTGCTGTGTGATGTGTCCCAGAGATTGAAGTTGGAAACTTCACTATTCCTAATTTACATTATTGACGTTGATTCAGAATCTCAACACAAACCGGTCAAATTCACAGACAATAAAAATCTCAGAAAGGCAATTGAATCTGAAGAGGTGGCTCAGGAACGATAAAATATTTTGATAAGGTATATAACTAAACAGACCAAAGAAATTCAATATAGACAATTGCAAGTACTGCATATATCTAAATGTGAAGTTGAAAGAGATCTAGAGGTCTTTGTTGACTCAATGTTCAGCACCTCCAATCACTGTAGATCAACAATCAACATAGCAAATATTGTCAAAACACAATACATATTGCAAGAAGTCACATTCAAATTGTTTAGTGCTCTGGTCAGACTACATTTTGAATACTATTCTGATCACTGAGAAACAAAGGAGATATTTAATCCCAGGGAGGTGGCTCAGAGAAAGGCCATGTGATTTATCCCTAGCATTGGTGTAATGAGGAAAGGCTGAAGACATGGGATTTCCAGACTTGAAAGGAGGTAACTCAAAGGAGAGCTCAGGGAGGTATTTAAGATAGTAAACAGTATAAAAAAGGTAAATCGAAGATGACTTCAAACAAAACTACGACAAGAGGACATAGGTTCAACCCACCAAAAGGAAAATTTAGGACTGGAATCAGGAAGTTCTTCTTCACACAAGGAACGGACATCTGAGAAGGTAGTGGAAGTGATTACCTGAAGTCATTTAAGCAGCAGCTGGATGCCACGATGGAGGGATGGTAGGCTCTTTATGAGTGGCTAAGTAACAATCAATCAAAAGACCATCTTCATTTTATTGATTTGATGATCTTGTAATTTCAAAACACTTAGTTACTTGGGTCTCAGAAACAGTTTAAAGTGTTGTTCTAGTTAAGTGCTATATTGGTCTTATTCTGTTGAGTTACTTTGCTTCTCTATAAAGTTTGACAACAAAAGCAATTAATAGCTTAGCCTGAAGTAATCACTCTGTCAACTTGATGTTTTACCATCTATCAGAGTGGCCAGGAGAGTACAATGGGGATCCCATGTACATTTGGAGAAGGAGGTGGTGCAGGGGCACACAACACATTTTCTCCACGAAGGAGGGTTATAAATCTGGATCACAGCGGGCGCAGGCCTGCTTGTGGAAACTGCCTTGTTGCGGTGAACATGAATAAAGAGTGCTTGTAGCAGCTCAAATTGTAACACGTGCCTCGTGGTTAGTTTAATGTCGTGTTTATATTATACAGATACACTTCAAATAGAACCATTTCTGGTTGTAGGGACTGCCAATATTCTCTGGAACTCACCAGTTAATATTGCAGGGCAGATTCCTGAGTAACAGGAATAAAACAATTTCTTCTGTGTAAACAATTCTGTTTAAATGTCATCGTGACTTTCATTTTTTGGGTGCCGCAAGTTGCCTCTGTCAGCTTAATGGGAGGAGGGTGCGACATCTCTTGAGATGGTGGTCTGTGTCCAGACGCAATGGTTCTGTTTCATTCACACACCCAGCAGTAGCACTGTAAATGTAGCATCAATGTTCTAAGGAGGTCCAGGCATGGTATTATGAGAGCTCTGTGCAAATGGCACATGCGGAGAGCAACTGCACAAAGACAGGTTGTCGCAGGAAAGATAAAGGTGCGCTGGTACAGAAGACCGTAGCACAGTCAACATTGGAGAAAATTATACAACTCACGTTGTTCACAAACAGCCCACAATGGGCCAAGTTTTCAAAATGTCCACACTCACATTCACCGAGGCTCGACACATGCAGCCCTTCCTCGAGATCCCTGAATATGCTGTTACCATCATTAAAAATTTTTAATAACATTGAACAATATTTTCAGAAATGTGACAAGTTATAATAAATAAATGCTTTCTGGTCTGTGGTTGAATCTTTCTGGATTTTACACAAAAACAGCAATGAAGAAAATTTATGAATCACAGATTTCATTCTAATCTTTATTTATAATAGGTTTCAGGAAAATGTCTCCAACCAGCTCTCACAGAATTTATACGGCATGGAAACTATGTTCCATAGGGGCAAGATGCAAAATAAATTGTGAGCTCTAAGGGGTATTTACTGAAAATAAAGCATTTCACCTAATACAGGATGGAAATTATCCATCAATTACTGCAGGGTTTACATTTAATTTATTTTTTAAAAGTTTAAACTGCTCTCCAGGATTTGTTTAAAAAAAAATCAAAAGAAACTATGAGGTCATTCATTATTAAACTTTAATGAAGTGTAAATAATTATATTTACAGCTTTTCCATAACTCCAGGAACTCAATGCTTTAGCGTGCATAACAGTTGAGGTGTGTAAATAGTCTCACCTCTGACATTGTCAGTACATTTGTATATATATTATAAAAAGAAGCATGAAAATTCTGCATAAAATTGTTCAGTAAAAGGAGCAAATGTAGGAGGAAGAAAAACAAATCTCTCGGGCCAGGCTTCTTTTCCTACACCGTGCTAATGGCTGCCTTTGGAGGAAAATTTAAAAAAAACAAATATAAGGTGCCAGCCGTTCTTTATCTTACCTGGAATAGGATATGCTAAATTCCATGGGCTATGCCCAGGCGCCGGCCATAGAATAAGAAAAATGGCACCAGCAGCTCAATAAAGTGATTACTGGAAACTTCAAAGCTATAAAAACTGCATGGTGAGGGATGTATGCAATACATTATACGATTTAAGACTGAAGGGAGCTAAAAACAGGGAAGGGGAAATAGAGAAAATTGAAAGGCCCTGCTGTATGTGTGCCAGAAATCCAGTACCAGATAAGGCCTTGGGTTGCTAGGGCAACCAAAGTCTGCAGGAGCCAGCATCTAGCTAGCAAACCACAAAATCAACATACGGGTGTGCAAAAATGCTGATATTTGGGGAAATTAATGAATATGGTTTACAGGGATAATAAAAGCATTTTTATTCTGTTTGGTAACGGGTAATATGACAATGTACTGATTGATGGCCGATTTCTTTCGGAATTTTTACTCCTTGGGAGGAGTGAGCTGACTGTGGTGGTCTAGTTTTAAATTTTTAAAAAAGGAAAATAAGAACGATTTTTAACACGTAGTAACATATCTGTAACATGTTAAACTGTTAAAGCCCAGAAATAGTCAGTTCTCCCAGTATGGTGCTGCATTTTGACTTGTGAAGACGCACCTGAATCATTTTTACCCCCCCTTATCAACAACAACAGCTGGTTACATTTACATAGCACCTTTAACATAGAAGCATGACCATGTGTAATCAAAAAATGGACACTGAGCCAAAGAAGGAGATATTAGGAGGGGTGATCAAAGAGGTGGGTCTTAAAGGTGGGGTGGGGGTGAAACATTTAGAATTATTTTTCTATTTACTGAAATTCTCATTCAACTTCCAAAGCTACGTAGATCATTGAAAGCATCCTCTGCTTTAAAGCCCCCCTTATTCCCTAAATCTTGTAGTTTGCTGGATACACAAGTCAATCAGGTTTGGGCTGGCATTCCCCTATCCCCTACCACTGTGGGTACACTTTCCAGCACAAATGCAGGTTAAAGAGTGAAAATTCAAAGAGGGGGAATACAGACCACTAACTCACCAAAATCTCACTGGAAAAAGCATTTCTGCCAGCAACAACAGAGTGAGATTGGGCCCACTGTTTATCCAAGACTCCGATTAAGTGAAGATTTGAAACCATTCCAAAGTCCCCACTGTATTATGAATATGTTTTAAGAGTAAGGCAGGGTGGGGCTGTCCTTTAAGAGCTATTTTCGGAAGCATTTTAATTTCTTTTGCCAATTCTTGTGTACCTTAAGTACCCAGAAATCAGTGCCGTCTTTGTCTTTGCCTATAGGTGACGTAAATCCAGAGCATAAAGTGTTTTCTTCTGGTTTTCTTCTCTTTTGGTGTCAACTAATTCCACCCTCAGGAGCCTGAAACAACAATTGGGAAAATTAAAGGTGAAAAGTGTGGTATAGGAGGAATTCAATTACATCAGACCAGTGAAATATGAATTTTATTTGACTGGTTTCTGCACAGATAAGTGTGATAAGTTCATTGCCAGTGTTTGAAATAGCAGGAAATAAGAAGGAACATTGGAACAGTAATGGGCCATTCAGCTCCTTGAGGCAGTTCCACCATCAACTGGATCATGGCTAAGCTGTATCCTAACTGTATCTACCCACCTTGGTTATTTCATCTTAATACCCTTGACTAACAAAAATCCATCAATTTCAGATTCATGATTTTCAATTGACCAAGCCTCAACAGCTTTTAAAGATAAAAGGTCAATTAGTTCCTTTGCTTATCCTGTCATTTTCATAGAATTATAGAATGGTTACAACACAGAAGGAGGCCATTTGGCCCGTCATGTCCTGCTGGCTCTCTGCAAGAGCATCTCACCCAGTCCCACACCCTGCCTTTATTTTCTGTTTTTGAAAATTTTATTTATAGTTATTTCTCTCTGGAGATTTAAAAAAATGAGTTCATTACACTGAATATTAAAATTGGTTCATTTGAACTTGAATAAAATTCCATGATGAATCTTTTTGCATTCTTAAGTTTTATTTTGTGGGCACCTCTTCTCTGTTGACTGTAATTCTGGAGAAGCAATGTTGTTATCAGAGTCCCAACTTCCAAACTCCCACAGACTTCACACCTGCCGACTCCCTTACTGCTAAACCTGTCTCCCTCTCAGGATAATTTCTCACTAAACTGAATGAGCTTCAAAAGTGCAACATCTCCAAAGTGCGCAGTGGATGGTTTTGAGACATTTAATTGTATTGTATACAAGTAGACCAACCTGCTCCCATGCAAGTTTCACTCCGCATTAGGAGATGGTCCAGTAATGTTCTAAGACACTGCACCACAGCACGCTGGATCATTGGCTCAGTGTTTCCTCATCTGGCAAATCTCTTCCCGAACTCAGTTATCCCATTGGGAGAGGCATAGAGAGAAGGTCAGGAGCTTTTGCAGAGGGAACTATTGAATATCAGAAAGTGAATCATCCTGAGATAGGAACTGCAGAGAATTACAGGGCCAGAGTGATCCCCTGGCTAGTTTCAATTGCCTAAGAGTGTCAGAAAGGAATTTTCAAGATTTTTGACTCCAAATTGGCTTGAGTTTTTAATCGTTTTTTTTGCCTCTCCCCAGAGTTCACTTAGTTTCAGGTGGAATGGAGAGTGCATATATGATTCTACACAAGATATGGCAATTGTGCGGGACAGACTACATAGGTCAGTAGGTCTTTTCCTGTCTGTCATTGTTCATATTGAACAGACTTTGGGAAGCGAGCACAAGAATGGAGTTGTCAAGAGATCTTTAGCTTAAGGAGGGACTTTCACTACCAGTGGGTTTCCGGCAGTTAGTTTCCCACCTACCCCCGCCAGAATGAAGCCATGGTATTTTGAACCACCTGGAATTATTACGGTGCTGCTGGTCCACTCCCCACCTGCAACTGTGTTTCCAGTGCACTGGAGGGTGGTCTCACAGTCGGGAAATTGTCCCAGGGAGGGAGAGCCCTAAATGTTCCTCGTACAGCCCAGAAGACCATTCCTGGTAACACTAAAGAAACACTTATCTGGGGGAGCCCCTTTCACTTCCCATTCTTCAAGCTGGGTTTGGCTAGGCATCGCTCAGACTGAAATTACAATTGCTGTTGGCGTGAGATACGGGCTCATGCCTGTAATTGGCTTTCTGATCTCAGCCATACTATTATAGTGAGGTACCAAGTGCAAGTGAGATGCTTACCCACAGCAAGGAAAATCAAATTCAAGTGTTGGTGACAGTCAGGGAGCAAGTTGTTAATAGGAGGTGTCACAATTGATCCGTTGTGATTTCAGGTTATATTTCACACAAAGGTTGCTCCAAATTATTACAGAATAAATAGTATCTAGTTAGTCAATAATGTTTCTTGTGCTTCAGTGAAAACCTGTATCTTGCTAAAGAGAGACGAGGAATTAATGCTGCCTCCATAAGAACAATAGCTGTAACCAGACTCTCCAAATGCAAATTTGTGTCAAATAAACAGGCTGCATGTCTCTTCATTATGGCAAGTGATCTATTGCAGCAAGTGATTTGTTATCATTTGGGATAACTGGTACTTTGGCTGGACTTTTCATGCAAAATTAAAGAGGTTGCGATAGTCAATCAGTCCAGCTGTGGTATGTGTAGAGATGTGTCATGAGATGTGGCACTGTGCCAAATCACATCTGCATTCTTCCACATTGCTACAAATTGTACAGCGGCTGTGAGAAATTATTAACGTCAAAATGCAAGTGCAAATATAAAACTGCTTAACAAAACGTGATCACGGGACAAGGTGTTGCACCTCCACCCCTAATCACACTAAATAACACTCCACTGGAAGTGGTTAGAAAATTCTGCTATCTTGGGTCCACAGTGACAGACAATCTGTCCCTTAATGCAGAGCTCAATACACGCATAAGGAAAGCAGCTACCACCTTTGGCCGACTCGTGAAATACACATGGGATAACACCAAGCTGGCCCTTAGGATCAAGCTCATGGTTTATAAAGCCTGTGTTCTCAGCATCTTGCTGTATGGCTGTGCAATATGGGTTACTTACAACTACCTGAAAAAGAAGCTCAATAATTTCCATCTTTGCTGTCTCTGGCACATTATGGGTATATCCTGACAGGACAAAATCATAAATGTGGCAGTCCTCTCAAAGGCAGAGCTCCCAAGTATGTTGGCACTAATCAAACAGTGGCGGCTTTGGTGGATCGGACATGTCCGCAGGATGGAAGACGGTAGCATACTCAAAGACCTTCTGTACGGTAAGGTAGCCAGGGCGAGATGACCAGTGGGGCGCCCAAAGCTCCGCTTCAAGGATGCTTGCAAGTGTGACTTGAAGGCCTTAAATGTCAACTATCACACCTGGGAGTCACTAGCTGCTGAAAGAGGGAAATGGCCACACATCCTGTGGAGTGGTGTGCACTACCACAATGGCCAGTTGCTACAGCAACTTGGTAACAGGCACCAATATCAAAAACAACTCATAGCATCATTTGGCAGCTTCACATGCAGCACTTGTGGCAGAACCTGCATCTCAAGGATTGGCCTTCACAGCCATCAGCAAAGGTGCACCAAGAGAAGTCACCCCGACTAAATGGATTGTTTGCTGCGTGTCCATCATCTTTCATAGATGGAAGGATGCCAACCAACCGTAACAAAACCTCCCAAGAATTGTATTCTAAATATTTGCAATTCCTTGTAACACAGAATATATATTTGATGTGAATTTTTTTCCAGCAAGCAATACTATGTGGCAGTTTAATTTTTTCAATCAAAAACATACTGAGCTTGGACATTAATATTTTAACAGGAAAAATGTGTTTTTCCAGCAAAGTTATTTGGATCTCCGGGATGCTCGAGATATTGTAATGATGTAAATTAACAATTGCTTTTGTTAAAAAATACACAACAAGATCAGTCAAATAAACAAAAGTGAAGCTTGAACACAACTGTAGTTTGGTGTAGTCCACAGAAATTCTTGCACAGACACAATGTTCTGGTGTGGGAGGTTAAATAACTGCTTTGGTGGCCCAAGCCTCTGCACTTCACCTGTGGAGACCCAAGTTCAAAATCTAACACACAGGAGGGCAATAAAGGCCGCCAATTCATCATGGTTGCTGAGGGTCACAAGGTGGTGAACCCACAGCAGCCTCAATTTTGTCCCCCAGTGAACATGTGTTTACAATATAAACACAAGATAAATCCCTTCCATGCACTACACCCCAGGGCCTCAGCCCCAGCCTCACCATCACAACCTGCTTAAAAAAATCAAAATTACGTTCAGTTGTATTGCTTCAACTTTGTCTTTCAAATACAAATATCAATCAAAATATTTTTCATCCACTTCATCTCTTCATACTCTTGATGGTGTAGTAATGGAGCAGACCAGCAGAAAGAAATAGTCAGACAGTAAACCAGCACACTGCACAAGATTTCTAATATTATAAACAGCAACAATTAAAGGTTCTCATGGCCTTTGTAAGCTATTGGGGAACCTTACCATCATTTCCGACTCCAAATTCAACTTGTTCACAAAGTTAACATATTTAAATTTAAATTCGTTGTTAGACACATTTTTAAAGTTACAGGCACGACATCTTTCCACCGCCATGGGATATTACCAGCGGAAGGAAACTCCGTGACACGGCTGCCCGCCAACCAATTAATTCATCAATTATTGTCTGCTTCCCACCCCCACTGGCATTTTACCGGCATCAGGAGGGGCCGCTGCCACATGCAGAGACCACCAGTTAAACCTTGGCAGCCTTCCAGCAGTTTCCCGGGGTGGGGGGATCCCTCCATTATGGCCACTCCATGGCCAAGGAGAGACTCCCTCGTGGCTTCAGCCGCCCCTGCACCTATGGTGCTGGAGGGTTCACCCCTCCGACTGCCGGGGACAGCCTGCCTGGCCCTGTCACATTAAATTTAAAAAACTTACTGGCCTTCAAGGACGCCTCAACATGGAGGCGCCCTCTTCATCCTATAGACTCAACAGTGACCACCTCTATCAGTGGTGCTGTCAAGGCTGCTGAGCTGCCAGCCTTTTGATTAGACTGGCAGAAGCTCTGGGAGACAGGCCGCCATTCTTAATTGGACCAGGGTAAGAGGCCACCGGCAGTAAAATGCCGCCCAGGGTCCCGCTGTGCGCTCACGTGGGCCCAGGTCCCACTTTCGGTCCCAGTGAGGGGACAACCCGGACTTTGACAAAATCATGGCCTGTGCGTTAAACCTAGACCAAATTAAAATAAAAGCAAACTCCTGCAGATGCCAGAAATCTGAAATAAAAACAGAAAGTGCTGGAAATACTCAGCACGTCTGGCAGAATCTGTGCTGAGAGAGACACAGTAAACATTTCAGGTCCATGACCTTTTATCAGAATTAGGAAAGGTTAGAAATGTAATAGGTTTTGAGCAAGTGAATGAGGGGCAGGGGGTGGGGAGGTACGGGGGAAAGAAGAACAAAAGGGAAAGTGGGTGATGGGACAGAGGCGGGAGAGATTAAATGGTAAAGATGTCAGGAAATAAGAGGCAAAGGGAGTGGTAATAGTTGTAGTAAAAGACAAAGCATTTGTCCAGAGAGAGTATTAATAGCAGAATAACGAACAGCTCTGTCCGAAAGCAATAACATGAAAAACAAGTTTAAGACTGGCTCCTGAACTTTGATTCTCTCTCCACAGATGCTGCCAGACCAACCAAATTAAAATATATAGATTCATATTTGAATTTTTGCGATTGTTCTAAACACAGCCTGAATGTCTAAATTTACAAATAATCCTTTCATTCCCTTGTGCGATCTCCTGAAAACAGGAGAGGATTCCAGAGTTTGACCCATTTACATTCAACCATCTCCATTTCTTTGAAACTAATTGCAATGTTCTGTCCCTATCGCTGAGTGAGTTTATTCAATGGCTACAGAAGAAGAGTTCCAGTTTCGATCACTGCTCTATGTTGAGTCAGCTAATCCCACATGCAACACCAATATGAGTCCTGCAGTTGGGGTCTGGGGTTTTATTCTGAAGACCAGGGTTCCAGCGGTGGGTCGAAAGGTAGGGGGAGACCCTGCCTTGGCCCTCCGTCAGATCCCCATTGCAATTCCATGATGGGCAGACAATTAACTGCCTGCCGCCAGGCATTCAGTCACTTTAAGGGATGATCTCCCGCCCCCAAAAGCTGCTGGCCAATCGGAAGCCGCCACTTGTAACAGTGGTCACTGCCAGTTTTGCAGGAGGCCCTGCAGTCCCGAGGACGTCAGAGACCCCAGGAGAGGTGAGGGGGTCAAGATCACCGGGGCCATTCAGGCATGCCCTGGCAACAGGGTGGAAGGTGGAGTTAGTGAGGGTAAGGGGGGGTCATCTGTGGGGGGGGGGGGGGGGGGGAGAGAGACAGTTGTTGCTGGGGGGCTTTCTGAGGGTCCTGGATTGCCCCTAAAGGAGGGATCACCTAACCCCGCTAGGAGGCCACCAGGGTTTACCTGGTGGTGTCTCCGTGTGGTGGCGAACCCTCTGCCTTCAATTAAATTGAGGCAGAGGCAGAAAGAGGCCCTTAAGTGGCCATCAATTGGCCTGGGATGGGAAGACCATCCTTGGCCTTCCCTACCTGGTACTAAATTGGAAGGCGATGGGGACTCCGGCCCCCCCACCCCGCTGCCTTCTGATGCACTTTTATGGCCCCCCCGCCTCTGTTCCCATCCCGAGGGGGACTATCAAATTCAGCCCAGGGTCTCCCCA
The DNA here is from genome assembly GCF_036365525.1 of Heterodontus francisci. Taxonomy (NCBI): domain Eukaryota; kingdom Metazoa; phylum Chordata; class Chondrichthyes; order Heterodontiformes; family Heterodontidae; genus Heterodontus; species Heterodontus francisci. The sequence continues at coordinate 57,036,230 of NC_090396.1, read as the reverse complement.
AGAATCGTATTCCTATTCCCATTCATCATCTAGCAATCGTGTGTGTGTGTCTACATGAAGTGGGTACAGTATCGGCTCACTGTGATACCCTCCATGCATTCGCTGTCAAAGTTCACACAAGATTAATGGCCATGTGGGTGATGTATCAGAGTGCACTGCACACCCACAACTCTGTACCAAAGCAAGGAGTTGTATTGGCAGGAGAGGAAGGCTGTGTTGGCAATTACATTGGGACACAATTTTAAAATAAGGGGCAAGCCACTAAGGACAGAGATGAGGAGAAATTTCTTTACTCAGAGGGTTGTGAATCTTTGCAATTCCCTACCCCAGAGGGCTGTGGAAGCTCAGTCACTGCGAATGTTTAAAGCAGAGATTGACAGGTTTCTAAATACAAATGACATAAGGGGATATGAGGATAGAGTGGGAAAAAGGTATTGAAGTGGAAGATCAGCCATGATCATATTAAATGGCGAGGCAGGCACGATGGTCTGAATGGCCTACTCCTGCTCCTATGTTCCTATGTTACTGATGATTTCAAGGACGCCGATATGGGTCTTTCACCAGAGTTATGCTGAACAATCGGGAGAACCTTCTTACAGTATCAGTTGAGACTAAAAATTAAAAAATAAATGCACCATTCCCCAGCCAGAATTCCTCCCCTGCCGCCCCAGGTGAGTTCCACTTGCACCTTTCTAAGTGCCGGTCTGCCTCATCTCACTGGGTGTACTGGCCTCTGACCTTACACTGGGATCCAATGAGGTCAGGAAAGTGGGAATTCCAAGCACCGGCAGTTCCCACATTTGAATCTTCCCCATTTGTGTCACTGTATTTTTAAGGAGTGGGTGAAGGCTCCATCCTTTACAAGGCTGAGCAGGTCCTTGCAGTGTAGGTTAGCACCCGATTATCTTCCTTCCAGCCTATTTCACGGGTAATAGTGGGAGGTTACTGGAATAGACGAGAACTTCAACCCCTGTGGAAATTGTGAAATCCAACTGTGTATAATTCAGTTATCCTTTTGTCCAAATATAAATTTTTCAGATTAATTAAAATAACGACTTGCTTCTTTGATTAAGGAGCGGATATTGGTTGAACGTTGCATAACCAAGTCATTACCTCAAACTAACATAAAAGCAAAATACTGCAGATGCTGAACATCTGAAATAAAAACAAGAAATGCTGGAAATAGGTCTGGCAGCATCTGTTGTCAGAGAAGCAGAGTTAACTTGCAAAAGCCTCAAACTGTTAGGCTGGATGTTTCAGAAATTTGGTTTTGTTTGTTTGCCAATCAAATGGCAAAATAGTGTGTGACAGTATTCATTTTATTTTGCTCGAGACTACAAAGATCTGAAGGAAATGAATTTTCTCAACATAATCATCTCCTACAGAAAGGTCGTGTTACATTATGTAATTAAACCCATGGAAGTTAGTCCTGGAGGCACTGCTATCATTTGGTAAGGGTTGAAATGCAGGTCAATTAATTTGAACAGGATTAAAAGTGCAATCCTTCGAACTACACTCTGAGGTCATCGGTAATAATGCTCAACACAGCTATCAGAAATTCCTCTCTCTGCTATTTTAATTGAGATTTTAACCCATTTATTTTAAACCAAGTAAGGAATGTCATATGAATGCATAAATTGTTCGTATCTCTTATCCAACAGTGGACACGGTGGTCTTATAAAAGAGGAGGGTTTCTTTTCCTTATCATTCAAATTCCACACCCACAACATGAAGATGATTCAACAGATTTTGAGGCAGGACATAAATCCTTTAGAGTACTGGGAAACCTCGATTAACCCTTACTTTGCTAAACCGCCTACATAATAGTCACTACTCTGCAAAAGGTTATTCATTGCATGAATGGTGGTGGACAATTAAACAACTAACTGGAGGAGGCAGCTTCACAAATATCCCCATCCTCAATGAAGGAGGAGCCCAGCATGTCAGTGCAAAAGATAAGGCTAAAACTTTGCAAACATCTTCAGCCAGAAGTGCCAAGTAGATGACCCATCATGTCCTCCTCCTGAGATTCAGTCTTCAAAGAATTCGATTCCATGGTACAGGAAGCCATTCAAGTGGGGGGAGCAAAAAGGAATGTAGTGATAGTAGGGAAGAGTATCGTGAGAGGGATTCACACTGTTCTTTGCAGCACAGAGCGAGAGTCCAGAAGGCTGTGTTGCCTGCCAGGGTTCGGGACATCGGCTCAGGGCTGGAGAGGAACTTACAGTGAGAGGGGGAGGATTCAGTCATCATGGTTCATGTAGGTACCAACAACATAGACAGGACAAGGAAGGAGGTTCTACATAGTCAGTATGAGGAGCGAGGCACCAAATTAAGAAGCAGAACCTCGAAGTTAATAATCTCTGGATTATTACCTCAGCCACTGCAAATTGGCATCGGGTAAATAAGATTAGAGGAATGAATGTGTGGTTCAAAGACTGGTGTGGTAGAAGTGGGATCCGGTTCGTGGGGCACTGGCACCAGTACTGGGTAAAGTGGGGGCTGTACCATTGGGACAGTCTACACCTGAACCGTGCTGGGGCTGGTGTTCTAGCAAGCTGCATAAGTAGGAAAGTAGGTAGGGTTTTAAACTAAATAGTGGGGCCAAGGGATCAAATTTGGGAAGATGTGGTAAATCAAAGAGTAGTGACAAGGCAAGAGAGAAAGTTATTAATATGGAAAATGATAAACAGACGGTGACAGGAAGGGATAGAGAGTATAAATCCAAGAGTACATCAGCAGTCAAGGCTAAAAGCTCTGTATCTGAATGCTCGTAGCATTCAAAACAGATGAACTGATAGCACAAATAGAAATAAATAAGTATGATCTGATAGCCATTACTGAGATATGGATGCAGGACATAGATTGGGACCTGAGTGTTGAAGGGTACATGATATTTAGAAAGGACAGGAAGGTAGGAAAAGGTGAAGGGGTGGCTTTGCTATTAATAATGGTATTAGCACATCAGAGAGGGATGACCCAAGTTCAGGAAACCAGGACGTAGAAGCGGTTTGGGTAGAGATGAGAAATAATAAAGGCAAGAATTCACTCGTGGGAGTGGTGTACAGGGCTCTTAATGGTAACCACACAATAGGACAGAGTATAAAAGAAGAAATAATGGGAGCTTGTCAGAAAGATGCGGCGATAATCAAGGGGGAATTTAATCTACATATAGACTGAAAAAATCAGATCAGCAAAGGTAGCCTAGATGAAGAGGTCATAGAATGTTTACAGGATAGTTTCTTAGAACAGCACGTTCTGGAGCCAACCAGAAAGCAGGATATACTAGACCTGGTATTGTGCAACAAGATAGGATTAATCAATGGCCTCGTAGTGAAGGTGACCCTAGGTAGCAGCAATCATAATATGATTGAATTTTACATTCAGTTTGAGGGAGAGAAGAATGGGTCCAACACTAGTATTTTAAAATTAAATAAGGGCTATTATGAAGGCATAAAAGCAGAGCTAGCTAAAGTGAACTGGCAAATTAGGTTAAGGGATAGATCAATAGAGATGCAGTGGCAGACATTTAAGGGAATATTTCAGAAAACACAGATTTGATACATTCCAACAAGAAAGAAAAATTCCAAGGGGAGGACCCACTATCTGTAGTTAACTAAAAAAAGTTAAAGATAGTATCAAACTTAAAGAAAAAGCATATAATTGCGCAAAGATGGTTGGCAGGTCAGACGATTGGACAGAATACAAAGAACAGCAAAGAATGACTAAAAGATTGATAAGGAGGGAAAAATTAGAGTGCAAGAAAAAGCTAGTTAGAAATATAAAAACAGATAGCAAAAGTTTCTATAGGTATTTAAAAAATAGTTAACAAGGTGAGCATTGGTCCTATAGAAAGTGTGTTTGGGGAATTGATAAGGAAAAATAAGGAGATGGCAGATGAATTGAACAGATATTTTGCACCTGTCTTCACTATAGAGGATACAAGTAACATCCCTGAAATAGCTGTAAATCAAGAAATGGAAGGAAGGGAGGAACTCATGAAAATTACAATCACCAGGGAAGTGGTACTGAGAAAATTGTTGGAGCTGAGGGCTGACAGGTCCCCGGGTCCTAATGAACTTCATCCTTGGGTCCTAAAAGAAGTGGCTAGTGAAATAGTTAATGCATTAGTTTTAATTTTCCAAAATTCCCTAGATTCGGCGAAGGTTCCACTAGGTTGGAAATAGTGAACGTAACTCTTTTATTCAAAAAGGGAGGGAAACAGAAAGCAGGAAACTACAAGCTTAACATCTGTCATAGGAAAAATGTTAGGAAGTACTATTAAAGATGTTATAGAAGGGCACTTAGAAAAATTTGAAGGTAATCAGGCAGAGTCAACATGGTTTTATGAAAGGGAAATCATGTTTAACCAATGTATTGGAGGAGTTCTTTGAAGAAGTAACATGAGCTGTGGATAATGAGGAACCTGTGATGTACTGTACTTAGATTTCCAGAAAGCATTTGATAAGGTGCCACATCAAAGGTTATTGTGGAAAATAAAAGCTCATGGTGTAGGGGGTAACATAGAAGATGATTGGCAAGCTAACAAGAAAGAGAGAGTAGGCATAAATGGGTCATTTTATGGTTGGCAAGATGTAACGAGTGGTGTGCCACAGGGATCAGTGCTAGGGCCTCAACATTTTACAATTAATATAACTGACTTGGATGAAGGGACCAAAGTATGGTTGCTAAATTTGCTGATGACACAGAGATAGGTAGGAAAGCAACTTGTGAAGAGGACATAAGGGGGCTACAAAGGAATATAGATAGGTTAAGTAAGTGAACAAAGATCTGGCAAATGGAATATAATGTGGGAAAATGTGAAATTGTCCATTTTGGCAGGAAGAATAAAAAAGAAGCATATTATCTAAGTGGTGAGAGATTGCAGAGCTCTGAGGTGCAGAGGGATCTGGATGCCCTAGTGCATGAATCGCAGAAAGTTAGTATGCAGGTTCAGCATGTAATTAGGAAAGCTAATAGAATGTTATTGTTTACTGCGAGGGAATTGAATACAAAAGTAGGGAGGTATTGTCATGCAGGCCCCCATCTGCCGAGAATAAGGCACACATTATTTCGCCACATGAACATTAAAACTTAAAAATGCTGCTGGGAAGGAAAGAGGGCGTATCACAAGGAATTGCCAGGTCCTTTGCTGAAAATACCTTTTTTGCATACTAGCAGACAGTGCTGGAACAAAGGACCAGTCCCTGCTTCCCCAGTACACAGAAGACCTGGTCAGACCAGTTTAGTCACATGACTAACTGGCAGTTGGAGATTTTGGAATTTGAACTTGCCACAGAGTTTTAAAACTCAGAAAGCTGTTTGCTCCTGGACTGAAAAGACCTCTCTTCTGTCTGCTCCCATTTCTTTCTCACGGAACTGAAGACCCATTGAAGCCACATGAACCCCAAGAGAGAAAAGTCTACAGTGAACAAGGTTTAAGAAGAATACTGGGCCCCAACAATAAGCAAGACTACCTACAAAAGGACTACAGTGAGCTCAAAGCACAGTAACAAGAAACTCTTCTGATATTGCCTCAAAGCCCTCTACTTATTTTTTCTTCTGCTCTTTTCTGTCTCTATTTGCATGTGCATAGTGCATATGCATGCCAGCGTGGGGCATGGCGTGTATCCGTAGGCATTAACCTAATTAGAATTTGTTTGTTTTAATAAATTTCACTTTTCTTCTTTAAACCTAAGAAAGCTTGTTTATGCTGATTTCTTTGCCTTATTATTGGAAAGTGGTGAACAAGGATTCACCAATGGGGAGCTCAAAACACGGTGTGTTTAAAATTATGCTTCAGTTATACAGGGCAGTGGTAAGACCACATCTGGAGTACTGTGTACAGTATTGGTCTCCTTATTTAAGGAAGGATGTAAATGCGTTGGAAGCAGTTCAGAGAAGGTTTACTCGGCCAAACCTGGAATGGGTGGGTTGTCTGATGAGGAAAGCTTGGACAGGCTGGGCTTGTGTCCGCTGGAGTTTAGAAGAGTAAGAGGTGACTTGATTGAAACATATAAGATTCTGAGGAATCTTGACAGGGTGGATGTGGAAAAGGATGTTTCCCCTTGTGGGAGAATCTAGAACTAGAGGTCACTGTTTAAAAATAAGGGGTTGCCCATTTAAGACAAAGATGAGAAATTCTTTCTCTCAGAGGGTTGTGAGTCTTTGGAACTCTCTTCTTCAAAAGGCAGTGGAAGCAGAGTCTTTAAATATTTTTAGGCAGAGGTAAATAGATTCTTGATAAACAAGGGGGTGAAATGTTATCGGGGTAGGTGGAAATGTGGAGTCGAGGTTACAATCAGATCAGCCATGATTGATGGAGCAGGCTCGAGGGACCGAGTGGCCTGCTCCTGCTCCAATTCATATGTACATATGTATATTCGTATTCACTCCGCATGATATCAAGAAACATCTGAATGCACCGGATACAATAAAAGCATGGGCCCTGACAACATTTCGGCAATAGTACTGAAGACTTGTGCTCCTGAACTTGCCGCGCCCCTAGCCAAGTTGTTCCAGTACATCTACAAGTCTGGCATCTACCCAGCAACGTGGAAAATTGCCCAGCTATGTCATGTCCACAAAAAGCAGGACAAATCCAATTGTCCAACACCCGCCCCATCAGTCTACTCTCGATCATCAACAAAGTGATGGAGGGTGTTGTCGACGATTGAATACGGCGTCAGATGACTGGTGAAATACTTAAAGCCCTGTGATCCCTGCCATTATTGAAGCCGTTGTTGTCGTAACTTCTGGAACCCAACATCACGGGGCAGGGTTCCCCTTGTCCTCACTTCTCATCCCACCAGCCTCCATATCCAAAGGATCAGCCTCCGCAATTTTCCCCACCTCCAGCGTGATGCCACTACCAGTCGCATCTTCCCCTCCCTTCCCCTGTCAGCGTTCCGAAGGGATCGTTCCCTCCGCGACACCCTGGTCCACTCCTCCATTACCCCCACCACCTCGTCCCCGTCCCAGGGCACCTTCCCCTGCAATCGCAGGAGGTGTAATACCTGCCCATTCACCTCCCCTCTCCTCACTATCCCAGGCCCCAAACACTCCTTTCAGGTGAAGCAGCGATTTACTTGTACTTCTTTCAATGTAGTATACTGTATTCGCTGCTCACAGTGTGGTCTCCTCTACATTGGGGAGACCAAGCGCAGACTGGGTGACCGCTTTGCGGAACATCTCCGCTCAGTCCGCAAGCAGGACCCTGAACTTCCGGTTGCTTGCCATTTCAACACTCCCCCCTGCTCTCATGCTCACATCTCTGTCCTGGGATTGCTGCAGTGTTCCAGTGAACATCAACGCAAGCTCGAGGAACAGCATCTCATCTACCGATTAGGCACACTACAGCCTGCCGGACTGAACATTGAGTTCAATAATTTCAGAGCATGACAGCCCCCATTTTACTTTCATTTTTAGTTATTTTTTCTTCCTTTTTTTTTTACATTCTTTTTTTACATTTTTTACTATCTTTTTTTGCATTTATTTCATTTCATCTTAGTTTGTTCAGTTTGCTTACCCACTGTTTTTTTCAGGGTTTTTTTCAGGTTTGCACTTGCTGCTGTTCAATATTCAGTGTATTCACACCTAATCTGTACTAATGCTTTGTCTTTCAACACACCATTAACATATTGTTTGCCTTTGCTCCGTGACCTTTTGGTCAGCTATGTGGCCTGGTCCAATCTGCACCTTCTCCTTTGTTATCTCTTGCCCCACCCCCACCTCACTTGCTTATAATCTGTGACTTTTCTAATATTTGTCAGTTCCGAAGAAGGGTCACTGACCCGAAACGTTGACTCTGCTTCTCTTTCCACAGATGCTGCCAGACCTGCTGAGTGATTCCAGCGTTTCTTGTTTTTGTTTCAGATTTCCAGCATCCGCAGTATTTTGCTTTTATTTTAATGTAAGTCCCACCTCCAGGCTGCAGATATTTGCTCTGTAGCATAATAATCTTGCAGCTCGTCTGTGGTGCTTGGCTATGGACCTCATACTCTGTCCTACTTCATAAGTCCTAATGGAGAGGCTTTGTGGCGTGAAGCAATTTATGCCAGTTTTCCTCACCCTTTCCTTCCTCAGCTGTTTCAAGGTAGCCCTGATTGCAAATGGCAGTATTTGTGTTTGAAAATCTAAATGCCAGGCAGCACTCAGCTCCCAACTGCTCCTGAAAACTCGGCCTGACTGTCAGGCCATATATATTAATTATATTTTATTTAGAGACTCACTTCTCAAAAATGTAACATTGAATATTCTAGTCTTATACCAATATTAGTAAATATTAATTGTACACATTCAGGGAGCGAGAATCATTCTGAAACAGTATTACCATTTTGTTTGAATGGGCTCCAAAAAGCACAATCAATACATTAGACTTGATATAACCTTCGAAATTTCTGTTGCTTTTTTTTTTAATCAACCACAAGACAGGTTAAGGTGAAGAAGGCTTCTCAATCCATTTGATTTCATCTTTCCAGAATACCTACCCTACCATTTTGCAGTCAGTAGTTCTTTCTCAAATGGTAAGAGATTGGGAACCATGGAGGAGCAAAGGGATTAAGGCATCCATTTACACAATCACTAAAAGCATCACTAGCAAGGCACCCATTAATTGCCCTTGAGAAGGTGGTAGTGAGCTGCCTTCTTGAATGCAACAGTGTGGTTTGCTCGGCCATTTCAGAGTCATTGCAGTAGGACTGGAGTCATGTATAGGCCAAATTAGGTAAGGGCGTCAGATTTCCTGCCCTAAAGAACATTAATGAACCAGATGGGTTTTTACAACAATCTGGTAATTTTGTGGTCATCATTATTGATTACCTTTGTATTTCCAAGTTAAGTAACTGAATTTAAATTCCCCAATTGCTGTGGTGAGATTTGAATTCATGTATGGAGATCATTAGTCCAGGCTTCTAAATTATGAGTCCAGTAACTCAGCCATTATGCTGCCATACAATAAGTATGCAAAAAGATTAATGGAGTGTTGGCCTTTATCCCAAGGCATTTGGAATACAAAAGTGAGGAAGTGATGCTTCAATTGGTCAGAGCCTTGATCAGACTCCATCTGGAATACCACATTCAGTCTTGGGCACCAAACCTCAGGAAATATATATTGGTCTTGGAGGGTCTTCAGTGCAGATCAAGCAGAATGATAGCAGCTCTTAAAGGATTAAATTACAATGGTACGTTACATAAACATAGGTTTAGAAGGTTGAAAGGTGATCTTATTGAGATCTTTAAAATGATTAAGGGATCCAATAGGGCAGATACAGCGAAGCTATTCCTCTGAGTGAGGAATCCAGAACAAGGGCCCATAATCTCAAAATGAGGAGTGAAATCAGGAAGTACTTTTTCACACAAAAGGTAATAGAGGTAGGAATTTCTTCCACAAAAGGCTGTATATCTGGGCTCAATTGAAATCGTAAAGATTTAAACTGCTAGATTTTGTTAAGTAAGAGTGTCAAAGGATATGGAGCAATGGTGAGTAATTGGAGTTGAGGTAAGGAGCAGAGCGGAGAGCAGCAGACCTGAGGGGAGAACGCTGAGCGAGAGAAGAGGATAAATAGAGCCTGAGGATCGCGGCCTAGTCACTTACCTTCTGGGAGTGGAGCGGAGAGGAGCGGATCTTCAGGGAGAACGCCAAGCAAGAGGAGAGGATAAATAGAGCCCGAGGATCACGGCCTAGTCACTTACCTTCCGGGAGCGGAGCGGACCTGCGGGGAGAATGCCAAGCAAGAGAAGAGGAAAAATAGAGCCCGAGGATCGTGGCCTAGACACTTACCTTCTGGGAGCTGAGCAGCGAGCAGTCCAGGCGTGCTGGAGTTTTGAGAAAAAGAATAAAAAACGCCAACAGTGACAACACAGGAAAGCTGCAAGGTGATTGGTTGGTGAGTAACTGCTGTTAGGGAATAACTCTAAATAGTTGGGTAAGTAACTAAAAAGTAAAGAGAAATTAAGTAAATTAAGGCTAAAGCCCTCCCTCCTGCACCATCTCCTCAGCCACGCATTCATCTGCTCTATCCTCCTATTCCTTTACTCACTAGCACGTGGCACCGGGAGTAATCCAGAGATTACAACCTTTGAGGTCCTGCTTTTTAATCTGCTACCTAGCTCCCTAAATTCTTGTTGCAGGACTTCATCCCTCTTTCTACCTATGTCAGCAGCATGGAGTGCTCCTCCTGTGCAATGTGGGAAGTCAGGGACACTTCCAGTGTCCAGGGCGAACACGTGTGCAGGAAGTGTCTCCAGCTGCAGCTACTCCAAATCCACATTTCGGATCTGGAGCAGCAGCTGGGGACACTGTGGAGCATCCGTGAGGCTGAGATCATCGTGGATAGCATGTACAGGGAGGTGGTCACACCATAGGTAAAGACTGCTCCGGCAGAAAGGGAATGGGTGACCACCAGGCAGAGTAGAAGAACTAGGCAGGGAGTGCAGGAGTCCCCTGGGTCCATCTCCCTATTTAACAGATTTTCCACTTTGGATACTGTTGGGGGAGATAGCTTCTCAGGGGAATGCAGCAAGAGCCAAGTCTGTGGCACCACCGTTGGCTCAGCTGTACAAGAGGGGAGGAAAAGGAGTGGGGGAGCTATAGGGTTAGGAGATTCTGTCGTAAGGGGCACAGATAGGCATTTCTGTGGCCACAAACGTGACTCCAGGATGGTACGTTGCCTCCCTGGTGCTAGGGTCAAGGATGCCATGGAGCGGCTGCAGGACATTCTGAAGGGGGAGGGTGAACAGTCAGGGATCGTGGTAGACATTGGTACCAACAACATAGGTAGAAAGAGGGATGAAGCCCTGCAACAAGAACTTAGGGAGCTAGGTAGCAGATTAAAAAGCAGGACCTCAAAGGTTGCAATCTCTGGATTACTCCCGGTGCCACCTGCTAGTGAGTAAAGGAATAGGAGGATAGAGCAGATGAATATGTGGCTGCGGAGATGGTGCAGGAGAGAGGGCTTTAGTTTCCTGGATCACCGGGTCTGTTTCTGGCAAAGGTGGGACCTGTACAAGTTGGACGGGTTGCAGCTGAACCGGAACGGGACCAACATCCTTGCTGGGAGGTTTGCTAGTGCTGTTGGGGTGGGGTTTAAATTAATTTGGCAGGGAGGTGGGATACAGAGTGGAGGTACAGTAGGGGGTGATGCACAGTCAAATATAGAAGAGAAACTGAGTCAGTCTGGAAGGCAGAGCAAATATAGGCCTGTTAAGGCACAAGTGAATAATGCAAGGCTGGATTGCATCTATTTTAACGCAATGAGTCATAAAAGTAAGGTGGGTGAATTGAGGGTGTTGATTAACACATGGGAATATGATATTATTGTTATCACAAAGACATGGTTGAGGGAGGGGCAGGATGGGCAGCTCAATATTCCAGGGTATAGAATCTTCAGGTGTTACAGGGGAGGGTGTAAAAGAGGAGGTGGAATTGCACTGTTGATCAAGGAGTCAATTACTGCAGTGAGGTTCCTCAAATGAGACCATATGGGTAGAACTTAAAAACAAAAAGTGGGCAATCACTTGGCTGGGAGTGTACTACCGGCCTCCAAACAGTCAGGGAAAGATAGAGGAGCAGATATGTAGGCAAAACTCAGAGAGGTGCAAAAATAATAGGGTAATAATAGTAGGGGATTTCAACTTCTCCTATATCAACTGGGATAGTCTTAGTGCAAAAGGCTTAAAGGGGGTGGAATTCTTAAAATGCATACAGGAGAGCTTTCTGAGCCAGTACGTAGAAAGTCCTACAGAAGAAGGATTGGTACTGGACCTCATCCCAGGGAATGAAGCCAGACAAGTGGTAGAAGTGTCAGTGGGGGAGCATTTCGGGGATAGTGACCATAACTCTGTAAGATTTAAGGCAGTTATGGAAAAGGACAAAGATGGACCGGAAATAAAGGTACTGAATTGGGGGAAGGCCGATTTCAATATGATGAAACAGGATCTGGCCAAAGTGGACTGGGAGCAGCTACTTGTAGGAAAGTCTACATCAGACCAGTGGGAGTCATTCAAAGAGGAAATAGTGAGAGTTCAGGGCCAACATGTTCCCGTTAAGGTGAAGGGTAAGACCAACAAGTCCAGGGAACCCTGGATGTCAAAGGATATAGAGGTTTGGATAAGGTAAAAAAAAAGGAGGCTTATGGCAGATTCAGAGTGTTGAAAACAGAGGAGGCACTAGCAGAGTACAGAAAGTGTAAGGGGGTACTTAAAATGTAATTAGGAGAATGAAGAGGGGACATGAAAAAACAGTGGCGGGCAAAATAAAGGAAAATCCCAAGGTATTTTATAAGTATGTTAAGGGCAAGAGGATAACCAGGGAAAGAGTAGGGCCCATTAGGGACCAAAGTGGCAATTTGTGTGTGGAGCCAGAGGACATAGGTGAGGTTTTAAATGATTACTTTTCATCTGTGTTCACTATGGAGAAGGACGATGTAGGTGTAGAGATCAGGGAGGGAGACTGTGATATACTTGAACATATTAGTATTGAAAGGGAGGAAGTATTAGCTGTTTTAGTGGGCTTAAAAGTGGATAAATCCCCAGGCCCAGATGAGATGTATCCCAGGCTGTTATGTGAGGCAAGGGAGGAGATAGCAGGGGCTCTGAGACAGATTTTCAAATCCTTTCTGGCCACAGGAGAGGTACCAGAGGACTGGAGGACAGTGAATGTGGTACCATTATTTAAGAAGGGTAGCAGGGATAAACTAGGTAATTACAGGCTGGTGAGTCCAACATCAGTGGCAGGGAAACTCTTGGAAAAAATTCTGAAGGACAGAATTAATCTCCACTCGGAGAGGCAGGGATTAATCAGGGATAGTCAGCATGGCTTTATCAGGGGGAGATCGTGTCTAACCAGCTTGATTGAATTTTTCGAGGCAGTGACTAGATGTCTAGATGAGGGTAAAGCAGTTGATGTAGTCTACATGGACTTCAGTAAGGCTTTTCATAAGGTCCCGCATGGGAGATTGGTTAAGAAGGTAAGAGCCCATGGGATCCAGGGCAATTTGGCAAATTGGATCCAAAATTGGCTTAGTGGCAGGAGGCCTGTGACCAGTGGTGTACCGCAGGAATCAGTGCTGGGACCCTCACTGTTTGTAGTGTACATTAATGATTTAGATGTGAATATAGGAGGTATGATCAGTAAGTTCGCAGATGACATGAAAATTGGTGGTGTCGTAAATAGTGAGAAGGAAAGCCTTAGATTACAGGACGATATAGATGGGCTGGTAAGATGGGCAGAGCAGTGGCAAATGGAATTTAATCCTGAGAAGTGTGAGGTGATGCATTTTGGGAGGACTAACAAGGAAAGGGAATATACAATGGATGGTCGGACCCTGGGAAGTCCAGAAGGTCAGAGGGACCTTGGTATACTTGTCCATAGATCACTGAAGGCAGCAGCACAGGTAGATAAGATGGTTAGGAAGGCATATGGGATATTTGCCTTTATTAGCCGAGGCATAGAATATAAGAGCAGGGAGGTTATGATGGAGCCGTATAAATTGCTAGTTAGGCCACAGCTGGAGAACTGTGTACTGTTCTGAGCACCACACAATAGGAAGGATGTGATTGCACTAGAGAGGGTACAGTGGAGATTCACCAGGATTTTGCCTGGGCTGGAGCATTTCAGCTATGAAGAGAGACTGGATAGGCTAGGGTTGTTTTCCTTAGAGCAGAGAAGACTGAGGGGGGACCTGATTGAGGTATACAAAATTATGAGGGGCATTGATAGGTTAGATAGGAAGAAACCTTTTCTGTTAGTGGAAGGGTCAATAACCAGGGTGCGTAGATTTAAGGTAAGGGGCAGGAGATTTAGAGGGGATTTGAGGAAAAAAATTTTCAACCAGAGGGTGTAGTATTACGAAGTATTTAGATGAGCACTCGAAACGCCATTGCATACAAGGCTACGGGCCAAGTGCTGGAAAATGGGATTAGAATAGTTAGGTGCTTGATGGCTGACACAGACACGATGGGCCGAAGGGCCTGTTTCTGTGCTGTATAGCTCTATGACTCTATATTCCAATGCCTGACAAAGCCCATGATCGTCAGTTTGCCATTCTACCGAAGAAGTTTCAGCCCATTAGGCCCAGGACATTTCAGGTTCATGGGCCTGAAATGGATTTGTCAAAGTTTGGAAGCTAAGTTTTGGGACCTTCCTACATTAAATTGGTGCCAACTTCATGACAATCCCACTTCTGCAGTACGTTCTGCCTTCTCAATCGTAATCATCTGTCATCTGCCTTAGTCCAGTACCCTAAAGGAAAAGGAAACACGAGCTGCAAAGAAATCTCCTACAGTTCATCTCAAACTGCACCAACTGACATTACCAGCCCCAGTTTTCCATAGCACCATTCAGATTCGCATACTTCATAACTTTCCATAAATTTTCTTCAACGATTCCACTTTACCAGGCTGTTGCTTTATGGAACTCCCTGGAGTCAGCTAAAGTTCCTCTAAAAACACTTAAAAAAAGGTAAAACACAAAAATTTCATTTTTCTGTGTGGGCCTGCAATCATCAAAACTAGATTGATATCAGAGGTGATGGGGTATGATGGACTATCGCTTCTGGAACATTTCACAATCAGAGGTAGTCTTCAATCTTTCATGTACACCCAGTTCAAGACATCAGCTTATTTAGGTCTTGTAACCCACACATGAAGTACTTCAAGGTTTATCAACATTAGAAATGGTGAGGCTTTTGTCACTCAAAATACTGTGCATTTAGAGGTACATCTAACCTTGTTAAATATGTCTTTTAAAGAAATATGTCCTCAATTGTGGATGATCAGTGTAGTTTGGACTTACTCTGCCAAGGACAAGAGGCCAAGGGATTCACAGATATTTTTCAAAAAAATATTGCTGGCTCTAGCAGTTCTTTGGGCAGGCTTGAAATTTTCATAACACTTCTCAATAATGTCATTGAAAACTGCTAAGTAGAAGCAATTAGTTCTGTAACGCTCCAAGTAAGAATGAACACCTTACAAGACTATCAACCATTTTTGTAGCAATGGATACAATTCAGAAAATGGTATTAAATATGAGGCAGTAAGCAAACCAGCAACACATGGAAATTAAATACATCCCCCCCATAAGTTGCAAAGAAATTCCTGGTGCAGAAAGTTTGGGAATGGGACAACCTTTTGCCATTGAATGTACTTCTGTCATAGTTACCTTTTCTTTTAAACTAGAGGGACAGCTTGAGGTAAATATTCTTAATAAATGAATAAAACTGATGCATAATAAATAGAATGTCTAGCATGGAACAAGGTGCTTCACTTGACACAGTGCTATTACCGTTAATAACTGATTCAGTATATTTCAGGTGCTAGCTCCGTTCAAATGGAAGGCAAATGGGGGCAACTATGTTCCCCAAGGGAGACAACACAAACAGGCATTGTTGCTATGCAGTCCTGTCCATTAGGACAGGATTGGGTATGGGCTCTTTTAAAAGAATTGTCAAAGTGAAACTAACAGCTAATGCAGTCTTAAGTCTGAAAAACTGGAAAAATACCAAAAAAGAGCTGATTATTTCCTTACTATCGCAGAAGTTCTAATAGACTTTATTTTTCAGGCGAGAGGGAGGCTATATTTCCTAAAAAATAATAAAACTTTAGAGGACATTTCGGTGCAGGATTTGATTACTTCTCATTATTTTGCATTGGTCTTCACTATTGAGGATACAAGTAATATCCCAGTATTAGCTGTAAGTCAGGAAATGGAAGGGAAGGAGGAACTCAAAAAACATTACAATCACCAGGGAAGTGGTACTGAACAAATTGTTGGAGCTGCAGGCTGACAAGTCCTCGGGTCCTGATGGACTTCATCCTTGGGTGTTAAAAGAAGTGGCTAGTGAGATAGGCAATGCATTAGTTTTAATTTTCCAAAATTCCCTAGATTCGAGGAAGGTTCTGTTAGATTGGAAAATAGCAAATGTAACTCCTTTATTCAAAAAGGGAGGGAGACAGAAAGCAGGAAACTACAGGCCAGTTAGCTTAACATCTGTCTTAGGGAAAATATTAGAAGCTACTATTAAAGATGTTATAGCAGGGCATTTAGAAAAATTCAAGGTAATCAGGCAGAGTCAATATTGTTTATTGGCTAGCTAACAGGAAACAGAGAGTAGGCATAAATGGGTCATTTTCTGGTTGGCGAGATGTAACGAGTGGTGTGCCACAGGGATGTGTGCTGGGGCCTCAACATTTTACAATTTATATAAATGACATAGATGAAGGGACCAAAGGTTTGGTTGCTAAATTTGCTGATGACACAAAGATAGGTAGGAAAGTAAGTTGTGAAGAGGACATAGGGGGGCTACAAGGAATATAAATAGGTTAGGTGAGTGGGCAAAGACCTGGCAAATGGACTATAATGTGGGAATATGTGAAATTGTCGACTTTGGCAGGAAGAATGAAACAGAAGCATAGTAGCTAAATGGTGAGAGATTGCAGAGCTCTGAGATGCAGAGGGATCTGGGTGTCCTAGTGCATGAATTGCAAAAGGTTAGTATGCAGGTACAGCATGTAATTAGGAAAGCTAATGGAATGCTTTTATTTATCGCAAGGGGAATTGAATACAAAAGTAAGAAGGTTATGCTTCAGCTATACAGGGCATTGGTGAGACCACATCTGGAGTACTATGTACAGTACTGTTCTCCTTATTTAAGGAAGGATGTAAATGCGTTGGAGGCAGTGCGGAGAAGGTTTACTGGACTAATACCTGGAATGGGCAGGCTGTCTTACGAGGAAAGATTGAACAGGCTAGGCTTGTATCTGCTGGAATTTAGAAGAGTAAGAGGCGACTTGATTGAAACATACAAGATCCTGAGGGGTCTTGACAGGGTGGATGTGGAAAGGATGTTTCGTTTGTGGGAGAATCTAGAACTAAGGGCCACTGTTTAAAAATAATGGGTCGCCCATTTAAGACAGAGATGAGGAGAAATATTTTCTGTCAGAGGGTTGTGAGTCTTTGGAATTCTCTTCCTCAAAAGACGGTGGAAGCAGAGTCTTTGAATATTTTTAAGGCAGAGGTAGATAGATTCTAGATAAGCAAAAGTTATCTGGGGTAGGTGGAAATGTGGAGTAATTAGTTCAGCCATGAACTTATTGAATGCCGGAGCAGGCTCAAAGGGCCGAGTGGCCTACTCCTGCTCCTAATTCGTATGTATGTTCGTATGTATTATTTAGTCCTCCTTGAGGCAGCCAAGGACCTGCTGAAAATCCATATTAAAGTGCAGAGAAGGGGATCAGATTGCATGGTGCTTTGGCAAAGGGAAACTTTGCCACTGCAATGTGTTACCCATTTAATATTGCGGTACAATTTAATTGGGAAGGGAAGACACATTAACATCAAATTTAAATTACAAAATAATTGTTTTCTCTCTTTTTTCTACAAGCCCTGCCAAACTCTAATGACTATAATTTTCATATCCAGTCAGTTCCAGATCAACACCATACCTGATCCAGGCATAATTCAGATCCAAGCATAAAATTACAAAGGTCCAAACCACTTCCCATTCAATCCCAGTGTATAGAATTCCTGATCCAAGCATAACACTTAAATACAAAATCCTCATCCAAGTATAAAATATTCTCCCAATTATCCATTCTTTAATGCTGAGCACACAGAATATGGTCAGTTCACTGCCAGGATTCACCTGCAGGCAGCTGCACATTTTTCATACTTAATCCTTTTTGTTGGAAGTTCAAGGTTTTTGGTAAGTTTTCAGTTGTTTCGTTTAGACTGAATTACTGAACGAGTGATTCTCTAGGCCCTTATTTGCAAATTGACTATTTTTACCCATGCTCTGTAGCACTTCTGGTCCAACTATAATTTTTTTGGCAAATTAGTTACACGTATGTTTAGATTCACTGTATTTGGCTTTTCTTGGGTCATAGACTGTGATTAGATTTAAGATGTGAAGCATCAATGCAAGCTGTACAGAGATTGTTTTCAATACCTCCTCGCCATTCATGGACAACTATGAGAGTAACTGGAAAGTCCACTCTCTAACCAGCTTGAATAATTTTTGGGATGAGATAAGCACTTACAGTACTAGTTAAGTTATGTAGAATTCAACTCTTCTAAGTTACATCTTATATTCAAATGATAACAGGATTGTAAATATTTATTTTTGGTAATATATGACATTTCTTGGCATTTCTTCGCAAACAAAGATTTTAGGAAGGTTGTAGTCATCGGTTGCAGGCCCACTGGTGGCTAGTCAGGCCTATCCGTGACCAGCACATTCTCCCACAGCGGGTGAAAGTGAAGGTGTAGTTGCTGCTGGGAGCAAATGGATCTATCCTTCTCCTCCTTTTCTCTTTCATGCTGGTTCTTCGCTCAGTCTCAAAGGTGTCTGTAGCCCTCCTGATGTAGCATCTCCAGGCATCACGATCTTTGGCGATGGTCGATGTGACACACAGAGTGGGGCTTCTTCAGGGAGTGCTTGAAATGTTTGCATGGGGCCCTGCTGTTCCGTTTACCTGTGGTCAGCTCTCCATACAACATGATCTTGGGCAGGTGACTGTCGTCCATCAGGGCACTGTTACCCGCACAACGAAGTTGTCTTTGCAGGAGGATGGCCTCCATGCTGGTGATGTTGGCTGTTTCCAGGACTTCAATGTTTGTGATGCGATCCTGCCAGCGAATCTTGAGGATACTGCAGAGGCAGCGCTGATGGAAGCACTCGAGAAGGCGTACATGATGGCGGTATAGGACCCATACTTGGCGCCATACAGAAGGGTGGTGAGGACTAGGGTTTTGTACACTTTGAGTTTGGTCGGTGCTCTGAGGCTGTGGTTGCTTCACACTCGTTTGTAGTCTGCCAAATGTACTGTTTGCTTTTGAAAGCCTATTGTCCACTTCCTTTTTTATGGTGGCATCAAACGAGATGATGCTCCCCAAAAAGGTAAATTGCCTGACGGCATTCAGCTTGCTTCCTTCGAAGACAATGCTTGGTGGTCTATATTCTTCTTGGTGTGCAGGCTGATACAAGACTTCAGTTTTCTTTAAACTGATTTTTAGGCCGAAGGGTTGTGCGGCCTCAGAAAAACATTTTGTTATAGTGTGCAGGTCTGACTGACTGGGCCAGGAGAGCACAGTCATTGGCGAAAAGAATATATGACACTTACCACAAACATAAACTTCGATTTAGATTAAAACTAAACACTTGGTGGATGGCATTGACTTATACTTTTGTCTGTGTTGCTATACTTCTGTATGTTTAATCAGTACAATCACAAGACAGGTTAAGACGAAGAAGGCCAGTTTTAACAAGGAAAAGCAAACATGAGAAACATATCAGTTAAAGGAGATAACTGGACGCAGGACATGCATTATACGACAACTGTCTCTGTTTTAGTATAATACCAATATTTAATCAATTTAATTCTCTATTAAAAAGTGCCAGAAAGCCAAGTTTAGTTTGGTATTGAATTCTTTAAATATGCCATGGTACAATAAGGGCTAAAAGGCGCATTCACACATGGCACAGATGCCCCAGCTTAACTTGATGCAACAGAGGATCAATTCAATGGTATTTGACTAGTTAATTTGAGAGGGAAGTCATTCAGTTCAAACACAAACATGCTGAGCTGGTAGGCCTCTCTGTCAGGAGGGTAGATTCAGATGTGAGTTGCGGGGCCGGGATGAAGCCAGGGAGTCGATCCCAGCCGACGGGGCCTAAAAATCAAGCCCTAGGTAGTTTTCAGTCTGCAAATTCCAGTCTCCCCACCCCGACCCCCAACCTCCAGTTATTTTCCTGATAACCATCCTGTATCCATTCATGGCCCATTTGGGGTATAACTCCTGCCCTTACACTATTTGCCCTCTCCCCTCCATATATGAAACATTGCAGACTGTATTTACACAGCCTGCATGCCTTTCCCTATGTAAATTGAACTAACCCTGGAGTTAATGCTAATTGTGCTGGTAGCATATAAAGAACACTGCTGATTAAACCTGGTTCCTGATGAGCAGAGAACTTGACAATGAAAGTTGTATATCACTGTGGTAATTGCAGGATTCATTATGAAATATTTCAACACAAAAATCAATTCCTCTAATTATAGATCAAGGATGATCTTCAGAACAATTTCTCAAAATGAATTGATCTGTACTGATTTGGTTTCAGAATCTTACAACACAGTTGGAGGCGATTGGCCCATCTGTGCTGGCACTTTGAAAGAGCTATCTAATTAGTCCCACTACCCTCCTATTTAAACATGGCCCAGAATTGTTTTCCTTTTCTTGTATATATCCCAATTCAGATTTCAGTGATCGTACAGGTAACAAATTGATCTATGATTTAAAAAAAATAAGTACTACTTTAAAATTTAGCAGTCTTTAAACACCTTTCCTACGCTGATGTTGCCTTTGTATAGCACCTTATCTCTCAGATATATCCCCATGTGTTTCACATTATGCATTGCTTTGAAGTGCACTGCTTTGTAGAAAAACATGGCAGCCATTTTGCATTCAGAAAGGTCCCATAAAAAGCAAAGGACCTGATGACCTGTTTTACCGGTTGGCTGAGGGATAAATATTAGCCAGGATACTGGGAGAACTCACTGCTCCTCTTCAAGTAGTGCCATGGGATCTTTAATATGATGCTGGCAAAGAAGGATTTATAATTTTCGAATATGTTCAAGCCAATCATAGACAGCTTGGTTTAAAGAAAGAAACGAGACTTTAGCCTCTTTCACAATCTCAGGATGTTCCAAAGTGCTTTACTCCTGCTAAAATGCTTTTTGAATTGTAGTCACTGTTGTAATGTGGAAAATGCAGCAGCCAATTTGCACATAGAAGGTCCCACAAACATCAGTGAGATAATCCATTTTGATGCTTGTTGAGGGATAATTATTAACCAGAACACCAGGAAGAAGTCTCTAGCCCTTCTTTAGATAGTGCTATGGAATCGTTCACATCTACATGAGAGAGCAGATAGGATTTTGGTCTGATGTCTCATCTGAAAACCTGCACTACTGACAGTGCAGCACTCCCTTAGTATTGCATTGAAGTGTCAGCCTAGACGTTTGAGCTCAAGGCTTTGGAGTTGCGCTTAAACCCACAACCTTCTGACTCAGGGACAAGGGTGCTTCCCACTGAGCCAGGTCTGAAACTACTTTACACACCTATCCTCTCTGCATTGCGACTATTTCAAACAAAGTAAAAAATTATGTAAATACACTTCACTTGTAAGGCTACCATTGTTTTGTGGCCAAATTACAAGTGCAAATGATGGCCTGCAGGAAGATATACAGTATAAAAGAATGCACATGATACACTTCTCTTACCATGCTGGAGCTTGGCATCCTGATGGATGGGCATGGAGTAGCCATTGATTAGATGGCAGCAAGGTGATGGACCAGGAGCTGGACTGCTCCATTCTGCCAACTACAGGAGATAATTTAAAGCGTGGCCCGTATGGGGAATAAAAACAAATGCAGGAAATAGAAAAGTATTTCTCAACATGAGTCAAA
Organism: Heterodontus francisci; assembly: GCF_036365525.1. Lineage (NCBI taxonomy): Eukaryota > Metazoa > Chordata > Chondrichthyes > Heterodontiformes > Heterodontidae > Heterodontus > Heterodontus francisci. Next base: position 57,014,762 of record NC_090396.1, on the reverse strand, counting down.
AGGTCTTATGTATCATCTCATGACCATTTCTGTCCCCATTGGGAGTGCTTGCGCCAAGACGGTTTCCATGGGCAACAGGATTTTGACACCACATGCAGGTTTACTAGCGTATTATGTAGCAAAACCCAAGCTGAATGTCTCCAGTATTGTCCTGCTGCTTTCTGACCTTGAACTACAATGTTTCCAATCAGAAGTATGTAAATTACGTTAGCGTGTGTTAATGTTCCAGTCACATAGCCGCAGCCAAACAGTCGGTCTTGTTCCACTGTCTAAAAAAATTAACATTAGCAAGTTACATGGCCAAGAATGTGTTAAGGCAGAAAACAATCTGGGCTAAGAGCAACCAGGGTGAGGGAGGATGGAGTGGGTTGTAAATTTACAGAAAAGCTTTTGAAGAAGACAAAAATGAAAAAGAGCAATACCCCAAGAGGATTAAAACCCAGGCCCAAGACAGTTAAAAAGAGGATTTTTTTGGGGGGATTTTTTTTTTTGCATGACTCAAACAATTCTGTAACGTAGCAACAAAAACATTGTCAGATCAAACCTACAAAAGAAAACAACAAGAACCTCATTCCTTGAGCTGTGGATAATCAAATGTTGCTGAATGGCTCACATATCAGAATCAGTAAAATAGTAAACATGCACAATTGTGGATCTATATTGTTTCAGTATAAAACTATAGGAGGGATTTATTCCAGTGCAAATAGGTGACTTTCTTAAAGAGTTAAAGGAAGAACATTACAATTTTAATCAATTAACATTCCACCTTATTTCAGTGTTCTATGGGGGGGGGGCTATATTCCGACCTGAGGAGATCTTTGTTGGTATGAATACTACAGTGAGCATTGTTGATGTAGCAAGTGTTTCTACAAATCAGCGTTTGTCATCGGTATTTATTGTGTTTTCCAAAGGCCATAAGCATGAGGGCTAAAATTCCATGAGGAACTCTTCATGCTTCCAGAGCTCTAAAAGAACAAAATTGTGGCTCATTAGGAGCGAACACAGTAGCAATTCCCCCAGGTCATGCGGTTCGTAAAATAAACTTGAAACGGCTACATCATTTTTTCTGCTCTTGCAGACGCTATGGCCTTTGAGCACCAGGAATGAAGCTGCAAAGCTGACATGGAGGTCCTTCCCAATGTGTCAGTATGTGGGCTTTATTCATCTGTGTGGTGCAAATGCCTGAATTACTAATCCTAACTTCACTGTGCAACAAATAAAGAAACTTAATTAATGTGAACATTCTCCACATTGAATCAGATTTGAAGGGTGGTCTGTTTTTTATATGCTTTATTTAAAAATTCCAGTTTGTACTTTTAATATTCTAAACACAATTAGAATTTGCTTCACATGAAACCCTTCAATTGTAGTCATTCCAGTTCTTATTTCAAAACTTAGCTCTGGTCATCGGTAAACATGTCTGACATTTGCTGTGTCAATGTTAATTTTTTTATTAAAATGAATCTATTCTAAATGCAATTTTGAGTGATATTCAAAGGAAAGTGGTGTATAATGCTCAGTGTGACTAGTGAATTGTTTTTGTCATCTTTCCATCACTTAAGAAATAATGATGAAGAATATGTAAGTGCAGGAACAGTTAACATATGGCAAGTGGCAATCTGAATGTAAAGTGAAGAATTGCGCAGGGGTCATGAATGAGCACGGAACTGCCAGAAAACCCAAGAAGCAAAATTGGCCAATTTTAAGACTTCTTTGAAACGCCCAATGTTCAGCCAATTTGGCTTTGGTAGAATTAAACAAAAAAAAAAATACCGCACATTCACAAAAAGATTGAACGACCCACTGTCTACATGTTATGGAATTTTCCATGTAATTCCACATGTTTTCTGTTGTCAGGTTGGTTGGTAATTGACTGGGAGATGCCACAAAGGCAATTTTTTATTAACTTTAATACATGCAAAAATAAATTTTAACGGACATCCTAGCTTCTCATCCACAGCCAGACCCCCAACTCATTAGGCACAGTTCATTTAGAATGCTGGGCCCCGTATAATGAGATAAAATAATTTTTATTATAGCAAGCCACAAGCAATAAAATACAGCAGAATAATTCTACTATACAGAGAAGAGCTCTCTCAAAACAATTACATTCTTGCAGTTATACCACATAGAGCAATTCATTACATATATTCTTTCTACTGGACTACAGTCCAAGTACCTATACAACAGGAGAGGGAGCAAGAGAAAGGAAGAAAAGAAAGACTTGCCACTTATCACATCTCTCAACAGTTAATTACTTTGAATTGCAATGCCATAGGCAAATTTGGCAGCCATTTGGAGCACACCAAGATTTCACAAACAGCAATGAGACGAAGGACCTACTGGTTTGCCTATAGAAGCCTTGGTTGAGATTGTAATTTTGGCCAGGATACCGGGAAAGCTCCTGCTCTTCTTTGAATAGCGCCAACAGACGTTGAAAGTTGACATGAAGAGGCCAACAGGGCCTCATTTTAACGTTTGATGTGGATGATCACACTATGGGCAACATGGCACTCCCTCAGTATTGAATTGGAGCACCAGCCTTAGCAACGTGCAGAAATCACTGAAAGATACATCAACTCATAACCTACTGACTCAGAGATTACCACCAACTGAGGAAGGGAAAAAGAAAAAAATTCCAGAGGCTGGGTTGTGAAGGAGCATGAGTCGAGAGGTCAAAGAGAAAGCGAGGTGTGGCTCATTTACAAAATAGACTGCAGGTTTATTAATCGAATGTCACTGGCATCATTAACCAAGTAACCAGTTTTCCTAGGTTCCCTTTACCCTGGTTGCACAATTGCTGTGTGAATGTCCAATATCGCATGTAGTCCATTTCTTAACTGGTGGAATGTTTCACCAACACTTCGGTTGTGTCCATTCTAAATTACTCTTGCCATGAAATAGCAGAGGCAGCATCAAGGTTATAGGCATGGAAAAGGAAGAAATTACTTTTGAGGGCCGACTAATTATTGCAATCTAATCCACATATTTCATTTTTAAGCTTATGTGTGGGAGATATCAACCTCTAACTCCAGCCTGCTGATCCCTAGAAATGGCAGACAGCTCTGTATGCAGCAACTTACTAATTTTTTAGATTCTTTTACTAAAAGTATTAAATCGCATCAAGTCGGCTGCAGCCCCTGACAGACGGTCATATCCCTTGGATTGTTGCGCAGATATATTTGCAGCTCTAAAAACACATGAAAGAGGAAAGCTTAAAAGCATTTAAGGTTGGCTTTCTGTACCCACGGCAAGAAGCTGTTGAAGACTATCAATCACAATATTGTAGCCAAGTGTTTAACAATGATGGCTCAAAATGACTATCAATTACACTTTGAGAACTCTCAGGTCTCCACAGGCTAACCACTTCAAATTAAACAGAACTGCCTTGTAATTAGACTGTAATTAAAATTAATGAGACTTTCGTGTCCTATATATGTTGCATGCCAGACCTTTTGCCATGCCGTTTTGCACATTATCCCTTCTGAAAGTTTGAAGCTTTATTACAATATCTGGCAGCAAGAGCAGTGTCCAGGCACATCCCTGCTGGCAAGAGCAGTGGTGTGGATAACACTGATAATAAATAATAAGAAGGGAGCTGAGAGAGGCAGACAAGTCAGTCTGCAACCCATGCAGTGCTCTCCAGAATTGTACCGCACGTAATCACCTTACAGCTGAGCTTGCAAAACCTGTTGTAAACTATCCAAAGAGGTTAATGCTGAAGGGGAAGTTTTATTCTATTAGCTATTGTAATGAAATCCTAAATGTGCTATTTGCAATGTCACTATCAATACTCAACAAAGGGAATCTTCTCTTTAACTCTCAATCGTTTTTACATCTAAAGTCCTACTTAAGTCATCTGTACAATTCCAAAGGCATCAGCGTGGAATGGGAGAGGAATTTTTCAGTGTGCTAGAAACTGATAGACCAATTAAGCAGTGGGATGGCCAATCTTCATAGGCATTAAGCCCATTACTAAATTTTTCGGGGCCTTTTTTAGGCATCTGTGCCTGCTTAAATATGTAAGTTAAGGGCCTAACACTTGTGAAAGGACTCCATCCAGAAATTAGTCAGCAAGGAACAGGGCAGGCATACCCCACTCTGGATCTTTCAGGACAGCTGCCAACTCCAGCTAAGTTTAAAAACAAAAGTTTAAAAAATCCCATCCTACGGAGACAGGAAGAGCTGGAGTGCTCCACGACTCACGAGGAGTCGTGATTGGTCTCCCATCATAGTTCGGTCCAATCACCCCCACCATTGGGCAAGATTTTGTGTTGGAGCCGGGGCTCCTGATGCCGGGTCGAAAAGGCAGGGGAAGTCTCTCCTCAGCCTTTTCACGACCCCACCCCCACCAGCGCCCCCCCCCCCCGCCCTCCCTGGAGCGATCCTTTAGTCATTTCACTTCGAAGTTTCATGAGTCAGCATCCCCGTCCCTTTAAAGATGGGGATCCCGCCTCCAAGATCTGCTGGACAATCAGAGGGCCAGCAGCTCAACAGTATCAGCAGCACCACTGGGAACGGTGGCCACTGCCAGTACTGCAGAGGCCTCAGAACCAGACCAGAGGTAGGTGAGGCAGGGTCGCCAGTGCCAATCTGAAAGGCCCCAGCATGGGGGGTCCTGGGAGTAAAAGTTGTTCCCAGTGGGCGTCCTCCATGGGCCACAAATTGCCCACGAATGAGGGATCCCCCATAAGACCCCATAAAACAAGGCGACCTCCCCGTGTGGTGGAGGTCGCCCCGCCACTGGTAAGATCCCAGCGGCAGTGGGAAGAGGCCCTTAATGGGCCATTAGTAGGCCCATTAAGGGCCGCAATTGGCCTCTGGGTGGGAAGGCTATTGTCGAACTACCCCGCCCACAGGAAAATCACTTGGCAACGAGGAGGCGATGGGCCCTCCAAACCCCACCCCCAGCACCTCCCTGCCACCCATCACGATACTCCTCGCCTCTGACCCTACCTCAGGGGGCCATACAAAATCTCGGCCATTAGCTGAGGGCAGCTGCCAGCAAAGCAGGTGATCCGGCATGGATTAATTCACTCAGGTGAGCTGTCAGAGGTTTGCACTGAGTATGTTGATGAGGCCTGAGGAGCAATTTGCATCACCCTTCTGGCCTCTCAGTTCCATGTGTGCTGGTTGAGGCCCATTCTACCAATGTCCTGAGATGTGCAATTCCGGTGCTTGGAATTGCAGTGTTGATTTTCTCAATGGGCTGATGGATGATATGTAATGCCCAGCCTTCCTGCCTCTTTATTTGCCTTTTTAGCATGTGTTCAGCATCTACTTTGTGTATAAAGTTGAAGCGATGAGGTTAGACTGCAGAAACCGTCATGGCGGATAAAGCAGCCAAATACCAGGCCTCCAAGCTGCAGCATGGCTTCCGATTGGCAGAGAAAGATTACTCCTGAGCAAATCTCTGCTTGCATTGAACAGATGTAAAAGAAACACAACCCAAATTATGTAACGAGACAAGACATTAAAAGAAAAAAAAAACTTGCATTTATATTGCGCCTTTCACAATCATAGGACATAGGGCAGCACAGTGGCGCAGTGGTTAGCACTGCAGCCTCACAGCTCCAGGGACCCGGGTTCGATTCCGGGTACTGCCTGTGTGGAGCTTGCAAGTTCTCCCTGTGTCTGCGTGGGTTTTCTCCGGGTGCTCCGGTTTCCTCCCACAAGCCAAAAGACTTGCAGGTTGATAGGTAAATTGGCCATTATAAATTGTCACTAGTATAGGTAGGTGGTAGGGAAATATAGGGACAGGTGGGGATGTTTGGTAGGAATATGGAATTAGTGTAGGATTAGTATAAATGGGTGGTTGATGTTCGGCACAGACTTGGTGGGCCGAAGGGCCTGTTTCAGTGCTGTATCTCTAATCTAATCTAATCTAATCTAATCTCAAACACTTTGTAGCCATTGAAATACTTTCTGAAGTGTAGCAACTGTTCTAATCTAGGAAACACAGCAGTCAATTTACACACAGCAAGATCCCACAAAGAGCGATGTGATAATTGTAGTATGAGGGTTTGAAAGCATTAATGTTTGAGACATTGTGAGGAATACCGCCCACCATGATGATGTAAGAGATCACATGTGAGAGAGACTGGAGGGAGAAGCAGCATGGCTTCAGAGGAGTCATACAAACTTATGTAAAACTGTCTATAGTTATATTATATAATAATATGTTGTGCATTACAGGGGCTAACAACCGTGTCATTATAAATCATAATGAACAAGTGTACTAGGGATCCACCAGTGTATAATTTTAAAATATTTGATGTATTATCCCACCTGTTTGACCAAGCTATTGGCCATCTGCCCTAATATCGCCTGATATGGCTCAGTGTCTAATTTTGCTTCTCAACGCTCTTGTGAAGTGAATTGGGATGTTTTATTACATTAAAGGGGCTATATGAGTATAAGTTGTTGTTGTTAACAGATATTTTGGAAGATTTTAGTAAGGTAATTTTATATTCAGAAAAAAAAAATTTTGTCAGAGAAATAGTTGTTTTCCAAAGAATTACTGGCTCTGTCATTTCCTGATGGTGAACTGTAAGGCCTGATTTTAACTTTCGAAGTTGCCAGAAAATGGGTGGTACCAGATCAGCTGCCCATTATACAGCTTGACTGATTTGAAGTCAACACAAATGAGCATTGGGCAGGCTATAAAACAAGCAGTAAAATGGCCAGCGCCTATTTTGAGCTGAAAGTTAAAATCCGCCCTGTAGATTTTCAGTTATTAATCTTTCAGTGAGAATGTTATTGTCAATCAGTTGTACAGTTAAACACACTGGCTGTCACTGTCTCCCACCACCAATAAAAACACTTAACTGAAAATAGAATACACCTGTTCCACAGCACATAATAAAATCAGAATTCCAAACCAAGAGTTTGGGCTCGTTACCTGGGTTGACTTTCCAATGCAGTACTGAGAAGATGCTGCATTGATTGAAGTGCATGCTGAAGATAAAACATTGAACTAGGATCCTGTGTGCCTGCTCAGGTGATTGCTAAAGACCCCAATTGCATTATTTCATGATAAGCAGGGAGTTCTGGTCTCCTAGCCAATATTCTTTGCTCATCTGCACTTACAAAAACAGATGAATTAGGTATTTATTCATTGCCATGTCAGATTTGCAGTGCTTAAAATGGCACTTGCATAGGAAGTATTTTGAGACAACGCTGAGCAATGTGACAATGTGCAAAGCTTTCTTTCTTCTCTGTAACAGATACTGGGGAATAAATTCAAAACATTATTCATGATTTATAACATCACCTTAATCCATCAGTGACAGTAGCTGTATGATGAATCCTAGGATTTTTTTTATTTCATTCACTTCATTAGTTATGTCCCAAACATGTCAATCACATATAGTACCAATCACTTTCTATCACTATTTCAAAAAAAATCAATACAGTACACCTGGCAGATGAACTTGACTGTAACAAAGATGACAATATTCTAATTAGTATAATCAGCCATTACTTCTGGTAGTATCAGACTATTATATTCCAAATGCACTCAGTCCTGCACTCATAATATTTCATCAACCCTTTCATTTATCCATTAAAGGTACTTTCTACAAATTATTGATCCTGACATTTCTAATACGTGTACTTTAAGGTAGGCACAAGTTGTAACTAACCCAAATCATTCTGATACTGAAGCAGTCCGTGTAGAAATGCAGCAAGACCTGGACAATATCCAGGCTTGGGCTGATAAGTGGCAAGTAACATTCATAGAGTCATACAGCACTGAAACAGACCCTTCGGCCCACCGGGTCTGTGTCGACCATCAACCACCTATTTATACTAATCCTACATTAATCTCATTTCCCTCTCACATCCCCACCTTCCCTCAATTCTCCTACCACCTACCTACACTAGGGGCAATTTATAATGCCCAATTTACCTATCAATCCACAAGTCTTTGGCATGTGGGAGGAAACCAGAGCACCTGGAGGAAACCCAAGCAGGTCACAGAGAGAACTTGCAAACTCAAGACAGGCAGTACCCAGAACCGAACCTGGGTCGCTGGAGCTGTGAGGCTACGGTGCTAACCACTGCGCTACTGTGCCACACAAGTGCCAGATAATGACCATCTCCAACAAGAGAGAATGTAACCATCTCCCCTTGACATTCAATGGCATTACCATCGCTGACTCCCCCACTATCAACATCCTAGGAACTACCATTGACCAGAAACTGAACTGGAGAAGGCATATAAATACCGTGGCAATAAGAGCAGGTCAGAGGCTCGGAATCCTGCGGCAAGTAACTCATCTCCTGACTCCCCAAAGCCTGTCCACCATCTACAAGGGACAAGTCAGGAGTGTGATGGAATACTCTCCACTTGCCTGGATGGGTGCAGCTCCAACAACACTCAAGAAGCTCGACACCATCCAGGACAAAGCAGCCCACTTGATTGTTTGTGAATGGGGTGCCATTCACTCTCGCCACCACCGATGCACAGTGGCAGCAGTGTGTACCATCTACAAGATGCACTGCAGCAATGCACCAAGACTCCTTAGACAGCATCTTCCAAACCCGCGACCTCTACCAACTAGAAGGACAAGGGCAGCCAATGCATGGGAACACCACCATCTGCAAGTTCCTGTCCAAGTCACACACCATCCTGACTTGGACTATATCGCCGTTCCTTCACTGTCACTGGATCAAAATCCTGGAACTCCCTTCCTAACAGCACTGTGGGTGTACCTACCTCACATGGACTGCAGCGGTTCAAGAAGGCAGCTCACCACTACCTTCTCAAGAGCAATTAGGGATGGGCAATAAATGGTGGCCTAGCCACTGACACCCACATCCTATGAATGAATAAAGAAAAAATCGAAAAAAACATAGATTTTTCACTTGGTTCAGAGTCTTGCAATCCTTAATAGTTATTAAATTTCTGGCTGCCTGTAATATTGGGTCAATTCAGAAATGGCCAGAAGAAGGGTAGGTGTATGGGTGTGGGAAGGAGGGCAGCATATTTGCTTGCCATCATTTTCACAATTACATTGTTTTCAAAAGATACACCAGGAATTGTACTGTGAAATGGTTCAAAAACATCACACTTTTACTGTATAACTCTACGGATCTGCCACAATTTTAAATGGCCCCAGACTTGTCGAGCTATTCAAAGAAGGAGCTTTTGGCTCACAAGTTGAAATTTCCTGGTGAAAACGTTTTTGTAAACTGGTTAGCCTCAAAACATCTGCAAGGGCCGAGTACCTTCCTTCTCTCGACCGTCCAACACTGACTGCAAACTTTTCCAGTTCCAGCTGTTAGAGCGATGAGACGAACTGTATAAACAACATGGACTTACCCATGACCACAGTGAGGTATGTATGACACCACCATTGTCTGATGTCCTTTGGAGAGACTTAAAGCACGTAGACTGGGAGTGTGCACTGTCCACACGTACAGACTGTGTGCTTAAGGCTCCACCCATGGTGCGGCAACTTGTATATTTCGCTGGCACGATCCTTGACTATTTTTCTTCTTGCTATTTCTGAAATTGGAGCGGCCTCAAATTCAATATTGTGACAAAGTGTGTCTGTAGCGTGCTGAATAAAGCCACAGTACTTGAGCAGCAGATTTCAACAAACCTCTGCTTGAAGAAAAACTGAACACTTTTACGGCAATTAGCCGCTCAGCAAAGGCCAACTGGCTCCCAGGTAGAAACCCTCTGAGCTTTCTAAGGCCTCAGGGTCCAGTCTGTAAACTTAGAACTTATAGGGTTAGCCAGTGCCAAAGCTAAGGTCACAGAGGTACAACTGTTAGCTCAAACTCATTTACAAGATATCGTTCTAATGACTAACCAGGTCAGGTTTCATCAGCCTACTAGATGACCATCAGATCTTAGATCCTAACCCAAAGTTCTCTGAACTGGGATAAAAATTGGAATTTCCAAAAATCTGAATCTCGCTCACACTTTAGGACCAGTGTTAGGTATGCCCGTCTTGGCTAATGTATTGCTTTCAGTTTTAAATTGTCGTGTTCATGTGCAGAATGACAATCTGCTGGCTTTGTCAATTTGCCTACATTTCATGCCATTGTCTAATTTGCAGCTAAGTGGTTGGCAATGCATGGCATTGAGTCGAGGGAAAAGACTCAAAAGTAAGTAAGTAAGTATTTTTGTGTATGGTCATCTACGGCATCTGATTCTGAGGGTGGTCTTGCCCACACCTTCTTTTTCTATGATGGCCTCCCACCAGTCCATTTGATTCCTGGCAGCATAGTGATGGGAATGTGTACCATTTTCGTGTGGTCTTGTGGACAGATAAGTGCCTGTTTTCTTGGTGGTCAAGTCGTGGCAGCGTGTCTGATTCTCTCGCAGCCTAATGGCAGGTAAGTGGCCAACTCTGTGCAGTCTGTGATCAATGCGCACACTGTTCTCTGCTTGTCCACTGTTAACTAAGTAGCTGAATCCCTGCCAATCTAATGACGGCTGCGCATCCAATTTCCTGATATTGTGGTAATGTGTATGTATCCAAATGCCTGTTGGTCTACTGTTGGGTAATCATCTCACTGCCTGGCAGTAAAGTAATTGGTATGCATCCAGCTCCTTAATAGACTAGGGGTGGGTTAACAGCTGAATTCTTGGCAGTTCCTATATATTTAATTTCATTGTAGCCCGTGAAGCTCTGCACACTCACACGCTTTCTTTTATTCATTCATTCGTGGGATGTGGGCGTCGTTGGCCAGGCCAGCATTTATTGCCCATCCTGAATTGCCCTTGAGAAGGTGGTGGTGAGCTGCCTTCTTGAACCGCTGCAGTCCTTGGGGTGTAGGTAAACCCACAATGTTGTTCGGAAGGGGGTTCCAGAATTTTGACCCAGTGACAGTGAAGGAATGGCGATATAGTTTTAAGTAAAGATGATGTGTGGCTTGGAGCAGAACTGTTGGGAAACCAGGGAACTGAATCCAAGATGTACTTTATTATTGATATATGATTTATTGAATTTTGGTGTGAGTCGAGGCGAAGGATGCCCCAAATCAGAATGGTACAATTTTGCACTAGTGGTATCCAACACTATCAAGCAATCCCATTTAAGCTACAGGGTAAAGCTTTCTGTACTTAGCCTCGCAATGTGATCTAATAATAACCAGGAACGTATAACTTCAAACTGCACTCGTGTGGCCTTTTACAACTCCTAAACCAACAATCCTCAAAACCCTCACGTGGGACTGTAGATTTTGTAATGAATTATAGGTAGCGAATTTGTGCCCACAAAGCTGTGTCTACCCAAATGTGTTTCATTTAAGACCCTGACAGCTAGGGTAGAGATGAGGGGGGCCATTTTAACCTAAAACACCTGCAGGGAAATTTTCAGGATCACATTGGCTGCCTGTTCTACACCCCACCAATTTTACCCTCCATTGAACTTAACATTATGTTTCAAAGAATAGTACAGCACAGGAACAGGCCATTCGGCCCTCCAAGCCTGTGCTGATTTTGATGCCTGCCTAAACTAAAACCTTCTGCACTTCCGGGGACTGTATCCCTCTATTCCCATCCTATTCATGTATTTGTTTCATATTTCATTCCATTAAATTAGGTATGTCTCATACCCAGAACTCAGGGATATAATATGTCAACCCACCTCACCACCTTCCCTCTGCAAAGTCTGTATGAATTGAAACACACAGCTCTACTGTTCTCAGCTTTATACAATTATACTGCTGCATTAACACATAAAAAACACCAGTGTACCTGATGGCAAAAATGAAACTGCTTCTTTAGGAGTTGTATCAAATCCTGTCTCTCAATTTTATGTTTCCCACCTCATGGATGCCCACCTTACCAGTAAAACCACTCTCATGATGTTATTATAGTACACTTTTGGAATTAATGTCATACCTTAAATTTTGTTCAGTCAGGACCAGCGGGCAGCTGATGCTAGCTTGATCTTTAAAGTGTTGACATAAGTAATGCAGCTTCCAACTACTATTGGTGCAAAGCAAACCTTTCATTGAATCTTGAACGAACTTTGGGAGTGTACGAAGCCTCCTTTTATTGATTGACTGATCAGCTCTTCTCCATCAGGGCAGGAGTCCAATAAATCACAATCCGTACATCTTCTTTTTCCTGTCTATAAAACTCAAGTCCCACACCCCAAACAGAAGGTGAGGGAAACCTCTTGAAGGCATTTCTAACCTGTACTTTTTCAAAGTTATTTAAGTTTTTGCTTTTTTGATATTTTATAAATGTTATTTCTGGCCACATATACTGGCCTAAGTGAAGAGAAATGGCAACCAGGAATAGTGTGAAGAGATTAGTTCAGTGTCTTGATTGCTTAGTTTTGAGGTACTTGGTTGTCCATGAAATTAAAAATAAGGGGTCGCCCATTTAAGACAAAGATGAGGAGAATTTTTTTCTCAGAGGGTTGAGAGTCTTTGGAACTCTCTTCTTCAAAAGGCAGTGGAAGCAGAGTCTTTAAATATTTTTAAGGCAGAGATAGATAGATTCTTGATAAGCAAGGGGGTGAAAGATTATCGGGGGTAGGCGGGAATGTGGAGTCAAGGTTACAATCAGATCAGCCATGATCTTATTGAATGGCAGAGCAGGCTCGAGGGGCCGAGTGGCCTACTCCTGCTCCTAATTCATGTGCTTGTGTGTTCGTATAAATAGTGGCTTTGGAAGAAAATAAGGAATTTGATTGCTCTGTTATCTGCTAGTTTCTAATTGTTCATTTCTTTTGCCACTTGTGATTCGTTGACACTTAATACATCATATATTTGATTGGTAGCTTGAAAGATAAGTGATTATTTGAGCCAACTACGATTTTGGCCCTTTGTATGTGACATCCAAGGTGTGACATGTTTAAAGTATGACACCTCTGAGGTGACATTTTCAGGTGTGACACCATTTCAAAAGTGTGATGTAATAAGAATCAGCATGCAACTTAATTCACATGGGTCCATTGACATTCACATTCCCCCTTGACTCATTTTAATATACATAATCCATCATAATCAGTATATCCTGCAGCTATTTCTGAGTTAACTGATTTAAGTTTTGGGTTTGCCTTAGGTATTCTCTCAGGTACAGGAGCACTGGTCACTCATGTAAATGGTCTAATGTCTTATGTTAAGGATTGTATCTGCATGACTCCAAATTGAATTAACAGGAGCATTACCTCACAGGCCTCCATTCTTATTGGAGTTGGATATTGTGTCTTATATATGTGCCCTGACCTCAGCTCCTGCAATCTATCCAAAGGCAAATTGAAGCACTTTATTAAATGAAACCAGTTATAAGTTTTTAAAAGTGTTTTTGCAGGCAGTGAGCAAAGGTACAGAGTAAGAGGTGTGAACAAATATCACCTTGATTCCACAAACTATACAACCCTCCCTCTATTAGAACAGGTAAAATATTAAAAACACCATACTATTCCACTATTCCTATTAGCAGGTTTGCTTAACTTTTCATGATCAGCCTTTTGATTTTGACTGGCTCTGGCTTTGAGATGAGCAAGTTTCCCCTCACTAGGTCAGGCTTCCTCCTTAATTGGCTGACTGATTGTCCATGATTCTTTTTCCCCTGAGCCCCTCAGTATTCACAGCAAGTGGAATGGTGGGTCCTCCAACTATTTCTCAGTTCAGAGATTTACCAATGGCCTATCAACCAAACAAGCTGCTCCCTTTCTCAAAAGTATATTCTCAGCAGCCACCATATGCTGGGCTTGCATAAACAGAAAAGATGTGAAGTTTCTACACTATTGTCCAAGGCACTCCTGTTCAGATGCCTCCTCTGAATCTGAAACTACATTACCAAGCTCTGCTGTTCTGTGATTCTAGTAAAGAAAGAAATAAAGGGCTGGATTTTACTAGCCCTCTGAGGATGGGCTGGGAGGCAGGGGTAGGCATAAAATGGCGAGGGAAGGTAGGTGGTGGAGTGTCCGTCGCCTAACCAATGCCATGAAATTTTACCAGGGGTGGGGAAGATCGAGGACAGCCTTCCTGCCCAGAGGCTAATTAAGGCCCACTTAATTAAGTTAATTGCCTGTCGACCGTTGAATTCAGCCAGGAGCCCAACAAATAGGTGAGGCAGGGTCGCCCACTACTTTCTGGTCTGTCACCGGGGCCCCCTGCCACAGAAATAAAATTTAGCTCAAAGATTTGCATTTATATAGTGCCTTTCATGACTTCAGGATGTGCTGAAGAACTTTACAGCCAATGAAATCCGTTTGAAGTGTTGGAATGTAGGAAAGGTAGCAGTCAATATGTGCACAGCAAGCTCCCACAAACAGCAACGTGATAATGACCAGATCTGTTTTTTGTGATTTTGGCCTAGGGATAATTATGAACCAGGACACTTGGGATAACTCCACTGCTGTTCTTCAAAATAGTGCATGGCATCTTTTATACCTGAAAGGGCAGATGCAGTGTCATTTTAACATTTCATCCAAAAGACAGCACCTCCAACAGTGCTGCACACCCTCAGTACTGCACTGGTGGATCAGCCTAAATTTTTGAGTTCGAGTCTCTGGAGTGGGGTTTGAAACCATATCCTTCTAACTCAGAATTAAGAGCGCTACCGACTAAACCACAGCTAAAACAACACTTTGACAGCTATATTTAACTTGGTACTAGCACATTTAGTATAAATGTCACCAAGATCATCCTGTGATAGCATTTATTGGCCATTTTATGTCTTGCAATTGAGATGAATAGATGGTGCTCAGGTACATCCAATACTATTCTTATTCCATTTACATATATTTATTTGGTAAATGTTGCCCTTCCTTTTTCATATTCCTGTTTTGATGGGTATAGGTGATGTTTCTTGTGTTCCTATTAATATTTAGGCCATAAGTCACTTCATTCAGACGACTGTGCATGGATAAGATATGGGTGAACTTGGATTTCATTTTCCCATCCTGATTTCCCAAAGACAATGAAAACTGACTCTGCTATAAATTCAGGGTTGATATGTCTCCTTTCACATACAAATAATTGTTCTACATGTCAGCAATCAAAGTGGTCAGAATGGGCGCAGTCAGAATGGCCACAGGAGAACTGGGGATGGCACACGCAAATATAGTGCAAATCTCACTCTACAGAGTGCTAACTCCACATCAGCAGGTGAAAGACATGCCTTCTGGATGCTGAGCTACATGCCGCTCAAAAAGAAAGTAGCAATTGGAATTTGTTTCCAAAGTCCATTTTTGGTTGAAATTTAGATGATTTCAGTCCAGTCGAGCAGGAGCAAGGCGTTTTCAATGTATACATGAAGCTGAATTGTGATTCACTGGGGATTTGTTTATCTGAATTTTTATCAAAAAATGTTTTATCCTAACCATACCTACTCATATATCCACTATGGTTGTATTTTCTACAATTTCCCAGAATCAGTTACTGGAGTATGTATGAGGCTACAAACACAAACTGTATATTTACTAAAAGTTCATTAAAATCATTCCTAAATATTAGTGACAAGAAAAGAACGCCCAAATAAAAGACAAGAAGAAAAGTATAATGCTGATGATGAACGAAAGAAGGGCAAAGAAACACAGAAGAATGGCAGACCAAGATAGGAAAGGAAACCATAATCAAATCAAAATCCTGGGCCTCTATGCTAAATATAGAAATCAATGTCTGTCTGTGTAACTGCCACTGACGTTTGATAGGAATCATGCAAAGATATTTTTTTGTCAGTGTGAACTTTCACCTTAAGAAAAACCTTTTGAAATAATTGCTCAGGTCGTAGATTATCCATACTGAAAATATGCAATGTGTCACTGATATATATATCAATACATGTGGATAGATATAAGCACACAAACAAAATCAGTGACCTCCCACAGTGTGGGACGTAGACGTGTTGATAATTATTGGGCATGGCTGTGACATTCTCCAGCTACGCCAGTGCACCTAATGTTAGTCATGGGACGCACCTTAACACAATAACAGGTTAACTCATAAGTTCTGTTTATATAATTGCACCAACCTAAATCACTTTGTCAGAATCGAGACTTTTGGAAAATTGATGTTATTTCTAAGCAAAGGGTGTGGTGTCTCGCCAAATAAACTTCACCTAGCAGCACATTCTATTTAAGGTGCTGACAGTTTATAATAAATCTAACCAGTGGTATACTTTTACAGAAACTTTACAAAATGACCATAACAGCCTGTGTTCATTTCTATGGTAACGAGACAAATACTTTAAACAAGAAGCCATGACACTAACACACACCTCCCGTACTTCACGCAGACACTCTCTGCTTCATCTGCTGTATAAGAAAAATAAAGCAAATTCAATCTTTGGGATGTCCAAATTCATCAGTATCATGTGACTATCACCAGCTTAACTAATTAGACTGTAAATACTGGAAGATATCTTTGAATGAGCTACACTTTCAAATAGCACAGGAAGTTACCTTTGCACAAACTGGTTTCTTGCTTTAGACAGAAAAAGGGCAGTAAAACACCTTTGTTTATCATTCCAGCATGTTGAACTAAATGATGAATCTTGTCATACTTCTGCTGCATTGCATGAACTGTGGCTATTTCCGAGCACAGGAGTCAGGCACAACTTAGCTGTTTCAGATGTCTAACAGAATTTCTGGATAATGTTCTATTTGTCTTTATTACCTTTATTTTCACCCTTATTATAAAATGTGAGAAATTATTCAGTGCTTAATTTAGATTTTGTCACTGCATATGATCCTTTACTTGTTGCAGTCAATCACTGAAGGGGCCTCTTTGTAAACAAGTAACTCGTTCAAAGGGATTATTTACCCTGCATAAATATTAGAAAATAAATAAATAAATTCACAAACTGGAAAACTTATATTTGAATTTTTGAATTTTCCAACTTTAAGCCTTTGAATATGGAATTTCCTTTGAAATATATAGATGGTTTATATCATATAACCAAAGCCAATGATTTCACCCACTTTGCCCATTTGTGGGTTGTTCACTATTGTTGTCTCCTTAACTAGCTGTGAAAATAATAAAAACCTCATTCACCAAACTCAAGTTAGTGCTTCATGCCATCATTAACCAGCTGTTAGCTGTTGCACTACATTGATTCATTAACCAAACATCAGCTGACATTATATGCCACTGCTCAGAGTGAGCAAGAGTCCCCGCTATCATTAACCAGCAATTAATTCTGCATTCTGTCATTAACCAACCATACATAAGCTATCACTTCAATTCATCACTAAATACCAATGAGCTGGAATTAAGAGGTGGCAGTTTTATGATTTAATGCTTCCAGCAAGAGCCTCCTCCACTGGCAGTGCATACTGAAAATCTAGGTTCACACTATCCCAACCATTTATTTTATTGATCAGGAAACTGTGGGCAGTGTGGGGCTGAGCCTTACCACTGCATGCTTCCAGTCCTACATGCCAATGTGTGCCCTCTGCTTTTTTGACTCTGGCCTCCTTGGCATAACCCTTTTATTTGGAAGCAGAGCCATCAGCTATCTTAGGCCTCACTTTGTGGAAAACTCACATCTAAACCTCTCTGCCCTCAAAGCCTGCTTCTTTGTCAATGCCTACTGTCTCTCACCATTGATTGGCATCTGGTTTTGCTTCTGCAATGTCTCTGTAGTGCTCTGTAATTGCAGTTTTTGTTAACATTAGATAGATCAATAGATGTTTAGGCACAAAGCGAATCAATGGATATGGGGATAGGCTGGGAAAGTGGAGTTGATGTTCAACCATGATCTTTATGAGTGGTGGGGCAGGCACGATGGCCGCTATAGCCTACTCCTGCTCCTGTCTCTTATGTTCTTAGAATAATGTATCGACTGGGAGCAAACCACTGAGTCATTTAGTCTACTCTTCCAAACCACCCATCTTTCCTTTCCCAGAACCAGTACTAATAGCCCTGTAAACCCTTTATTAACAGGAATTTATCCAGTTCTTTTTGGAAAACCTGCCGTGGTTTTCTGTTTTACCATGTCACTGGTAATATGTTGCACATTTCAATCACTCTCTTCCAAAATAATGTTTCCTATTTTGCTTTGGCACCCTTAACTTTAAACAGTGTCTTATTGGTCTTGAATTCTGCTCCTTCAGAAGAACTTACCTGCGTCCAAGTTCTGCACACCTATGATTACCTTAAACACCTCTATATAAGCTCCTCTCATCCTCTATCTCACCAGAGAGTAAAGTCCCAGGATGGACAATCCTTCTAACTCAGGTCGCTTATTTCAGGAATCAGTCTCATAGCCATCTTCTGGACTTCTTCCAGTAATCCTTGTTGTCGTCTGTAACTAGCAATGTGAGTGAACATTACACTTGGCCATTAACCAGCAGTGAGCTTGCAGTATGGGATTCACTGTATGTGATACAAATGTACAAATGGTCAATATGTTCAAGTGATGATCCTTTTCCTGCTATTTTAATAGAGGTGGTAATCAGTTTACAATGAATGGGTTTACCATTAAAATAATAGACAAGGGAATGCATTGTGTTTCTATAGTAATATGACAAACAGCAGTTCCTAAGCTTACAATCATGAATGAAATTATATTTTCTGACTCTGTTCAATAATGTGCATATTAATAATTAGTCAACACTAGCCCATCTTCCATGGAGATTTCTAAATTATTTCAGAATTATAATCAACATATGTCACTGTCATTTGTTCATCTTTGGACTTGCTGGGTGAGATTTTAATTCATTTGAAACCCACCCACTTGCAAGAGTTAAAATCGGGCCCGATATCTCATATGACCTTTAATACAGCTTGATAAGCATTGTGAATGATGATCAATCAGGACTAAAGGCCTGCTCGGGTCTGCAAATGAAACCCAACCTGATCCTGACAGGACCACTTCCGACCCGAGCCCGACCCGGCCCGAGTCCTTTCCTTTATTCCCCCACCCGACGTGACCCAACCCGACCACCGGAATAAAGTTGATTATATTAAAGAGGTTGTGCTCTACCTTGGATGGAATCGCTCACTGCAGACTAGTGCGGAGTGTTTCCGCCTTGACGTCCTGGCTGTCACTGTGTCCGACCCGAGCCCGAATGCCGGACCCGGAAGAGTGACCTAAACCCAACACATGTCGGCGGGTCCTGTTGGGTTCGGGTCGGGTAGCCATGCTCTAGTCTGGACGAAGATCTATTTCTGCAAAACATTTGATAATAATGAGGATTAGAATTTTGTTGCTCTTCTTGCCCCTTCTGCCACACCAGACTACACTCTTATACATCAAGTCCTGAAGAGGAACAATAATAGATGAGTATGGACATAAGTGTAGACATATGTCAACAGCAGGCATATGACAGCAACATTGAAGTCACACTCTATATACTGGAATGAAGAACATCATGAGGCCATTTGAGCAATTTGACATTAACAGGACGATAAGGACCTCATTCATCCCAACAATCACCCAGCTGAGATTTTCAGGGCTGCTGGATGGCTGAAGGGTCTGCCTGAAACAAGTAAGCCTCTTACCCAGGCATGTCCAGGTCCTATTGACATAGTTAGGACCTTAATCAAAATTCTAACCTCTTGTTGGGCGGAGCTTTTAATGGCCATGCTCCACCCATATGTGCTGGCAATCTCTCAGGAAACAGCCCAAAACACTTGTAAAATTGATTTTTTTTGTATAGTCTGGAGGAGCAGGCATGCTCCTCCTGGCTCCACAGAACAACTGTGGGTTGCTGTCATTGCATTCTTGCCCCTCTTTGGCGTTGCCCCTCCTGACTTCCCTCCAAAGCCATCCTTTTGGGCCCCTTCTGAAATCCCAACGAGCCGAAGAGCAGTGAACTGCAATGGAATGCCCGTTTGGGGTATGCAGCGAGCTTGCCGAGTTCAACACAAGGCTGGGATCTCAAAATGGTGGTCACCAGTTTTGCTTTACTGGTAAATACCAGAAATCAAACTCGACCCTCATGCCTCCAATAACATTGAGGATACTGTGGTCCTGCTGAAACTATATGAATGCATTGTGCACATAACACAAATGGTTAAAACATAGGCCGTTGCTTCTATATTTCCAATTTTGGGGTTAGTCCAAAACTAAGATAACCACTAACAAATCCAAGGAATTCAGAAGAAATCTCTTAGGGTAGAATGTGGAACTCACTACCATATAGAGTAGTTGAGGCAAAGAGCATAGACAAGGAGAAGCTAGATGAACAGATGAGGCAGAAAGGAATAGAAGAATATGCTGATAAGGATAAATGAAGTCGGATGGGAGGAGGTGTGGAGCATATACACTGGCATAGACCATCTGCACCAAAAGGCCTGTCTGTGTAATTCTTGAGGCCATGGGTCCAGGGCACAGTAATTCTCCAACTTTAAAAAAAAATATGCTTAGCAGAAATCCTAAATATAAAGTATGTTATAGCTCATGAACTTGTTCATTTGAAGTAGTAGATTATATTTACAAAAATATAAGTTTAGCACTGTTTAAACAGCTTGAAGCATGGTATTGCTGATGGCTAGATGCCACCATAAGGCCAGGCAATCCACAGAACAGCATCTTGCATCTACATAGACTTCATAATGAAATAAAATATCCCAAGGTGTTTTTCAAGGGGAATGGTGGAGGCTGAGCAAGAAGTAGAAAGACATTTGGGAGAACTGACTGAACACATGGATAAAGGGGTAAATTTTAAATAGGGCTTAAAGATGGGGAAAGGTGAAGTACAAATAATAGGTTTAAAAAGGGGCATGATAGCTGAAGGCTTTCCCATCAAGAGTGGAGCAGGAAAGGGATATGCAGTGGTACAGAGTCAATCTCTGTAAAGATCTTTGCATTTGTAATAGCGAGAACACTGGTATGGACTGTAAAGCCATATACTAATAATAAGTTTCTCTTAGCTAGAATGTAGGCAACACCGAGTAGTAGGAAAATTATTCAAGTAACATAATGTAACTGAATCTGATACATGCTTGTTTATAAAACACTCAATACCTAGCAGGTAACAACTAAAGTGAAAAGTACTATTTAATCTATTACTGATGCTCTTCTTTTTGCTGATTAGATCATTCCTGCAGCATTTTGCTGTTTTGAATGGACAATGTTCGTTAGTTTTCACCCATACCATGACTCAGGGTGGTATTGTTCATATTCCATGCAGTTTTAACAAAGTTGAGATATATGTGTCCTGTAGGGCACTGTGCTAAAACTGAAGATTACTGTATTAAATTTTGTCTCATGTTTGAAGTACAGCATTAAATGTGATTTAAAGTTGGCTTCAGTTGACTGTTTTTCTGGGCGAAAACCATTGTTTCTATGGCAAAGGTGATCATTAAAACAAGATGGTTAATAGCAAGGCATTAACACTCTCCCTCACTAAGTGGGTGAGCTGACTTCAAAGTCCTAGATATAACTTGAAAGAATTCCTATGTTATGAGTCACAGCTCTAGCTATTTAACTTTACTTCTGCCTGGAGATCCAAATTCCATGATTTGGAATCTTATGTCATCCATGTACAATTTTGCATTGTGAAGGTCTGCTCAAGGTCTGTTTAATTTAAAAGTCCAATTGCTTTGTAAGAAATATATCCTGAAAAGCTATTCTTACTCCATGGGAACTAATTCATTGTTTTAATCAATTACAGTATCTTTCTGTGTTTTACTGCTTTGTAAATAAATTTGATTGTTAGTTTTAGCCTCCTCACACTTGTCTTTTGGCATAATATTTTCACCTATACAGAGAGTAAGGAGAACACTATGGCTGTATCACATTATCTCCAATAGCTGGCATCACAATTAAAGGTCATTGTTAATCCTGGGCATGTCATGCTATTTATGATACGTATTCAGGCAAGTTCTTCAGTTCATAGAAGACTCATTCTGCTTATAAAAATAGCCTTCTAGCTGTAGGCACAAGACAACAGTGCTGGCAGAATGGCTGAATTGTAAATACACCTCCATGAATACAACCTTTCTACACACAGGAGAGAGTGAATGCTGAAAATGATCTAAATGATAGGGCAACTGAGACAAGGAAAAATGTTCTTTCTCATTCCTATTTTCTGAATTACATGACTTGTTCACTTTTACTTGCATTGTACAGCTTTGTCATATAAAAAAGAAAAGTCCCTTCCGCACTCAATTTATGATTGCATTTAAAGCTCAGAGATACTCTGTACTGGTCACATTTTTAAAAACTATTGTAAATGCCAATGATATTTAAAGCATAGATTGCATTAACAAATACACTGCAGTGCTCAAGAAACGCATTAAAGAACATGCTCTAGGCAAGTCAGCACAAACAGAAAACTGATCTTTATCAATCTTGCTCCAAAGAATTTATTTCAAAGTACACTGTGGTCTTAAGACCTTGACATTTTTGTGTTTTGCCTTGTCCTTGTTAGCACCTTTAATATTTCTGCATATACTGTACAACTGGTTTTAATCATGCTAAAACTATTGTTTTCCTTTTGCAATTCAACTCAACAAGTGAAGATATTCTTATTGTGAAAAATGTTGGCATATATACCATGCATAGAATGGTTTTAAATTTGTGGAAATGTATGAACATTTAATGCCACAAAATTTTCTTTTCATGATTATCAGTAGCTCCACAATAATACTTGGAAAACCAAAAGATCATGTGCATCTGTCTTTATATACACATGCATACACGCATATGCATGCACGCACACGCAGGTATGTTGGCGAGGCAGAACATCACCCGGGGGGAGGGGGTTAATTGTGATTTTTGCTCCTTAAAAATATTGCTTTCTGAAGGAAATTGAGTGACACATGATGTTAGTGTACTAATGCTTGAGCTAAATGGATTAGTGCCTGGCTTCGCTGTGAAAAGCTCTTGACTCAGTTATCTAGGGTGGAAGAAGGAGAGGATGCACAGACATAAAACACTTCCTCAGGGATGGAGAGAAAATGAGAGGTAACACACACAAACACTAACATCTCTCAACAGGCAATGCATTACAACATTATCAGTGACCTGGAGATAGAACAACTTTCTATCTCTCAGTCCAGGAACAAGAGAAACCTAAGAACTTGGGAGAAAATCAGGTAGAAATTGGTTTTGACCAAATTTTCAGGCCCAAGTTAGGCAATGTGCTGCAACCATGCGCCAGAAACTGAAACAGCTCACCTGAAACTGAGTCTCAAGCCTTCTAATAAATGAGATAGGTGAGCTGCCTGTTGCAGCTCCTCCAAAGCTGGAGTTGAAATTTGGGCCTGCTGCCTCATTGGCTTCTGCTCTAAGGTAGGTCCTTAGGGGAGGATAGGGGAGGCACACCCCCCCTCCCTGCTCTACCGGAAGGTAAGTTAAAAATAATATGCTGTTTGGTCATCACCACTTCTCAGTCTGCAGCAATCCCACCAAAACCTGAGCAGAGTAGGCCCAGACCTTGTTCTAATCAGTGCTGATCAATGTTGCTGAGAGATCCTTAAACAAGTGGTAAGCACCTTATTTGCATATGTTAGGTCCTTAGTACCTCATTAAGGCGACTATCTGGGAAGCCTGAAAATTGTCTGAGCTTGGTACAGCTTTGGACTCTGAGCTTGGTATGGCTTTGGACATATTTCAGCTGTCCTTGGAGCACAGGGTATGGCCCTGTGAAATTGGTGATGTTTGCCACCATTGTCCATCCAGAAAAAGGAAGCCACAAGAGTCAATTCCTTACAAACAGCAGACAAAGAATAAATGTTGAAAAGTGTAAAGGTAGCACGCCCTGAAAAACAAGGTTATTTAATAAACTTTGCATAGATGGTGTAAAATGTTAGAATAAGTGGAAAAATGAACTCTGTCGTATTAATTAGCTTAAAATATTCCATTTATTTTTGCTTCACTTTGTTGTTGGATAATCCTTGCTTCTTGTAGGTCTTCCCACAGCGTGTACTATTCCATGGTCAGGACAACAGAAACAGAACCTATTGCCAGAACTATGCATTGTCTGTAGATGACCCACACTTTGAATTCCCTTCCCTCCCTATTTGGTTTATTACCTGACCTCTGCTCATCACCACTCCCTTACTAGCTGGAACTCACTCCGTTGCGCATTAGAGTGGCATGCCAACCTACCATACTACTGTACTGTACTGAAATAATCCATTTATTCTATCATTGAGCAGGAATGGAAGAGAAATACCAGTTTCGCTAAGTGCTAAGTGCAGAGTGATAGTCACCTATGGGTTGAAGGTAAAAACTAGAGCTGTATGCTCACAAGGTTCTCATTCATTTCAGTGCCTTTTACAGCACATCTGAAAAAACATTTAAAATTGACACTAATAATGACGAAAAAAAATGAGATGGAATTAGAATGCTGTTGGGTCAGCCTGAGGTGCTGTGCAGCAAATATTAATCCTTGATTGCCATCTCTGTCAATACAGTTTTAAAAATGTCTAGGCTGAAATGCAACTGTAGTATTGAGGGAATGCTACATTGTTGGTGAGGCCCTGTTTGCCTGTTCAGGTGGTATTATCCAAAGAAGAGAAAGGTGTTCTCCCATTGTTTATGCCAACATTCCTCCCTCACCCTGCATCACTGAAAAAAATAGATTATTTAGCCAATTCACCTGATAGCTGTTTATAATATGTTGCTGGCACAGAATGGTTGCTGGATTTGCTCATGTTAGCAACAATCAGTGCACTTTCAAAGTAATCCACCATTTGAAGCCCTTTGAGACGTTTCGACTATGTGATAAGATGTTTTATGTAAACCTGTGTAAATTCAAAGGGACAGTAATTAAAATGTTACTAAAATGAAGTTGGAGCGATTGTTTAAAAACTGTCGGTTAGCAAAAGTGAATTTTACATTAATTTGGAACATTTTACCTGTTTATCTTTAAAATATAACTTAAGAGGCTGATTTTATTTTGGTCTCAGCAGTTATTGTGCTTATTGTTTAATGTAAATTAACCAATAATACTTGCTCCAAACTTGATGTATGGATGCTGCTAGGTATTTTAACTTCTGTTGAAACTCCAGGCACTGAAAGGAACTTGGAAAAGGCTGCATGGTAGTTTAATGTTTGCTGTACTTCACTGTACAACGCAGGAGATTCTCAGAGCTACCCTCAACTCATTGCGTGCTTGCATTTCTCTTGCCATAGGTCAGTACTATTGGGAGTCTTTTTGAGATTGCTTCCTCCAGTGTCGTCACATACCCATTAAACTGGTCAACTAGATGACCTCCTTAAACAGAGAAGAGACAAATCTACTGGCCACCAACACTTCATTCTCGGTCCTTACATTTAAAAAGTTCATTGCCATCTCACAATTTAAGAGCGAAGTTAAATTGTCCATGTTACAGCAGCTAGAAGACGAACACATTACCGTATCTCCTCAACACAAGTTCCAAGTAGAAATTTAATGTATGGCTTTAACACTCTTAATTCTTTTAAAAAAAGGCAAAATAAGGGAGTCATTATTATTAAAATACTGACTCCAGTTCCTCACTGTGTGTGGCAAGAGCCGGTCAATAAGGCTTCCATTCGTCACCAATTACTAGTTACTGCCACCCTGCCTATTGCTGCTACTTAACAGCAGCCAGTTTTAGAGACAGTAAACCTCTGCCAATATATGAGCCAAGGGACAGTCGAATCCCCTCAAAGCTAAACAAAAATAATATAAGCTTGGGTTTAGCGAGGAACTCTGGCTGCAGGCTTCCTGGATTAATGCAGCCATGAGTCTCTCCTTAAAAACCTTCATTGTCTGACCTCTGTAACTGAAGCTTAAAATGACTAATTTATAGAAAAGCCACCGACCCTGCCTCTTGCGATGCCAAGATTTTTTTCCTAAAAGCTAAGCAGCTGCATTTTTCAATTTAATGCTATGCTATGTTAACTATATAGGTACAAAATTATAGAGCATTAAAGTTAACTCTTTAACCAGAGCACCATGCTAGCATCTGATTCAGTAAAACATGTTATTATATGTGTGGGGCAACTATAATCGCTTAAGTTCAGAAGAAATATTTCCACTCTACCAAGCTAATGAAAGGACTATGCCTTTGTGAAGGCTGTCAATTGATTTGCAAGTTCAGTAACACAAGTTTCCAATTAAAACTCCCTTTGAAGAAAAATGTAATGAAATTCAAACTGTTACGCTATTAGTAAAAGTGAAAATCTTGGCAGCTCAAAGATGTGGTGTACTAGGGTGCTACACCAGGGATAGTGTTACCAAGGGTTTAGCACTCCCTTCAGATTAGGGTTGCACTGAAGCTTCCCAGCAGTTGCTTGTCTTGGCTGGGCATCAGATGGACAGAGGAGAGGTGCCAACCTTACAGAAGACTGGAAATTGAAGAGGATTCTACCTCAGCCTAACTTCAATCTTCACCCTCCCTTATCATTGGGGTCGTGAGAGCTACTGGATAAGGCACGAAGACATCATTCACTATATCTCAGTTTGAGGGTTGAATTTTCAGGCCCCGCTGAGGTCGAGATCATAAATGGAAGGGGCCCAGAAATATCGGCATCGTCCGGTGTGCCAGTTTCCCGGCACTGTTCCTGGTGCCAGCCATTTTAGGGAGGTGGGTTCGGGACCCACCTGCCCACACATGGCAGGTGGTCAATTAGGCTCTTTAATAAAGAGTCATGTGAACAGCACTGACAGGAAGAAAACTGGGATTTTCCAGTAGGTGTCCAGTTTCCTGACGTGATGAGGGGCAGTTCAACAGTAGTAGGCTGGGGTGCCAGCAGTCCAGGCAGGCCTACAGGCCCTCCCTGCTTGCCTGGGTGGGGATACAGCCAAAGGCTACCCTATGGAGTGATTTCACCCCACCTCGGGTCGTGGCCTGGCTGCTTTCTCTATTTTTTAACAAAACTGCCCCCACCCCCGTTCTCTCACCACCTTACGTGATGACATCATCTGCGCATGTGCCAACCAGTCCTGGCAATGCGGAACACAGCGCATGCACAGAGAGCAGGAGCCCATCTGCGCATGTGCGCAGATTGGTGCAGTCTGATGACGTCAGCTGCCGGCTGCGTTGTCAAGAATCACTTTGGTGGCTGAGAAGGCACCTCCATGTTGAAGCGCCCTCTCAGTTACTTACCATTCATTGTAGCCAGGTGCTCCTCTGAAGCTGGAAGGCCACTGATGACCCTCCAGCTTCAAGCGCCTGCCCGCACCCTTAATTGGACAGTGAACCTGTCTCCATGCCAATTAAGGGGGTATCCGGTTAAAATCCCAAAGATGACTGTTTCCACCTGAAGGCAGGTTCAGGACTGGGAAGCAGTTCTGGCTCCTGTTCCCGTCCCCAAGGCAAAAATTCAGCCCTGAGAATCACAGTTGCTAGCTCAAAAAGTCTATTGCCCCAAGAGCCTTGTGTCAGACAAGTAAACTTTCAGCTAACTTTCCGTACACTAGGAACATCGGTGACTTGCATGGCTATAGGACCAGTGGGAGTGGCATTGAAATTTGCAGCCGATACTAACATAGAAGGCATTATAATTAACTCTGAGGACCAAGGGGAGCTGCAAGGTGATAGTGATAAATAGTAGAATGAGCAAAAATGGTGGCAGATTTAATTCAATGTCAGTAAATGTGAGGAGGTACACGTTGGTTAAAAAAAATAAGAACTTTGAATAGGGGAATGTTAGGTGACATGAAAGAGCAGAGGGATTTGGAGCTTCAGATTCACAAGACATTACAAGCAGCACCTCATGTAGCTAAGGCCATTAGAAAAAAGGTAACATAATACTAGGTTTATGCCAAGAGGTATAAAATGTAAAAATCGAGATGTAGTGGTGACTGTATACAAATCTTAAGTGTAACCACAGTTGGAATACTACTTGCAGTTTTGTGTTCCACACTGTAGGAAAGATCTTGAGGCAATAAATAGGAGCCATCACAGATTCACGAGAATGAGGTAATATTACAACAAGAATAGAACTTTCTTCCCTATTAAAATGGAAGGGATTAAGAGATTGCAGGGTGATTTGATAGAGGCATCTAAAATTATGAAGGGTTGGGAAAGGGTAGATGGAACCAATGCTTCTCCTTATCTTTAGTAGAATCCTTGGAGAAAAAAACATTCCTGCAGTGCTTCCACTGATGCACTACCGACAGAATAGAAGATCAAGAAAACTATATAGAAGTTATACCCTAGCCTGTTTCCAGTGGTTGAGGTGTCTAGAACATGGGGACAGCAACATAAGATTAAATAAAAGAGCTTTAAGGAGAAATGAAGAGAAACTTTCCTTACATAATGGGTTGCAAGGCTGTGGAATGCACTTCTGGATTGAAACACAGAACACATCAACATTTAATGATAGATTAGATAGCTGACTAAAGAAAATAGAGTGATACAGGAAAAGGGTGGGCACATAAGGTTGGGACTACAGCTCATGTGGAGGATAAACACCAAGATTGAGTCATTGGGCTGAATGGCCCGTTTCCATGTTGTAACTTCAATGTAATATGTCATTTTCAAGACAGCAAATGGTAAGAAATAGCCAGAAACAAGTATAATTTGGACAGAGTGTTCAGTTTATTCTAATGCTAATCACACAGCAGTACTTTTCTAAGAACAGTGTGCAGTGAGCGGACACGTCTGCAGGATGGAAGACGGTTGCATACCCAAGGACTTTCTGAATGGTGAGGTAGCTGGGGCCAGATGACCAGTGGAGCGCCCAAACCTCCGCTTCAAGGATGCAAGCATTATTTTAAGGCCCTTAATGTTGACTTTCGCACCTGGGAGCCACAAGCTGGCGAAAGAGGGAAAATGGCGACACATCCTGTGGACTGCACTACTACGACGACCAGTTGCTACAGTAGTTTGGCAACAGGCGCCAACGTCAAAAACAACAACTCACAGTGTCACTTGGCACCTTCACGTCCAGCACTTGTGGCAGAACCTGCCTCTCAAGGATTGGCCTTCACAGCCATCAGCAAAGGTGCACCAAGAGAAGACACCCCACCTAAATGGATTGTTTGTTGTGTGTCCATCGTCTTTCATAGATGGAAGGATGCCAACCATGTAGAGTCATGTCAAAATGATATAAACTTCCAATCTGGGTTGAGATAATGGCAACACCAATAACTTTGGAAAAAATAGGGCTTTTAATATCTCCAAATATGAAAAAAATCACTTTTCCCTTAAAGGATACACAATAAGTAATAATGGACTTTGAAAAACAGAATCACATGAATTTTTTTTGACAGAGGTATGTCTCCATGTTGTTTAATGTCTTTTGTGAAACAAATGATGGCAAAGGAATGCTTTGAAAAGTATCACTGCATTGAACCTGTAGCATGCTGCTCATAAAACACTGTTGGAGTAGACACATGTTACATCACAGATTTTTGTAGTTACTTTTTAATCACTTTAAAAGTTTTAGTGCTGTGTAATATGTTGGGGTGGTAAAATATCATTCTGTTCCTGAACACCAAGTCATTTTTGTTCAGCTGATTAATTGCAACTTTTGTTAGATGTAGAAATCGGACAAAATTGATATTGTTTCCTGTCACCTCCCTCAGTGCTTTTACAAATGGTTTGTATTAGGAAAAATGAAGGGGTTGAATTAGAAACGTGTGTTCCTGGTTGTAGTGGTTTTCTTCCTAGTCAGAATGAGTCACAAATTCATCTATTGCATTAAGACAAAGGATTACCTATAAAATATGGCAATTTTTCAAAGGCTCCCCATGTTCTGCTGAAGAAAGCTCGTTCACTGCTGGATTTTCCAAGTTAAACATTAACCCTTTCAGAATGAAATAAATAGTTATTTGTCCATGAATCGTATGGCCTGGGATTTTTTGCAGCAATGAAAATAATGACAAATGTCATAATTTAGATCATTGTGCTCGCCGATCCTCCAGTCTTAAACTTACATCAGAATTTGCTGGACAACTGATTCAAATACACCCCAGTGATCGTAGCGATGAGTCAAGGCCAATGGCCAAAGTGAAAACCCATTGCGAATCGACGCTACCCCGAACCAGAGGTGTTTAAAAAATGAATGTTCACAGGAAACCTGATGGGCAGAAGTAAGCACAAATTTAAATTATACAGAGCTGATTTACCTTGAAACTTTTCTTATATCTGTCTTATATCAGTGACCACCCCCATCCCTTCCCATTGAAGTTACACAAACAACATGGAAACCAGAGGCTTTTAGGCTTCAGTTGTTCAATGAGCCTGTGCCACTTTTGACTTGCCCTTAGAATTGTAAGAGTAAATGGGCACATTGTGATCACGGACCAGTGTATTACTAATGCAAGAGATCAAGAATCTAAATTCGGTAGTTTAAGGCTAGGAACCAGCAACCCACTCCTGCCAGATGTATATAATTTCTGTTGTTTTGTACTTGTGACCCTGACAGACCATTGAATAATAGCAAGAGCACCCAACAAGAGCAATTATTTCTTAATTTAACAGTAAACTATGACTGTCGTTGTTATGATTAAAACACTACAGTCGTGATTGCAACTAACATACTGGCCAGAATTTTTCGTTGGGTGAGCCACCCTGTCCACTGGCCAAAAAGTCAGTGGTGAGCCTGCCTCTGCCTTAGCCTAGGGAGCCAAATTGGGATTCTTTGCTCCCTAGGCCTTTAATTGGCCTTGGGCATGACTTCCACCCCCTTGAGGCAGGAAGTCCCACCTAATGGAGCTGCCAGCCAATCAGCGGGCCGGCAGCTCTTCGTCCCAGCAGCGCCACTGGGAGCAGTGGCCACTGTTGAGACTACACCCAGCCATCGCAAGGAAGGGGAAAGACGGCCCCGGAATTAAGGTAAGTTTTTAGGGTCTCGCTGGTGCCAATTGGTCGGGCCCTGGTGAGGCAAGGGGGGGTGGGGGGGGGTCGGTTAAGTGGGGGGTGGGGGGGGGGAGAGTGTTTTGCTTTGAGGGTGGTTGGGACTTTGGGGGTGGTTGGGGCTTCACGGGCGGCCCTCCGTGGGGCACAGGGTGTCTGATCAGGAGGGCCACCCACCAGCCCACAAGAAGGCTGCCTGGTTTCAGCAGGTGAGCTTTTTAAGGCCTCAGCTGCCTGCCAGCCAAGGGTAAAATACCTGTGGCGGCAGGCAGTGGCCCTTATGTGCCAGTTAATTGGCCACCTAAGGGCCTTGTTTGGATGGTTTCTCTGTGACCCAGAACGGGTTTACAATTTTTTCCAGAAAGGTCAAACTAGGAAAATCTACACTACACACTTACAATGTCCTGAAATGTAGTGCCCAGAGAGATTCTTATTCCTGTCAGTTCAAGGGTAACTATGTTTATTTGTAATAGTTTTTAATCTTGGTGACTGTCACAGACACATAGAGTCTGTCACTCTAGAATTGGCCTTTATAGCCACTCCAGGCACTGCTTCACAAACCACTGACCACCTCCAGGCGCTTACCCATTATCTCTCAGGACAAGGAGGCCAAAGAGAAGACGAAGAATTCATTAAATGCAAATTTTTCTTGTATAAATTTTTGATTTGCTGAAAAAATGCTACTCAGTGGGAAAGAGTTAAATGAGAAAGAGTGCTGTATGTGATTGTGCAGTGTGTTTCCCATCCCCTAACTATTAATAAAATCTTCTGACAAGAAAACGAAGATTAATTTTGTTCTGCTAAAACAGCAACATTTTAAAAATTCATTTGGGGGATGTGGGTGTCGCTGGATAGGCCAGCATTTATTACCCATCCCTATTTGCCTTTGTGAAGGTGATGGTGAGCTGCCTTCTTGAACCGCTGCAGTCCATGTGGTGTGGGTACACCCACAGTGCTGTTAGGAAGGGAGTTCCAGGATTTTGACCCAGCGACAGTGAAAGAACGGCGATATATTTTCAAGTCAGGATGGTGTATGGCTTGGAGGGGAACTTGCAGGTGGTGGTGTTCCCATGCATCTGCTGCCCTTGTCCTTCTAGGTGGTAGAGGTCGCGGGTTTCGAAGGTGTTGTTGAAGGAGCCTTGGTGAGTTGCTGCAGTGCATCTTGTAGATGGTCCACATTGCTGCCACTCTGCGTCGGTGGTGGAGAGAGTGAGTGTTGAAGGTGGTGGATGTGGTGCCAATCAAGTGGGCTGCTTTATCCTGGATGGTGTTGAGCTTCTTGAGTGTTGTTGGAGCTGCACCCATCCAGGCAAGTGGAAAGTATTCCATCACACTCCTGACTTGTGCCTTATAGATGGTAGACAGGGATTGGGGAGACAGGAGGTGAGTTACTCGCCACAGAATTCCCAGCCTCTGACCTGCTCTTACAGCCTAGGTATTTACGTGGCTGGTCCAGTTCATTTTCCGCTCAACAGTGACCCCTAGGATGTTGATGGT
Organism: Heterodontus francisci; assembly: GCF_036365525.1. NCBI lineage: Eukaryota > Metazoa > Chordata > Chondrichthyes > Heterodontiformes > Heterodontidae > Heterodontus > Heterodontus francisci. Next base: position 56,982,611 of record NC_090396.1, on the reverse strand, counting down.
GGGGGATTCAGCGATGGTAATGCCATTGAATGCCAAGAGGAGATGGTTAGATTCTTTCTTGTTTGAGATGTTCATTGCCTGGCTCTTGTGTGACACGAATGTTACTTGCCACTTATCAGCCCAAGCCTGGATGTTGTCCAGGTCTTGCTATATATGGACATGGACTGCTTCAGTATCCGAGGAATTGTGAATGGTGCTTAGCATTGTGCAATCATCAGCACACATCCCCACTCCTGACCTTTTGATGGAGGGAAGGTCATTGACGATGCCGCTGAAGATGGTTGGACCTCGGACACTACCCTAAGGAACTCCTGCAGTGATGTCCTGCGATTGAGATGATTGACCTCCAAGAATCACAACCATCTTCCTTTGCGCTAGGTATGACTCCAACCAATGGAGAGTTTTCCCCCTGATTCCCATAACTCCAGTTTTGCTAGGGTTCCTTAATGCCATACTTGGTCAAATGCTGCCTTGATGTCAAGGGCAGTCACTCTCACCTCACCTCTGGAGTTCAGCTCTTTTGTCCATCTTTGAACACACTTTTAACATAATAAAATGTTCCAAGGCACTTCACAGGAACATCATAAAATGAAATATGACACCGAGCCACATAAGGAGATATTATGTCAGATGACCAAAAGCTTGGTCAGAAAGGTAGGTTTTATGGAGCATCTTAAAGGAGGAAAGAAAGGTAAAAAGGCAGAGGGATGTAGTGGGGGAACTCCAGAACTTAGGGTCCAGACAACTGAAGGTGCTGCCACCAACGGTGGAGTTATTAAAATCGGGGATGCTCAAGAGGCCAGAATTAGATAAGTGCAGATACCTTGGAGGGTTGTGGGATTTGAGGAGATTACTGAGATAGGGAGGGGTGAAGCCAAGGTGGGATTTGTAAACAAGGATGAGAATTTTAAAATCAAGACGTTGTTTGACTGGGAGCCAATGTAAGACAACGAACGCAGGGGTGATAGGGGAATGGGACTTGGTGTGAGTTAAGACACAAGCTGCAGAGTTTTGTATCATCTCCAGTTTACAGAAAGTTGAACGTGGGAGGCCAGCCAGGAGTGCATTAGAATAGTCAAGTCTAGAGGTAATGAAGGCATGAATGAGAGTTTCAGCAGCAGATGAGCTGAGACAGGGTTGATGAGGTCATTGTCGAGATCTAAACTACCAGTAAATCCTAAATAATGTATGAAGGCTAACCAGAAGATCTTCTTGATGCTTTTTTCCCTAAAAGCTAACAAATAACCTCTGCATGACTCAGCCAAACTTGACTTTCTATCTTATTCTAAGCAGCTTTCAAGGAATTGTCTCAATAAGCACTGGGATTAGAGTTGTTCAGATCTTGTGGGCTGGATTTGAAACTCTGCCCCATGGTGAGTTTGAAGGCAGGGAGAGCGTTTAATTGGGTGGGATGCTGACGAGTGGGGACCCCGCCATCTTCCTGACTCCACCCCAATTAAGTCTGTGGCGGGAAGGGCCGTGGACAGCCTTCCCGCCCCGCTGCCAATTGAGGCCCTTAAGGGGGCAATTAATGCCCAATTGAGGGCCTCATCCCACTGCCGGCATCAGCCCAGTGGCGGGCGGGCTTATCACCACATGGGGAGCACGACAAGCAAACCCGTGCAAGTTGCTTGCTGGCTCCTGGGGGGTGGAATGTGAGGGATGGGGGGTGGCATCCCTCATTCGAAGGTATTTAGTGCCTGATTGAGGGACCCGGCAGTGGGAAGGGGTGGGGGGGGGGGGTGGTAGGGCCCACTGCGAACCACCCCCTGCCCTTGCTGCTGATCGCCTTACACTCCCCTCCCCGACGCCTCCTACTCCGTGAAACCCCTCCCGCTTGACTCATTTGTGGCCTGCATCCCTCGGCGATCCTAGGCCTCGGTTGGGTGCATTCCTGGCAGCAGCCACCGCCTCTGCAGTGTTGCTCAGTGAAAGAGCTGCTGGCCTCTGATTGGCCGGCAGCTCTCAGCGCGCAGGACTTGCAACACTGGGGTCCTTAATCCTAGGGAAGACCTGCTGCTGCCCAGTTAAGTGTCTGATAGGCATGTGATGCGGCAGACCTTCCCCCAAAGAGGTAATGCAGGACTCTTATTGGCTCTTCAGCCGCTGGCTGAGACCATCCCCTAAATAAAATACCGCCCTGTGTCTCTTCTCTATCACTGATTCATTCTCAGTCACTCAGAATTGACACCAAATATCCCACTGAAGATGGTGAATGACTGAGGATGAAAAACGCTAAAGAGTATGAACGAATCGTGATTCAGTCAGAATATCTTACAACAATAACAACAACTTACATTTATATAGCACCCTTAGCATAGTAAAACATCCAAAAAGTGCTTCACAGGAGCGTTATCGAACAAAATGTGACACCAAGCTACAAAAGGAACAGTCGTAGAGATGAACAAAAGCTTAGTCAAAGATGGAGGTTTTAAGTGGAAAAAGTTGAAGGAGTTTTTCAAGATTTACAGTTCACCTTACTTAGAGGCCAGTGATTCATGCTAGATTACAGTGCTATGTATAAGTGTATAAAATGAGTGCCAGTAAACTGATAACTGTGAGGAGTGCCACATACAACCCCATTCATTCCACACAAATGTACTTTTCAGCAAGGGTTGCTGAGCATTGATCAGGATTAGAAACCTCAGTCGATTGTTCCTCGCCCTATGCCTGGGACATCAGGGTTACTTAGAGCACCCCTACTGTCGTCCTGCCTGAGATCAGCAAACTTGTTTTTGAACATGAGGGACTAAACCCACCCTCCACCACCCAACCAGGTCTGTATGGTTCAATACTAGAGCACATAGTCCATGCTTTTTTCAACTTCAAGATGGCTCCTGGGCTGGAAGCTCCCTAGGAAGCTCCCTTGCTGTTCAACTCTATCCATGGCCATCTGCTCCCATCCCTAACGTTTTCTCCCCCAATCTGCCCTCTTAAACTGTTTAAATTCCCCTGGCTCTTTAAATCAGTTCATTTTAGCCCTATCTAAAAGTTAACAGTTAGTTTAGTCTATGTTACCTGGGCCCACTGCCCTCCCCCAGCCACACCTGCTCTTTGTTTTCTCAATGAAATTGATCCGGATGAAATTGACGAGAACAGCTGCCGATACTTCAATCTCCGATCCTGCTGTCTTCACAGTCCAGAGTGTCTGCAGCCACGGCATGTGGTAAGTCCATTGAGGTGAAGAAGGAGCTGCGGGACCCGAGAGAAGTCCTGTGAAAAGGTGCCCCGAACACCCAAAACATCCACGAACGGCCCCCCCGGCCGCAACTTCAAAGCGCCCGCGGGAGATGGCTCGGAGAGCATCTGCAGCGCACTGTCGGCAATGCTGCATGCCTTTATTTAAACCACTGCAAAAAAAAACCCCTTAGCAAATGTAATCACCTCTAAGTCTGCCAAATGATGCTTCACCTCCCGAAGGACGTGGATGAGCTTTCCGGACGTCGATGGTGGGCACTGAGGAAATGGCTTATTACCTGCACCAGATTCCACCCCCCCTCCCCCCCCCCTTTACCCCCCTTCCACCCCCCCACCCCCGTCCCCTTCCCTGCTCCACCCTCTCAGCTCACCCCCTCACAACCCCGTCCCAGCCCGCCCCCCCCTCGCACCATCTTCACCCCGCACCCCCTTCCCCTGCACCCCCCCCCACCCCCTCCCTCTACCCCTCCCCCTTGCATCCCCTCCTCACACCGGCACCATCCTACACCTGTGTAGGGGCCCCAACAACCCCACTGCCTTGTGGGCGTCTCGGGAGAGACCAAGGCTAAGGGAGTAAACCCTAACAGAAAATCCGGAGCGGAACCCCGTAGGCGGTCATGTGTCACCTTTGGCATGTTTCCGGCAGTTCCTGCAGCCATACTGGTGCCAAACGTCGTGTCCTGCACTCCTTTGGACCCCACCAGAAAGGCCGAGAGGGGGGTTTTGACGACTGGGCAACTCTCAACCTCCATAAATTTGCCCAGGCATGCGTCATGGAGAGGTCACTCCATAGTTGCCTCACAGCGACTGAAACAACACGGAAGGCAGCAGTTACGGGTTATAAGTCCAGATAAATTGGCGTAGAAACTGGGCGCCACGGGTTGCCTTTGTCGGTGGGAGAGGTCATTGCACCTCACTGGACAGCTACCGCCCGCCTCAAACCGGGCAGCCCCCGGTCAATAAGGTTCTGTCCCGCCACAGTCTGCCTGCTTCAATGGGTGCTTGGAGCTCAGGGTCATTGCCCGAAAGGTGGACTGATACACCGCACCAAACAACATGAAAAAAGGAAAGAAGGTACCAGCCCTTCGCTTTGCAAGCTGGAACGTCAGAACTATGTGTCCTGGCCTGTCGGAAGACCTTACACAAATCAACGATTCTCGGAAGACCGCCATCATTAACAACGAGCTCAGTAGACTCAATGTGGACATTGCAGCACTTCAGGAGACTCGCCTCCCCGCGAGTGGCTCTCTAGCAGAGCAAGACTACACCTTCTTCTGGCAGGGCAGGGATCCTGAAGAACCAAGACAGCATGGAGTGGGCTTCGCCATCAGAAACTCCTTGCTCAGCATGATAGAGCCTCCCTCAAATGGCTCGGAACGCATACTGTCCATCCGACTGCTCACCACCTCTGGTCCAGTACACCTACTCAGCATCTATGCTCCAACACTCTGTTCCGCACCTGAAGCTAAAGACCAGTTCTATGAACAACTCCATAACATCATTAGCAGCATCCCCAACACCGAACACCTATTCCTGCTGGGGGACTTTAATGCCAGGGTTGGGGCCGACCATGACTCATGGCCCTCCTGCCTTGGGCGCTATGGCGTTGGAAGGATGAATGAGAACGGGCAGAGACTGCTTGAGTTGTGTACCTATCATAACCTCTGCATCACCAACTCGTTCTTTCACACTAAACCCTGTCACCAGGTTTCATGGAGGCACCCAAGATCACGTCGTTGGCACCAGCTAGACCTCATTGTCACAAGGCGAGCCGCCTTAAACAGTGTTCAAATCACACGCAGCTTCCACAGTGCGGACTGCGACACCGACCACTCCCTGGTGTGCAGCAAGGTTAGACTCAGACCAAAGAAGTTGCATCATTCCAAGCAGAAGGGCCACCCGCGCATCAACACGAGCAGAATTTCTCACCCACAGCTGTTACAAAAATTTCTAAATTCACTTGTAACAGCCCTTCAAAACACTCCCACAGGGGATGCTGAGACCAAGTGGGCCCACATCAGAGACGCCATCTATGAGTCAGCTTTGACCACCTACGGCAAAAGTGCGAAGAGAAATGCAGACTGGTTTCAATCTCATAATGAAGAGCTGGAACCTGTCATAGCCGCTAAGCGCATTGCACTTTTGAACTACAAGAAAGCCCCCAGTGATTTAACATCCGCAGCACTTAAAGCAGCCAGAAGTACTGCACAAAGAACAGCTAGGCGTTGCGCAAACGACTACTGGCAACACCTATGCAGTCATATTCAGCTGGCCTCAGACACCGGAAACATCAGAGGAATGTATGATGGCATGAAGAGAGCTCTTGGGCCAACCATCAAGAAGATCACCCCCCTCAAATCTAAATCGGGGGACATAATCACTGACCAACGCAAACAGATGGACCGCTGGGTTGAGCACTACCTAGAACTGTACTCCAGGGAGAATGCTGTCACTGAGACTGCCCTCAATGCAGCCCAGCCTCTACCAGTCATGGATGAGCTGGACATACAGCCAACCAAATCGGAACTCAGTGATGCCATTGATTCCCTAGCCAGCGGAAAAGCCCCTGGGAAGGACAGCATTACCCCTGAAATAATCAAGAGTGCCAAGCCTGCTATACTCTCAGCACTACATGAACTGCTATGCCTGTGCTGGGACGAGGGAGCAGTACCCCAGGACATGCGCGATGCCAACATCGTCACCCTCTATAAAAACAAAGGTGACCGCGGTGACTGCAACAACTACCGTGGAATCTCCCTGCTCAGCATAGTGGGGAAAGTCTTTGCTCGAGTCGCTCTGAACAGGCTCCAGAAGCTGGCCGAGCGCGTCTACCCTGAGGCACAGTGTGGCTTTCGTGCAGAGAGATCGACTATTGACATGCTGTTCTCCCTTCGTCAGATACAGGAGAAATGCCGTGAACAACAGATGCCCCTCTACATTGCTTTCATTGATCTCACCAAAGCCTTTGACCTCGTCAGCAGACGTGGTCTCTTCAGACTACTAGAAAAGATCGGATGTCCACCAAAGCTACTAAGTATCATCACCTCATTCCATGACAATATGAAAGGCACAATTCAACATGGTGGCTCCTCATCAGAGCCCTTTCCTATCCTGAGTGGTGTGAAACAGGGCTGTGTTCTCGCACCCACACTATTTGGGATTTTCTTCTCCCTGCTGCTTTCACATGCGTTCAAATCCTCTGAAGAAGGAATTTTCCTCCACACAAGATCAGGGGGCAGGTTGTTCAACCTTGCCCGTCTAAGAGCGAAGTCCAAAGTACGGAAAGTCCTCATCAGAGAACTCCTCTTTGCTGACGATGCTGCTTTAACATCTCACACTGAAGAATGCCTGCAGAGTCTCATCGACAGGTTTGCGTCTGCCTGCAATGAATTTGGCCTAACCATCAGCCTCAAGAAAACGAACATCATGGGGCAGGATGTCAGAAATGCTCCATCCATCAATATTGGCGACCACGCTCTGGAAGTGGTTCAAGAGTTCACCTACCTAGGCTCAACTATCACCAGTAACCTGTCTCTAGATGCAGAAATCAACAAGCGCATGGGTAAGGCTTCCACTGCTATGTTCAGACTGGCCAAGAGAGTGTGGGAAAATGGCGCACTGACACGGAACACAAAAGTCCGAGTGTATCAGGCCTGTGTCCTCAGTACCTTGCTCTACGGCAGCGAGGCCTGGACAACGTATGCCAGCCAAGAGCGACGTCTCAATTCATTCCATCTTCGCTGCCTTCGGAGAATACTTGGCATCAGGTGGCAGGACTATATCTCCAACACAGAAGTCCTTGAAGCGGCCAACACCCCCAGCTTATACACACTACTGAGTCAGCGGCGCTTGAGATGGCTTGGCCATGTGAGCCGCATGGAAGATGGCAGGATCCCCAAAGACACATTGTACAGCGAGCTCGCCACTGGTATCAGACCCACCGGCCGTCCATGTCTCCGTTATAAAGACGTCTGCAAACGCGACATGAAATCGTGTGACATTGATCACAAGTCGTGGGAGTCAGTTGCCAGCATTCGCCAGAGCTGGCGGGCAGCCATAAAGACAGGGCTAAACTGTGGCGAGTCGAAGAGACTTAGTAGTTGGCAGGAAAAAAGACAGAGGCGCAAGGGGAGAGCCAACTGTGCAACAGCCCCAACAAACAAATTTTCTCTGCAGCACCTGTGGAAGAGCCTGTCACTCCAGAATTGGCCTTTATAGCCACTCCAGGTGCTGCTTCACAAACCACTGACCACCTCCAGGCGCGTATCCATTGTCTCTCGAGATAAGGAGGCCCAAAAGAAGAAGTCCATGCTAATGGGGAGCCCTAACAACATTGTTTTAAAGGCACGCATTACATATGTAACATTTTCCCAATCCAAATTATAGTTTGTTAAATAGGTATTCTAAAATAATAGATGGACTGGAGAGAGGCATACGACTGTAATTTACTTAAATCTTGAAATTAATACACATTTTCCAAAACTGACATTTTTTTCTGTAAGGTGGTATTTCACTTGCACTACTTAACCAATTGTAATGTTTCTTTAAGAATGTTTTGCGACTGTTACATCGAGCTGAATCTTCTGTGCCTGCTGCCGAGGTTGGCAGCGGGCGATAAAAACAGCGGCCCACCTGTGCCTGCGCCTGCCGCATGACACAGAGCCTCCGCAATCTTCCGTGTGGCGGCTCATGTGAATGGCCGGGGCAGGTTGCCCCCCCCCTCACCCCTCCCCCCCTCCAACCCGATCATGTGGAGGGGGCGGGCTGTCCATCCCCAGCAATGGCGTCAGCTGCCTGTGCGCAGGCACTGACGCCATTTTTAAAAGGCTGCCAGCCCTACCAGCAGCTTTAAATATTTAAAGGTAAAGCAAATTAAAAAATTAAATACATTTATTTTGCCCCTCTCCCACCCCCCCAATAACCATAAAATTACGAATTTTCCCTTCCCCCCCCAGAACGCTTACCTTTACAATGTGACCTCCCCCCGTCCCCCACAAACAGCATAAACTTTAATCTCTAACCCTTCCCACCATCCCCTACACCAATGATGTTACTTTGACCCTGTTCCCCCCTCCAACCCCCGCACTGAGAAACATACCTCCTCTTCCCCACCCATCAGCGTGACTCCTCATTTCCCCAGACAGAGATCCGAAGGCGCAGGAGTGCCGGCCACCGGGCTAAAGATCGGAGTGTGAACTCAGGCGGCGACATAAATATCATTAATTAATTCATTTTAAATTATTTAACTATGCAAATAGGGGGTCCCGTCGCTGCCTAGCTGTTACTTGGATAAACTATAAGCTTTCTAAATGCAAAACCGTGAGAACAATAAAAAATCCAATCTTTGCAATTTATAGCCTCTGTGTAGATACGACACCATCTCATTTTTTTTTGTTTAAACAAAAATAGCATCTATCCTCAATTAGCTACATGAAGTCTGTTTATTTATACTTCCCCATAAGGTGACAAATTACCTCCAAATTGATCCTGCACTAAACTTAACGGCAAAACTAAAAATTGCATAATTTTAATTTGAATACAACTCCGACACAAACAAAAGGAATAGAAATAAAATTGATTTCAACAATACTTCTTGATCAAATATATAACTCCCACATGCCAAAGACTTGCAGGTTGATAGGTTAATTTGCCATTATAAATTGCCCCTAGTATAGGTAGGTGGTAGGGAAATATATAGGGGCAGGTGGGGATGTGGTAGGAATATGGAATTAGTGTAGGATTAGTACAAATGGGTGGTTGATGGTCGGCACAGACTCGGTGGGCCGAAGGGCCTGTTTCAGTGCTGTATCTCTAAACTAAACTATAACTACTTTTATTTTATTCACAGAGAAGTAAATTATTTTGAAATGTTGTAAATTCATTCAAAATTTCTCCTGGAAAATCAAACATAAAAGAATGCAGAACAGCACAAAGCTGCAGACATGTAAGGGTTAAAGATCCAATTAAAAAATTTGAATTTAATAGGTGACTGACTACCTTCCAGCGCTGGTCTGCGAACCCCAAAGGTTCAGAATCTGAACTCTCCTGGCTCTCGGGGAGTAATTTGCCACTTCTCAGTCAAACCACTAGATGGCAGACTAAGTGGCAAAAGAATCATTCCATCTTTCAACGTGCAGGAGGGGGCAGAACCAATGGGATCTCATCTTGGCTCAATGAATGGCAGTGAGGGCAACTATATACGCGACTGAGGTTAGACAATACAGCACTCTTAGGAAGAACTAAGGAGTAGAGACAGCCCTGGTAATTATAGACCTGTGAGCCTTACTTCGGTTGTGGGTAAAATGTTGGAAAAGGTTATAAGAGACAGGATTTATAATCATCTTGAAAAGAATAAGTTCATTTGCGATAGTCAGCACGGTTTTGTGAAAGGTAGGTCGTGCCTCACAAACCTTATTGAGTTTTTCGAGAAGGTGACCAAACAGGTGGATGAGGGTAAAGCCGTGGATGTGGTGTATATGGATTTCAGTAAGGCGTTTGATAAGGTTCCCCACGGTAGGCTATTGCAGAAAATACGCAAGTATGGGGTTGAAGGTGATTTAGAGCTTTGGATCAGAAATTGGCTAGCTGAAAGAAGACAGAGGGTGGTGGTTGATGGCAAATGTTCATCCTGGAGTTTAGTTACTAGTGGTGTACCGCAAGGTTCTGTTTTGGGGCCACTGCTGTTTGTCATTTTTATAAACGACCTGGATGAGGGTGTAGAAGGGTGGGTTAGTAAATTTGCGGATGACACGAAGGTCGGTGGAGTTGTGGATAGTGTCGAAGGGTGTTGTAGGGTACAGAGGGACATAGATAGGCTGCAGAGCTGGGCTGAGAGATGGCAAATGGAGTTTAATGCGGAGAAGTGTGAGGTGATTCACTTTGGAAGGAGTAACAGCAATGCAGAGTACTGGGCTAATGGGAAGATTCTTGGTAGTGTAGATGAGCAGAGAGATCTTGGTATCCAGGTACATAAATCCCTGAAAGTTGCTACCCAGGTTAATAGGGCTGTTAAGAAGGCATATGGTGTGTTAGCCTTTATTAGTAGGGGGATCGAGTTTCAGAGCCACGGGGTCATGATGCAGCTGTACAAAACTCTGGTGAGGCCGCACCTGGAGTATTGCGTGCAGTTCTGGTCACCGCATTATAGGAAGGATGTCGAAGCTTTGGAAAGGGTGCAGAGGAGATTTACTAGGATGTTGCCTGGTATGGAAGGAAGGTCTTACGAGGAAAGGCTGAGGGACTTGGGGTTGTTTTCGTTAGAGAGAAGGAGGAGGAGAGGTGACTTAATAGAGACATACAAGATAATCAGAGGGTTAGATAGGGTGGATAGTGAGAGTCTTTTTCCTCGGATGAGGATGGCAAACACGAGGGGACATAGCTTTAAGTTGAGGGGTGAAAGATATAGGACAGATGTCAGGGGTAGTTTTTTCCGCAGAGAGTAGTAGGGGCGTGGAACGCCCTGCCTGCAACAGTAGTAGACTCGCCAACTTTAAGGGCATTTAAGTGGTCATTGGATAGACATATGGATGTAAATGGAATAGTGTAGGTCAGATGATCGGCGCAACATCGAGGGCCGAAGGGCCTGTACTGCGCTGTAATATTCTAATTCTAATTCTAACTGTAGAGGATGCATGGTGATAGGGAGCATCAGTGGGGATGCCAAGAAGGGAAACATTTTGAGAAATGAGATCCAAAAATATTCCAAAAATGAAACCTGAAGATAGATAGTTACTGACTGCCTCAATTAGCAACTTTAGACATCATTAACACGGCTGCAATTGGATCGTTTGTTTCCAGTTTGAAAATTAATGCAATCAAATAATCATGGCAATGCTAATGCCTGGTCTCTCAGACAAATGGAAATTCCTTATAAAACAGAACATGAGAATATGTAAATTGGACTTAATTGAAGATTGCATTTCAAATCTTTATTTTCAGTCAAAATACTCTCCAGGCACTGGAAGTCCAAAAGTATCTCACAGGAATGAGGCAGCACACTGCTTCACCAATCATTTCACTGCTTCACCAATCATTTCACTGCTTCACCAATCATTTCACTGCTTGCAGCTTTTTAAGCTTCTTTATTTTTGCAAATTACTCAAAAAATAACATAGAACCAGAGGGTCAAAAGAAGAGAGTGAGACAGGGTGGCAAGCTAGCAGAGAGAAAACAAGGTGAAAGAAAACTTGCACTCTGGGGCAATGCCTGGGGCAATACCAGAGAGGGGCATTTACTGAAAGAAACCGAGAGAAATGGACACACAAAATAAAGCTGAGATGTTCAAACAGAGAAGTAGAGATCAATGGGGGCAGCAAGAGACAGAATATTAATTTTAGCATCCAAATGAAAATAATGGTACAAGTAAATTCCACACAAAATATGCATAATGTTATCGAAACTAATCCTTTGACAGGTTATGAAGTGAAATTTTAATGTAAAAAAACAGTGCATTTCTAATTTATTCAAGAGTATGAGAAAATTCAATGTACTTTATTTCTGTATGTATAATTAATAAAGTAGATGAGATATTAAACCAAGGCCACACCTGCCTTCTCAGGTGGCTGTAAATGGTCCGATAAGACAATTTTGAAGAACAGCAGGGGAGTTCTCCCAGGTGTCCTGGCCAATATTTTCTCTCTATCACTAAAATACACTCACTGGTCATTTTTCTCATCTTTCCTTTTCGGTTCTTGCAGCCCACAAATTGACTGCCGCATTTCCCTACATTACAATAGAGACCACTTCAAAGTAATTCATTAACTGTGAAGCTGTTTAAGATCTACAGTTGTCCTGAAATGCAAGTTCTGATTAGAAAGTCGGGGAAGGTATTTATTTCGAAAAATAAATTATTGTTTACACATGGAAAGGTCCTGCAGTGTTTAAAATTAACATTTGATTTGTGGAGTCAATTATCTACGCTACCAGAAGGCAATAACTAGTAAAAAAAAAGAAGGTAATTTATCATCACTTGTAACTTGCAAAGAATGTTTTCTTCACAATATGGAAATCAAGCACTTAAAACAGAGTCTGGTAAGTTAACACCAAGATAAACAGCCACTGTTGAGATCATTATTGCCATTAGATTACTATACTTATTTACTTTTTTTCCATTTGAATACAGAGAGACAAGCGCTCATTGTGGGATTTTACCAATTTTTTTGGCAATTGGAATGCTGCATTATTTCTGCAAATGAAATACATCAAACAGTCAGAGTGATCACAAACAAAAGTCCTGCTGAGCAGCCTTCAACCATCAGCTGGAAGAATCATTTCCTAGACTTGCAGTACAGCAACTCGTTCCAGCTCCAGGCTTTTCTTTGAATTAAAGTAACTGCAGACTGAAAAATTACATGGAATTACATAGGATATAGAGCACGGAAACAGGTTATTCGGCCCAACTAGTCCACAACAACATTTATGCTCTGCTGAAGCCTCCTTGCAGGGTTTCTCATCTAACTGTATCAGTATAACCCTCTACTCACTTCTCCCTCACATGGGGCTGAATTTTATAAGCCCCCTGATGTCAGGGGTTGTGGTGGGGGGGCCCGGAAAATACTTCTGGCAGAGGCCCGCCATGGGCCTTGACATCGGGAAGGCCCCATTTTACCAGCGGCGGCAAGGCCTTGAGCTAGCCCCCCCACTGCACGACAAGAAAACCTTAATTTAAAAAATTTAATGAATAAATAATTACTCATCTTGCAGCGACGGCCATCCCATGCCAATATTCCAGCCAGTGGCCGGAAGTCCTGCACTTTCAAATCTCCATTCGGAGATCCGAGGCGTGACACTGGTGGGGAGGGGGGGGGGGAGGAGTGAATATTTCAGGATGGGGTGGGGGGGGGAGCGGCAAAATGAACGTGATTGGTTGAGGGGATGGTGGCAAGGGGTTGAAGGTTAAAGGAAAGAAAGTTCGGCGGGGGAAAATGTCATGATTGGAAATTTACTGTTCTTGGGGGGATCGGACAAATAATAAAATGATTATTCATTGGGTGGGTGGGAGAGGGGATTGGTAGTGAGAATAAATTTTTATTTTAATTTCTTTCCAAACCTATCACTTTAAACATTAAAATGTCACTGATGGGCTTGAAGCCCTCTAAAAGTGGCGCCAGCGCCTGCGTGATGGTGCAGACGTCATTGCCCGGGATGGAGCGCCCGCCCCCTCGACATCATCTTATATTGATGACCTCTAGTTCTGCTCTTCTTCACAAGTGGAAACACTCTCGCTGTGCGTACACTTATCAAAACCTTTCGTAATTTTAAAGACCTCTATTCAGTCACCCACTCAGCCTTCCCTTTTCAAGAGAAAAGAGACCCAGCTTGCTCATCCTTCCCTGATAGGTATAACCTTGCAGTTTCTGGAATCATCCTTGTAAAGCTGTCTTGTATGTTCAGAAGTATCTTTCTTTAATAAAGAATAGAATCAGTCCGTGTAGTAATAGGTTAAAAAAAAATTGTATTTATAAAGCACCTTTCAAGACCTCAGGATGTTCCAAAGTGCTTTACAGCCAATGGTGTACTTTTGAAGTGTAGTCCCTATTGTAATTTAAGTAAGTGATATCCTGGCTGGTGTGAGGACCAGTAACAACTTACTATTTAGAGTGGTTTCTGTTTGTAGTTTTCTAGAGGTCTGCTGAAGGCATTAACTCTTCACAAGAATGTGAATTCAAACATGCTAGCAGGCCACCATTACATTTTCCAAGCCTCACGTGTAAGACTAAGCAGTTAGGGTGTTAAATATTAGAGCCATGTTTGATTTTCTCCTTGCTTAGTTTTCACATCCACATGCTTTGCTGCAAGAGTTGCTGTAAGGGAATTAAGAGCAGGAACCCTGGCTGATATTCCCATCCCTAGCCCAGGGATGCTGAAGCCAATGACAGCCAAACTGAAGCCAAAGACTGGGACAAGTGAAATAAAGAAATACACATTCTTTCCTCCAACTTTAAGAATTGCATTATATAGCTATTGACAATTGTAATGGTGGTTGGGTGATTTCCGAGTATGCAAAACAGCCTGAAATTTCAAAAATAAAAATTGAAGTTTGCAACTGAAAGAGAAATTATAAACAGACTTACAATCAGTGTAACAAACCACAGCATATCTTTTTAATGCTCAAAGCCTGCCTTTTACAATAGAAGATCAATTTTACATACAAACTAACAATTACAAAAAAGGGTTCTTCAGAAGAAAGGGTGACAAAGACAAGGCTTCAGCAAAGATCACAAAGCTTCCTTTTAATTTCTTCTGAAGGTGCTGGGGATATGGTTCGGAAGGGCCGGGGCATGCACCAAAACCTGGGAGGAGCGAGTAAGCAAGGTACAACAAAAGTTGAGCATGTGGGGGCAGCGATCTCTCTCCATTGTGGGTAAGAACCTGGTCATCAGGTGCAAGGCGCTCATGTTGTTGCTGTACGTGGCGCAGGTCTGGCCCATACCCCACTCCTGCGCTGTGGCAGTCACCCGAGCCATTTTCCGCTTCATCTGGGGATCTAAAATGGACCTGGTCCGGAGGGACACGATGTTCAAATCTCTGGACAAGGGCGGGAAAAATGTATCCAACGTGGCCCTCATCCTGATGACCACCTTCGTGTGCAGCTGCATCAAGCTGTGTGTAGACCTCCAGTACTCAAACTCCAAGTGTCACTACGTGCTGAGGTTCTATCTGTCCCCGGTGTTGCGAAGGATGGGCCTGGTCACATTGCCGCGGAACGCTCCATGCAGTTGGACCGTGCCGTACCACCTATCCTTCGTGGAGCAGTTTCTGCGGGAAAACACCTTTGACCACCGGTCCATTAGGCAGTGGTCTGCATGGAATGTCCTCAAGGCCCTACGGGAAAAGGAGACGATGGATCCTGTCGGATGGTTCCCCGAGCAGACCGCCAAAGCCATTTTGCGGTATGCCTCATCACCAGAACTTTCAAACAAGCACCAAGATGTAGCTTGGCTGGTGGTGAGAAGAGCCCTCCCCGTCAGATCCTTCATGCACACCCGAAATCTCGCCCCCTCTGCACAATGCCCCCGCGGTGGCTGTGGTAGGGAAGAGACGGTTGCCCACCTCCTCCTGGAATGTGTCTTTGCAAAGCAGGTGTGGAAAGAGATGCAGTGGTTTTTGTTGAGGTTCATTCGAAGCAGCTCTGTAACACAGGAGTCTGTGCTCTACGGGTTGTTCCCAGGGATGCACACCGAGACAAGCATCAACTGCTGCTGGAGGACTATCAATTTGGTGAAAGACGCCCTTTGGTCTGCCCGAAACTTGCTGGTCTTCCAGCGCAAAGAGTTGTCCACCACCGAATGTTGCAGACTGGCACAT
The DNA here is from genome assembly GCF_036365525.1 of Heterodontus francisci. Classification (NCBI taxonomy): domain Eukaryota; kingdom Metazoa; phylum Chordata; class Chondrichthyes; order Heterodontiformes; family Heterodontidae; genus Heterodontus; species Heterodontus francisci. Next base: position 56,967,107 of record NC_090396.1, on the reverse strand, counting down.
TCCAAGGTCCAGGACTACGTGCTGAGGAACGCACTAAAGCTTGGGGCAGCCGCAGCAAAGGCTCAATGGGGAAAGACCACAGTGTAAGGTCCCCCCACCAAGCTGAACTGAGGGGATGGATCCATGGGAAACCCCTCGAACTGTATCGGGAAAATTTTGTGTGCTGTAAAATGTAAAAATGTATATGGCATGACAAATGAAATGGAAGGGTTGTGAGGCAACTCATGATTGTATTGAAGGAAACTGATTTCCCTGGCACTGTTTGTATTTTTTGACTTGGTGCTGTTTGAAACTGTTTGGTAATGTATTTTTTACAGATTTTTATGAATAAAGTATATTTTGGAAATAAAAAAAAAGATCGATAAAGATAAAACACGTCCCAAACCCAAAATGCTGAACCTAGCGACATGCCCAGCGCATCCCAGCTCCGGGACACCAAGAACAAAGAAGCGTCTGGCACACTCCAGCTCTGGGGAGCCAGGAGCAGTGATGTTTTTGAGGAGGAACAGAGGGGAAAGATACCAACGGCAGAGGACAGCCCAATCCTTGCTGCCTACAAGACCCCCGCGATGTCACCCCAGCGGAACAAACCCTGCATGAGAAACCAGGAGGGGTTTCTGAGCCCAACCAACGTGAAACAGCTTGTGTACACTATAGGTATGCAGGAACATACCGAAAGACTGGGACCAGCAAGGACAAATGGTGGGGGAAGCAACAACTAACTTAAAAATGGGTATAAAGATTGCTTCAATTAGCGCGCGTAGCATTAAATCCACCACGCGATGTGTTTCAACCTTGGACTACCTCGCCAAGGTCAAAGCCGACCTACTGTTTCTGCAGGAGTGTGGAATACCACCCCTCAGCACCTACAGGCAATGGTCACGATGGTGGTCCCACGGGCCATCGATGGGGTCAGGGGGTAATAATTCCCGTTCCCCAGGCCTGGGTATACTGCAACGGGGAGGTAACTTCACCATCTCCGAAGTTACGGAGGTGGTGAGCAGTCGCCTCCTCGTAGCAGATGTAATGTACAACAATTCTTCACTCCGGTTGATCAACGTGTACACCCCGCTTCAATGCAGCGAGTGGCTGACTGTTTTCCAGCAGCTCCAACTGCTGCTGGCGACGTCCAGGCCGGTCATTCTAGGCAGTGACTTCAACTGCATCATCGATGCAGCTGAACAATCTGGCAGTGATGACAGCAAACTGGATGCTACATCCAGATTCCTAATGGAAACAGTAAAAGATACCAAACTGCATGACGTATTCAGCAAACATGCAGACGGAGCGCAGCATAGATACACCAGGTCAATATTGGACTCGTCTGCCCGTTCCAGGATTGTCTTACTGTTTGTGTTCCGTGTTGCCACGGTCAGATCCACCGACGTCAAGCCGGTGTTCTTCTCCGACCATTGCCTCTTACTGGCCGACTGTCACTTACAGGATAACCAGTGGGTTGGCAGGGGGATGTGGAAGCTCAATGCTACACTGTTAACCCCAGAGAATGTTGAGGAACTCAAAAGGGATTACAAAGGTTGGAGAACCGTGAAACCCCTCTTTGAGTCTCCAGTTCACTGGTGGGAGGCGATCAAGGTGAACATCAAGAGATTCTTTATCTTCAAAGGTGTTCAGAGGGTGAGAGAGAGACAAAGGGAAATGTCCCGACTCCAGAAAAGAATGCAAAAGCTGCTCCGGTTACAGTTGATGGGGGTCGAGGTCAAGGAGGACCTCCATGAGGTGAAGAGCCAGCAGGCCTCGCTCTTTGCCATGGAGGCCTCCAAGATCATCTTCCAGTCCACAGTCTGCTCCATTGAGCAGGATGAGACGTGCTCGCGTTTCCTCTTCCAAAGGCCACACAGAGAGAGGTCTGTGATCGACAGCCTGAAGGAAGAGGGTTGCTCGGAAACGTCTTCGCAGTCCAACATGCTAAGGATCAGCAAATCCTTTTATGCTGGGCTGTACGACGTGAAGCCCACAGACAGCAGAGCCTCCAGTTCTTCCTGTCATTTATCACGGAGGTCTTAGATGACAGCATGAGGGAGAGACTGGACAAATCACTAGCTCTGGACGAGCAGACAAAGGCTGTCAAGTCCTTCGAGACGAGTAAAACTCCCGGAAGCGATGGCTTACCGGTTCAGTTGTATTTGGCCCTGTGGGACCGGATCTGCCCGGACCTGCTGGAAGTATACGAGAGTATGCTTCTGAACGGCAGCATGTCAGAATCCATGAGGAAAGGCATCATCACCCTCATCTACAAGCGGAAGGGGGAGAGGGCAGAAATCAGAAATTGGCGGCACATCTCACTGCTCAATGTTGACTGTAAGATTCTGTCCAAAGTCATAGCCAGTCGATTCAAGTCTGCTCTGGAGTTGGTGATCCACCCCGATCAGACCTGCACTGTACCCAGCAGGAAAATCTCTGATAGTCTCGCTACTCAGGGATACGATCACCTATGTATGGGATAGGAGGGTGGACACTTGCCTCATCAGCCTGGACCAGGAGAAGGCTTTTGACAGGATATCGCACACTTACATGATGGACGTGCTTTCCAAAATGGGGTTTGGGGAGGGAATCTGCAATTGGATCCAACTGCTCTACACAAACATCAGTAGCGCAGTCTCAATCAATGGGTGGGAATCAGTAAGTTTCCCGATCCAATCTGGAGTCACACAGGACTGTCCTCTCTCCCGTGTCTTATTTGTTTGCTGTATTGAACCCTTTGCTGAGTCCATTAGGAAGAATGCAGACATAAGAGGGGTGACAATCCCAGGCAGCGGAGGCACTCAGGTTGAACCCTCCCTGCACATGGATGACGTTGCCGTCTTCTGCTCGGATCTGCCGTCCGTTTGCAGACTGATGAGCATCTGTGACCAGTTCAAACTGGCCTCGGGAGCCAAAGTTAACCACGGCAAGAGCGAAGCCATGTTTCTTTGGGAACTGGGCGGACCGATCCTTTGTCCCCTTCGCCGTCAGGTCAGACTACCTGAAGGTGTTGGGGATATGGTTCGGATGGGCCAGGGTATGCACCAAAACCTGGAGGGAGCGAGTAGCCAGGGTACATCATAAGCTGAGCATGTGGGAGCAGCGATCTCTCTCCATTGTGGGTAAGAACCTGGTCATCAGGTGCGAGGCACTCACGTTGTTGCTGTACGTGGCGCAGGTCTGGCCCATACCCCACTCCTGCGCTGTGGCAGTCACCCGAGCCATTTTCCGCTTCATCTGGGGATCTAAAATGGACCGGGTCCGGAGGGACACGATGTTCAAACCTCTGGATAAGAGCGGGAAAAATGTACCCAACGTTGCCCTCATCCTGATGACCACCTTCGTGTGCAGCTGTATCAAGCAGTGCGTAGATCCCTAGTGCGCAAACACCAAGTGTGACTACGTGCTGAGGTTCTATCTGTCCCTGGTGTTGCGAAGGATGGGCCTGGTCACATTGCCATGGAACGCCCTATCCAGTTGGACCGTGCCATACCATCTATCCTTCGTGGAAAAGTTTCTGCGGAAAAACACCTTTGACCACCAATCCATCAGGCAGTGGTCTGCACGGAATGTCCTCAAGGCCCTACGGGACAAGGAGATGGTGGATCCTGTCGGATGGTTCCCCGAGAAGACTGCCAAAGTTATTTGGCAGAATGCCTCATCACCAGAACTTTCAAACAAGCACCAAGATGCAGCTTGACTGGTGGTGAGAAGAGCACTCCCCGTCAGATCCTTCCTGCATGACCGGAGTCTCACCCCACTCTGCACAATGCCCTCGAGGTGGCTGTGGTGGGGATGAGACGGTTGCCCACCTCCTTCTGGAATGTGTCTTTGCAAAGCAGGTGTGGAAAGAGATGCAGTGATTTTTGTCGAGGTTCATCCCAAGCAGCTCTGTAACACAGGAGTCTGTGCTCTACGGGCTGTTCCCAGGGACGCACACCGAGATAAACATTAACTGCTGCTGGAGGACTATCAATTCGGTGAAAGACGCTCTTTGGTGTGCCCGAAACTTGCTGGTCTTCCAACGCAAAGAGTTGTCCATGACTGAGTGTTGCAGACTGGCACATTCCAAAGTCCAGGCCTACGTGCTGAGGGACGCATTAAAGCTTGGGGCAGCCGCTGCAAAGGCTCAATGGGGCAAGACCACTGTGTAAGGTCCTCCCAGTAAAGTGAACGGAGAAGCTGGACCCATGAGTAACCCCTCGGGCTGTTTTCACCAAATATGGGTTTGCTGTAAAATGTACATGGCATGTAAAATGGAATGGAAGGGTTGTGAGGCAATTCACTCCTGCATCGAAGAAAACTGATTTCCTTTGCCATTTTTGAAATGTCAACTTGGTGCTGTTTTGAACTGTTTTGTAATGCATGTTTTTACAGATGTTTATGAATAAAGTATATTTTTGGGAAAAAAAATAAAGATCGACTGTAATGCATTTTGCTTTATGAAATTAATTATACTTTTTAAAGTTTTTTTTTCAATTCAAACCTTTTGCCCTTTCCTCGAAAGGAAAAAAAAAATCACATAATTTGTTAAAAATATACAGGAAAGGCAGAGGGCTGACCCAGTCAAGCAATATAAACCCACACATGTGCGCCAGGTCCTTGAAGTGCCTCTAGGATATGGGGCATCTCTGCTACAGATTTCTACACTCTCTGCTCTCCTGCAGTGTGATCAATAACAGGTTGCAACTGTATTTTATTCTGTGAAGGAAGTGATCACAAAAACAGCTGCACTACAAACAGGAAACTTTAAACCTAATAGTACAGCACAATTCAGGATAAAATCGGTTCCATTCAGTAAATATATCTTAGTCAGGGGTGCATGCTTATGATGAACAGGTTCATCTATACCCACTTTCCAGTTAATCCTTCTCCAAAACAACTCATTTTATCTTGCTGATCTATCCTGTGGCCACCACAGTAATTCCCAATTTGTTTTACAAAAGGCAATGCCAGAGATTTAACACCAATAAGAAAGTTCACATGAATCGAACACCAGCAATCTAAGGTCGTGTTATTATAATAATCTATACAAGTTCATCATGTTGTATTCTACTCAAGCAATTGATTAAGACCTTGCTTAATTTAATTTTTACCTTGCTTGTGTAATAATAAGGAGGAGGAGAGTGGTGCTTGTATAAATTGTTCAACTTTCCATTCACTCGCTCTCCCTTAAAATGTACTTGTCAAATGTGATTGTGAGGTTATTGGAAAAAGTATGTGAATCACACTTAACTGTGATGCATGACTATCTCACTAAAAAATAAGTAGGCCTACTGCTGCCTCGAGTGCTTTTATTTGAGATGGGGATAAAATGATTTAAAATGGGGTCAGTTTCAATGAGTGCTGAGCACTGACGTACCACAGTGGGGCCCATGAGTGACTGCCGAATCTATTCGTTTGCAATTCTACAATATTGAACAATTAAAATGTAAGTATTCTTACTAAAACAACACAAAGTGGGAGGAGGCTTGTGTGGAGCATGAACACTGGTATAGACCTGTTGAGCCAAATGGCCTTTTTCTGTGCTATAAAGTTCAATCAATTCTATGTAAATCGCCACATAATCCAGTGAAAGGCAGCCTGAATTTTGTACAGAATCCCTTCTCCGGCAGCACTGCATGGTTACAAAAATGAATTGGGGAAAAAATCTGTGACAGGTTATTATTGTTCTATATATTGTTATAAGTACTCAATTAGTATGATTTTTACACAGCGTCACATCCTAAGTCTGTTTTGCTATCCATGTACAGTGCTGTTATTTTGAGGAGATGGAGAATTGGAATGTTCAGATGACGTAATAAAATGCAAATCAATAAGGTGAAGAGACAGGACACCATTCTGTATATTACAATGTTACTTTTGATACTTAACATGTGTCAGTGTTTGCCTGTTCGTTCATATGTTAAGTGATATAAAGTAGTAGATTAAAAAAAAAACGGAATTTTGCTCCGTTCACAGAATTCTTGAGATAAACAGAGCCCCTTTTCATCTGCTTCCATTTGGTTGTTAAAATCTTCCGAGATTACTTCAGAGCTAAGATGATGCTGCACACTCAACAGATGCCCCACAACACCAGACCATGTGGTACAAAAAAGGACGAGATAATTATTTAAAAAATCAAATAAATATGCCGTACTGAAAAAATATACAGATGAATTAAGGTGATTTATTTGTTCTTTTAAATGCAGCTGTGACCAGAAGAATAATAAAACAAACCGGGTATGTTTTCAATTATACACCAGGAAAGCAACACACAAACTCTTTCATACCCTTTTGCTGAGCTTAGTAAGAGAGAAGTTTGCTTGAAGAAGAAACGCAGAGTTTCAACTTTCCGTACACCTTGCATCCAGTGGGTATGAAATTCAATCACGACAGAATCAATACAAGTGCTGCAATTGGCTATCACAGCTTTTCAAACTCCTCCACACTCAGTTTTACTGGCATTGTGTTCTCTACACAGTTGGCATCCTTCCATCTATGAAAGATGATTGACACGCAGCAAACAATCAATTTAGGTGGGGTATCTTTTCTTGGTGCAGCTTTGTTGATGGCTGTGAAGGCCAATCCTTGAGAGGCAGGTGCTGCCACAAGTGTCACACGTGAAGCTGCCAAGTGACACTATGAGTTGTTTTTGATGTTGGCGCCTGTTGCTATGCTGCTGTAGCAACTGGTCATTGTGGTAGTGCACACCAGTCCACAGGATGCGTCGCCATTTCCCTCTTTCGCCAGCTCGTGACTCCCAGGTGCAATAATCAACATTTAGGGCCTTCATGTCACGCTTGCAAGCATCCATGAAGCATAGTTTTGGGTGCCACAATGGTCATCTGGTCCCGGCTACCTCCACAATACAGAAGGTCCTTGAGTATGTGATCATCTTCCATCCTGCGGACGTGTCTGATCCACCGAAGCCACCTCTGTTTGATTAGAGCCAACACACTTAGGAGCTCTGCCTTTGAGAGGACTGTCACATTTGTGATTTTCTCCTGCCAGGATATACCCATGATGCGCTGCAGACAGCGAAGATGGAATTATTGAGCTTCTTTTCCTGGTAGCTGTAAGTCACACCACGTTCTCCACATAGCTATGACTAATTGTCAAAGCTTAAGCTACACTCTAAAAACCGTTTTCCTATGAAGTTAGATGTTTAGTATTAGAGTCAAGTATTGGTTTTGATACGTTAATTCATCCTAAATGACTGATTAGTGATTGGAGGATAGGATCGAAAGGTAGTATTGTGCTGGAGTGAGTCTTTTGAGCAGAGTTTATTCGAGCTTCAGCTTGTGCTGAAACTTTCACCATTATGGTTATATTTCTTTTTACCTTGCATAACCTAATCAAAATAATGGTTTTAGATCATTAATAGTTGTTGCACCTCTATTAAATATTTTCCTCCAGTGTACATCTCATAAAAGCAGCAAGGTTCTGTGGTTTTAGTTCCTTAGGTATTTACGTATGTTTCCCAAGCTGAGGGGAGGAAAAATGTGCAGGGACGGTCCACAAATAGTAGTGAAGCTCAGGACTGCCCTCAAACTTTATACCACAGGGGCTTTGCAGGAGCCCACAAAGGATATTTCAGCAACCAACCATTTTGTCTTGCATGCCACATTAAGCCCTACATCGCCACACAATCCACCATATACACCTCAAGCGGAGGTCAGCATATATGGCAACGAGAGTCACCTAGAAATTCTTGCAAGCCCTGCAATTGGTGAGATTTATTTTCTTTTGCGCATGCTCACAATCAAGAGGCTTCTATTTATCATCCCTGCTTCATCTTTGCTGCATATTTAATGCATTTTATTTGGTTAGTTTTTGGATAACTGTCATTTTATTTGCTGCACAAGAATGATGAACCTCAAAATCTATTGAAAATTAATTAATTTGATTTAGTTGTGCAGTGTTAGGAGCGCTTTTCTGCCCCTTCCTTGGAACGTTATTTTGGTTGTTGAGGTTCCCTGTTATTAAGTACTGCTCGAAGTGAAAAAAATAGCATTGCTGGATGACTGCATGGCCAACAGGTGGGCTGACGGGCATTCGGAAGGTTGATATCTGTATCTGCAACTAATTCTGATGGTCCTGCACCTCTGTTGCCTCCTCATACTACTCCATGTAAGCCAGTGAAGGAGGGCATGTTCTCAGGATGCCCACTGATTTGTCTAAATGTTTCCGATTTTTCTGATCACTCCTTTGTGGCTACCTATAGTCATGCTCCAAGCAAACTGAAGCCAGGCACTGGTAACACTAATTTATAGGGTTGACTTTTGCGGGTAGGTCCCAGGTCCTGTTATCGGGACCAGAAGCGGGAGCCGCTACCGCTTGGGTGGGGATTGATCAGCCGCAAGCAATTTTCCAGCGGCTGGCCAATTAAGAGTTAATGGGCACAAGGGCCAACAACTAAGGCAGTGGCGGTGGACAGGGAGGTGGTGGAGGCAGTGTGAGGTCACGCCGTGGAAGTTGCTGGTGCCATATTTAAAGGGCTGCCAGCACTCAATATCATGGGGACTGGCAAGACATCTGCAGAATGAAAGGAAATCGGCAGAGTCAATGGCGGAAGGAAGACCCCAGGTGGCCCCACGGTTCAGCGAAGCCTCCCTACAGGCTCTCCTCTAGGCTGCAGGAGGTCCTCTTCCCCAGGTACAGGAGGAGTAGACCAACACGACTGACCAAGCAAGCTTGGATGGACGTTACAGAGAAGGTCAGCAGCCATGGGGTCAGCCCCAGAATCTGGCTCCACTGCTGCAAGTGAATCAATTATCTTATTTGGTCTGCCAAGATGAGGATTCCATACTCCTTTCCCTTTGGGTCTTACATCTGGCAACATGAGAGGGTGAAAGCAAAATACTGCAGATACTTGAAATCTGAAATAAAAACATAAAATGCTGGAAATACTCAGCAGGTCTGGCAGCATCTGTGGAGAGAGAATCAGAGTTAACATTTCAGGTCAGTGATGAAAAATCTTTTATCACTGACCTGAAAAGTTAACTCTGTATCTCTCTCCACAGATGCTGCCAGACTTGCTGAGTATTTCCAGCATTTTATGTTTTCATAACTTGAGAGGGTAAGTTTGGTGGAGAGGGCAAAGGGGTCAGGCAGCAGCATATGCTGTCAGGGGTATGGCTGCATCTCATTGAGAGGCGTGATTGTTGGCTTCAACAAGGTGAGAGTGACCACATGCAGGAGGCACTCATGTGCCCCCATCATGGACAGCTGGGCTGCCACCAGCATAGGCATTGTGCTTGTCTTGTGGGGTGACTAACAGTGTTTATCTTTGTGCTTGCAGGAGAAGACAGTCCATAACATTAAGGAATGGGTCAAAACCAGAGGAGGGGTTGCATTCCTGGCCATTGTTATGACCAGGTGAGAAAGGGGTCTAGGGGTTCCCTCTCAGCCTTTGCCTGGTTTGACCATAATAGGGTTTAATTTTTTAAAACACTGTGTTTTTCGCTCCCCCTCAGTGAATCCTTGTTCACTGCTCTCAATTGTAGTGGCAAAGAAATCAACCAGACAGGTTTTCTTAGATTTACACAAGAAAGGTGTAAGTTTATGAGCCTTAAAACTCTAATTCGGTTAAAACTACAATGAATACGCGACGCGACCACGCTAGCATACATACACGATAAACACACACACAGATAGAGACAGGAAAGGAGCAAGAATAAAGGGGAAAAGTTTGAAGCAATAGGTGGAGTTCATTTATGGTCCTTGGAGTTCGATGTAGAGTCTTTGTTTACAGTTAAATCTTGCCGTTTCATTGGGGCCCAGTGCACACTTTCAAACTTGTTTTGATGTAGGAGGAACTTTCCCACACAGAAGCAACTTCTTGAATTAACTTGAGTTAGGCTTTGACCGTGTGTTGGATATTTCAACCAATATTATCCAAGTAAATATTTATTTTCTTGTTCACCCCTCTCTGTATCCAATGTGGATCTCCCAAAGAAGCCTGATCTTCTATAGCCAGTGTGATAAGTTCAATTTCCAGTGTACTTTCATAAGGAGGGAAACAAACACAAATTCCTAATGTGATGTTCCTGAGGTATTACATTGAGGTCTGATGGTTTTTGAACTTTACTGGAGAAGTTTTAGCACAAGTGAAGGTTAAAGAAAATAAATTGATCTTCACTAAATCCAAAGTACGGATTCTGAGTTGTTTGTGTTCTTTCCAAGCCAAGAAATTTCCTAGAATTATGCTCCAGAAATGCAGACTTATTGACCTCATTCCAAAGTCTGCAGATTCACTAAGTGTATGCATCACTGGAACCTATGTGAACATTGTGCATATTCAAACGAGAGAGTCAGGAAGATGTGTGTTAACTTTGATACAAATCGTGCAGAGACATTTCCTCTTGGGGCTAATTTACACTTTGTGGGAACTAAAGCATGCTTTCTATATAGTGCATCAGCATTTCACACTTTCAGAATGTGGACTCCTCCACACTTTTTGCCATGGCACAGAACCTACTTGGCACATTACTCAATGAAAGCAACAGTACTTTGAAATTATTTTTCTTCTGAATGTTAGGGCCACAGAGATCTGGATTCATTGCCTGTTCGGCTTTTGGAGGAGGGTCTTTCCTGCTCTGATGCACAACTATCTCTTGATCTTCAGTGCTCAATGATTCCACCTCGGTGCTCCTCTCATACTCTCATTCTATATCCAGGGAGTAACTGGACTGCTGCACGTTAGGTCTTTGAATTATAATGGTGCCTGATGAGAGGCTCCTTGAGGTTCTGTAGATGGTTCAGCCTCTGATTGTTCTGCCATTCCTGTGAAGACATAAAGAAGGACAACAGAAAGGCAAATTTATAGTTAGGAGAGTATGTAGTCATGGGCTTCAGTGGGACTATCATCTTCAAGGGAAGGTCCTCAAGGCTGATACACTGACCAGGACTGGAAGGGAAGGACTTGTACACTAGGCTCACCATCTCCTGCCTCCTCTCACACCTTGCATTGCTGAAGCTCTATTGCTCTTCCCTTAAGTAAGTTCACTTCCTAAACTGTATTAGATCCTCCTCCAGTAGCTGTGGCTGTTTTCTGTTAAATGCTGCCTTCTGCAACAGGAACCTGCAGACTTCGATGCTCAATGCAGCTTCATTCCCTCCCTGTGAGCCTTTCCTTTTGCAGTCAGTAGTTTCAATCAGGGTGATGGTGGTACTACGTTCATGCTTTAGTTCTTGGATAGAATCTTGTGTGTGCCTAATGAGTCAATCCTTGTTACGCAGGATGACTGTACTGTCTTCACATGATATTTTAACTAACTCATCACATTAATTAGTTGCTACAAAGCTCACAAACATTTTTCAATTCGTGTAAAGTTTCAAGCTCATTCCCCATCCACACCCCCTCTGCCCGAGTGAGGTTGTTATTCTCATTTTGCTGGTTCAGTGCTGCTATTTGTGATAGCCTTGGCCACCTCTTGCCAAGTCCTGTATGCCACAGCCATCAAGACTTTCCTTCCTGTAACAACTGTTTAATTATCTTGTCATCAAAGCCAGGTACCCTTATGTGACCAGTTTTTGTTACTGGTATGGCAATGTTTTTCAGCCACTAAATCTCATTACTTCGTATTGCCACTTTAACCATTATCTTCTGGCGAAAACTCTTTCTCAAAAGCGTTGCAGTATATTTGTTGTGGTGTCTCACACTGCTCAACCAGGCTCTGCTTTTTGGCTCTCCCAGGGCCCCAAAGTTCTCCAGCTCCTTCAGGAAAAATGCAGCTCTTTATGGTCTACAGCAGTACTTCAATCTGCTGCGTCCTCCTAACTGCACCCAACAGGAGGCCTGGTGCCTTCCCACAACATGTAAATTAGCCCCAAGAGGAAATCCGAGCGCTGAGAAGCTACATCAGGACGAGTGCCATTTCAGCGCAGTCCTCACAAGTAGCGCTTTATTTCTATGAGCCCAAGAAAAGTTGGTGCTAATCAGTCAGAAAGGCACAGAGATGCTAAAGGGTTTCTCAATTTTATGCTCAAATGACAATTACAGTTTTACAACTAATAGAGAGTTTTGAAATGGGGAACCCTACATTGCAATTGTTAATCCTTTTCAAACACGGAGCCATCACCTCTCCTTGGCATTGCCCTGTATCGGACAGTGTAGTTGTGATTTAATCATTTCTAGATCAGTGCAGAAGATGAGTGGTGTCCCAATATGTGGTAGAGATGGTGCCCCTATTGTTGTGATAGCACTTTAACAGTTTGAGTACTTCAAGCATCATCACAGGAAGTGATGTCAACCAACGTGATATAGCAGTTGAAATTGTGTTCATCACCTAACCACATGTGTATGATAGAGTTCTCTTGTAAACTTGTTACTTCACAATACAACATCCAATCTTTACCATTCAGCTCAAGATTATTTGATACATCATTGCTGAAGAAAGCAACAACACAACAGAGATTACTACATTTTATCATTCTCCGTTATTGTCCTCACCCCATTTTTCCTGATGGTATTGATGGTTTCACAGGTAGTAGCCACCCTCTGGTACCTTGTCCAAGAGGCTATTCTATACATGACCTTTGGAGCAGTCATTTGATTGTGGGGTGAGAAGGGCATCATAGCTGAGCTCATTTGCTTCTTTACTTGATATCAGCATATTTTCAGTGGGGATGCAGGAGACGAAAATTACTGACCTTGACATCAAGGCAGCATTTGACCAAGTGTGGCATCAAGGAGCTCTAGCAAAATTGAAGTCAATGGGAATAAGGGGGAAAATTCTCCACTGGTTGGTGTCATACCTAGCACAAAAGAAGATGATTGTAGTTGTTGGTGGTCAATCATCCCAGCCCCAGGACATCGCTGCAGGAGTTCCTCAGGGTAGTGTCCTAGGCCCAACCATCTTCAGCTGCTTCATCAATGATCTTCCTTTCGTCATAAGTGGGGATGTTCGCTGATGATTGCACAGTGTTCAGTTCCATTCACAACTCCTCAGATAATGAAGCAGCCCATATCCATATGCAGCAAGACTGGTCAACATTCAGGCTTGGGCCGATAATTGGCAAGTTACATTCACGTACACAAGTGCCAGGTAATGACCATCTCCAACGAGATGGAATCTAACCATCTCATCTTGACATTCAATGGCATTGCCATCATTGAATCCCCCACCATCAACATCCTGGGGTTCACCATTGACCAGCATAAATACTGTGGCTATGAGCAGGTCAGAGCTGGGAATTCTGTAGTTATTATCTCACTTCTTGACTCCCTGAAGCCCGTCCATAAGGCATAAGTCAGGAGTGTGATGGAATACTCTCCACTTGCCTGGATGAGTGCAGCTCCAACAACACTCAAGAATTTTGACACCATTCAGGACAAAGCAGCCCCCTTGATTGGCATCCCATCCACCACCTTAAATATTCACTCCCTTCATCACCGATGCACAGTGGCAGCAGTGTGTACCATCTCAGCAACTTGTCAAGGTTCCTTCGGCAACACCTTCCAAACCCATAACCACAACCACCCAGAAAAACAAGGGCAGAAGGCACAAGGGAACACCACCGCCTGCAAGTTCCCCTCCAAGTCAAAGACCATCCTCACTTGGAAATATATTGCCATTCTTTCATTGTCACTGGGTCAAAATCCTGGAACTCTTTCTCTAACAGCACTCTGGGTTAAAGGCCTGCTACCCGACCCGAACCCGACGGGACCCCACGACATGTGTCGGGTTCGGGTCGGGTCAGGCCGTGTCCAGGTCGTGCACGGTAAGTGCTCTGCCGGTAAGTATTAAAAATAAAAAAAACTTACCTGAGCTGGGAGTCCAGGATGAAACTGAATCTGTGCAGTGAGCGAGTGACGTCACTATGTGTCATCACGCATGCACTGTAGCTTTGTGGAGCTTCCCCGTTGGAAGGTAAGTAAAGGGATGGTCGGGTCGGGCTTGGGTCTAGTCGAGTGGGGTCGGGCTCTGGTCGGGTCGGGCTTGGGGTGAAACTGGAGGGACTTGGGCCGGGTCAGACTTGGGTCCGCTGTGGATCGGTCGGGTTTTTTTTCCCGACCTAAGCAGGCCTTTACTCTGGGTGTACCTTCACTGCACGGACTGCAGTGGTTCAAGAAGGTGGCTCACTATGACCTTCTCAAGGACAATTAGGGATAAGCATTAAATGCTGGCCTTGCCAGCGATGCCCACATCCCATGAACAAATAAAATGAAAGTGGTAATCAGGAAAGCCAATAACCTTAATGCAAAAGCAAAATACTGCAGATGCTGGAAATCTGAAACAAAACATGAAAATCCTGGAAATAGTCAGCAGGCCAGACAGCATCTGTGGAGAGAAAAACAGAGTTAACGTTTCAGATCAATGACCCTTGATCAGAACCTTTCAGTCATCAACCTGAAACATTAACTCTGCTTTTCTCTCCACAGATACTGCCTGGCCTTGCTAAGAAAATAACCTTAGCTGATTTATCCTTTCCTAAGGCAAGGGAGCTGCAGTGATGTGCTGTGACCTGGCTATGATGAGTTAACGTAGCACAGACTCAGAACTGTACCTGAGATCTTGCAGTTCTGCATGGCCTCAGAGACTGAGATTTCACCTCTGAACTAATGGCATGGTGAATTTGCTGTCTATCTACGCCCATTTAGTCGTATGAGACGCCATGGAAATTAAAGCACAGCGAGAGAGTGGAACAAGCTGGACTTCAATACAAACTAAACCAAAGCTGCTGACTGCATCTGTGTCCATGTTAAATGTGCATTTTAGGTTCTAAGCTGCAGGCCATTTGCTTCATTCTAGTTTAAAAATGTTTCTTCTTAAATGTCTATTCAGTAGCACTCATTAGTACAACGGTAGCTTTACTTAAGTAATTTATCAGAAATTGTGCTGTAATTTATTAAACTCAGAAGAAATCCTCACATAGAAAAATTCACCACTGAAGTAAAAATGTTTTAAAAATAAATAAAAGCTTTCACCATGCCCACTTACGACATAATTAAAGTAAATTTGATTTCCTTCAATTCTATCGTACAATCAAGGCCTTTCAAGCATAATAGGCATTTCACTTTTAGGAAATTTGCCAGATTCCCTGAAGTCTAGGATGTATTTTTGAAGGACAGCTTAGTGGTAACTTTATAACTCAAATAGCAGCAAGTTACCCAATGTAACTCTGTGCATAACCATGGCTATACAAGTACTCAGTTTATTTTGCTAAAAAAGGAAATGACTGGTTATACAGAAGATTGTCACTCCACAATGAAAAGTAAATGGTGCAGGAGACTTGCAGTCCACCAACTCAATAAATTATAAGGTTACTTAAGATAAAACAAACATAATTTCAATTAGGTTGGTATACATTGGTGGTTGGGGAACTGAGGGGATGGGGAGCAGGGAGGAAAACACCTAAATTGATGGAAAATTGGCTTTCAGACACTTACTAATTCAGGCAGTCTCCAAGCACCAAGTGTATACAGCACCCTCCCATCTCACCATCACGTCTGTAATCTCCCGAAATAAAAAAAATTATATTGAGATTTGGCCCAATTCGTTACAAGAACCGCTCCAACGATGTTCTATTTGGCAGTCATTTGCTTTTAACTAACAGAAGTGTTCCTGCCAAATTTCAATCATTAGTAGTCAGTTTCAAATTAAATGTGAGAAGTCCGGATTTTTATATATCCCCAAGTAAGATAGAATAATCAGAGAAAATCTTTATGCTGTATAGTTGCAGTTACTGGACAGAGTTTGTCTTATCAAATGTGTGAAGGGATCAACAAAAATCTCGTAACAGAAATGGAAAATGGCCTAGAGCTGTGCAACGGTTGCCAAGTCTAATTGAAAGATTGGATGAACAAAGTAACCTCAGATTTTCAGCATGGACACCATGCACCATAAAACCAAATAATCGCAAGCTTAAATATCCCACAGCCCTCACCCAGATCTTCACTGCTTCCACCCACCAACCCGCCGCCTTCAAACGAGAAGTTTAAACAAACAAAAGCAATAAATGCCAAGAAGATCAAGTTGAGACGAGAATTGCAGAAGTGAGTGTAAACAACGGGAAGGGTATTACATTGGGTAACATTCTAAGGTAATGTAGGTGGGATCAGTCAACCAAAACCAAGTAAAAATGATTAAATTCTAGGATGAAGGAAACTTCCGCTGCTCAAATTTAGTATTGAACTGCCAGCAAGGAGTTGTTCCAGTGGATCAAATTCAAACTCTGGACTGCCAACCAAATTCAGATTCACAGATCAATTTAAGATAGAAATAATAATGGTGCAAATCCTTCAGTATTTATTTAAAGGAAGTATATTCTATTAAAGGCAATCTGCTTCTAAAAGGTTAGCACTCTTTTAATCGGTTGTTACCCTTGCCCCGACATTTTGTTTACCTAAACATTCCCTCCTTTGGCCGGAATTGCTGCAGGAGGTGAAATACAAGATGCCGTCACGTTTTATTACTGTAATCACTGTGTTAAAAAAGCTTCCCATCTTGCATCTTGCAGTGGAACTAGCACCAGAATTCAAAGGTGAGATTGACAGAAGTCCTGTCCCAAATTTTCCCCCCTATTTTTTGCCTCTCTTCTGTAACAAAGATAGTCCCACTGCTCCCATTAGTGTGAGGATCGAAAACAAGAGGGCACAGATTTAATGTGATTGGCAAAAGAAGCAATGGCGACATGAGGAAAAACTTTTTCATGCAGCGATGTTTAGGATCTGGAATGCACTGAGATTGTGGTGGAGGCAGTTTCAATCGAAGCATTCAAAAGGGAATTGGATTGTTATCTGAAAGGAAAGAATGTGCAGGGCTATGGGGAGAAGGCAGGGGAGTGTCTTTAGGTAAATTGCTCTTTTGGAGAACCAGCGCAGATATGATGGGCCGAATGGCCTCCTTCTGTGCTGTAACAATTCTGTCATTCTGAATGCAATGTGTTTCTTCCATGGATTTCAGGCATCTTTGAAATTGCTGTCTTTAATACAGTTCTTTGAGCTGAAATAAACTGAAACTAAGCAGGGTAGCCATTCATGGTGAGTGGACTGGGGGTGGCGTATCACAGCTAAGCCAAGTCCAGTCTTCACTTGAGTTTTACACAAAATGGAGGCAATATTGACAATGGGAAATAGTGTAAAACAGGCAATAGCAGATCAGCTGCCCATTGTACATCTCTCCTGCTATTCATTTCCATCGACTTCAATCAGCAGAGATGATCCAGACAGGTAATCCAACATTGGCCGCTTTACACTGGCGCCCAAAATCAAAATGACTTCAAATCTCTTTCCAGCAAGGGTCAAGAGATAGTTATCAAGATCAGAAAGCCTGCTGATTTCCCCCTCTCTATCCCAAAGGCATTGAGGCCACTTGTAGCAAACTATTGCCATTCTGGCTGAAATTAGCAAACTCAGCCAAGATTGAAAGTTGCACATTGGTTAGGGCCATTACCTGACGAACCGCTGGGCGAACACATTATTATTATGCAAAGAAACAATATGGTTACTAGCACAAAGATGTAGTCATGGATATGCGATCTCACTATGGGTTTGATTTAAAGAGATTCTGTAGTCTTTCCAATTTTATCTAAATGGTGGTCTCCACAACAGCATGATCCATGATGAAATTATAGCATTGACAATTCAATCTAAAGAGCCTATTGTTCCACACTATCACAAAAAAAAATCCCATTGTGAAGCTTGACATGATAGCAGGTACACAGCATTGTTAAATATTATGTGGCATTTTGATGCCTATGCCAATCCATGATCTGAAAAAGTTATGTAGTTCATTGCTGCAAAGCTTCATTTCACAAAGGTACTTAAAAAAAATTGTGTCATTGTAAGAATTATACAGATCACTTGTATTAGAGCAGCACAGGGCTTACCCCTTCTTAGAGTTGCAAAATCTTGACATTTTAATAACACCTGGATGAGTTCAGGTCCTCTGCACGTTCAAGAGTAGCATTTTGTTTGAAAGAATTTCTATTCTTATTTCCATTTTATCCAGTGAATTAAATAGGAACAATATAATTGGCAGGCTTTCCAGTGCCCTTTACATCAGCATGTCAGGCTTGTGCCTTGGCACAGAGAGGAAATGACCTCACACAGTGTAGCAAGAATAACAATAATTTCCTCCCGAGTTTGGAGGAGCTACAGTGAAAAAAAGTCATGTTACTGAGACCATTCGGAAGGCAAACCAGCTCTTGTTTTTGATGTTTGAATGTTCTTTTTCTACCCCGAACCAGCACCTTTGAAATGTCCTAAACAATAAAATAAACACTGCTTAATTCCTGGTACAATGTGGAATTTGAGTTGATATTTCAGAGCAGGCAGTTCCTGGATCTTTGCCTGTCTGAGAACTTGCCAATGTGGTGACAACTGCTTTTAAAGTTCCTTATTTCAACCATGTATAAAGTTAGGCAGTAGATTTCATTCAAGCCATGTCAAATCATAGCTACCCTGATGTTGGAGGGGAGGTGGGGATGAAGGAGTGAGGGGGCAGCTGGCGAAAGGTGGAAACTTTCAAATTTGCTACGTCATAATATAATGAAGTGTTACGACAAACCTTCAGCTTTTAACATGTTTTTCTAAAATGCTTGTTTGAAATGTTACGTATGCAATAGACTACACTGAAGCTAATGCGTGGGCTGTTAATGGCAATGTTTCTTCAACGACATTAGATACGCAGACAAAGGTTCATTATCCATGCATAGCAATGCCAGAACAAAGAATATGGAGGTAGAGCTATCCCCACTAAAAAGCTTCCAGCTTAATTAAAAATGAATGACAGACAATATCTTCATGAGAGTGTTGCCCATAACACAACTTTGCCTCAACTGAAATAACACTAGATATCAGCTTGATGCCATTTTGCAGCAAGCAGTCACTGAGATTATGAAGAGGTAAAGTATAATGGAGCACCAGGACAGGTGCCGCAAAGGCCAGAAAAGAGAAGTTTCTGGGCTTTATTCTCAATGGGTGTAGCCTATTTCTGACCTAGTTTAAATTTGTGCACTTGGCCTGGATCATTTTGTTCAACATTTGAGGTCTGACTGAGTTCACCTTATATTGCCCCCAAAGTTTTGATTCAGCTCCCATTATGAGAACACTGAGCTACAGAGTGCAAAGATCATAAGGAGGTCTGGATCATTTAATATGAATGAAAGACATAAAAGTCAACAAGATGTAATCAATTTTTCATACTTATGGCAACATTCAGCTAGTATTGTAATTTTATTAAATTTTCTTCCACATACTGAAACTTCAGGAACTTCAGGAGACCAACAATGATTCAAAAACTGTTTTCAATTGCCTGATTCCAACAAACTGTTTTCCATCATCAAAAATTGAATTTTTTTTGCTCCAATTATTTGAAGTCAAAAACTAAAAGAAATAAATAAGGGGCTGGAATTTCATTCCGGGGTCAGGAACCCGATGCCCAGATAATTTCCGGTTCACGACCCCACGCCACATCAGTATGGTTGACACAATGCTGTCTGCAAATATAAAGGATCTAATTGGGCCAGAGGCGAGCGTGGTACAAAAATCAGCAGTACTGGGACCGGCATGGAGGCGGGAAGCGGCTCTAGACTGCAATACTGAAAGGCAGACGGCAACCGCGTCAGGGCTCGCTGTTGCCTTGCAGAATGATGCAGGCAGTAGATCAGGGGGCCAGCAGCATTGCGATGCAAACAAGTGGCCAAACGGTGAACACGAAGGCAGGTAAAGCGCTCTGTTTCAATCACACTTTTTTTTGTGGTTCCTTTGCATAATATCGACATCAAACGATGTCCAGCCACATTGCTCCTGACAGCTAATCATTTACGTGCAGCGGACTGATCACCCCTCCTGCCATCCTCTTTGAAAATTCCCTTCTCCTCCTCCCTATCTTCTTTGGCCTCCTTATCTCGAGAGACAATGGGTAAGCGCCTGGAGGTGGTCAGTGGTGTGTGGAGCAGCGCCTGGAGTGGCTATAAAGGCCAATTCTAGAGTGACAGGTTCTTCCACAGGTGTTGCAGAAAAATTTGTTTGTCGGGGCTGTTACACAGTTGGCTCGCCCCTTGCGCCTCTGTCTTTTTTCCTGCCAACTGCTAAGTCTCTTCGACTCTCCACACTTTAGCCCCGCCTTTATGGCTGCCCGCCAGCTCTGGCGAACGCTGGCAACTGACTCCCACGACTTGTGATCAATGTCACAGGACTTCATGTCGCGTTTGCAGACGTCTTGAAAGTGGAGACATGGACAGCCAGTGGGTCTGATACCAGTGGCGAGCTCGCTGTACAATGTGTCTTTGGGGATCCTGCCATCTTCCATGCGGCTCCCCATTAAAAGCTCCTCAAGGAATTTAACAGGCGGTTAATTGGAGGCGAGCAGGTTTACTGCTCCCCAGCCCCTGCCATCTCTTTGAAAATTGCAGCGGGTTCCGGAGACGTTGAGACCCAGAGACGCCTTC
Source organism: Heterodontus francisci (assembly GCF_036365525.1). Lineage (NCBI taxonomy): Eukaryota > Metazoa > Chordata > Chondrichthyes > Heterodontiformes > Heterodontidae > Heterodontus > Heterodontus francisci. Next base: position 56,946,743 of record NC_090396.1, on the reverse strand, counting down.
CGGTAACACAATCTTCAATTCGAGCCTGCACCCATTGCTCTCACCCAGGCATGTTTAAAATCCAGCCCTAGGGTGCTGAAATTCATAGGGAGGGCACAACCCCAGTAAATTATGCACAGAGCTGGTGACAAAATCTGAGCTGGAAGTCGATATTGCCAAGAATCCTATACGCCAAATTCTACTGATAGGTGTTTGGGAAGTTCTTCTGCTCAGCTGCCCCTTCACCATCTCAGCCAGCCTTGGAGACCTGTCTGTGGGTGTTCCTGGCTGCCTGAATACTCCTTTCATCCCTGACCTCCATCGGCCCAGTCAAACACATATCTGCTGAGAACAGCTGCGTGTTCCATATTTGGCCTTAAGAAAGTCCCAGAAGAAGGAAAAGTAATCAATTTCAGAATGGATTGATTGCTTGCTTGTCTTTGTTTCCTTGCATGGGAGAAACATTTAGTTCAACTTTAAGCTTTGGCCTGTTAAGTGCTTCTAGCTTGCCACATCAGTCTTGTGGGGTGCTAGTCCGTTTTCCAGCTCCTCATTGGGGTGGCTGCCTTTGTTGTCTTCCCTACAGGCATGAGTAACATCCAATTATTAAACTGTCTCTGTTCATAGGATCTGAGACAGGGTCATTATTCTAAGCAGTAAATGGTTGGCACTTCCACCCCAACTACACCTCTGAGAGAGGAGCTGGGACACCAGGAGGTTCAAGCCTTTAGAGTGAATGAAGGAGAATTGTGATATGGAATCAGTGGACCAGACGAGCAACAAAAAACCCCCCAAAATTCAAAACCTAATAGGCTGAAAATACAATCAGTCCAGATCCATTGAGAGAAAGGACAAGTTAACATTTAGGGTGAAAATACTTCATCAGGATTGTAAACTGAAGGATAAGTAAACATTCAGTTGAACTGTATTCGAATTTCCGTGGACCACTACTGAACGGTTTAAAGCCCTCTGTTGTCCTGCCAGCCTTTTTTGCCTTGGTGAGTGGCAGAGCCAGGAAATTCCCAGGTTTGAATCCCAATCTGTGCTGAGTCAGTTGACATATCCCAGGGTGATTGAAGGTGCTCCCATTGACATCAGCGTCCTGGGTTAGGGACAGAGAAATCATCTAGGGTCCCAGCACCCGATCGCTATTCAGTGACCATTCCTGAAAACTGTACGTTTGTAGACGTGCAGCTAGAACAGGATCAGGTGCAGTGACAATGGCTCTAATGGTTGGATGGGCTGCTGGCTCATTCCCACATTCCAAAAGGCTGCTGGTGCCTGCTGAACTGTACCTCAGTATGACTCACTGTCTTTCCTAATATTCACCATGAGGAATCCACAGAATACCATAAAACATGTTCCTGTAAATGTTACACTCAGTGGGTTAGATTGAACTGAACTGCAAAAGCACTCTAAGCTCCTAATAAAATTAACCATCTCGTTACTGAAGTAGAATTACACAAAATTAAGTTATTTTGTTCTTAAAATACAACAATGGTTCTTCACACACCCCTAATTTATTTGCAGTTTTAAAATATAGGAATGTTTTATAAAATAATGATTCTCAACTTTCAATCTCGTAAATCTCTGATTGGCCATCCCCTCTTCAAACTGTTTTATAAATCCCATATATAATCCCTTAATTTAAATCCCTTTATATTCAACTGTAGGTAAATGCTGCTTACGTGTAAAGGGATAGACTGGAAACAATAGAATTAAAAGGAACATTGAAATTCTAGTGATCTTAACAAGACAGTTTCTCAACCATTTTACATTTGGAAAGGAACAACTTGTATCCTTTCCTCTTAACCCTCCCTATGCTGGCCCTATGGCTCATTCTCCAAACCGTACCATGTCCTTTTGACTGCCCATGAACCAAATTGTACCATGTACTTTCACTTCTTACCTCCTCTTTAGTTCAACTCTGAGTAGGCATAGTGATAGCTCTTGTGGGAATTAGAAGGATCTCACTGGTGCAGGACGAATGCTGATCTGAGGTTGGAGCTAAGACATGTAGAGGTAGAAATTTGCCTCAAGGGGATAACGCTAAACTGGCAATATCACATTGACCAACTGTTATATGCCATGCTTGAAGTTCAGTCCCATTGACTTCAATAAAACTGACTATCAGCCGGGGAGTGTGAAACGCAGCAGGTGCAACATCGCTCATTTTGTGCCACCACCGAAAACAAGTTTTGTCCCATGTCGTTCATGAAAATTGAAAGCAACTTCACATCTGGCTGTGGTATATTCAACCTGGAACTGCTTGGCTCTAGCTGTAACGGGACATGTTCCAACCCCAGTAGCTACCCCCAAAGATATGAATTAACAGGTACTACTCATGAAGGATTTTGATAGATTAAGTAAGGAGATACTGTTTCCAGTGGCAGAAAGGTTGGTAAACAGAGAACACAGATCTAAGGTAATTAGCAAAAGAACCAGAGGCGAGATGAGGACAGATTTTCTTTTTTTTTAGAGATACAGCACTGAAACAGGCCCTTCAGCCCACCGAGTCTGTGCCGACCATCAACCACCCATTCATACTAATCCTACACTAATCCCATATTCCTACCACATCCCCACCTGTCCCTATATTTCCCTACCACCTACCTATACTAGGGGCAATTTATAATGGCCAATTAACCTATCAACCTGCAAGTCTTTGGCATGTGGGAGGAAACCGGAGCACCCGGAGGAAACCCACGCAGACACAGGGAGAACTTGCAAACTCCACACAGACAGTACCCAGAATCGAACCCAGGTCGCTGGAGCTGTGAGGCTGCGGTGCTAACCACTGCGCCACTGTGCCGCCCCTTGTTTGCAGAGTTGTTATGATCTGGAATGGACTGCCTGAAAGGGTGGTTGAAGCATAACTTTCAAAAGAGAATTGGATAAACAGCTGAAGGGAAAAATTTGCAGGGCTATTGAGCAGGGGATTGGGAATAATTAGAAAGTTTTTTCGAAGAGCTGGCCCAGGCACAATGGGCCAAATGGCCACATTCAGTGCTGTATCATTCTAGAATTTTACTCCTGTGGAGCAGTGAATCTGCATCATATTTGTGTATATCTCAGCCAAAATGTTCATATGAAATTTCCCATGGATATTTCTGCTTTCTTTCTTTAGAAAGTTAATCTCTCTTGGTTGCCCACAGATCAGAAAGTGAAGATAAAATAATAGTATGTTTCAGAAAGACAACCATAGTCTGCAAGCCCTTCTACTTCAGACCTTTTAACTGAATCATTCATTTACACTGGCACCCAGTTCCCTGCTCTAATGAGACAGGTCAACTATCAAATTCACAGACACAGTGCCTAAAGGCTGACCAAAACCACTCGACAAAACATTCAAGGTCTCAGATTAAGTGCATAACAGTTTCTGGCTGTTTTTTCTCTTTCTTGTAGACAACTCTTAGTGCTCTTTGTTCCAAAACATACAATGGTAATATTGGCTGGTTAACAAATTATTACAAAAGATTCTCTTGGCCTAGCTGGTGAGAAAGCCTCAGTAAAATGACCGTGAAATCCTTCAGCACCCAAAAGTTCCGATCACAACCAGTTCTGGCCGCAAAGGGGTTAAAGAAGAAAAATGAGTGGGTAAATAAAGGCACTAGCCAACAATCACAGTATTTATGACAGTTACAGACAGAATAAGCACATTACATAACTATACACTGTTAAGTTCTGACATATAATACATGGTGGCCAATTCTTTAAAGGGCTGATTTCAGAAAAGTTTTCAAGAGACAATGGGGTAGATTTTCAAATTGCCACCTGGGTATTATTGCAGATCAATGGGAAAAGAAAACACTGGGTGGTCTTTATAATGGGCAGCCAATCACCAACTTCAGTCTTATGCCAGACAGCACGTTGAATCTACCCTACCTTTTTATTCACCTATCTAGTTGTTGTAAAAAACTATCGACCCAAAAGGGCCCAAGTCTACCTTTTCATGGCCCTGCCCTATAAAACAAAGATATGTATAGTTTCACATAAAACTAACTTATGAGCCATTGGTTTGCTGCAGCTTTTATCAATGGTGGTGTTGTAATTTCTTCTTAATTAATTAAATTTAAAAAATTCAAGGATCATAGCCTGTGTAATATGAAAATGATTCCACTTGTGATAGCACTGAAATACAGGCCCTACTGTCACCCAGGTAACAGTAATTTGTCTTGTTTTCCACATGCTTTTTCTACTGGAAAAATCAGCTTTAATCTTGTGATTTTGAATTAGATGTACAAATGCTATTCTAGATTTCATTCTGCTCCATTAGGCAGGTTTAATAAGTATGTTTTGACAGCAGCAGTGGGACAACCTGCCATGTAAAAGCAATAGGTATCATTTTAAAACATATTTATTATATGTCTGTAGCTGCTTGGATCTTTGATGCAAAGAATCCTTTGGTAGAAATATGACTATTTTAAGAACAAAATACAATTTAGTACCATAATAAACATGGACTAAAATGCACTTGTTAGAAAAACACCTTTACAATTGTGCAAATGCAGGAAATGCATATCTCTCGATGCATCTATGAAACTACAGCACTCACTCACAACAGTCTTATAACTTCTTCAAATTAAATGTTGCTCTTGGATGGTGTAAAAAGCAGGTTTGTGTTGGAACTAACAGCCTGAATCCAGATTCATTAACTGAGGAGCATTTACTAACTGCAAGATAAATTTCTGATTTTACTTAGCGAATAGTGTAAGTTTTAGAAATAGTTATAGTAGAAATGCCATAAATGACCAGTGCACCTATGGTGGGGGGATAAACTGAGCCACAATTCCAATTCCTGATCACTACTATAGTCCAGGAGTGTTTGTACATTACAAAAATAAGTACACTTTTTAATTGCCTCAAGTATTAATTTGACCACTTTCTATTTCTTCATGTAAATGATAGACTTTTACTTGAATAAAACTATAGGAAATACAAGTAAATTTCAGGTTTATCCACATTCAACAGAACAATCAGATCAGAATTTCCCCAAAAGATGTTTAATACTCAATCCTTCCACCCCTTCATAGGGAAAATCCTTTCCTTTTATGCAGAGGCACTCTCCCCACTAATATGCCCAGTCAAATTGTACAATTCAAAAGAGTACGTGCAATCCTAACCTCGCAATCTAGGAGCTGATCCACTGCCCCAAGAGATCTAGCTGAGAAAGTGATGGAGTTTGGTTCCATGGTAATTTTCTCACTGCTGGTTCAGGCTGCTGGTTGTTCCAGACACTGCCACTTTGCTGCGGGAACACTTGGAGCCACAAGCAGGAGTTCCCAGTGTGGCAATAAATCAGGAACACGCCATCTCACCTGCTGCACCAGGTTCACTTCAGGAATGAAAGGAGAATTGTCAGCTCTGGTTGGGCGTATTGTGGGAAGCTGCTGTCATAAAGTGAGACAGCTACTGACTTTATGATAGTGTTGTGGCAGCATCAGATGGTGAAGAGGCATGTGTTCCAGTGACATTTCCAATACCCGCTGGACTATAGAGTCTCTAGGAAGGTACAAAACTTTTGAGAAGCTACTTCACCATTAAATATTCTTTCTGGGAATTCTCTGAGATTTTTCTCCCGGGTTGCTTGCAGCAGTGTGCAGGAGATTCATCTTTAATTCCTGGCGACTCCAAAAAAATCCAGGAGGGTTGTCAACCCTAAATGAAGCAGGGACATCAGGTACAAGATGCAGTTGGGACTGGCAGTGAAAAGTTCAAAGTTTTTGCGTCTTTGTGAACCAGTTGGAGGTGAGGATATTGAGTGCTCTAGAGAGACAGAATGCCTCTGTGCATTGGGGGAGGTATGAAAACATAGAGTGACTGGGGAGCAAAGCGGGTAATGAGGGTGTAGTGTGCCTCTGTGGACTGGGAAGCTTAGTAGGAGAGCATCTCAGTGTTGAAGGAAGGCAGTTCTTTGTGAAAAGGCATGTTTGAATGTGTAGACAGCTTTTGGGGAAATGATGGTCTGGCTGGTCTTTTGAATGTGAATGTCACTTATTTTTCACATACTATTGTTGGACTAAAAATCTATCATTTATACTAAGCAATTAAAAAGTGCTTAAATGAGTAGTAATGCCCCAGTTTTTAACACTAAATATTTAACAATTTCCAAGGGCGCATATCCAGATCTCCCTAGAAACATATTGTGCCAAGTGACCAGGAGGATCAGGGTACCATGTGGAAGGTGCATGTACAATTCTAAATTTGCTGCAGTGCCCTGCCATTCGGAAGTGTGTGTAGGGCTTCGTTGTGATGCTCCCACCAGTCAAATAGTTTTTCAACTCTGCTTTGTGATAGTCAACATCAACAACTGACAGAAAAATAATGTTCCGAGGGGTTCTGGTTTGAGAACGCTCCCACATATTTTGATAAATCGCAAAGGGCAACCAAGCACTGAAGGGGTTATGGAGTTTAAAGGCAGCTGTTGATACACCAGGTCATACATCAACACATATAAAATAATTCACTGTCCAAACACAGTGGCAGCCAGTTATGTGGAGCCAAGCGAAGGTGCAAATAATAACAGCACCAGCATGCCATATAATTGTATTTTATCAGTACGAATGTCATGTTTAAAAAAAAACTCCTGAAGCCAATTAAAGAGGGTCTCCATGACAAAGTACAAGCAAAACACTATAAATCACAAAATAAGACGACAAATTTGCAATGGTAAAATACCTTACTCTCACCCACAGACTAAATAAATAAACCCAACAAAATTTTTTCTGTAATGTTAAGGAACACCTCCCCTCCTTGGCTATTAGCAATCCAAAAAATCAGGGCTTTTACCGTTCAATTTGTTTTCATTATAGCAAAGAAATCATTCCTAATATGCAAGTAATTAGTGTTGCCACCACCATCTTTATAAATGTTTGTACAGATTAAAGCAATTAAAAAAGTCAGCCACTGCACATGGAGGAAAAAAATGGGAAAATACGGCAGGGAACCAATCGGAGGGATTTAGTGTTTCTCTGAGAGATGTGAGATGTCACCTGAGACCACTTGGAGCTGGCAGGCAGAGAGCAGAGTGTGCCCTGGGCTGACGCCTGCTGCCTTTTTTTTTTCTAAATCAGAAATGGGACTTCAAATCAGTGCCAAAAATATCAACCAATTCATAGCTGTTATAAAGCCAGGGAAAGCTGAGTCTGACTGTGGTGCTGATTTTTTCCTATAATCTGACCACCCTCCCTTCAAACCATTTTAATAAAGTTCCCCACCCAAAACCATAACTGCCAAGCAGACTGATTTTCATTTACAAACAAATGTCAAAATACCATTTAATATATATATATATAATCCAACTGGAACACTGCTACTCTCTCATTGTCAATAAAATAAAAATTGATTCAATAGAATTGAAATAAATCTCATCAGTCATAATAATGCTACATTCCAGTCTTATGGTTTGGCTCATAAAATACTGTCTGCTCTTGGATTAAATGATGACTGACTTAATTTATAACTCACTGCATTCTCTTAGTCTGATGGGCCAGGAGACTCATAATGTGTCTATTAATATTTTACACCCAGCTCATAAGTCAAACTAGAGAGAAAATAATGGAGGATGTATTTGTTTCTCAACGCAACTGTATTCACATCTGAAAGATTATTTTTCTTCAGTTGACAATGTTTTCACCTGGGTGTAGGGGGCATCACTATGGTTTGTGCCAGTACAGTTTGTGTTCGGGTCTGAAGGTCTGTTAATGGATGATAAATAACTGGTAGTTCAAGATAATAGGATGAACAGGTGTTGGGTGTTAATTAGTTAATTGTATTCAAGTGTGTATATATAAAGAAGAGCCAGCCATCACTGGCTGTGGGTGCTGTTAGGAGTGCAGAAGTAAGATCTGTGACAAGCAATAAACAATTGCCACCAAAGCATCCTAGTCTCAGGGTCTCCTTCACAAACAGGCTTGGAGGTTTCTCTAACAGTTTGCATTTTGGAACAGAAGTAGTCCATTGAGTTCCCCCTGTTCTATTTACCCACCTTCATACCATATTCCTTAATACCCTTACCAAACAAGGCATCTGTGACATCTATGGGCAGGGTATGAAACAGCAAGGCTCTTCAGCCAATAAGACTCAAATCCCCTCTAAACCTCCTGTCCCTTACCTTAAATCTATGCCCCCTGGTTATCTGCTAAGGGAAAAAGTTTCTGACTATCTACCCTATCTATGCCCCTCATAATTTTGCATACCTCAATCAGGCCCCCCCCCTCATCCTTCTCTGCTCTAAGGAAAACAATCCTAGTCTATCCAGTCTTTCTTCATAGCAGAAATGCTCCAGTCCAGGCACAGAGTCTAAACCAGGAAGTATAAAAAGGAAGAATAAATTTGATTTAAATCATGAATAGAAAGCAAAATAAAAACAGATGATATTAATGGAGAGAGATAAAAGAGACAGACAGAAAAGATTTTTTTTTTAAATTTCCAACACTAATTTTTTTCTTAGAGAATGAGACTCCACATTTGCAAAATCAAATATTCAGGGCCAGAAAGTTTGTTCAGCAATAATTATCACTTACCACACTGTTAAAAATTCACTTACTTCTGAATGCAACAGTACTAACTATTGCTGACACCTTTGGTAGGGAAATAGTGGGAAAGCACCCTAAGTTCACACCATTGAGTTAATTTCAACGTCCAGTCTTTCAGCAAGGACTGCAACAGCATACCCTGCGGAGGAATATAGTGTTTCTGACAGCATCTTCCAGAGTTCTGTGTTTAACTGCGCTGTCATGCTAGGCCCCCACCTGCCAAGAATGAGGCACATTAATTTCAAAATATTACTGGAGTGAAGAAAGGACTTGTTAAACAGATCAGCCATGGCTGGAAAATACATTTGCATATTAACAGAGGGTGATTGGAAGGACAAAGGACCATTCCCTGACACATTCATCCCACATTGGACCTTGATCACCAGGTATTGTGTGTAAGAGGAGCATTCCAGAGACTGGTCAGCCCAGTTAGTCACATGATTAACCTGCTTGGCAACCTGGGTTTTTTCAGAATTGTACAAACAATTTGAACTGAGAGTGTCTGTTTGCTCCTGGACTGAGAAGATCTCTCCTGTCTGCCCTCATCTCTTTCTCACAAGTCTTTGAATCCACTGAGGACACATGAACCCCAAGAAAAAAAAGTCTCCTACAGCGAATAAGGTTTACGAAGAATACTGGGCCCCAATGAAAAGCAAGATCTACCTACAATCAAGGACCCTACAGTGAGCTCAAAGAACTGTCACAACAACTCTTCAGATATTGCCTCAAACTTTTCCAATTTATTTTTATTCTGCTCTTTTCTGTCTCTATTTGCACGTGTGTATCGCATATGCATGCTCGAGTGGGTGCGTCGTGTAGCCATAGGTGTTAACTGAGTTAGAGTTTAAGTTTAAATTTAATAAATTTCAACTTCTCTTCTTTAAACCTAAGAAAGCCTGTCTATGCTGGTTTCTTTGCCTTATAATTGGACAGCAGTGAACAAGGATTCACCAAGGGGGAGCTAAAAACAGTGTGTTTAAAATTAATCCCTGTTACGGTAAGACCAGGTGAAGGCCGAGAGGGACCCCTAGACCCCTTTCTCATCTGGTCATAACAGCGCATATGTGGATGACGTTAGCCTCACTATTATTATCCAAACAAAATCCAACTCATCTTGTTTGTCTACCCATTCACCAATTTTTTCCAACCTACAAAATTGATTACACTTGTAATCTTCCTTAGGCCGTAAAAACAGCCTGACAGAAAGCCTCAGCTCACGCCGCTAATACCAGTTACTGAAATTCATGGTGTGATGTTTCAACATTGAAATTAGTGATTGTTGGCGATCTGACATGGTGATGGCTGGCGATTGGACATGGTGATGGCTGGCGATTGGACATGGTGATGGCTGGCGATTGGACATGGTGATGGTTGGTGGGGGGTTGGCGGTGGAGGCGGGGGTCAGGATTTTCTTTCAATTTATTTCCTCTTACTATGTGCCAACAATCACTATTTCCAATGTTGAAACATCACACCATGAATTTCAGTAACTGGAATTAGCGGCGTGGGCTGAGGCTTTCTGTAAGGCTGTTGTTATGGCCTAAGGAAGATTACAAGTGTAATCAATTTTGTAGGTTGGGAAAAATTGGTGAAGCAGGTTTATATTTATTGTCTATCATTATTTACCCTGTTTGACCACCAACTGGGTAGCTGGGGTATTTTAGAAAGGTGTTAAGTGTCTACCCTTGCCCGAATGTGGGATGGGAGTCACATATAGACCATATGCAGGAGTGGTAGGTTTGCTTCCCTAAAGGACACTGGTAAACGAGTTGGAGTTTTCACAAAATTTATGGCCATTTTCTCTTGTGATAGCACACACATTACCAGATTTCAGTATTGTAGCTTGTCCTGGTGGAATTAAAACTCATGATCTCCATCATTATGGGGAACACATACTTTAGCATTGAAAATGTTGGCAAATTACTGGTAGGCACTTTAAATTTCTTACTTGTTTTCTATATGTCTATAATATACTAATTCAGTAGGATTTCATATCATTTGTTTTGCAAAGTCCTACGAGATGTCAGGAATGGCACTGCTATTTTGACCTTATTTGGGTTTGATTATCTGATATTTATTCATTTGCTGATTGAGAAGGTGGACAGGAGTTTGTATAAATATGGTACCTTTTACATCTCTGAAGCATCTCAAAGTACTTCACATACATATTTTGAAACATACAGAGCCTGTTTCCACAAACAACGTGGGAAGGGATGACATGCAAATCTCATTTTACTGGTGGTGGTTGAGGACAGAATCTTGGCCAAGACACCAAGAAAGCTCTTTACTCTTTTACATAGGAATTACATGTAAACAAGCCATGCAACCCATATAGTCCACATTGGTATTTATGCACCATACAAGCAGTTGTCCTAATTCTATGCCCCTGCCTTGTACCCATATACCTTTAATCCCTTTTCCTTCAATCACCTATCTAATGTTGGCAGCACTTCTGCTTCAATCACTCATTCCATAGCCTCACAATCATTTGTGTAAAAAAGTATCTCTTACTTTCTATGCTAAATCTCTTACAGTAGTCTTCTATGTCCCATCATTCTAGACCCCTCAATCATTATATTAAACACCTCCATCAAATCACCCCACAATTTCTTCTTTTCTAATGGACAAAGATCCATTTTTTTCAAGTTGTTCTTTGTATTTGCTCCTACCAGTCAGTATCTGAGTGAATCTGAGCCGTATGCTTTTGGTGCCTCAACGTTGAGTCGAAAACTGCTTCACAGTGCTCCAGCTGTGGCCTTTGTGAAGTTTTATACATATTCACCATTACATCTTGATCTGTATTATTATTCATAAGTAGATCTGTAGACACCATCCCTTCAGAAACATACAAACATACTGCTTGAGGAGATCATCCTGCACACATTTTAGGAATTCCTTTCCCCTTTCTACATGTACACCCTCACCCCTCCAATCAATGAACAAGTAATTAAAATCTCCTGGAACAATAACTTTGTTATTCCTACTCATTTCCCCGAACCGTCCACAGATTTCCTGTTCCATTTCCCTCCCACCATTAGGGTGTCTGTAGAAAAAACCCACGAATGTAACAATATTTCTTTTCTCTTAAACTACATTGACTCTGTCTGAATGTCATTTTTTTTTACACACAATTCTCTATACACTATATGTTCCCATTTTCACCAATATTGCCACTCTTCCTCCTTTCCTACAGTCAGCCTTAGCTCAGTGGTAGCGTTCTTACTTTCAAGTCAGAAAATTAGAAAATTTGAGCACAGAATCAAAGCTGAGATTTCAGTTTAGTGTTGCGCAGGTGTCTGTGCTGTCAGAGGTGTCATCTTTCTGATGAGAGCCAGAATTTTCCTGGGCCATTAAGAACAGATTCAGAGGCGGGTGTTGCGGGGCGCGGGGGAGGTGGGGGGAGCGTGGGGGGAGGGAGTGTAAAATGGGAGCAGACCGTATTTGGCCGGAAGTCTGATGTTTTGATGCCATTTCCGAATTTCACCAGAGGTGGGAAACATGGAGGGAGGATTTCTGACATCGAGAGAGTAGGACACTAATTTAATAGGCCAATTATCTCAAATATTATGCGGCGCTTTGGATTTTATCAATGGCACACGGGGACCACGGGGCATCAGAGCCCCGCCTGGTGAAATGAGGCAGCAAGGAAGCTGGGGACAGCAAGAAAGTGGGGGAATAAGTGCTGGCTCCCTAACAAATCCACTGGGAGAGACAGTGTATAGTGGCGAAGTGTGGGAACTGCCAGATATTGACATAAGGGAGGGAGAAGGTGCCAGAAGTGTGGGGGTGTGTGGTCAGAGTCACATTGAAGCAGTGGCATTTGCCCTGAGGAGAGGACTCAGGGACAGGTTTGGAGGGCTGGAGGGGGTGCCATTCTGGTCGAAGGCCGAGGAATGAGAGAGCAAACACCTGCCATGGGTCTCATTCACCCAGGCCTTATGGCCCCCGTGAAGGAGGAGGGGCAACTCAAAGGGAGGTCCAGGCAATGGCGAAGGCACATCACCAACCTCACGACCAGCAAGAGGGCAGGCTTTGGGGTGGGCATGGTGCAGAAGGGCACAGAGGGGCATGCCAACAGCCACATGCGTGCAGAATAGCCTATCTGCAGGTCACAGTCTACTGCCCAAGGCTGAACTTTTTCCAAATGTCCGAGCGAAGACTACGGCTCTCCGGGGAGGCCCTCACTGATATCTGTGCCATGCTGCAGGACCCATGGGGTTTGGTGGTCACCCAGTGCCAGTGGACCTGAAGATCACCACTGCTGTCAACTTCTACATCTTCAGATCTTTTCAGGGATCCACTGGGGACATTTGTGGGCTCTCCCAGTCTGCAGCCAATCGGTGCATCAAGGAGGTGACCAATGCCATGTTCAAGACTAAGTGCGCTACTGCACCGATCTGGAAAGTCAGGTGGAGAGGTCCATTGGGTTTGGATTCTCCCAGATGCAAAGCGTCATTGACTGCACGCATGTGGCCATCAAGGCTCCCACAGACCAGCCAATGGCCTTCATCAACAGGAAGGGCTTCCATTCTATCAATGTCCAACTGGTCTGTGGCCACTGAAAGCAGATCCTTCAGGTGTGTGCACAGTTCCCGGGAAGCAGCCACGATACATACATACTTCAGCAGACCCAAGTCCCACAGCTTTTCCGGCCACCCCGCCCACCCGCCTTCAGGGATGACAAGGGCTACCTATTAAAGATATGGCTACTTACACCTATGAGGAACCCAGGCACGGATGCAGAGGAGAGGTTCAACATCTGCCACAGGTCAACTAGAGCGACCATCAAACAGGCCGTTGGCCTTCTGAAGATGCGATTCAGGAGCCTTGATCCATCCAGTGGAGCCCTTCACTATGGGCCCCTCAGCAAGGGTCTTGTGTATCATGTTGATCTGCTGTGCACTGCACAACCTAACACTGCAGAGGGGGGAGACACTGAGCAATGAGGACATCACTGATCGTGATGCCTTCCCCGACGATGAGGATATGGAGCAGCCAGCTGACCAAGCGATGCAAGACGAGGAACCCATTGGACTATAGGCAAAGCGCGATGTGACATGGGCAAGAGAGGCTCGGGGCACCCTAATAGGCATTTCTTGTGACCCTTGTGCCCTATTTCGAAAAATTCCAATAAAACCATACCTGTAATTAGTCCTGCTGTTGCCCCCCTCATTTTGCACCCCATCACCCAATTGCACAGCGCAGAGTGGCAAGTCTGAGGAGCACCTTACTTCACTGCTTCAAGTCCATTGAGGGAGCAAGGGTGGAGATGAGATCTCACAGGGCACCAAGAATTCAAATGCGAAGCAGGAAGAGTGAGCAAAAGATGTATTGAGGCACACAACAGCAAGGAAATATAACATCTGGATATTGTAATCACCCAGGAACCCCAAGTGCAGCTAAGTGCTCTTCTTAACTCTCTTACAAATGTTCGTACGAGGTGCAACAGCTGCATCTGCAGCTGAGGTAGAGGCATGCTGCTGATTGTGCTACCCCATGGCTTGCGATGACCTTGGTGGCGATCCTCTGTCATTGTGGCTTTTTGATGTTATGGTGGCAGAGGGGCTGTGGAGCAACTGTCCACACCAGGAGTGTCCTGAGAGGTGCTTCCAGAAGCAGAAGCAGAAGGCAGCCTATCCTCCTCTCTTGCAAGGCACACTTGTACACCCCTGCTCACCTGAGAAGGACGAGGACCTCGTGGAGAATCTAGGTGCATCGTTCTCTTCCCACCACTGCTGCCTTCAGCTCAGGGACAAGGCGAAGGCATGTAGGTTTGCACACATCTCCAGCAGGTCTGCTGGAGCTGGCTTTGCCAATCTCTCAATGGAAGAAGCCAAGTACACACCCATCAGAGACATGGATGGACTGCTTCATCAAGCTCTGCCAGATGTTCCATCACCTCTCGCTGCAGCTGCAGTAGTTGCCCTGTTACGGACAACTCCAAAGGAATTCCATCAGCCAAGGGCTCAGCATGGGTCTGGCCTCCTACAGTCCTCCGAATGTCAGTGGCCTTGGTTACCATAGCCTCTGTCAGCTGCTCTGGTGCATCTGTGATGTGCTCACTACCTTGTGACCCTGACTCTAAGGGCTGAATTTTACCACCCCCTAGACGCTGTGGTCATGGCGGGGGCCCCGTAATAATTCTGCAGGGAGAGGCCCGCCTGGAACCCCGAAGTTGAGAAGGGCCTGCCACATATTACCGGCGGTGAGGGGATCTTGGTGCGGCGCCCCCATCGTCAAGCAGCCTGGCCTTCATCTAAATATTTAAATGAATATAAATAAGATGCAAATGACCCCACCTGCTGGCGGCGGCTGTCCCATGCTGATCGCAACATATGCTTGCCGTCGGAACTCGTATGGGGGAGGGGAGTGGGGAAAATGTTTCTTATTGGCTGTGGGGATGATGGGAAGGGGTTGAAGGGCAAAAGCGAAGAGGTTGGTGGGGGGGGTGGGGGGAAACTTGGGGTTGGGAATAAAAGTCATGTTGTTCATATTGCCCCAAAAACAAACTTTGGGGGCGGGTGGGAAAGGGCCTCCATCATTTATTTCAATTTAGCGTGCAGGAGAGACATGTTCCTGTGAAAATGAGGGATAGAAATGGCAAGATTAAGGAACCATGGATGACAGGTGAAATTGTGAGACTAGTTAAGAGGAAAAAGGAAGCATACATAAGGTCTAGGTGGCTGAAGAAAGACGAAGCTTTGAAAGAATATCGGGAATGTAGGACCAATCTGAAACGAGGAATTAAGAGGGCTAAAAGGGGTCATGAAATATCTTTAGCAAACAGGGTTAAGGAAAATCCCAAAGCCTTTTATTCATATATAAGGAGCAAGAGGGTAACTAGAGAAAGGATTGGCCCACTCAAGGACAAAGGAGGAAAGTTATGCGTGGAGTCAGAGAAAATGGGTGAGATTCTAAACGAGTACTTTGCATCGGTATTCACCGAGGAGAGGGACATGACGGATGTTGAGGTTAGGGACAGATGTTTGATTACTCTAGGTCAAGTCGGCATAAGGAGGGAGGAAGTGTTGGGTATTCTAAAAGGCATTAAGGTGGACAAGTCCCCAGGTCCGGATGGGATCTATCCCAGGTTACTGAGGGAAGCGAGAGAGGAAATAGCTGGGGCCTTAACAGATATCTTTGCAGCATCCTTAAACACGGGTGACGTCCCGGAGGACTGGAGAATTGCTAATGTTGTCCCCTTGTTTAAGAAGGGTAGCAGGGAAAATCCAGGTAATTATAGACCGGTGAGCCTGACGTCAGTGGTAGGGAAGCTGCTGGAGAAGATACTGAGGGATAGGATCTATTCCCATTTGGAAGAAAATGGGCTTATCAGTGATAGGCAACATGGTTTTGTGCAGGGAAGGTCATGTCTTACCAACTTAATAGAATTCTTTGAGCAAGTGACAAAGTTGATTGATGAGGGAAGGGCTGTAGATGTCATATACATGGACTTCAGTAAGGCGTTTGATAAGGTTCCCCATGGTAGGCTGATGGAGAAAGTGAAGGCGCATGGGGTCCAGGGTGTACTAGCTAGATGGATAAAGAACTGGCTGGGCAACAGGAGACAGAGAGTAGCAGTGGAAGGGAGTTTCTCAAAATGGAGACGTGTGACCAGTGGTGTTCCACAGGGATCCGTGCTGGGACCACTGTTGTTTGTGATATACATAAATGATTTGGAGGAAAGTATAGGTGGTCTGATTACCAAGTTTGCAGACGACACTAAGATTGGTGGAGTAGCAGATAGTGAAGGGGACTGTCAGAGAATACAGCAGAATATAAATAGACTGGAGAGTTGGGCAGAGAAATGGCAGATGGAGTTCAATCAGGGCAAATGCGAGGTGATGCATTTTGGAAGATCCAATTCAAGAGTGAACTATACAGTAAATGGAAAAGTCCTGGGGAAAATTGATGTACAGAGAGATTTGGGTGTTCAGGTCCATTGTTCCCTGAAGGTGGCAACGCAGGTCAATAGAGTGGTCAAGAAGGCATACGGCATGCCTTCCTTCATCGGACGGGGTATTGAGTACAAGGGTTGGCAGGTCATGTTACAGTTGTATAAGACTTTGGTTCGGCCACATTTGGAATACTGCGTGCAGTTCTGGTCGCCACATTACCAAAAGGATGTAGATGCTTTGGAGAGGGTGCAGAGGAGGTTCACCAGGATGTTGCCTGGTATGGAGGGCACTAGCTATGAAGAGATGTTGAGCAGATTAGGATTATTTTCATTAGAAAGACGGAGGTTGAGGGGGGACCTGATTGAGGTGTACAAAATCATGAGAGGTATAGACAGGGTGGATAGCAAGAAGCTTTTTCCCAGAGTGGGGGATTCAATTACTAGGGGTCACGAGTTCAAAGTGAGAGGGGAAAAGTTTAGGGGGGATATGCGTGGAAAGTTCTTTACGCAGAGGGTGGTGGGTGCCTGGAATGCGTTGCCAGCGGAGGTGGTAGACGCGGGCACGATAGCGTCTTTTAAGATGTATCTAGACAGATACATGAATGGGCAGGAAGCAAAGAGATACAGACCCTTAGAAAATAGGCGTCATGTTTAGATAGAGGATCTGGATCGGCGCAGGCTTGGAGGGCCGAAGGGCCTGTTCCTGTGCTGTAATTTTCTTTGTTCTTTGTTCTTTGTTCTTTGTATACTAAATGCAGTGAAATATTACTTTAAAAATTACAATTACTTCCAAGGGCTTGCAACCCTTTAAAAATGGCGGTGGTGCCTGTGCGGTGGCGCTGGACGCCATTGCCAGGGACGTGGTGGCCACCCATCTACGTCATCAGGTGCGGCCACTCTGCCCCCTCCATTTAAATGAGCCCCTGCGCATAATATCACGGGGGCTCTCCGGCGGCACTTCCGTTTACCCTTGATGTGGGAGTCTCTGTGCCGGTGGAGTGTGTGGAGGAATGATGTGACGCTGCATCCTCTGAGGATCCCTCCTTCTGTTCAGAGGTGGCTGACTGTCCTCCGGTCTCTCAACCTCCTCTTGGTTCAACTTGACCTGCATGAGAGAACATAAACATGTAAGGGCTAAGGACTTCCCAATTCGTCATCCCAGCCAAGCTTGCTGTGAAGATCCATGTGTCCAGCGTTGGTCACATGGGCACTATGCCTTCTGTGTGCCAGATGTACCCTTGTGCACCCGCACTCGTTAGCACACCCTCTTGGCATGGCACTCCTGTCTCGCCATCAGCAATTGCATGGCCACTTTGGCCTTGTCCTCCATGGGGGTGAGGATGTGGAGATACAGCACCCCTCCACCGGTCTTGTCCCTCTCTTTGTTGTTGTGCTGTCTTTTCCTGCAAGCATAAAAAGAAAGACTATTAGTTTCTTCACGGAGGCAAGAACAGTGCCTATGCTGGTGGCAGCCCAGTGGTCCATGATGGGGCACATGAATTCCACCTGCATACAGCCATTCTCGAGGTACCTTGTGGAGGTCAGCAATGACAGGTGAGTGCTTCTCACTGAAAGGCAGCTATGTCTCTGACAGGTGTCTGACCTCATTGCCACTGACTGGGTGGCCACTCACTTGGTACCAACACAACCGTCTTGCGTTAGCACATACAAGCCCCTAAGGGAACAGTGGTAAGGTGGACCGAATGAGATCGCTGACTTGCTTGTGGCATTGATCCAGGTTCGGGGCGTGACCCCATGGTTCCTGACTTCCTCTGCGATCTGTGCCCAGGCTTGCGTGGTCAGCCGGGGCTCTCTCCCTCTCCCATCCCTTGGGAAGAGGACTTCCCACATTGCCCTTGCAGTCTGGGCGAGAACCTGCAGGGAGGCATTGTTGAACCATGGGGACACCTGGGGTCTTCCTTCTGCCATTGTTAATGTTGCCTTCCAGTAAGCTCCTTGGTTGCTTTGATTCTTCAGTGAGGGGAGCAGCAGCAGGATGCTTGAAGGCAGCAAGAACAGGCCTAATCAGGGCAGGAACAGTAAAATTCAAAGCAGCAGGAACAGGAAAAAGTGCTTTGTTCGGGCAGCAATGAATGCAGGTCAGGCAGCCCTTTAAATATGGTTCCAGCACCTGCTGTGGTGTCAGCTGATGCTGACCTCCTGCCTGAGTTGCTACCTCAGTCCCAGGATTGGACAGCCCCCAAGCCTTGCACTCTTCAATTGCACAGCTCCCACGCTTCGCATTCCCTAATGCCCAAACAGAAACGGCACCCACTCCTGGTGCCATCGCCATAACCCGCACCCTCAGGAGAAAATTCAGCCGAAACCTTAACTGGGCCTCCATCTGCTCTCTTAGGTAGACAATAGATATCTTGGCACAAATTGAAGAAAAACAGTAATGGCTTTCTGGTGCCCTGGTCAATAATTAACCTTCAAACAACAGATTATGTGATCAGTTATCTCATTGCTGTTTGTGGGACTTTGCTGTCCAAATTGGCTGCTGCATTTCCCTACATTCCCTCTTTTGTCCTTCCTAAATATATTGTAATTGAATATGTTTATTTTCCAGTCCATTTAGATTGTATCCCTGGAAGCAATGGAAAAGACAGGTGAAGTTTTGGTTTATCATCTCATCTAAAGGATGCCATCTCCAACGTTGCAGTATTCCCTTAGAACTGCACTGACATGTCACCTAGATTATTTGTTCAAAAGCTCATCCAATTGCTTTTTAAATGATGTTATAGGCTCAGCCTCAATGGTCATCCTTGGTAAAGCAGAGTATGTTTTAACAACTGTGGAGGAAAAATCTCCTAATTTCCCTCTTCTAATGACAATCCTAAGTCTATGTCCCTTTGCACTAGATTTGCTATCTAGTTCTAATGCTTAAAACTTTAAAACTTTTATTAGATTCTGCCTTATTTATTTTACTCTGTTTCAGTGTTTGTTTTTTCAAGTTTCCAAGAGCTACCAGCCAATCACAGGGTCAGTAGCTCAGCTGTATCAGCAGCGTCACTGGGAGCGGTGGCCACTACCGATATTGCAGAAGCCTCAGACCCAGGTCCAGTGGTGGAACCCCAGAACAGAGGTAGGTGAGGCGGGGTCATCAGGACCAGTCTGGAAGGCTCCAGGTGCGGGTTGGTCGTTCAGTCCAGGGGGAGGGGGATCCCAGGGGTTCAAGTTGTTCCTGTTGTGGGGGGGTCCTCCATGAGCGACAAATTGCCATGAAGGATGGACCACTCCAAGCCTGTAGGGAGGGCATCTCATTTTACAAGGTGTCCTCCTCGTGCAGTGGAGGCCCCCCTGCCTCTGGTAAGATCCCAGCGGTGGTGGGAAGAGACCCTTAATTGGCAATTAATAGGCCACTGAAGGGCTTCAATTAGCCTCTCGGCAGGAAAGCTGTTGTCAGCCTATTCCGCCACTGAAAAGAGCATTGAATGACGGGGAGGTGACAAGCCCTCTGCCCCGCCTCCCCCTCATCACCTGTCACAATACTCCATGCTCCCCCCACCTCCCCCCACCATCTCCGACATCGCCTCAGGGGAGCCTGTAAAATCCCAGTCCAGGAACTCACTCTGGCATCTTCCTTAGCCTTGGACCATTGTGGCAATTGCATCTGATAATGCCTTTATGAGTTATTGAGATCTCTTTAGAGGGAAATGCTGCAGCTATTTTGCACACAGCTAACTCACATAAACAGCAATGAAATAAATGATCAGATGATCTGTTGGTTGAGGATTAAATATTGACCAGTGCACCAGAAGAACATCATTGTTTTTAAGCTGTTAAAAGTATATATTTTGCTCTTCATTTCGACATGAAGTGAAACTATGATTAACAAAGGGTTAATAGCAGAGGAGTCTTATGAATGCTGGACTTTGTAATACAATTATGTGTCTAAAAACTGTGATTTTTAAAAGTTTAAGATGGAGTCTGAGAAGTCAGGTGACCTCTCATCCACTTGGCTTAAGGACAAGACAGAAATCTTTGTTACCAGGACAACAGAGAACACAGATCAAAGACTTTTCTTTTTAAAAGAAAACACAGACTGCAGGGGTAATGTCTGAAGAACAATGGGTTTCACCCTCCCAGACCTTCTGGTTGTAAACAAGGAGTCAGTGATTCTGAAGATGCAAAGGTACCAGGAAGCTGTTAACACCTGGAAACAATGGAAGACCCAGGTGGTTCTGTGAAACCAGACTTCTGGACTTTGAATATTGGAAAAGGGACAAAAAGCTATTGACTTTTGAGTCCAGATAAATTTAACAGATTTTCTTAAGGCAGACAGGCTGTAAGGAAGAAGACCAGTAGTGGCAGCCTTGGAGCAGACTGTAAGAAAGGAAGACAACAGTGGGGACAGCTAAGAGAGACAGAGAGGGAAAACCAGCTCTTGGAAGCCTGATACAGCGAAAGGCTGTGAAGACTTGAACCTGTTTTGAAAGTTGAAGCTTGCTGAACAGTAAAAGCCCAACAGGATCACCTGGAATGGCTTTATTCACGGACATCCTGGTCGGAAGTACTCGGAGAAATGAGCGAAGAGGGCTTTGACTTTGAGAAAGGTCTGGGAGATCCAACCCATCGCAACTGGGAGGAGTTTGGTACTTTTAACCACAAAGATTTTGCCATCAAAGAGGACTGTGTAACGTATAAGTGTAGTGTGAGGTTTTCAAATATTTTAATAAGTAAAGAAAATACTGTTCTTTGTAATTTGGGGCATCAGCTACTTACAAAGTACTATCTGGTTAATGGGAATTTCTTTTAGTGTAGTTGTTATAATAAAAGTCTAAAATGTGAAATCTTGTCGTGTAATTCTTTAAATTGGTCTGGCGGTTCAAATCTCGCATTTTTAACGTTAACTGTCTCACTGAGGTCCTAACAGGAGGTACTTTTTTTCTCAGCCACTTCAGCTCCAAGTTGGAAACATTAAAAAACATCCAATCTCATTTTGAAACTCTGAAGTGTTATTCAGTTCCATGGCATCAGTTCAAGGCTGTGACATTTACTCAATTTCAACTTTTGATTGAGGAAAAATGGAACAACATAATACAGTTGCTCATCACACAAAGCTGTACAATGAACACAACTTATACAAGTGCAGCCGTTTTAAAGAGCGTCTCAGAGGATTTTGCCACAAGGCGACGTAGACACTGAGAATGAAGTAAAGGAATCCAAAGGGAAATGGTGGAGACTGGGGGCATGGTTGAAGGTTGTGTACAGTGGTTGATGGTGAAGTGGAAGGAACCCAAAAATCCAGAGTCAGTAGACGAGAGGGTGGAATATCGAGCTGAGGAAGATTTCCCAGACTGAGGCTGTGCAGAGATTTGAAAAGAAGAGCAAAGAACTTCAAATAAAATTTCTAAGGCAAATGGCATGGGTGCTGAGAACTGGGTGAGCTGAACTGTCACGGCTGGAGTTGGGGAGATCATTATTTGAGAAGTCGATACTTGGCCTGAAGAATGTCCTGTTAAAATGTTTCCAAATATCCTTTTATAATCTAACAAAAGATATCAAATGTTGAGGCTTTTGTTGCCGAGGGAAATTTCATTCGTGCTCAGCAAGAGATTCCAACCAAATTCTGCACCTGAGCGCAGCCAAAGTCTAAATGTGTCCACCACATTGTGCCTGGTACCAATTAAATCCTTACCCAAGTCCTTTCTTCCCTTATGCCATGAACATTTCTACCTTTTCTTTCATGGCTTGTTGCTTGTTACCCTGTCACACCTTCCGTGTCTCAATCTTATAGAACCCTGTAGAGGTATCGTCAGTGCTATGGAAAGTGAATAGACCACTTTCACTGGTGGCGAGCATGTCAGAATACCATTAAAGTAAATGATGACTTTTTTTTAAAAAGTATGTCCCTATTTTTCACTTTATAGCCTTTCCTGTTTGTAATCCTGTTTGCTTTAGCTA
Source organism: Heterodontus francisci (assembly GCF_036365525.1). Lineage (NCBI taxonomy): Eukaryota > Metazoa > Chordata > Chondrichthyes > Heterodontiformes > Heterodontidae > Heterodontus > Heterodontus francisci. The sequence goes on along the minus strand of NC_090396.1, from coordinate 56,924,423 downwards.
CAGGAATCAGGCAGAGTAAATAAAAACCTCAAACTCTGTTATGTGTTTATGATAAAATGTCAGCAGTGTCTCTACATAGTTGCAGATGGCAGGTTATTTACAGCAAACACCAGGAAAGAGGTAACAATTTATTCAGATTTGTTATAGTGCTCAAATATTATTCAATATTCGCCCATCATAATTACAGAGAAGGAAGACATCATGTTTCTGCTGCTCCTAGTTCTTTCACAGGACCGACCTGGAAAGCCTGGCGACCCAACCCGAACCCGACTAGACCTGACTATGTGTCGGGTTCGAATTGGGTCGGGTCAAAATTCTGAGTCCAGCATTCGGGCTCGAGTAGGGTCGGGCAGGACAGTGCTACTTCCGGGAAGTCACGGGATCAGGCTTACCCATGATTCCCCACAACTCCAGTTGCAGGAATAGCCTGCTGCCGGAACGGCTGAAGGATATTCGTGTCGGGTCGGGCGCGAAAAAAAAAATTAAAGGACTCGGGCCCGGGTCAGGTTTGGGTTGGCTGTGGTCGGGTCGGGCCTGGGTCGGGTTTTAGTTTTATACCTGAGCCAGGCTTTACCTACCTGCTTTAATTATAATTCACTGTTCTTCCCCACATCCGTTCATATACTTTATTTAAAAATACTTACCTAATTCATTTTTAAATGATGTAATTGGCTGGAATTTTACGCCACCCCAGCAAGCTGGATGGGGTGAGAAATGGGCCACTCACCCAAGGCCAATCAAAGCCCTTAAATGACTACTTAATGGCCACTTAAGGGCCTTCGCTCGCCTCCATGGGATTTTACCTGTGGCAAGCGGGCGTCCAGGAAACATGAAAGGCCGCTCAGTGAAAAAGCCCAGGGGCCCGTAAAATGCAGGTAGGATCCCCGGGCCAGGCAGAAGCGGGTTCACCACCGACTTTTACATCGGTGGCCAGCTCTCATATCCCCAAAGTAAAATCCAGCCCATTGCCTTCGCCTCAATAGTCAATTGTGGTAAAGCATTCCATGTTCTTATAACCCTCTGTATGAAAACATTTCTTTCAAGTGCCACCTTGCTCTTCTAGTGATAATCGTGAATCTATGCTCCCTTGTTACAGATTCATCAACCAGTACAAACAATTCTCCACTGTATAACCTCACAGAATTTCTATTAGAACTCCATTAACCTTTTATATTCCAATAAAAAAGCCTGAATTCTTCATAAGTAACCCAATCATTCTCGATATAATTCTGGTTACTCTTCAGTACACCCTTTCCATTGATCTATTATCCTTCCTTCAATGGATGTTCAGAAATGCATGCAATACTCTAACTGTGGCCTAACCAATGCTTTGTACAAATTCAACATGGCTTCCCTGCTTTTATATTCAATATAAAAACAAGAAATGCTGGAACCACTCAGCAGGTCTGGCAGCATCTGTGGAAAGAGAAGCAGAGTTAACGTTTCGGGTCAGTGACCCTTCTTCGGAACCCCGAAGTTCCGCAGTTCCGAAGAAGGGTCACTGACCCGAAACGTTAACCCTGCTTCTCTTTCCACAGATGCCGCCAGACCTGCTGAGTGGTTCCAGCATTTCTTGTTTTTATTTCAGATTTCCAGCAGCTGCAGTATTTTGCTTTTATTTTACTGCTTTTATATTCAATGTGTATCTGTTAAAAGAAAAATCCTGAGTCTAATTGACATCCTCTACCTGCATTTTCATCTTTATAGATCCATGGGGTAGATTTTAATCACCACCTCCCCCTCCAAAGACCTAGTTGCAAGATCACCCTCTTCATCTCTAAGCGGTTTTAACCTTTGGTTTACATGCTTATTCAAAAAATCTTGCTGTTGATCAGCAATAGTTTTGAAGGTCCATCTTAATCTTCTTAATTTTTCATATTTGCTTCAATGCTATCCACTATAATTATCACATTATTTAGTACTCAATATCCTGCATCTAATGCATCTTGTATTAAATATCTCCCATTTCCAGCTTAATATTTTATTTTCATTATTGTCCAAACAGCTAATAAGAGCTAGGCCCTCTCTAATCCCACTGAAAGTAACACATTTTCAATCCAGGAACTTTACCTTTGACTATTATTTTTCTACATATTTTAATGTGAACCTTATTAGAATGGAATCACTACTGCCTAAATATTACTCTCCATTTAGATAATGTACTTGTCCTTCTTCATGACCAATAACCACATCTAGCACTGTGTCCTTCCTTGTTGAACCTGATTAAGGAACAGTCCTGGATCTAGTCAAAAAAAAAGCTCACCATTTTCACCATTAACATTTGCTTTATCCTGATCTATTTAGGATGGTTAAGGTTCTCCTATTGTTATAACCCTTTTACTACTACTCTCTAAAATTGCCTATAAATCTTATCCATGATTTCTTTCCCATTATTCAGTGGTCTATCTTGTATGGTAACTCTCAATATGGTAACAGATCCCATATTATTTCATAGAATCTTACAGCACAGAAGGAGGCCATTCAGTCCTCTGTGCCTGGGCAAGCTCTTTGAAATCAACAGAGGGAGGGATTGCTCTTGGGAAGAGTTAGCTTGGACCAACAAGAATTTTTTTAAAAGATTAAAAACTTCAGGCTACCTGAATAGGATGTTTTTGGGCTAATTCACAAACATCTGTACTTCGCCTCATTGGGACCTTTTGGAGCTGAGTTTTTCTGTTACAAAAAGGCAGCGAAGTACCAAACATTCCTTCCTCGTTGCATGCCTCCATCTCTTCTATCTTGGTGGATGAGTCTTAATGGTAGTAGGTGGTAAATGAATGGCTGTCATATGTTACTACAACCACCATGGGAAAGACAGCTGTGATTTTTTTTTTAAATGAAAGGAGAAGGTAATCCTCAAGATAAGTAATGTCAGTGTAAGTATTAAACCATAGAGCACCACCCTGGTTTTAGATTAAAAGCAGAAACACTTATACACTTAAAAATATTTGCTTTGTCACTGAAGTGGTTTCAATCACTTTCTTGACTGCTCACAGGTGGCCTTGTTTGTTTGCTTTTTTTTATTTAGTATGTCCACCATGTATTTTCAATGGTCTTATCCCTGGACTGCAGAAGCAATAATTATGGTCAGGAACACGAATCCACTCATGTAGCAGACAACTTTTCTTTTTTTCAAATTTAAAGATCACTTGATACGATCAATGATCACTTGTGTTCATTTACTGGCAACTAAACAGGCACCACAGCTCCTGAAGAGCACTGGGTAAGAATATTGACATTTATTCAAATGTGAAATTAGTTTTTTGTGTAGTAATGTTAATTCCACCGAAACCAGTATTGGTAACCTAGGGGAATAAAAATCCAGTCTCTGTGATAACGATAGAAGAAACTGGAAGATGAGAAAAGGCCTCTCAGCCTAACCCTAGGTAATTATAGGTGCTGTCCTGTGAGAATTGACAGTAATGTTCAGAAATTATTCATTTTCATAACATTTTTTCTAAATTCTTGATTAAAATGCATTTTGACATTCTAATCATCCCCTCATTTCAAAAGTGCCAACATGCTTCAAAAAACGTACCAGTGTGAACTGCAAATACCAGAAGCCAGGAAGGTTGAACTTGAAGTGATTGACCTCTGAACTTACAGATGTTGACTTATGGTCCAACAAGGCAACATCTGATTGGCCAAAGTTTCAGCACCAATTTCCAAGTGGGTGTGACAGTCTCTCTGTGGGATTCAAACATGTCAAGCAGCACATTTTCTTAAAGTATCTTAACACTCTCAGAGGCTAGAATCCCCCAAAGAGACAGGGAGATACCGGTGAAATAGTTAAGTGTTCTGAGAAGGCTTATGTCTGTGAAGAAAGAGTGACGGTCATTCTGATTGTTGGTAGATTTAAAGTGAATTCACTCCAAAGAAACAGCAGAGATATTACTACTTTAAACCCGCTAAATTCCGTTTTTCACTGATTATGTTTGTTAAAGTAGATATATTAAACATTTGGATCATATTTATTTTATTAAGTGAGAAAAAATCTACAGCATCTAATTAAAGGCTCTCTCTGAAATGCCAAACTTGCTATTTAATCCTTCAGATTTTACAGCATTTGTCACGATTGCTCGCAGTATTTCTGGGGATACACTGTGTTCTTTGGCAGCATTGAGGCAAATATAGGACTCAAAAGAGTTTGGAAAACTGGATGACCTGTGCTGAGATCCTGATTCATTTACCCAGAGTACATGGAACCAACTTTGAGATTCCGTGATCGTCAAGGCTTACACACTCAAATCTGCAAAATGTCTTTCGGCAGCCAAATGGGAAACACGCATACAAGGAAAATGACTTTTCTCATAAAATTTTCCTTAGTAAACTTTGAGAACATTTATAATAAATGAACATCTTGCCTGTGGGGAAAGATATTAACTCTAGCATCTACCTACACAATAGTTGAAATGATTAGTTCCTTTGCCATAACTCACTGCCACAGTAAAAATATTAATTTTGGCTGTCCTGATGTTTCTTTTTGTATATATTACTTTTCTAAGTTTTCACTGAAGTGTATTATGAGTATTAAGCAGGACCCAGGTGCTGCCTATGTTTTTGGAAAGGCTTTTGTTAATGATTCCAACCAAGTGTATAATACTTCTCTCTCAAACCAAGATTTTGAATCAGTTTTGCCTACATTAGTGGCTCGTCTCATTAAAAGCCACCTAGTAACACTATGGTCGAAAGATTTTTGGTATTTTTGGAATAAGAAATATGTAGAAGAAAGTTTCAAAAGTTTTTTTTATTGTGCATTGAGAGATATTTCTCTGTCACTGGCTCTTGCCATAAGTGATCCAATTATTTGAGGGTTTTTGTCATGTAATCTGTTTCACCCACTTTTCTTCACACATTAAGTATATGGTACCATATCTTCTTACTAACAGTAACCATTCCATTGTGAAACAAATTCTCCATGAAGGAAAATACAACTATGTAATGGTATCTAAGGATGATAGCTGAAATGTAAAGGTACACTTAAGATCCACAGTACACCAGGAAAGAGAAATGCATGATCTATTGACAGGAACGCCAAGTTCCACAAACCACACTTAGCTTGCACAACCGTCCCTTGACAAGATGATGTATTTCATTACATGAAATAACATCGGTGTAAAAATACCATCAGAGAGCAAAAAAGGCCAATGGTAGGTATATTCACACCCATACAGTATTGTTCCCTTGGCAACTGACTCTGCACATAATTCCATTTCAAAAGCATTGCAAAATAACATTAGCAGATAATTTATACAACTGTCTCACTCACAAAATACTGCTTTGTTCCTCTCATACTACAGATGTCCCATTATTCTCTGGCTTATGTCTCAATCTCAAAGGTAAGTTGTATTTTAGTTTGAAAGTAACCTATAAGTTGTCAGTCTAGCCATATTGTTTCTCTTCGCATGGACACTGATTGAGTTCAGTTCCTTTCTAAATTATCTTTTTATCCATTGTGTCCAAAAAGCCAGATAATGGCTTTCTGCTGTGTATGCATCCTCCAATCCACAGTAAGAAAACATTAATACAGGTAGAGGGCGCTAGAGTCATAGCTCATTCCATATATCACATTCCAAAGAAAGGAACGTTGAGAGTTAGACCGATGGTGGTGAAATCTTAGCACTAGATGCAAATCAAAATTTTGAAACGCCATAACATACAAGGTTACGTGTGGGGAAATGAGATTAGTTAGGACGGGTGCTTGATGGTCGGCGCAGGCGCGTTGGGCCGAAGGGCCTGTTTCTGTGCTGTAAAACGCTATGACTCTATGACTAACTTTGTACTCATGCTTGTAATCTTGTAGAATGGTTTCATTTAAAACCATGGAACCATAGAAATGTTACAGCACAGAAGGAGGCCAATCAGTAAATCGTGTCTGCCCTGGCTGAAAAAACTAGCCGCCCAATCTAATCCCACCTTCCAGCACAAAGAAATTTGGATCCAATAACAATGTCTCTAGATTATGTTATTTTTTTTAAGTGCACCACATTGCATGGTGACTAGAAGGAGAGACAACATTGGTACTGAAAACAGGGTTTTTTAAACTCAAATATTACCCCATCACTCTTGCACAATTCTATCTGTGATTGGGATGAGCAGCAATTTCCTCCAACTAATTATTGTGAAGACTGAAGTCATTGTTTTCGTCTGTGCCACGATCTCTCCAAGCCACCAGCTGCATCCCTCTCCCCTGGCAACTGTCTGAGGGTGAATTTTAGTGTTGTATTGACCCCAAGATGAACTTCCAACCACATATCTGGACCATCACTAAGACCACTTATTTCCATCGCCCGAATCCATCCATGCCTCAATTCATCTGCTGCTAAAATCCTATTCCATTCCTTTGTTATCTATAGACTTGACTATTCCAATGCACTCCTGACTGGCCTTCCATCTTCCACCCTTCATAAACTTAAGCTCATCCAAAACTCTGCTGCCTGTATCCTAACTCGCATTATGTCCCATTCACCCATCACTCCTGTGCTCACTGACCTACATTGACTCTCAGTTAAACAACACCTTGATTTTAAAATTCTCATCCTTGTTTCCAAATCCCTCCTTCACCTCGTCCCTCCCTTTCTCTGTAATTTCCTCCAGCCCTGCAGCCCTCTGAGATATCAACACTTATCCAACTGTTAGAGAAACCTCCAAGCCTGTTTGTGAAGAAGACACTGAGACTAGGATGCTTTGGTGGAGACTGTTTATTGCTTGCCACAGAGCTTACTTCTCCACTCCGAACAACACCCAATACCTGTTCACCCTATTACCTTCAACTATCAGGTATTTAACATCCATTAACAGAACTTATTGGACACTAACACTAATTCTGGCCTCTTACGCATGCCTGATTTTATAGCTCCATCATTGGTGACTGTGCTGAGGCCCTAAGCTCTGGAATTCCCTCCCTAAATCTCCCTGCCTCTCTACCACTCTTTCCCTCTTTAAGACCCTCCTTAAAACTACTGCTTTCACCAAGTTTTGGGCCATCTGTCTTCATATCCTCTTATGTAGCTTGGTGTCACATTTTGTTTGATAATGTTCCTGTGAAGTGCCTTGGGATGCTTTACTATGTTAAAGGCCCTATATAAATGCAAGTTGTTGTGAAACCAGTGCCCATCACTCTATAAACTCTGTATGGCTCACACCATTAGTAGCCTTATTTTTCTATATTTCTCCTCCAAACTCTTTGATTATTTCCCTGTACTTTCCTATATTTAGCACAAACATAGAAACATGGAAAATAGGAGCAGGAGTAGGCCATTCGGCCCTTCGCTTCTGCTCCGTCATTCATTATGATCATGGCTGACCATCCAACTCAGTAACCTGCTCCCGCTTTCACCCCATACCTTTTGATCCCTTTCGACCCAAGAGCTAGACCCAACGCCTTCTTGAAAACATACAATGTTTTGGCCTCAACTGCTTTCTGTGGTAGCGAATTCTACAGGCTCACCACTCGCTGGGTGAAGAAATTTCTCCTCATCTCAGTCCTGAAAGGTTTACCCCGTATCCTTAGACTATGACCCTTGGTTCTGGACTCCCCCACCATCGGGAACATCCTTCCTGCATCTACCCTGTCAAGTCCTGTTAGAATTTTATAGGTTTCTATGAGATCCCCCCTCACTCTTCTGAACTCCAGCGAATATAATCCTAACTGACTTAATCTCTCCTCATACGTCAGTCCCGCCATCCCAGCAATCAGTCTGGTAAACCTTCGCTGCACTCCCTCTATAGCAAGAACATCCTTCCTCAGATAAGGAGACCAAAACTGCACACAATATTCCAGGTGTGGCCTCACCAAGGCCCTGTATAATTGCAGCAAGACATCCCTGCTCCTGTACTCGAATACTCTTGCTATGAAGGCCAACATAGATTTAAGGTAAGGGGCAGGAGGTTTAGAGGGGATTTGAAGATTTTTTTTTTCATCTGGAGTGTAGTTGGAATCTGGAATGCACTGCCAGAAGGGGTGGTAGAGGCAGGAACCCTCACAACATTTACGAAGTATTTAGATGAGCACTTGAAACACCATAGCATACAAGGCTACGAGCCAAGTGCTGGAAAATGGGATTAGAATAGTTAGCTGCTTGATGGCCGGCACAGACACGATGGGCCAAAGGGCCTGTTTCTGTGTTGTATAACTCTATGACTCTATATCATTTGCCTTTCTTACCACCTGTTGCACCTGCATGCTTACTTTCAGCGACTGGTGTACGCGAACACCCAGGTCTCGCTGCATATTCCCCTCTCTCAGTTTATAGCCGTTCAGATAATAATCTGCCTTCCTGTTTTTGCTACCAAAGTGGATAGCCTCGTATTTATCCACATTATACTGCAGCTGCCATGCATTAGCCCACTCAAACAACTTGTCCAAATCGCCCTGAAGCCTCTCTGCATCCTTCTCACAACTCAACCTCCCACCCAGTTTTGTGTCATCTGCAAATGTGGAGATATTACATTTAGTTCCCTCATCTAAATCATAAATGTATATTGTGAATAGCTGGGGTCCTAGCACCGATCCCTGCAGTACCCCACTAGTCACTGCCTGCCATTCAAAAAAATACCCATTTATCCCTACTCTTTGTTTCCTGTCTACCAAACAATTTTCTATCCATCGCACTACACTACCCCCAATCCCATGTGCTTTCATTTTACACGCCAATCTCTTATGTGTGGGACTTTGTCGAAAGCCTTCTGAAAGTCCAAATAAACCACATCCACTGGCTGCCCTTCGTCAACTCTACTAGTTACATCCTCGAAGAATTTCCGTTTCGTAAATCCGTGCTGACTCTGCCCGATTCTACCACTGTTCTCCAAGTGCTCTGCTATAAAATCTAGAATTTTCCCCACTACCGATGTCAGGCTGACTGGTCTACAATTCCCTGCTTTCTCTCTACCTCCCTTTTTAAATAGTGGGGTTACATTAGCTACTCTCCAATCTGTAGGAACTGTTCCAGAGTCTATAGAATCTTGGAAGATGACCACCAATGCATCCACGATTTCTAGGGCCACTTTCTTAAGTACTCTGGGATGCATACCATCAGCCCTGGGGATTTATTGGCCTTCAATCCCATCAATTTCCCCAACACCATTTCTCTACTCATACTGATTTCCTTCAGTTCCTCTCTCTCACGAAGACCTGTGTTCCCGAACATTTCTGGTATGATATTTGTGTCCTCCTTTGTGAATGCAGAAGCAAAGTATGCATTTAGTTGGTCAGCCACTTCTTTGTTCCCCAGAATAAATCCCCCTGTTTCTGACTGTAAGGGACCTACATTTGTCTTCACCAATCATTTCTATTCACATACCTATAGAAACATTTACAGTCAGTTTTTATGTTCCCCGCAAGCTTGCTCTCGTACTCTATTTTCCCCTTCTTAATCAATCCCTTGATCCTCCTTTGCTGAATTCTAAACTGCTCCCAATCCTCAGGTCTGTTGTTTTTTTCTGGCAGATTTATATGCCTCTTCCTTGGATCTAATGCTATCTCTAATTTCCCTTTGAAGCCATGGTTTGGCTACCTTCCCCGTTTTACTTTTGCGCCAGACAGGGATAAACAATTGTTGCAGTTCATCCATGCACTCTTTAAATGTTTGCCATTGCCTAAGCACCATCATCCCTTTAAGTAACGTTTCCCAATCCATCATAGCCAACTCGCGCCTCATACCTTCGTAGTTTCCTTTACTAAGACTCAGGACCCTTGTCTCAGAATCAACTACGTAACTCTCCATCTTGATGAAAAATTCTATCATATTATGGTCGCTTGTCCCCAAGGGGACTTGTACCACTAGATTGTCAATTATTCCTCTCTCATTACACAATACCCAGTCTAGGATGGCCTGTTCTTTAGTTGGTTCCTCAACGTATTGGTCGAGAAAATCATCCCATATACACTCCAGGAATTCCTCCTCTATGGTATTGTGACTAATTTGATTTGCCCAGTCTATATGCAGATTAAAGTCACCCATAATTACAGATGTGCCTTTATCGCATGCGTCTCTAATTTCCTGTTTCATGCCATTCCCAACATCACCACTACAGTTTGGGGGTCTATATACAACCCCCACTAATGTTTTTTGCCCCTTAGTGTTTTAGTGTTTCGCAGCTCTACCCATACAGATTCCACATCGTCAGAGCTAATATCTTTCCTCACTATTGCGTTAATTTCCTCTTTAACCAACAATGCAACTCTCCCGCCTTTTGCTTTTTGTCTGTCCTTCCTAAATACTGAATACCCCTGGATGTTCATTTCCCATCCCTGGTCACCTTGCAGCCATGTCTCCCTAATCCCGACTATATCCTACCCGTTTACATCTATTTGCACGATTAATTCATCCACTTTATTGCTAATGCTCCGCGCGTTAAGGCACAAAGCCTTCAGGGTTGTCTTTTTAACATTACTTGTCCCCTTCCCACTATTTTTCACTGTGGCCCTGTTTGATTCTGGCCCTTGATTTCTCTGCCTATCACTTTCCTTATTCCCCTTACTGTCTTTTGTTCTTGTCTTTGATCCCCCCTCCTCTGACTCGTTGCAAAGGTTCCCATCCCCCTGCCATTTTACTTTAAACCCTCCCCAACCACTCACTCAAATACTCCCCCTAGGACATCAGTCCCGGTCCTGCTCAGGTCTAACCCGTCCAGTTTGTACTGGTCTCACCTCCCCCAGAATCGGTCCCAAAATCCAAGGAATCTAAAACCCTCCCCCTCACAGCATCTCTTCAGCCACGTATTCATCTGATACATCTGAACACATTCCAAAAAAGTGCAAAAAATGAAATTTCTATCATATTTATTAAATAGCAAAGATGCTAATTGTGTTCCATTTGTCAGTAGATTTCCATTTCTGAGTAGGTTATGCAACATGCAATGCCATTTAAGATTCAAGGACAGTGGGGCAGCCAGTTTGAGGGAAACAATTTGAAACCACTTATCATTGATTTAAGGGCTTTTTTAGTCTTCTATCAGAGAGCGCCAGTGTAGTTGACGATAACAAACAAGAATCTTTGAAGATGTATGAGGGTGTAGGCTATCATATTTGGATATCATGGTCTTCAACATTAAACTATGATATGTAATGGGGTGGGGGGTGGGGCAGGGTGGGAGGGGTGATGTCGGGAGTTAGTTGACTAACTTAAATTTCAGATCTTTCAAAGCCAAATCTAATGCTAGTCTGAATTAACCCAAACCTGTTATTACTCTCTGTGAAAGCACGTATACTGGAAGTGAGAACGGTTTGAATCAAAACTGGCAGATTATTTTGAAGCCACCTTATTTACACGATGGGAAATCTCTTCTGTGGAGTAGGAACAGCACAAATCAAGGTCCAGTTTAATAAAAGAAAGTTCTGTGTGTTCAGCATGTCAGATCAACCTACTGAACATGTTGACCTTGTGGTCCCTGAACAGCTTTTCATTTCTTATAGAATCCATGTTATTCTTGGCAAAATTAGGTTGGCAATATCAATGCCAACAGAATGATCAACATGTACATTTTGCAACTTTGCATACAAGATTAAGATTTAATTTCATATAATAAGGACATTATAATAGTGAAAGTATTAGAATTAAAAGGGAACTAACTTTAATGTATCTTATCTCACTGGTCAACTACTCACTTACTAACATAACACTTCCCTTTCAAATAATGTTAAATAAAAAAGCATTCACTAATTATCCAAAAACTCCCCTGGACCATGAGAATGCTTTTTTAAAGGGCTTATGTAATCTGCAATTTCCTTAATAAAGTGAAGGTCACCATTCTTAACCTGACATATACTTGCAGAATCATCTCACATAATCGACTGCGTAGATCAAGACATGATCCAAATACATTTGGCTTTTATTTTTCACCAAAACTATTTGACCTCTCTGGAATTTTTAATCGGATTTGTTCATTGTTGTCACAATATTTGCCACGCCTTTTAGGAAGTGACAAAATAAAGTTTGTTATTATTATCGCATGGAGGAAAGAAAAAATTTGCCCTAGGCAATGGCAATTAAATTGAGTGACCAATTTATGAACTATACTGCAGAGTAACAATGAGTAGGCAGTTTGTCTATTGTTTTTGTAGCAGTAAGGATTATAGAAGAATTAGCCAAAGATTAGAGAAGAATTGACTCACCACAATGATTTCACCAGTATCAGGTTGAATAATGGCTGTCACCAGTTCAGAAGGCTACTGGTGCCTTGTAGCACTTTAGCATTTTAGTGACTCTTCATTTTCAAGACTACTACATACAGCTAATACAATTTAGCAGTGTAGTATTCTACTGGTCTTTTTGTGCCATTTTAGTGCCATGAACACTGCACAAAAGCTTAAATCATGCTGGTAGCAGAAGTACCAATCCCTAAGGAAAGATGCCCATGTGATTGATGAAAAAAAGATCTTTATATTTAAGGAATACTTTCAGTCAGCACAAGCTAGCTGTGGTTAAGGCAGAATGTAGTTATTGTCCAGCCCTTCCTGGGATTCTCCTGAAGGATTTTTATTTTGCCTGTTGCTCAGAGGCAATAATGCAAGCTGTGCATACTGTCATGTATCAGCCCTGTGCATTTCTCTTTTCAAATGTAAGTAACCAATTGGCACAGGTTCCAAAAGGTATTCCGGTTACGGCTTTCCAAAAGGTAATTGTTATCTTCATTTCTACTGCTAGTAAACCCCACTGTCGACACTCCTCCCAAAACACTAAGGATCCATTTCAGTACAAAAGGGTCAAGAAGGGTAACCCACACAGACAAGAAGTACTTCTCTGAATGAGTTAAAAGAAACAAGACTGTAAAGTATGCCATTTCAGATGGCTGTTGGCTCTATTCAAATAATCAATTCTGTTTCTACCTTATATCTCACCAGATTAAAGCTTTACTTGCTCTAAAGGTCCAGGAAATGTATTTTCCTCCAAATCAGAATCTAAGAGCTTGTCATCCAGATCCACTTGCATTTATTCCATTTGCCCAATAGCCCAATCACCCTCCAAAAAATTTCTACTTTTGGCCACTATAATGCTCTCCATTTAATACCAAATTCCTTATTTTTAGATGACTATTCAATCAACAGGAATAGACTTGCATCAGATCCAAACATACTTCCTCACCACAATGCAACAATTTCTTACCTTGAAGTGAGGCAGTCAAATAATCCGGCTCACATTGTGCGGACTTTCCTTGTTGGCTGAGGGAAGCAGGTCATTACTTAACTCTTCTCCTGAAGGAGAAGAGTCCTCCCACTCCCCATAAAAGTGTATGCCCACATTGTTGAAGATCAGATAAACTTGCCCCAACTTTGGAAAGAGGATTGGAATGGCAAGCTGAAGTGGGCCTTGAACTCATGACTACAAGTTCGGTTGAATTGATAAGAGTCATAAAGAAAAGTGAAATAAAACTGAAAGGAGATAATCAATATGGATCAACTTAGAATGGACTTCTAACAAAAGCAATCAACAAATACTTCAAGATCAGGAAAGTAATATTGGAAAACAGTGAGAGGAGCAACGGCATGTAGATGCCACGCATTACATATTATCACCTAAGGCCAGGCTTATGATTCAGTGGCAATCTTTTATACCACAACTAGTAAACTGGAAGAATGCCTTTGTGATGCTTAAAAAGGCACCAGAGGTGAGTGATCTTTCAACATAGCTTGTTCAGGTGGGGATTCAAACAAATGCCTTCGAAGTTGAACATCAAGACTGAGATTATTGCTCATGTACTGTATTACGCAGTATACACCTCTTCAGATTTCAACAGTTCAATTTTAAAATACATCACATCAAAGTGAAATCTGCATTTTATATCTGGTGCCTTTAAGACCACCAGTTTAGACAAGTGCATTCAGACACCAAGGACTAATCAGTGTTGAGTATCCTAATTCTTTCCCCAGAGCTTAGTCTGTGATGTAAAGCACAGATATTCCTGCTACCTGACAGTGCAAACATTAACCAGATCACACAAATACTTGCACGATGCAGTGGAAACATATACCCCATCCCTCAGGGCTTGCTTCATTACACTTTCGCTGTTTGAAGACCGGAGGCTTATTTTTGGTTGTAAGAAACAAATGTATTTCCATCTCAACTTGTCTCTGCAAAATGCAATTCTACCTGCCACACAAAAAAGTCATGAAAATATATATATTGCACAGAATTGCCAATTTCACATTCAATTTATAACTGACAGAGGGCTACTGCAATAGTCTTCAATAGTCTTGCAATTAAAATGGCGACTGGCCATAAGTTGCTGGCAAATTCAGGCGCTTTTGAAACATGTGATTTCTAAGGATGCAGTTTTATTAATGTATTCAGCGAAGGGCTGAATTTTACCAGCCCCTCAATGCCGTGGGTCATGGCGTTGGGGGCCCGTAAAATTCAGCAGGGAGAGGCCCACCTCGATCCCCGATGTCGACCCCCGATATTACTGGCAGTGGGGGGACCTCAGTGTGGCCTCCCCGTTGATTGGCAGCAATATTTAAATGAAGAATAATGAGATGTAAATTGACCTACCTGCAGGCGGTGGCCGTCCCACACCGATTTTACTGCTGCCAAATGCAGCTCGCGCGCCTTCAGAACTCTGTACGACGTTCCGAGGTGAGAACCTGATGGGGATGGGGGAAGAGGAATAAAATTTTCAGGGCAGGAGGGGTGGAGAAGCGGAGAAAACAATTTTAATTGGCTGTGGGGATGGTGGGAAGGTGTTGAAGGGCAAATGTTAGAAGGTTGGGGGGTATGTTTGGGTCGGGAATAAAGTAAGTTTTGTCAATAAGGGCCAATTAAAAGATCATTGGTGGGGGGGGGGTGGTGGGTGGAGGGGGTTGGGGAAGGGCCTCATATCCTAATTGTTTATTAAAACAAAAACAGGACTACTGTAACTTTAAAAATTAAAATCTCTGCGAAGGGCTTAAAGCCCTTTTAAAATGGTACCAGTGCCTGTGCGGTGGTGCCAGATGTCATTGCCGGGGCCGCGGTGGCTGCCCCCGTCTACATCATTGGGGGGGTGACCGCTCTGCCCCCTCTATTTAAATCAGCCCCTGCGCGTAATATCGTGGGGGCTGTGCAGTGGCACTGCCATGTTGGAAGGCCGCCGAGTTCAAAGCGCGCCACTGCGCAAATAAAATCCAGCTCAGCTCATGAATTTTCTTGTTTTTTGTTTAAAGAATATAACAAAAAGTGTGTTAAGGTGCAAAGAGATACAAGTTGGCTCCACAAAAAGTAGCTCACAACCCACCGGTAAAGTAATTAATTAATGGATGACATCTGATTTCCTCAGATTTGCTCATTACACCTGTGCATGGCTTGTGAAATTGTTAACTGTCAAGACTCAAATTGGATTATCCCTTATTGTTGGCCTATAAAAATGCATTATCCACAAACTTCTCCCATATACTCAGGCTCCTAAAAACGTTCCAAGTAGGTTTTTAGCATCTTTAGCTCCAGGGTTGAAAGCATTTCTCAGAATGCTACAAATTACAACTGTCTTTTGATGCCAAAACAATACAACTCAGCACTTTGTTCTGGACAGAAAGTTAAGAGCAATTTGAAGAAGCTACAACATCTGGATTAGAGGTCTAGTAATGAGGTCATTAATTATGTGCTGATGTCATCTCACTACCTGATACAAGTAAATAAATATGAATTTGAAAAACCACCAAATTTGCAAAGTCAGCCACTTTTGTTTGGAATGTCTTTTATTTCAATTAAAAGAATAATCCAAATGGACCTTTCCCACCTATTGAGGAGATGGTTCTAACGAAGGGAAGATGGAGAATTGCTTTTGCATCACTCCCCAAAACTAACTAAGGCAGCCTGGAACAAAAATAGGCATTTTAAAAACACAGTATTGATTTTTGCTGACTCATTTGCAGTTCTCCAACTGCATTATAAAACATTTTTTGTGACTATAATTCCACCTCCTTGACATTGTAAGTAGTTTTCATAGCAGAGAGATAGATAGACTCAGCTGCCAAATTACCGAGGTGGATAAAACTGCCTCAAGGCATTTTTGATGCTCTTATTACAAATTGAAAAAGTATCATAGGATAACATGACTTGAAAGTGGGATGCTGCAGTAATTTTTGTATGTACATTGAATTCCATAAGTGTAGAAACCTGTCTTGGGCAAGTGAAACGGGCAATATCATATCGACCACTTGTTATATGTTCCACCAGATCTTCAGTTCCATTGACTTCAATACAACTCAATAGCAAGCTGTGTGTATGACAGCCAATACAATATCACCTGTTACATGCTCCTGGCCAAGACGATTTCTACCTCACTGAAATTACAGCACAAAAACAGCAAAAACAGGCTATCTGGCCGAACTAATCTGTGCTGGTGTTTACCCTCTACATGGGCCTCTATCCATCCAACTTCATCTTACCCTATCAACATATCCTTCTATTCCTTTCTCTGCCTTGTACTTATCTGGCTGCTCCTTAAAGGCTCCTTTGCTATTCGTTGCAACTACTCCATGTGGTAGTCAATTTACAATCTAACCACTGTCTTAGTAAAGAAACTTCTCATGAATTCTACATTGCATTTATTAGTGGCTGTCTTATACTTATGGCTCCTGGTGGAAACATCTTCTCTATACCTACCCTATCAAACCCCTTTATAACTTTAAAGACTTCTATTAGGTCATACAGAAATGCTTGGTGCATTGGTGGACCTGCCACAGAGCATGTTGTCACGGTGAAGAACCATGGAGGAGCCTGGCTCTAACTTGGCACAGGGCTTCGCACAGAACGTAGAAGTCATAGTCAACTCCATTAGAACACTTGTGGACCCAGCCATGATGCAGTATCTGATGGCCGATGTCTCAGCTTCCATTGCAGCACAGGAATAAGGCACTTGATATCTGAGTGCTGCAGTGGAAGCTCAGATTGAGGTCATGAGATCCATGGAAAGCACCAGGGTGAGAAGTTAAGTTTTGCATGCATTATTGGAAGTGTTGTTGGGTAAGATTGGTATGGAATGGTTTTTTTGTGGTGTCTTTTATTTCAGGATTTTGGCCAAGAAGATAATGTGATGGTCGCTAACAGATGAAAGGAAATGTGGGGAATTACGGAGCAATGGTGTTGTGGGGATGTTTTCATGGGAACTGGAGTCTGAATATCCACTCAGCCCACCCCGAGCGATGATGTCCCAGGTGCCTCCTCCCTTCTTCCTGCTCCTCCTTTTCTTCTCCTCCTGAGGTAGTGGCTGAAGGTCTGGTGGTAAGAGCTGTGTCCTCATGATTGCCAGGTTTTGTAGAATGCAGCAGACCATCACAAATTTGGAGACATGCTCCATTAAATGTTGGAGGGCTCCCCTGGAGTGGTCCAGGCAGCGGAACCTTTGTTTGAGAATGACGATGGTTGGCCCCACGATGTTCCTGGTCGCAATACCGCTGCCATTGTAGGAGCACTGTCCATGTGCGGTCAGGTGGCAGAGGGGAATCATGAGCTACGTGTAGTGAGGGCAATCCTCGTCATCAAGCAGCCATACTCTGTTTCGACCTGACGACACAATGATTGTGGGATTGGCTGCATGGTGCAGGATAAAAGCATCATGGCTGCTGCCAGGATAGCGCGCATTCACCAATATGATGTCAGTGCATGGTCGCACATCAATGGTATGTTTAAGGAATGGAACCCTTTGTGGTTCCAGTACATCTCCCCATTGAGATGTGCCTGCAGAGCCATGTGCAAGCAGACGATGCTTCCCTTATCCTTTGGGAAGTCTGCTATCCTGGCAAAGCCATGTGCCCACTCCTCCTGCTTCTTTTTGCTTCGAGGGAAGACAATGAAGTCCCTTGTCCAGGCATACAGGGCCTCTGTGACCTCCCTGATGCAGTGATGAATGGTGAACTGTGAGATTTTGGTGAAGTCACCAGTTCCATCATGGAAAGATCCACTGGCATAGAAATTGAGAGTGACTGTGCCTTTAAATAGCACTGGTATGGAATCCCGTATGCAGCTGAATGCATGTTCTGCTGTGCGTGTTTAAGAGACAGCATTAGAAGGCCCTGTGAGGTCCAAAATGGCAGGTTGGGCGCCAAATTAGCATTAGATGCTGACTGCTGTCAGGATCTGCCCACTCTGTATACTTCTGGTGCACACACACTATGCCTGCACTATCGCCAATCCTAACATGACGATCTGTGTGATCCTTGGTGGATGTGGACTTGCCATTTTTATCACCTCCAGGCTCATGTAGCGCTGAAACCAGCAGCAGCACAGAGCCCAATTTTGCAGCCTATGACGTTATAATGTTTGAATTCAGAAATGCAACTAATTTAAGTGCCCAAGGAGGGATACTATACTCACTAATCCAGATTAATGATACTTTAAACCTTCTAATATATGTGGTTACACTGGATCTATTATTAAGTAATCCTGCCAATCCACGTGGGAGAAGCTACAGGCAAAGCAAGAAGCAGGATGCATTTGCGTGCCTTCTTTGCAGAATGCACTGGTGTGATCGCTCAAAACTGGCGCCAATTTGTATAATATACAGTGGTCCTTTAAACCACTAATAAGCATTTGGTTTCCTTCTTCAGTAACGTGGGCACACGAGCAGTGACATCACTAATGAGGACCAGACCCTCCAATGTGTTCTCTGAAATCCTTCCAGAATCTGAATTCTCTCCTCAAAGTAAGCACAGGGCATACTGAGAATACAACTGGAAACATTCCCAATGTATAGTCTGTCACACAAACCAGCCCTTAACAAACATGGTGAATATGTTAAATCACAATTATGTTTACATTTTAACCCTTTGAAAATCCATATTAGATCAGCCACCCAAATAAGTTCAGTATTTGCAGTTTATTCCAGAACATCGTGCTCATTTTTATTATCTAGTAGTAAGTTTGACTTATGCCAGTGCACTTCGGCTATCATTGCTCAAAGCACTGATTATTCTATTTTACAAAAATGCATATTAAATCTTTAGGAGATTGAAGAACTTTTCACACCAGTTCAGAGGAATTTCATCAGACTATTGAGATGGAAATGACCTGACACAAAGCGCTTAAAGTAGATCATTTAAATGTGATGAAGGAACATCTTTTAAAAAAGGAATGAACATAGAATCACACAACGCAGGAGGCGGCTATTTGGCCCAACGTTCCTGTGCTGGCTCTTTGAAAGAGCTACCCAATTAGTCCCACTCCCCAAATCTATCCTGATAGCCCTGCATTTTTTTTTCCTTTTCAAGCATATATCCAATTGCCTTTTGAAAAATGCCCACAGTATTGTAAAAATATCATGTGGAATTGTAATGAATTGCAACAGAAGTTAGTTTTCTTGCATGGGTCTGTATTGGAACTTTACTGTAAAAGGCTCAATGGATTTTTAGAATTCATTGCCCCTTGTGATCCTGACATGACTTAACATGAAGAACCGATACCTGGGGAAGGCACTTGAGGGCTGCCAGTACCCATGGAATCACTCATGAGTGTGAGTCCAGTCTTCCAGGAGAGGAGAGGAGGAAAAAGTATGTTAGATTTGAGCCTCTCGGTGCAGCTTTCATGTATAAAATGGGACATCACCATGTGGATATGCACAATAACATGATTGCAATAAGAATACTCCAGAAGGACTGCAAAATGTTGTGAACACACAGGAACTGCTTGCCATAAATAATACATTTAGCACATGGTTTAAAGAAATTCAACTTTTTAATGAAATCATATACATGTTTTTGGAGGCTCGATTACACAGTAATCTTCACCCTAATGACAGTATAGGATCACTCCAGTAAGCATGGTCTACCGATAAACATTCTGGACTTGGTTCTTAAAATACCATTTTACAAAAAATATATTAACTAAATATTGGGCTAATAAAATTTTTTGGTCCTCAAAGTTTAAAATAAAAACAGCTAGCACATGTGTCCATGCAATCCTGCTGGCCCAACTGGCAACAAGAGGACACAATGAGATTCGTACACCTGCTTGTTTTCAACCAGAAAAGAAAGTAGTGACATGAATCACCTCTGAGACCAAGGCAATTAAACCAAAACCAAACTAAACTAAATCAAAACAGACTAAAATAACACAGGATATATTATGAAAACATCACTGGCTGCTGAGAGGCAGGTTTGTAGCCTTTGATGGACCATAGAAAGACCTCACTGAGCTGGGCCCTTGCACCCACAGAGTCTCCCTTGGTCACAAAAGTGCATCTTGTCGATCATATGTTACTGCTAATTCCCTAACAATGCATGATAATAATAAGAAATTACCCGAAAATTCATAGGCTCAAACACAAATTACGTTACTTTGTGCCAGAAAAAACAATCTGTTTTCCTCAATGTCTACTTTACAATTAATGAAGCAAATAAAAAGATACATTTTGTTGTTCTGTCAAATATTCTGTCATTAAAATACAACAAATGAATCTATGCAAGAAAATTCCATCAAAATCATCCCTCTGACTTTTGGGCTGGAATTTTACGTTGATGGGAGGTCCCTCCCACAGGCTGGAAAGTCAGTGGTGAGCCCGCCTCCACCGAGCCTGGGGAGCCAGGCTGGGATTTTTCGCTCCCCATGACCTTAATTGGCCTTGGGCGGGACCTCCACCTTGTTGAGGCAGGAAGTCCTGGCGAATGGAGCTGCCAGCCAATCAGCGGCCCGGCAGCTCGTTGTCCCAGCAGTGCTGCCGGGTGCAGTGGCTACTGCCGAAACTATACCCAGCCATCGCAAGCAAGATGAAGGACAGCCCCAGAATGAAGGTAAGTTATTGGGGCCTCTCTGGAGACAATCAGCCAGGCCCCAGCGAGGGAAGGGGCGTTGGTTATGGAGTGGGGTGGGTGGTGGGGAGTGTTGTGTTGTGGGGGCAGTTGGGGCTTTGGAGATGGCTCTCCAAAGGGGCACAGGGCAGGGTGCCTGATCAGGAGGGCCCCACCCCCAGCCTGCAAGAAGGCTGCCAGCTTTTACCTGGCGCCGTTCTTGGGGCCTTTGCCGTACCTGGCAGTGTTTTAGGGCCTTTGCCGTCCGCCCGCCAAGGGTAAATACCTGCGGCAGTGGGAGGAAGCCCTTAATTGGCAGGTAATTGGCCACTTAAGGGCTGATCTGATTGTAACCTCAAATCCACATTCCCGCCTACCCCCAATAATCTTTCACCCCCTTGTTTATCAAGAATCTATCTACCTCTGCCATAAAAATATTCAAAGACTCTGCTTCCACTGCCTTTTGAGGAAGAGAGTTCCAAAGACTCACGACCCTCTGAGAGAAAAAATTTCTCCTTATCTCTGTTTTAAATGGGCAACCCTTTATTTTTAAACAGTAACCCCTAGTTCTAGATTCTCCCACAAGGGGAAACATCATTTCCACATCCACCCTGTCAAGGCTCCTCAGGATCTTATATGTTTCCATCAAGTCGCCTCTCATTCTTCTAAATTCCAGTGGATACAAGCCTAGCCTGTCCAACCTTTCCTCATAAAACAACCCACCCAAGCCAGTCTACTAAACCTTCTCTGAACTTTCTCTGTAATTACATCCTTCCTTAAATAAAGAGACCAATACTGTACACAATACTTCAGATGTGCTCTCACCAATGCCCTGTATAGCTGAGCATAACCTCCCTACTTTTGTATTCAGTTCCCCTCACAATAAATGATAACATTCTATTAGCTTTCCTAATTACGTGTTGTACCTGCATACTAACCATTTGCGATTCATGCACTAGGACATCCAGATCCCTCAGCATCTCAAAGCTCTGCAATCTCTCACCATTTCGATAATATGCTTCTTTTTTATTCTTCGTGCCAAAATGGACAATTTCACATATTCCCACTCCATTTGCCAGATCTTTTCCCACTCACGTAACCTATCTATATTCCTTTGTAGCCTACTTATGTCCTCTTCACAACTTACTTTCCTACCTATCTTTGTGTCATCAGCAAATTTAGCAACCAAACCTTCGGTCCCTTCATCCAAGTCAGTTATGTTAATTGTAAAAAGTTGAGGCCCCAGCACTGATGCCTGTGGCACACCACTCATTACATCTTGCCAACCAGAATATGCCTATTCTCTGTTTCCTGTTAGCTAGCCAATCTTCTATCCATGCCCTTTTATTTTCCACAAAAACCTTTGATGTGGCACCTTATCAAATGCCTTCTGGAAATCTAAGTACAGTACATTCACCGGTTCCCCTTTATCCACAGCACATGTTACTTCTTCAAAGAATTCCAATACATTGGTTAAAATTGATTTCCTTTTCACAAAACCATGTTGACTCTGCCTGATTACCTTGAATTTTTCTAAGTGCCCTGCTAAGTGCCCTGCTAATAATTGTCCGGGGGCAGTCGGGCTGTTTGTCACTGCCAGCGCCCCGTGTAAAATTACAACCAGGGTGGGAGGGAGTCAGGAATGGATACCTCCCAACCTCCCAGTCAATTTTACGCCATCCCTCCCCCTCCACCACCACTTACCCGCTCGTTGGGGGGCCGTAAAATTCCGGCCTTGAACATATTTGAGGAAGTTGCAAAAGGTTCCACAAATTCTTTAATAAAAACAAGAAATGCTGGAATCACTCAGCAGGTCTGGCAGCATCTGTGGAAAGAGAAGCAGAGTTAATGTTCCGGGTCAGTGACCCTTCATCGGAACTGACAAATATTCCCATCGGAGAGAAGAGCAGAACTTCTTCAAGGTAGGCATTCCTGGAAGAGAAGTGGCAGTGAATTAAACACTAAAATAAAAGCAAAATACTGCGGATGCTGGAAATCTGAAATAAAAACAAGAAATGCTGGAATCACTCAGCAGGTCTGGCAGCATCTTCTTTGCCGGCTCTGATTGTGTAGAATCCTTTTTGGAATGTTTCCACTGGCATAAGGGTTGGTAACTGGAGGACACAGATTTAAGATAATTGGCCAAAGAACCAGAGGGGAGATGAGGAGAATTTATTTTATGCAGCGACTGGTTACGATCTGCAATCCAATGCCTGAAAGGATGGTGAAAACAGATTCAAAATAGCTTTCAAAAGGGAATTGGATATATACTTGCAAAGGAAACATTTTCAGGGCTATAGGGAAAGAGCAGGGGAGTGGAACTAATTAGATAGATCTTTCAGGCATGATGAGAAAAATAGCCTCTTTCTGGTCTGTATGATTCTATCTAACTATAGATATTGACTGTTGTGTGATTGACCATTTAGTCATTAACAATCATCGTGCATTCTGAGGAGGAGTAGGATACATTATGGAAACTGACAGAACAAATAGAAATATTTACCTCTATTTGTGTTACAGTTGTGCTTTAGGTGACTTCCAACTTACACTGAAGGACATCAGCCATATATGGATAGAGTAAAGCTCCTTCTTATTTGTCCAAACAATGTACCTCAATCTCAGTCACAGAAAAGCACCACATACTTCACCAATGTGATTTCTCATTCCATCCCAGCAATATCTTTTGTCTCTCCAAGTGAGATTGCCAACTCACAATTTTGTGACCAGGACTCAGATACATTACGACCTGAGATGGCACTGCCTCAAACTCACTTCAGAGAAAGAAAGGAAAGAAAGAGCGTGCAGTGCCTTTCGTAACCTCAGGACATCCTAAAGCGCCGGAATACTTTTTTGAAGTGTAATCGTAACAGTAATATTAGAAACACAACAGCCAAGTTTGCACATGGCAAGATCTGACAAACAGCAATGTGATAATGGCCAGATAATTTAGTTTACTGATGTTGTTTGAGGGATAAATATTGGCTAGAAAAAACGTTATTAGCAGGGCACTTAGAAAAATTCAAGGTAATCAGGCAGAGTCAACTTGTGAAAAGGAAATCAATTTTAACCAATGTATTGGAATTCTTTGAAGAAGTAACATGTGCTGTGGATAAAGGGGAACCGGTGAATGTACTGTACTTAGATTTCCAGAAGGCATTTGATAAGGTGCCACATCAAAGGTTTTTGTGGAAAATAAAAGGGCATGGATAGAAGATTGGCTAGCTAACAGGAAACAGAGAATAGGCATATTCTGGTTGGCAAGATGTAATGAGTGGTGTGCCACAGGCATCAGTGCTGGGGCCTCAACTTTTTACAATTAACATAACTGACTTGGATGAAGGGACCGAAGGTTTGGTTGCTAAATTTGCTGATGACACAAAGATAGGTAGGAAAGTAAGTTGTGAAGAGGACATAAGTAGGCTACAAAGGAATATAGATAGGTTACGTGAGTGGGAAAAGATCTGGCAAATGGAGTGGGAATATGTGAAATTGTCCATTTTGGCACGAAGAATAAAAAAGAAGCATATTATCGAAATGGTGAGAGATTGCAGAGCTTTGAGATGCTGAGGGATCTGGATGTCCTAGTGCATGAATCGCAAATGGTTAGTATGCAGGTACAACACGTAATTAGGAAAGCTAATAGAATGTTATCATTTATTGTGAGGGGAACTGAATACAAAAGTAGGGAGGTTATGCTCAGCTATACAGGGCATTGGTGAGAGCACATCTGAAGTATTGTGTACAGTATTGGTCTCTTTATTTAAGGAAGGATGTAATTACAGAGAAAGTTCAGAGAAGGTTTAGTAGACTGGCTTGGGTGGGTTGTTTTATGAGGAAAGGTTGGACAGGCTAGGCTTGTATCCACTGGAATTTAGAAGAATGAGAGGCGACTTGATGGAAACATATAAGATCCTGAGGAGCCTTGACAGGGTGGATGTGGAAATGATGTTTCCCCTTGTGGGAGAATCTAGAACTAGGGGTTACTGTTTAAAAATAAAGGGTTGCCCATTTAAAACAGAGATAAGGAGAAATTTTTTCTCTCAGAGGGTCGTGAGTCTTTGGAACTCTCTTCCTCAAAAGGCAGTGGAAGCAGAGTCTTTGAATATTTTTATGGCAGAGGTAGATAGATTCTTGATAAACAAGGGGGTGAAAGATTATTGGGGGTAGGCGGGAATGTGGATTTGAGGTTACAATCAGATCAGTCATGATTTTATTGAATGGCATAGCAGGCTCGAGGGGCCGAGTGGCCTACTCCGGCTCCTAATTTGTATGTTCGTATGTAGAACACAGGGCGGAATTCCCCTGCTCTTCACCAAAATAGTGCAATGGGATGTTATATCCACCTGAGGGGGCAGACAAGGGCTGTAGCTTAACTTCTCGCTGGCAAGATAGTACCTCTGATAGTGCAGCACTCCCTCAGTAGTGCTCTGTTCTGTCAGCCCAGACTTTGTGCTCAAGTCCCTGGAGTGGGACTTGAAGCCACAATCTTCTGACTTGAAGGTTAGGGTGCTACCAACTGAGCCAAAGCTAGCACCTTAATAGCTTCATAGTCATCACAAAAGGAGATTTTAATCCCATCACTCAGACAACACTGCCCTGGCCAATTTCCAAAGTATACCTTTCCTATTCGTCCTTGAAGAAATCCCAACCTTCCTATTTCTTTCAATATTGTAGCAATGCCAACAAAGTCCACAAATAGATTAAATGACAGTAAAAACTAAAACCATTTTTTTCTCCTGCCCAGAACAGAAATGATGAAACCTTTGGACAATTCTCACATTCCCTGAAGTCAGACAACTGTTGGTCTTTTGTACATTTTGTCTCATCTGTACTTCAGCATACACTTGACACAGAATCCGAAATAGCTGGAATTTTTAGACTGTCTTGAGGCACTACTTGCATAACTGACACAGTGGGATGAAAATAATAACTGACCTAGTGAGCAGCAAATGGGGCAGGCTGCCCTATCCCTGATCCTAGACCCACTGTCAGTGTTCCCACCTCACTTCAAATGAAACAGAGCAGATCAACACGCGGCCACAGGCTGCATCCATCAGACAGTGGGACCACTGCCCAGATTGTTAGCACCATCCTATCGCCCCAACACCCCTGACGCCAGGATTGTAAGTTAAGCAAACAGTGAAAAATAAATGTGTTCCACTTACACAGAAAACTGCCTTCCAGGATCAAGCCTTTGGAAATATATACAGCCTCCTGCCCAAAGGAATACCGAGAAATGATCCGCAGATAAATGAAGCGTTGTGTTACTGTGATAATATTCCAAACCCATATACCACTAGTATTTCTTACAGATTTCTCAGTGTTTCTGTCACAGCAAGGTACTATTTTAACACGTGCACAGACAAAATAAAACCCGGACCTACAAATATTTCACTGTTTTCATTTGCACATGTCATAAATCACAGAAATTCTTCTAATGCAGAGCTTGAATTTGTTTATTTTTACCAGCCGCAACACACTACCCTCTTTGGGGATCACCTAAAACCAAAAGTGGTTTTGCTTGGAGGTGATTATTAAGATTGAGCAGCCATCTATACATCGCGTTATGAATTGGGACCTTGTAATGATGATATTTGTTACTGTAAGTATGAATTCTAACACATAATTTTCATAAATGGGTCCAAACCTGAATTCTGGGAGGGGGCACACTAAGGTTTTTATACCTATTCCCAACAGTGAGCTTAAAACTGTTACGCCTAATTTATACAAGGCTTCTACTTAAAAAAAAAGTCAACTTTCGCTGAATTAGAATCTAATGTCAAAGGGCTGAAATAGTAGAATCAAAGAGTTAATATAGCAGACCTTTCTAAGTTTTTCAAGTAGTGTTTTTCATTCATTTTACCTACTGCTGAATCTGGCTTGTGGAAATGTGCATTGATCTATCTTAAAATAAATGTTAACTTCAACCATCCACCCCCCCCCCCCCCCCAACCCCACCACCACCCTCCCCCACCCCCACCCACATGTTTGCAGTTAGTTCCTCCAATACAAATCTTATTTTACTTGAATATTGGCTGGGATTAAAATAACATATTAATCACCACAGGGTGGCTGTACAAGACAGTGCTAAATGACAACATATTGCTCCAAAGATACTGCGCTGTATGTAGGTCAATTTTTTTCTATACTTTTAATTCGATGCATATATTTTTTAACCTAGTCATTGATTCATATTTCTGTGAAGTTCTTGGTCCTACACTGGCTCCCTTTGGCTAAAAACAGTGGGCTACTCTGAGTGGTGAAGCATCTCTGTCACCATCATCAGTCCGTTTTCATGCAATATTCTACATGCAAGCTTTGCCAACCCTTATCAAGCTGAGGCCTCTTTACTGCTGAGGTGGGCTCCATCTCACATCTGGTCAAGGATTCATCAAAACTCTCCAGTGCAAATAATCAGAAGATAAGGATAAGATCTACAGTTTGTTTGGGGATCTGCTCTTGATGTTCCATATCCTATATCTGAGTGAGGAGGTAAAATGGATTGATTCCATTAATGGTAAATTTATGTATTAAAAAAAAACTTCTCATGGTAGCTTCAACAGTGCATTTCCTGTCTAAGAGACCTTATTCAGTCAAGGTGTCAAATAAGCACAACTGTCATTGAAGGCTAACTGCACGAGCTCTAAGTCTAACCATTAATTTCTGGGAACAGTATCACTAGTAACCTCTGCCGCTTCTAACTTTTAGTTGAAGGAGGAAGCATATTGTGGGAGAGGATTGATAATGAATAATTTCTTTCCCATGCTCATCCGATGGAAAACCCATGTTTTCTTCCAAAACTAAAAGGAGGAAAACTGTTTCAAGATGAATAAAACATATTCATTACACAAAATATCTAGAATGAAGTAAAAAGAATGACAAGACGATGCTCAACTTGATCTGTGTTGAAGATGTGATAGTATATTGCATGAGATCAAAGGAAGTGGCTTATAAGGATACCAAATAAAGTGGAAGCCTGAGGACTGGGAGCAATTTAGAGTCCAACAAAGGAGGACCAAGAAACTGATAAAGAAAGGGAAAAGAGAATATGAATGCAAGCTAGCGAGAAACATAAAGGTGGACTGTAACAGCTTCTTTAGTATGTGGAAAGGAAAAGATTAGCTAGGACAAATATGGGCCCATTACAGGAAGAGACAAGAGAATTTATAGTGATGAAAAGGGAAATGGCGGAGAAACTAAACAATTACTTTGTGTCTGTCTTCACGGAAGAAAGTACATAAAATCTCCCAGAAATACTAGGCAACCAAGGGACCTATGACACCAAGGAACAGAAAGAAATTAGTATTAGTAAAGAGGTAGTACTTGAAAAGTTAACTTGATTGAAAGCTGATAAATCCCTTGGACCAGATGAGCTACATCCCATGTGTTGAAGGAAGTGGCTGTAGAGATAATGGATTAATGGTGGTTATCTCTCAAAATTCTATAGATTCTGGAAAGGTTCCTGCAGACTGGAAAGTAGCAAATGTAATCCTACTATTTAAGAAGAGAGGGAGAATGGAGAGCCGAAGACCTGTTAGTTTGACATCAGTAGTAGGGAAAATGTGAGAATCTATTATAAAGGATGTGATAACTGGACACTTCGAAAATAATGGAAAAATTGGGCAGAGTCAACATGGATTTATGAAAGGGAAATCATGTTTGACAAACATGTTGGAGTTTTTTGAGGCTGATGTATTTGGATTTTCAGAAGGCTGTTGGTCAGGTCCCACACAGGAGATTAGTAAACAAAATTAGAGTGCATGGGACTGGGGGTAATATACTAGTATGAATTAAGAATTGGTTAACAGGCAGAAAGCAGTGGGTAGGAATAAACGGGTCATTCTTAGGATGGCAGGCTGTTACTTGTGGGGTATCGCAAGGATCAGTGCTAGGGCCACAGCTGTTCACAATCTATATAAATGATTTGGATGTGGGGACTAATTGTAATATTTCCCAATTTGCTGATGACACAAAACTAGGTGGGAATGTAAGTTGTGAGGAAGATGTAAGGAGGTTTTGAGTGAATGAGCACGAACATGGCAGATGGAATATAATGTGGATAAGTGTGAAGTAGAATAAGTGGTAGAAAAAACAGTAAGACAGAGTAGTTCTTAAATGGAGAGAGGTTGGGAAGTGTTGATGTTCAAAGGGACCTGGGTGTCCTTGTTTATGAGTCATTAAAAGCTAGCATGCAGGTACAGCAAGCAATTAGGAAGGCAAATGGTATGTTGGCCTTCATCGTAACAGGATTTGAGTACAGGAGTAAAAATGTCTTGTTGCAATTGTTTAGAGCCTTGGTGAGACTGCACCTGGACTATTGCGTACAGTTTTGATCTCCTAATCTAAGGAAGGATATACTTGCCATAGAGGGAGTGCAACGGAGGTTCACCTGACTAATCCCTGGGAAGGCAGGATTGTCTTATGAGGAAAGATTGAGGAAACAGGGCCTGTATTCTCTGGAGTTTCGAAGAATGAGAGGGGATCTCATTGAAACTTACAAAATTCTTATAGGGCGTGACAGGGTGGCTGTAAATAGGATGTTTCCTCTGGCTGGTGAGTTTAGAACCAGGGGACATAGTCTCAGAATAAGGGGTAGGCCATTTAAGACTGAGATGAGGAGGAATTTCTTCACTCAGAGGGTGGTGAATCTTTGGAATTCTCTACCCCAGAGGGCTGTGGAAGCTCAATCACCGATCATGTTCAAGACAGAAATCGATAGATTTCTCGAGACAAATTACATCAAGGCATATGGGGATAGCGCTGGAAGGTGGCGTTGAGGTAGATGATCAGCCATGATCTAATTGAATGGTGGAGCAGGCTCGATGGACTGAACGGCCTACTCCTGTTCTTATGTTCCTGTATTGGATCTGTGAAGCTGGCATACACATTCAGAAGTGGAAGAACAATTGGACTTATATTTAAATATTTCACATTTTCAGAACATTCCAAAGCACTTCACAACCATGGGTTAATTTTAAATTGTAGTCACTGTTGCTTTGTTCACAAAGTCTGCAACCAAATTGCATGCAGCAAGGTCCCACAAATAGCAAATGAATAAATATCCGATATTGGCTGACTGAAGAAGGTTAGCCAGGACTATTGGAAAATTCCCTGCTCCATGTTGGGAAAAGGTACCATGAGGTCTTTTGTGTCTAACCATACAGAATGGACAGCGCCTCATATGAAAGATGTTATCCCTGGCATTCCAATGCTCCATCCATACTGCACCACCGTAACAGCCTGGATTATGGGCTCAAATACTGGAGTGGGGTTTAAACTCGCAGCCTTCTGACACAGAGGCAAGAGTGCTAGAAGCTAGTTAGGCTGACAATAAGTCAAGTACTGTTCTGTAGCCGTCCACAAATTTCCTAATGGCAGATTTGCATTTTCTGGTGATTAATGTCTTCCAGTTAAAGATTTGGAGGATTGCTGATCAGTATGTTAAAGTTGATAACACTCTACATAACAGAGAAGAGTTTATGAATACTTTGGAGTCCCTACTGTTTCTCCTTTCCAGATGTGTGCATTTAGCCAAATTGTACCTCAAAGGGTTATTTATGTACATTTCTAGCACTGGGTGACATAAAGTGGGGATTACAGCACTGCGCCAATATTTGGAGCAATTCTTTTCTTAAAGTATTATTTGAAAATGCGGGAAAAGAACACTTTTGCTGTACTACATTTTGGCATGTGCACTAAAGATGTTATTGTCACAAAGTGCCACAGAGTAGCAGGATATGGATGCTGGCCTATGATTTCCCACACTGTGAGGTTCCTGTCTTCAGGCAAGCTTTCAGAGGGAAGTGGAGGAAATCAGATGATGATTCACATTTAGGGTATTCTCGGTAGCTTCTGGCGATCACCTCAAGATCAGTCCATTTAGATAGCAAATGGTATATGTTTTACACAAAGGGCAGTAGACCTGTGAAATAAGTCAGCAGGGAAGAATCACTGTTCCAGGCAGTATCAGTGGATTATAGAGGCAGTTAGATGGATTTGAGAAGAGAGAAGGGATTGACAATTGCTCTGAAGGAGTTGGGTAAGTGAGACTGAGAACAACCAGAAAGTACAGGCTTGTTGGGCCTTCTGCCCTATTCATGTTCCTAAAAGTTCTTATGAGCACAAAATTCCCCTCTCTTCCAATTTTATTTTCAGGAGAGTTCTGAAAACAAGCATAACTTCCATCTCTGAACTCCTGAAAGACTCCAGTAGCATTATCCTCACGTAAGAACTATTAGTTTACACCTCATTATAAAAAAGTTAAATTATCCCATGATTTTCCACATTTCTGTAATGCTTTTTGATAGATTCAGCTGCAGAATGTACAGAATATAATTTGTGCAGTGTGTGTATGATAGAACATGTTCTTACTGCAAAAAGCACAAAGTAATTTGGTTTTCAAAGAGTTAAATTACTTGGTACTATTCTCTGACAGTACTACACTGCAAATAATTTCTGCAGATGTAATATGATAGAAAATGTGTGTATTTTGAAAGCTGCAAAGGAAATTCATCGCTCAAAAGATTAAATAACATGAATGTTATGTCAAAACTGATTAAATAAGAACACACATTTTGCAAGTTTAATTTTTACTCATTTTCCAATGGTCATGCCAATAATGTGCATCTGCTGTGTGTGCAATATATGGATTTGGGGGCATCAGTTGTCTATGCTGTGCTTCATTTTGTTATGATATGTGCTATGCAGCGGATTGTTTTGCTTCAACTATCTTGTGAGTAAAGGGTATATTCTGATCAGCATTAGACAATAGTCCGATTCTATATTGCTAATTCCAATCCAGTCAGTGGCCATTAGCTTTTTTAGGATTAACTCATCAAATACCAAAATGTAAAGCTGGGCCACCATGACCAAAGGACCCACAGGAGATGCAATTTTGGTCAAGCCCACCTGCCTAGTAGGCCCAAGCATTCACACTGTTCCATAAGGTATCAATTATAGAACTGCTCAGTCCTGGCACATGCAGTTATACGTGCAATTCTGCTTAAAGCCAATAATTCCAAGGACACAAATCCATTCCCCCTCTCTCCAATGACATAAAATTCCCCGATTATGGTAAGGCAAATATATGTAACTGCGTCTATGCTAATCACTGTATCCCAGATTATTTTCAGAATGCTTTTGATAAAGTCCCCCACAAGAGGTTGGCTAGCAACATTAAAGCACATGGGATAGGAGGTAATATACTGGGGCATGGATTAAGGATTGGTTAACAGGCAGAAAGCAGAGAGTAGGAATAAACGGGCCATTCTCACATTGGCGGGCTGTGACCAGTGGGGTACTGCAAGGATCAGCATTTGTACCCCAGCTGTGCACAATTTTTATTATTGATTTGGATGTGGGGACCAAATATAATATTTCCAAGTTTGTGGATGACACAAAACTAGGTGGGAATGTGTGTTGTGAAGAAGATGCAAAGCCGCTTCAAGGGGATTTGAACGCAAATGTGAGGTTATCCATTTTGGTAGGAGGAATTGATGTGCAGAGTATTTCTTAAATGGTAAGAGATTAGAAAGTGTCGAAGCACAAAGAGACCTGGGTGTCCTCGTCAATAAGTCATTGAAAGTTAGCATGCAGGTGCAGCAAGCAATTAGGAAGGCTAATGGTATGTTAGCCTTTATTGCAAGAGGATTTGAGTACAGGAGCAGTGAAGTCTTGCTTCAATTGTATAGAATCTTGGTTAGACCTCACCTGGAGTACTATGTGCTGTTTTGGTCCCCTTACCTTAGGAAGAATATTATTGCCATAGAGGGGGTACAACGAAGGTTCACCAGACTTGTTCCCGGGATGGCAGGATTGTCCTATGAAGAGAGATAGGGGAAACTGGGCCTGTATTCTCTAGAGTTTCGAAGAATGAGAGGTGATCTCATTGAAACCTACAAAATACTTAAAGGGGTGGACAGGGTAGATGAAGGAAAGATTTTTCCCCTGGTCGGGGAGTCTAGAACCAGGGGACACAATTTCAAAATAAGGGGGAAGCCACTTAGGATGAAGATGAGGAGAAATTTCTTTCCTCAGAGGGTTGTAAATCTTTGGAATTCTCTACCCCAGAGGACTGTGGAAGCTCAGTCATTGAGTATGTTTAAGGTAGAGATTGACAGATTTCTAAATACCAATGAAATAAAGGGATATGGGTATAATGTGGGAAAAGGGCATTGAAGTAGATGATCAGCCATGTGGGGTGATTGGCGGAGCAGGCTCAATGGGATGAATGGCCTTCTCCTGCTCCTATGTTCCTACAGTCACTCTCTTATCTTGCATCACACTTTGATTCACAACACTTCAGGCCTTAAAGAGTGTCCATCCCTCCCCTGAGATCTAAGTAAGCTTTCAGTAATGCGCCCGGGAAAGCAAATAGCAAATCCCATCAGATAGTTGTCAGACGCATTTTATAGCTCCATTAATTCTCACTTCAGCCTTCAAAAGCAGTAAAGCATCACATCAGACCTCCTTCTACGTTAAGAATATTCCGTCAATTGATTAAAGATAAAGGATAAACAACCATATAAGAAACAGCCATTCTATAGAGTTATATATTTACAGTATGCTCCCAGCCACCTTGCTTCTCAAGTAGTCAAAATAATAAAAAAGATCATAATTCTTAAGGACTGAGCTAAACCTTTGTAAATACCTTTTAAATAATAAGTTCTTTTCTTTGAATTTCCTACCACGACTTTTAATTAATTTAAAGCATTTCTTGAAAATTAAAATCATTTTCCCTCTTTTTTATTAGGTGTTTCAAACTGTCTGCAGAGTCGGTTTGAAAAGCACCAAATAGATTTTTTTTGATTTGAATAGAATAGTTAGTTTTTACATCCTCAAAAAAGAATTGCTGGGACATCCTGGATTTTCAAATCCCACCATTCCTATTTAATAAGGATCTATCATTCACCAAAGAATTGTACCAATTTTGCAGAATCATTTTAATTGGAATTATTTTTCTCTCTAGTTGCTGATTGATGAAACTTTGTATCAATACAGGCAGGGTACAAGGATATGAACTTTGGTTGTTTTTTAAACTGTTTATGTGGTGTGACTGGATTCCATTGGATAGTCATTAAATCAAATCTAGATTTAAAAAATGTCATTTTAGGCACAGTAACCCTTTGAGGTGTGGCATCTTCCCTAAGTACTGTGACACACTGAACATTCTGAATTCATCAAACGTTCCCATACTTACTACTCCCAAACTAAAATGCTAAATGGGGCAATTTTAAAAGGGGTACAAGAAGAGAGAGACTTAGGGATGTTTGTGCACAAACTTTGAAGGCGGCAGGATAGGTTAACAAAAAAGTTAATAAAGCATGTGGCGAGCCAGCACTTTATAAATAGAGGGACAGAATGCAAAAGCCAGGAAGTTACGCTAAACCACTAGTCCGGCCCCAGCTGGAGTATTGTGTCCAAATCTATGCACCATACTTTAGAAAGAACGTGAAGGCTTTGGAGAGGTTACAGAAGAGATTTACTAGAATGAGGAACTAGGGATGAGGGATAGACTGGGGAAACTGGGATTGTTCTCCTTAGAGCAGAAAAAGCAGAGGAGATTTGATAGAGGTGTCTAAAATCATGAAAGGTTTAGATAGAATAAATAAAGAAAAACTGTTTCCAATGGCTGAAAGGCCGATTGCCAGAGGGCACAGATTTAAGGTGATTGGCAAAAGAACCAGAGCTGACATGGGGAAAAGCTTTTTCATGCAATGAGTGATTAGGATTTGGATGCTTGATAGAGTGGTAGATATAAATTCAATAGCAGCCTTCAAAAGGGAATTGGATAAATACTTGCAGGAGAAAAATTTGCATGAATATGGAGAAAGAGCAGTGAAGAGGGACTAACTTCAGAAGAGCTGGCGCAGACTTGATGAACCATGTGGCTTCCTTCTGTGCTGTGCTATTCTATGATTCTATAAAACCATTATATTCTGTTAAATGACATGTTTTATTAATATTCAGATACAGCCTGAGGGACCAAATGAGCTGAGGTACTAAATAAAGGAACATGGGAGCATCGAAAGATAGGAACAGGAGGAGGCCATTCAGCCTGCTCTAGCTTTCAACTTGATCATGGCCTATCATCTACCTCAATGCCACTTCCCCGTGCTATCCCCATATCCCTTGAAGTCATTAGTATCCAGAAATCCATCGATTTCTGTCTTAAATATGCTCAATGATTGAGCTTCCACAGCCTTCTAGCGTAGAGAATTCCAAAGATTCTCCACCCTCTGAGTGAAGAAGTTCCTTCTCAACTCAGTCTTAAATGGCCTGCCCCTTATTTTGAGATTATGTCCCCTGGTTCTAGACTCACCAGTCAGAGGAAACACCCTTTCACACCCTATAAGAATTTTGTAAGTTTCAATGAGATCCCCTCTCATTCTTTAAAACTGTAGAGAACACAGGCCCAGTTTCCTCAATCTTTCCACATAAGACAATCCCACCATCCCAGGGATTAGTCTGGTGAATCTCCGTTGCACTCCCTCTATGGCAAGTATATCCTTCCTTAGGTGAAGAGACCAAAACTGTACACAATACTCCAGGTGCGGTCTCACCAAGGCTCTATACAATTGCAACAAGATTTCTTTACTGCTGCATTCAAAACCCCTTGTGATTAAGGCCAACATATTATTTGCCTTTTTAATTGCTTACTACGCTTGCATGTTAGCTTTTAGTGACTCATGAACCAGGATGCCCAGGTCCCTTTGGACATCAACACTTCCCAACCTCTCACTATTTAAGAAATACGCAGCGGTGCGCTGTGAAAGCGGTAACCTTCTGACATAGATGTGCCACCACTGAGCCCCCACGATATTATGTGCGGGGGCTGGTTTAAATAGAGAGAGCGGAGCGGCCACCCCCGATGACGTAGAGGTCCCAGACAGTGGCGTCCGGTGCAGTGCCATTTTTAAAGGGTTTCGATGTCCTTAGATGAAATTTTAATATTTAAAGGGGAAATTGGTTAAAACCTCATTTTAAAATGTTATTGGAACCTGGAGGCTCTTTCAACCCACCACCCAATGTCTATTTTAGGGCCAGCGACCCTGAATTAACTTTATTGACATCACAAACTTTACCCCCAACCTCGTCACTTTTGCCCTACAACCCCTTCCCACCATCTCCACAGCCAATAAAAAATGTTTTCTCTGCTCCCCCAACCCACCACCCTGATAATTTTAGTCCTCCCCCGTCCCCACCAGTTTCTCGCTTCAAAACTCATACAGAGTTCCGAAGGTGCGCAAGTTGAGATCATCGGCCGTAAAATCGGCAGCAGGTAAGGTCATTAGCATGTTCATTTTTCTGATTTCCATATTTTAATGAAGGCCCCACCGCCAAGCACCTTGGGGGGGAGGGGGCGTCACCGAGGCCTCGCCGCCGCTGCTAATAACTGGTGGGGCTTTCTCGGCATCGTGGGTCGAGGCAGGCCACTCCCGCTAGCATTTTATGGGCCTCACCACCGCGACCTATGGCGTAGAGGGGCTGATAAAATTCAGCCCGCTATGTCAAATGAGGATTTTTAATTAATTGGTTGGAAACTCATATTAAACGTAAAAAAAAGTAAAACTGGAATATTGCAGACAACTTTTACAAAGTCATTGCTACAGCTAAGAATGGCCGCCACCATTTGCATTTGAAAACCTTGCACATTCCAAGGCATCAAAAGTGGAGACACATGTCTCATTAGCCTGTACCCAAAACTATGGCTTGCCCTATTGATTGAGCTACTGAGATTGCTTTCATTAGCAGGACATTCAAAGCCATCCTGTGACATTACCATTGAAAGGGTGGACCTCTCCAGGGGAAAGCATTTACACCATGGGGTTTAAGAGCTGGAATTCTTAAACTTGAATCTCATTAAAAGGTACCAGAGAATACACTGAGACAGTCATGTCCATCTCTGGGAAAGTGGGGAGTTTCCCTTGGACAAACAGACAGGCCAGTGACTCAATCTGTGCAGAAGCCAGAAGGGTTGTCTCTCTCTTTCTCTCCAGAAGGCCTGATGGGGCATGCAAAGCCTTGCTGCCAGCTGCTTGATCCCAGCCAAAGACACCAAGAAGGAAGCCCTCTGCTCAACTGCCTCCAAGAACAACTATCAACACAGCACTTCGGGGCCACAAATTCAACCCGAAGACCACTAAAGCTACCAGTCACCACGGACTG
The DNA here is from genome assembly GCF_036365525.1 of Heterodontus francisci. Lineage (NCBI taxonomy): Eukaryota > Metazoa > Chordata > Chondrichthyes > Heterodontiformes > Heterodontidae > Heterodontus > Heterodontus francisci. The sequence continues at coordinate 56,887,558 of NC_090396.1, read as the reverse complement.
TGTATTATTTTTATTTGTTCTGGATTCTATTACAACCCAAATCTATTCCTCATCATTTAGTAATTTATTTGTGCATGTGTGATTCATGGGGTGGGGGTGTGCATGTGTGTTTGTGTGCATGAAAGTGTAGCATCATTTTATTATTTTATTTAGCTCAGGTTTAACTTTTTAAGTATAATAAACACACCTCTTGTTTAAATTCAAGAAAACCTGCATGGTTGGTTCTTTTACAATCACAACAAAGGTAAAAAGATAAAACACTGACTGAAGTGGTAAGCACATCCACTGTTTAAAAAAAGGAATAAACCCTGTTGCAGTCAAATAAGAGGAAGGACAAGAGGGGAGCCTTGTGGCCTGTCCCACCTGATCGTAACTTCACATTTTTTCACATTTTCTTCCATCTTCCATGTTCTTGCCCATTCACTTAGCCTGTCCAAGTCCCCTTGAAGCCTCCTTGCATCCTCATCACAACTTACAGTCCCACCAAGATTTGTGTCATCAGCAAATTTGGAAATATTACATTTGACCCCCACATCCAAATCATTCTTCGATAATGGTCTGAAGCAACTCATAGAAATTCTAGCATTAAACTTGAAAAGCCTATGTATTAGTCAAGATTCAATGTTAAAAATGTTCTTCTGTACCCATCAGTGTATGTGCATGCATATTCTGTTTAAATACTTTTGCATTCCATTATTAAGACCTCTTTGTATCTGTGTGGCTTGGTTCACTGACTAGAATTACACTAATGGGGATCAGGATAACCAGTGTAGGACATCTCTGATAGTTATATACTTTTCTACAAATGATGTGCTTCGATTTGTAACACATTTAATTTTAAAAATTGTATAATTTGAAGCTGCCAATTCATAAAACCTGTCACTTCCCACAACAAAGCCAGCTTACCTTAGGCTGGCCAATGCATCAGTGTATAGAAACCACTGAGAATTCATTGTTCTTTAAAAGTCAATGAGACATCAAACAGTTCAAGATTTTCTTTCACACAATTCTGGGCATATATAAAGAAGCTGGCCTTGCTCATATAAGGGGTAAAAAATAATTATAGAGTAGACTTTAGAAATTCGCCCTCCTCACACAGAGTTTGACATGGCAGGAGTGCATATTGGGACATCAGGCATTGAGGTTAGCACACCTCTTCGGATTCTACTGTAATCAGCAGAAAGTCCTGTGAGGTCCACTAATCTCCACGCTCGAATACCCGATATGCACTCCCACCACGTGAAACTTAGCACCAGGAACTTGAAATTAGAAAGGCACGCCCAATAAATCTGTATTTATTTTCTTCATACATGCAGTATTATAGAATTAGTCTTGATTGTTGGTAACTGTATGTTAGACAAACCTAAACTGTGTCTAATATTGCATATTTTGGCCTGAATTCTCCAATTACTGTTATTTTAACAGCAATATGAATCCATTTAAACTAATTTAGTCAAAATGACCAACACCAGCATTAAAAAGCATGCTGATTGGAAAACCTAAACTTGACTCCAAAGCAGTTTCAATACAAGTACTTAATTCCTGTATGCACATATAAAACTCTATCTCAATTCCATCCTTGTACCTTTGTAGCACTCTACAGCTTCCCACCACCAACCACCAACTGCCCACCCCCCGCCCCCGACCCTGATATCTCAACTTTCCTTTCAACCATTACAAAGAAACTCTACACTTCCATTAGAAAAAATAATATTTGATGATGGATATAAAGACCATAAGAGATAGGTACAGCCACACAGAATTCTATCAAGATCAGATGTCCCATGGTATTGGAGGCATTTGGGAGCACAGGAAACTATGGAAGTGCCACAGAGAGCATCATTCATATGTCAGTTGCTATCTATAACAGTTCCCACAAAGCATTGTGGAGAGTTGACACATTTTTCCTCTCCAGCTCTATATATTTTAGTTATTTAGCAGTTCCAACAAATGCACTCTTTTAAAATATTTGTTGCATTTCTCAGAGTTACCTTACTGTCAACCACAGAAGATTGATTTCTGATAACCATAGCTATGAATAAACTGACACATAAATAACCCTTTAAAAGAAATGGCAAGCTTTAATATTCACAATGAAAATAGTTTCCTTTTTTAATACAACTGGTTACATTGCATAGTCTGGGATTAAGCAACATTTCATCATATCATGTAACTTTAAAGCATACACTTCAAATACAAACAGTGCACTGGCATTATTAAGGACAAAACTTTTACCTGCTTTCTTCACGCCCACATAATCTTGTAATTTGATTGCTATCTTCAAGCTTTGTATGCTTCATAAACCAAAAAAAATTAAAAAGCATTATGCTTTATAATTTATTGGTAGATTGAGACAATCAGTCAATCAGGCTGGCTGCTACGTGGGGAATCAGTTGTCATGCCCACTAAAAAGAAATCATATTCCTACTTTTAAGATACGAACTTTATTCAAGGAGGACTCTTTAAAAATTGACTTTATTTTTTAAAACAGATGGACAATGCTACAAAAGTTGGCTGCCAAAGGTCAGATGACCTGGCCTCTGTATTCAAACACTGCCTCACTGTCTGTTAAGGACAAAAGCATACATTCCAGGCTAAGAGGTGTCAATTACACCCATCCAGAAACTATCAAGAGACATTCCTGAATTGAATGGGTTCCTCTGAAACAACGAAGGTGTGAAGTAGCCACATCATAATAGGATTATACTCATCCATACATTAATGGATGGCTATAGATTCCACATCTTGGTCCATTGTGTGGTCACACCAGGGGAGAAAAACATGTGTCAGGTACCAGAAATGCTAATGATGAATTGTGACCTTAAAAGTTAACCCTCTGGAGAGAGAGAGGGGGGTGGGGGGAGTGAGAAAGGTCACAAGAATATCACAGAAAAGCAGTCCAGCCAGTGGCTGTGGAAAGAAGTCCAGCCAGACAAGGAAGGAGCCCTGTTGCTAATTCTACACGTCAACTTAATGCAGCAGAGAACTGAAAGTGACCACCACCTCTAGTCTGAAATTTTAACCACCGGAAATTTACAACACCTCAGCAAGTCAAGATTATAAACAACCCAGGCCTGCATCTTTAAAAAAGGGACCATAAATACAAGATAGTTACAAATATGTACAGTAGGGAAATAAGGAGAAATTGCTTTACTCACAGTGTGGTTGAAATGTGGAACTTGCTACCACATGGAAGTGATTGAGGCAAATAGCTTTAAAACTTTCAAAAGGAAACTAGGTGAGTACATGAGAGAAAATAGAAAGATATGTTGAAAGCTGAGATGAGGAAGATGGAATGGGAGGAGATCCGTGTGGAGTATAACTCCGGTACAGACAAGTTGGGCCCAGTGGCCTGTTTCTGTACTGTATAATCCATGCAATAAAATGACATGATACTTCTTTAAGGTTTTTGTCAGTATGTATTAAAAAAGCTTTGTAATTTAACTCTTTGAATAGTTAAGCACTGACAACATGGATTTGAGGATTTACATGGAAGATGAATAACTATGGCTCACAGAGATTCACAAACAGACATACAGGGCATCAATTGTTGCTAATAATATTTGGACTGCACAACACACATTATAAGTTGCTTGCTAAATCGTTTGCTATTTATTTCCACATTGGGTAAAAATACTCAACCAAAGAGAAAAGGGATAAATGTGAACAATCTTATTTTCTAGGGAAAAGAAGAAGATAAATGGAGAGAAGTGGGTGAACAGGTTGAAAAATCAAGTTTCAGGGTAAAATCTATAAACAGTCTCCCAGCAATACATGTCCTACTGTGTACCATTTCATGTCCAGGCTAACCCTTCACAGTCCAGGTAATCCCAAAGTGCTTATTAAAAATTATTCTTTCCTATCTAGAATAGCTAAAAGTGTCCGTTACACAATTCTCCAAAATAGTCACAGATGGCCTCCAGAAGTAGGGGTTTTATAGCCAATTACATAGCAATCTTTATGTCATTAGATATACTTGCATTACTTCTTACAAAAAAACATATATGAGAGATTTGCTTACTTACAGTTGGCAGTGATGCAAAACTGCATTGAGCTCACTGTGTGTTCCGGCTTTCAGGGAAATCAAATTGGAAAAATATTTGGCAGGGGAGGCCTGAGCTGTCATTCTTTTTCCTCAGTTTCCTTTCCTCGCCAGCCCCCTTTTTTATCTAAAGGGTCCTTGGTTTTGTGAAGCGACACTTCAGTTGAAAGTACCACTGATCAACAAAGCATGGAATTCTCTGGGACTTTGATGCCAGCATAGCTTCATGTTTCCTATTGGGTGAGATGGTTTTGGCCAGTTTCTATTTTCATCTTGCAGTGAATCACTTCACTAACAAAGATCCTGTCGCATTTAGTGGGGGAGCAAAAACTGATGGAATTGCAAGTAAGCATTTGAGATTTCTGTGTCAAGAAGCCAAGAGAGCTTTGTCACTCTGATTACCATGGCAAAATGAGAATCTCAAGAACTCCATAACCAGCAATTTGGTTGAACAATTCCTTTGCATCTATTTCAGTCAGTAGAACTGGCCCTTGTGCTGCCTGAGTCATGAGTAGGCACGACTGATGTAACCTGTGCAAACCATTTCCCACCAACCTCCATGATAAGGAATGATTGATGGAGGAAAGCACTGGGAAAAAATGTATTCAATTAAAAATATTTTTTTTTACCTATGTACATTAGGTTCTCTTATGAGCACCTCCAACACACAACTTTTATTTGTGTATTTATGAACAGATCATAAATATGTATGTACACATACCATGACTGCAGTATGTAACACAGCAATAACAACCGAAGGGCTTGTTATAAATTGGTGCTAGACTAGTGGAAGCAGATTCTCACCAAAATCTCCACTTCGAGTCATGTGGGCAAAATTTGTGGGAGGATCTTACTCCAATTCAGAAAATTGATGTTTTATTTTTGAAGAAGAATGGCAGGCATCTACCACCAAGCCATGTAACTATATGTAAACTGCTATTACAGCATGTGATTTGACCTTCTGTAATCCTGGGTTTGCATTTCACTGCATGTTCCAGGGAAAATAGCAGAATTAATGTGCATTATGTGGCCAAGATTAAGGGTGGCTTCAATCAATAAGACTCTGGTGATCTCAGATGTTGAATCTATTTAATTGTACCACTGTTGAAACTTTTAGCAGTGCCAAGCAATATCTATCATATCAACAGTTCCAGCTGCAATCATGGTGCCAAATGGCATCAAAGTTTGAATGGAATTTTAAATATCTTCATTCTACGAATGGTTAATGGTTGCTTGTTAACAGCTGCTGTTTGCAGGTAACAAGACTTCCAGCACTTTATCAGATAAAGACTGAAAAATGTTGACAGGTTAGTCTGTGGATCTTAAATAAAATGATAAGAATCAATAGAGATTTCATCAGAGGAAGCACTGAAAAAAAAGAAGGCTCGTGTTGATATTTTGAAAGGGCTGGACATCAAAAAACTAGCCAAGGTATTGTTGACCCGATAACTGCCCAGTGATAAGAGTGGTAAAGGAATTGTGTTGAAGATTGTGAATGAAAAAACCCTAGTTTATTCAGAGAGGGATGTTTAAACCATACTCTTTGCCTGTCCATGCTTCTGAGATAAACAACACATGCAGTACCATGGGCACCATGAAGAAAATACCATTACTTGATCAGCTCAACTCTCCTCTGCAATAAATACACTCGCGATTATCATTGGAAGCTTCAATTTACTGCACTTTTTGCAACAATAATTACGACAACCAAACTTTCAAACTCTCCTGATTTCTTTTCCTCAAAGACCATTATTAATTTTCATCTCTGCTTCATCTTTGAAAACTCCAGCTCACTCACCAAATGCACTCTTCAAAGTCCAGGTCCTAATTTATCTAAAAACTGAACTCACAAAATGCGCTATTGTCCCTCCTGGGCTGCACTTAACTGGCTTAAAACAATAGAAGTATTTGTCATCAGACCCAGCTGCAGCACAGGTACACTTGGATTCCCAACCAGTGACTAGCAACATGTATCCCTACACTTTACATCAACTATCCTGCAGTCAGTCAACTCAAGAAAGAATCAAAAGCAAATTACACGAATAATCTTTAATTTCTTTCTCTTGATACAAAATCCAACAAATGGGCCTAAGTTTCCGTCTACCGCAGTTACCTTTAGATATTCCATTCTTAAAGCTGTTTTTGCCCAATATGATAGCATGAAGCCTTGGTGCCCATTAGTTTTTAATATAAATGCTATCGATGTAAAACATTAAAACAACAAAATACCTGGGTCAGAACAAGATTGTATTTCATAACGAAAAACTAGTTGACATACATTCCCATTATATTATATGGAACTAATAATACAATATTTCTTATGAAATCTGATGGTAACCTATAGAGTTTGCTGCCTTTATAAATACTTCATATCCTTTTCCTCTACTGTGCCAAATACTGAAAATATATCTGGGTGGGAACTAATTGGACCCCAACCTCTTTTAGTACTGGCAATCCTGATTTAAATCTATTTGGTTTTGTGATATTAAAACAGAAAGTTTGCTGAACTTAATTTAAAGTGGCTGGTTCTTTATTTCTGTGTTGCTTGCACTCCAATCTGTCAATCATAATGTCGTTAAACTGCAGACAGACAGAATTGGAATTAACGTCTGTATTTTTAAAAACTGAGTCGAGGATTCCAGGTCTCTTCTGAGGAATATGTAGGCAGAACTGAGTCATTACATACAGACTTCGAGTTTAAAAAAAGAACTGCTACAATAAACAATGTAGACTGATCTCTTAATGACTTTTTCTAAGCTGGGGATACAATTCTGGTGCACTATACTGAATATCTTTTTTCTACGTGTTATACTCATTTTAGGCAAAAGAAAATGTTAAGAATCTTGTGCCTTTAAACTGTTTGTGAAATAAAGAAGCAAGATAAATGAAGAATTCCATCAAACAGGATTTTAAAAACCTCCCTCCACATCCAAAGTGAAAATAAATTCTTATTTTCAAGATAAACTTCAGAGTCATAACATATGGATTTAAGGACATTTTGAACCATAGCCAGAATTCAACTCTCTTGTCTGCATATACACAACTTTCAATTGTATTTTTCTGACATTTTTACCTGCTTTCTATCCCTTCTTGTTCCAATACATCATTTAGGGATTACCATCAGAAATGGTTGACCCATCAACCCATAGCAAAAGACATAAACCACAAAACCCTTACATAGATGTAGGCTGCAGTTCAAAAATTTTTCTTCATGTTGGCTTTCAGCAAATCCCTGAATGCAACATTGACATCAACTCCTGGGAGGTTATCGCCCTGGCCTGAACCAGATGGAGGCAGAGTCTGTGGGCAGGATTCCAGCATTTTGAGACCCAATGACGACAAAATGAAGAGGGAAAGTGATAGCGGCGGAAAGAACAAGCCATAACGTAAACTAATAATACACGACCAGACATCCCACATGACAACAAATGCTCGAAGTCTGTAGATCCTGAATCGACCTCATCAGCCATCTTTGAACTCATGGAAGACAATTATCTTCGCCTTCGAGGGATGGTCAAAAAACAAAAAGTTTAAAAATGACCATTTTACGAAGTTTCATTGCTTAATAGTGATCTCAGCATGCAACTCTCTTTCACAAAAGATATACTGCAAGCTAATCTAAAGATTTAAGTGAGTAATCAACAGAAATCTTCCTATCATTCCCTGCACCATTATACTGCAACAGTCTGCAGTGTTGGTTGATCTGAGGGGTTTTAATGCTGAAGGAAGGTGCCAGGAAACTAAGAAACACTGACCAATTTTTCAGCATTGACATCCCTGATTCTGCTGAATACAGTAAATCAAATAAAAATGACTCTTAGGAAAGTTTATCATGTCTCTTAGACAGTCAGTCATACACACATATACAGCTCACATAAAATAAGAGCTACTGAATTTTAAGTATTTAAATTCTGAAATTTTTGACAGTTGAGAAGCTTTGAATATTTTTTCTTATTTTTCAAAAAAATAGTTCTGAATCCCATGTTGGATGGATGGAGACTTAGAACTTAGAATGTTAACTCATTTTGAAACTATTTTAATTCAACATTATGAACATAGTATTCTGTTTTTGATTTCTGGGGTGAGCCACAAGGATCAAAATGACCTCTTCCAGTCAAGTACATTCCCATCTTCCTAAATCCCAGTATTACAAATGTTACCACACTGACCAGGCTTGTGGTTAGCTGCTCTTCTCAACTGCAAGTCACTCCAACATTACACTTCACATAGGGACAGATACTGCCAGATGCCTAGAGTGATGGGTAATCATGCTACTGAAACACTACAGAATATATGTCATATTACATTATAGTGACAATATATACCATAAATAAAATGTGTGTCTACAATGTTTTCTAAGAAGACAATCCAACTCTAACAAAGTAAGGTAATAATGAACCAGGTAAAATCGAAACCAAAGCTGAGTCCCATTGAACATGATATTCATCCAACAAGCAGTCATAGTGCTATATCACACTTAGAACTCCATAGCTCTTGCATTAATCAGCCAGGTCGGGACTTTGGATAAATTGTGTATCCTCTATGGAAATGAAGGCTATGCTGGGATTTCAGCCACACACTCCGCATATGCTTTGCCAAACATCTTGAACATCATTACTGCTGCTGAGTTCAAGAAAAGGACCTTCAAATTTTACAATATGGAAGTCTTTTTCTCATTTATTATTTTTAATATCTTTACACAGCATAGTCTGGCTTAAGTCATAAGCATGCAAAACAATTACATCAAACTGTGCCTCAGGGTTCAAATAGCTATAAACAGCTTGACCTTCAATCTCATGCTTAATGAAGCCACCTAGGCCCCTCAAATACATTGCAGCCTTGTAACGTACTCCCAGACATCTGTCATTCTTATGTGACTATTTCCATTCTTTATGATTCAACGTTGAAACGACACTTTTGTTTTTGATATTAAGCCTCAGAGTTTGAAAGACCTAACTTTTTAAAATAAGACTTGAATGTGCTGAGCAAATATTGAGGTTGCTACTTGTAGATGCAGGACCAAAGACTATTTGGTTTCCTGCCTCATAACATGGTTGCCAGTGTTTATCAAGTGCCAATGTCTCATGATCTAATATTTTCTGTAATTAACATTTTATTGCGTTTTGTTTTCATGTATAAAGTTTCCCCAGATGGGGCACATATATAAAACTCTGTTCAATGCAGGTGAAGTTTCTAATTACAATCAGGCTCATAGTAAATGCAATAATGCTCCACATATGTTTGCCTTGTATATATCTAATTTTTAGATCATGCTCCCATATACATTGAAATACATAATATATGCAGAAAAGTAAAGAAAATTCTAGGATATTTCAGTTCTTTATTTCAAAACTCAGCTTCAAAGTGCAAGCTATTTAAGCTTGCTAAAGAGGGACATAATAATTTAATTGCAAATGATTTAACAGTTGTCTCAGTAAATTACTTGCGCTCCATTATTCATATTTTGAAAAGGTAATTCAACCGAGAAAAAAAAACAGGTAAATTATATTTCAATTTTTAACAGTCAAATGTATGGATATTTCCCTGAGGGCTACTCACAGACGAAAACCACCTACCTTAGAAAGCTGATAAGGCACTGCTGGGTTATATCCCACTTTATGCTGCATATTAATATACAGAACCGAGCTATAGGTAATGACTTATCGGTACTGTCAAGTGCTCCCAAGCATTATTTGTTCAATTTCTTGTATATGCGTATGCATTTCAAATGTCTGCATTAATCAGATAGAGCTGTCTAGCATGCTGAATATTATTTATTTTTCATGCTCCATTCAGAACAAATTCATTTTCTGCTAATGCACTTGTGATGTTTCAGAGTCAGTGTTATGCCCAGAATAAATAAGAAAAGTTTACACATATTTCAATTACAGATGCACTTCAAGATATCAAACTGGGCAAATCTTTAGGCAATGACGTATATCAAACTGAATTTAATGCTAATATATTTCCTCATGTGAAAAAAGAGTTTAAATATCTAAGGCTTGTTGTGAATATGGCTTGGGCACCAGCAGTGTGCCCATTTATAAAGAATGACCTATTTATTAAAATGTAACTTAAATCTCCAAACCGGAAAACCTTACTTTTACATGCTTTGCTTGTTTCTTTGTTTTTTACTTCTACCAGTCAGCATGTACAGGTCTTAGCATGTGAGTAGATAAAGGCCCAATGCAAATGACATCAAATTGCTTTTAAGAAAATTAGAGAGGAATAATATAATGAGGGATTCAGAAATCATCATGAACTGTGAAAGGAAAGGTTGCATAGTTTTATGAATGCTAAATTTACTTCATAGTTCTAATAATCTGAATTCAGTGATAGGATCTCATGCTACTTGGAGTAGTAGTAAAATCATGAGGAATTTACAACCTCCATTAATAAAATTAAAAGCTAAACTAATCAGAAAATGAATCGAACATATATCTGGCATAAAGCTATTGTGGTTTACGTTTAATAGTAGGATACAACAACAACTTATATTGCATTTAGGTCTTTATTTGGGGGGTGGGGGAGGAAATCCCAAAGTGCGACACAGATGTGAAGGAAAAACAGAAGATATGCCAGAGAGATTAAGAGAGGTGAGCAATAGGTTAGTCAAAGTGATGAGTTTCAAGTCATTCTTAAAGGGGCAGAGGAAGGCAGAGAGGTGGAGGGATTTAAGAAGTGAATTCTTGAGCATGGGGCCTATGAGGCTGAAGCACAGCTGCCAATGATGAGGCAAAGGAAGGACAGATGTGCAAGAGACCAGAATCTGAGAAATGGAGTGTTCCGGGGGTGGGGTGGGGGGGTGTTGGTGGGGATGGAGAGGAGTTATAGTGCTGACAGAGATTGCGGAAACAGGGATAGAGAAGGTTATGGAGAGATTTAAACAAAAGGCTGAGAATTTTAAATTAAGGAGCCTGGGGATTGAGTCGTCAACCTAGGACATTGAAGACAGGTGCACCTAATGATCATGACTTGTACGAGAAACAATACAAGTGGCAGAGTTTTGGGTGAGCTGAAGTTTAAGAAGGATGGAGGATGCGAGGCTGGTCAGGAGGGCATCAGAATAATGTAGACTGGAGGTGGCCAATTCATGGATAAGAGTTTCAGCTGCAAATGGGCTGAGCTGGGGCAGAGATAGACAATATGAAGGTTGAATTAGGTAGTCCAGCATTGGGGATCATAGTGGGAAGGCCCAGAAAAGTCTTCCGGGAGAGGCCCGCCACGACTGTGACACCGAGAAGGCCCCGTCGCATTTTACCGGCAGCAGCGAGGCCTCGGTGCAGCCCCCACCGCTCGGCCCTCTCCATTTAAATGAGCCCCTGCGGGAAATATCGTGGGGGCTCAGCGACGGCGCTTCCACGCCTGAAGACCGCCGACAGCAGAGCACGCGATTTGCGGCACATTCATTAATTTCAGCCTAAGGTCTCTTTACATCCAACTTCATGTCCTCTTTTTCCTCACCTGACCATGTTAATCTGCTGATATGCAGTTTGTGCATATTGTTTTTGATTAGGAATAACAGCCAAACCAAATTCTGAATGCAAAGTAACTTCAATGACCAAATACTTAGGTCTGGCCAGGACAAATATTTCAGCTTCAGGTTTTATTATTGCTTTAAAGATAACCCTCTTGCAATGCATGGCATGACTACTTTATCCTACTTTGATGATAGCTGCTGCCTAGAGTTGGGAAGGTTTCTGTGGGTTTCCTCTCTAGTTTTGTTGAGGAGGATGAATCAATTTTTTGGTGCTCTTCACTGTGACGGCTCATGGATATCATCCCTCTGTGCAAAACTGCTGCTATTTCAGATTAGTTCCCATAGGTTTTCCTTAACATCATGGCAGACAACAATATAAAGGCAAAGTGTAAAAACGTTTTTGTAACTCCTGGAACTCATCCAAAACTCTCCTGCCCATATTCTAAGTTAGCTGTGCTTGCTGATCTACATTGGCTTTTGTCTTGTTAATACCTCAATTTTAAAATTCTCATCCCTGTGTTCAAATCCCTCTGTGGCCTGGCCCCTCCCTATCTCTGTAACCTGCTCCATCCTTGCAACCCTCCGAGATCTCTGTCTTCTCCAATTCTGCCCTTTTGAGCACCCCCAATTTTAATTGTTCCACCATTGGTAGCCGTACCTTCAGCTGCCTAAGCCCTATACTCTGGAATTCTGTCCCTAAACATCTCTGTCTCTTTCCTCCTTTAATACACTTTTTAAAACCTAGCTCTTTGGCCAGGCTTTTGGTCATCTGTCCTAATATCTCTATGTGCTTTGGGATCAAATTTTAACACTCCTGTGAAATGCCTTGAGACATTTGCTATGTTAAAGAAATGATATAAGTGCAAGTTATTGTTATTGAGCGGAGAGGAACGGAGCGGACCTGGGGGAGAACGGCGAGAGCGGAGCCTATAAATTGAGCCCAAGGATCGAGGCCCAGTCTCTTACCTTCTGGGAGAGAAGTGGAGCTCTTCCAGCGCGCCGGAGTTTTGAAACAAAAAAGCCAACAGTAACGTCACAGGAGAGCTGCAAGGTGATTGGCTGGTGACTCACTGCTGTTAGGGAATAACTTAAATAGCTAGGTAAGTATCTAAGGTGAGAAAGGTTTAAAAGTTTAAAGTTTATTTCAAATAAAGTAAGTAGTGTTTTTTTTTTAAAGGAGTTCTGTAGTAACAAGGACCAGGGAAGAAGGGCCCTAAAGTAACTGATATTATTGGACATTAAGATCTTCCAGAAGGTTTAATTTAATTTAAAGGGTTAAGTCATGGCAGGAGAGCTCAAAGCCCTGGTGTGCTCCTCGTGCTCCATGTCGGAAGCAGGAACAATTCCAGTGCCTGGGACCAGCATGTGTGCAGGAAGTGTCTCCAGCTGCAGCTCCTGGAAGCCCAGATTTCGGAGCTGGAGCGGCAGCTGTGGACACTGTGGAGCATCCACGAGGCATAGAGCATCATGGATAGCACGTATAGAGAGGTGGTCACACCGTAGGCTCAGACCCCACAGGCAGGAGGGAAATGGATGGCCACCAGGTAGAGCAAGAGGTCTAGGCAGCCAGTACAGGAATCTCCTGTGGCTATTCCCCTGGAAAACAGATATACTGCTTTGGATACTGTTGGGAGGCATGGCCTCTCAGGGGAAAGCAGCAACAGCCCAATTTGTTGCACCATGGCTGGTTCTGCTGCACAGGGGAGGAGTCAAAAGTGTAGGAATGCAATAGTTATAGGGGATTCAAATGTAAGCGGAATAGATAGGCATTTCTGTGGCTGCAAAAGAGACTCCAAGATGGAATGTTGCCTCCCTGGTGCTAGGGTCAAGGATGTCTCAGAGCGGTTACAGGACATTCTGAAGGGGGAGGGTGAACAGCCAGTGGTCGTGGTACACATTGGTACAAACAACATAGATAAAAAGGATGAGGTCCTAAAAGCAGAATATAGGGAACTAGGAAGTAAGTTGAAAAGTAGGACCTCAAAGGTAGTGATCTCAGGATTACTACCAGTGCCACGTGCTAGTCAGAGTAGAAATAGCAGGATATATCAGATGAATACGTGGCTGAAGAGATGGTGTGAGGGGGAGGGTTTTAGATTCCTGGGGCATTGGGACCGGTTCTGGGGGAGGTGGGACCAGTATAAACTGGACAGGTTACACCTGGGCAGGACCGGAACTGATGTCCGAGGGGGAGTATTTGCTAGAGTGGTTGGGGAGGGTTTAAACTAAAATGGCAGAGGGATGGGAACCTTTGCAACGAGTCAGAGGAGGGGGGATCAAAGACAAGAACAAAAGACAGTAAGGGGAATAAGAAAAGTGATATGCAGAGAAATCAAGGGCCAGAATCAAACAGGGAAACAGTGAAAAATATTGGGAAGAGGACAAGTAATGTTAAAAAGACAACCCTTAAGGCTTTGTGCCTTAACGCACGGAGCATTCGCAATAAAGTGGATGAATTAATCACGCAAATAGATGTAAACGGGTATGATATGCTCAGAATTACGGAGACATGGCTGCAAGGTGACCAGGGATGGGAAATGAACATCCAGGGATATTCAGTATTTAGGAAGGACAGACAAAAAGCAAAAGGCGGTGGAGTAGCATTGCTGGTTAAAGAGGAAATTAACACAATAGTGAGGAAAGATATTAGCTCTGACGATGTGGAATCTGTATGGGTAGAGCTGAGAAACAGTAAGGGGCAAGAAAAGTTAGTGGGGGTTGTATATAGACCCCCAAACTGTAGTGGTGATGTTGGGAATGGCAGTAAACAGGAAATTAGAGATGCATGTGATAAAGGAACATCTGTAATTATGGGTGACTTTAATCTGCATATAGATTGGGCAAATCAAATTAGTCACAATACCATAGAGGAGGAATTCTTAGAGTGTATACGGGATGGTTTTCTGGACCAATACATTGAGGAACCAACTAGAGAACAGGCCATCCTAGACTAGGTGTTGTGTAATGAGAGAGGAATAATTGACAATCTAGTGGTGTGAGACCCCTTGGGGATGAGCGATCATAATGCGATAGAATTCTTCATCAAGATGGAAAGTGACATAGTTGATTCTGAGACAAGGGCCCTGAATCTTAGTAAAGGAAACTACGAAGGTATGAGGTGCGAGCTGGCCATGACGGATTGGGAAATGTTACTTAAAGGGATGACGGTGGATAGGCAATGGCAAACATTTAAAGAGTGCATGGATGAACTGCAACAATTGTTTATCCCTGTCTGGCGCAAAAGTAAAACGGGAAAGGTAGCCAAACCACGGCTTCAAAGGGAAATTAGAGATAGCATTAGATCCAAGGAAGAGGCATATAAATTTGCCAGGAAAAACAGCAGACCTGAGGATTGGGAGCAGTTTAGAATTCAGCAAAGGAGGACCAAGGGATTGATTAAGAAGGGGAAAATAGAGTACGAGAGCACGCTTGCTGGGAACATAAAAACTGACTGTAAAAGTGTCTATAGGTATGTGAAGAGAAACAGATTGGTGAAGACAAATGTAGGTCCCTTACAGTCAGAAACAGGGGAATTTATTATGGGGAACAAAGAAAAGGCTGACCAACTAAATGCATACTTTGGTTCTGTCTTCACAAAGGAGGACACAAATATCATACCAGAAATGTTCAGGAACACAGGTCTTAGTGAGAGAGAGGAACTGAAGGAAATCAGTATTAGTAGAGAAATGGTGTTGGGGAAATTGATGGGATTGAAGGCTGATAAATCCCCAGGGCCTGATGGTATGCATCCCAGAGTACTTAAGGAAGTGGCCCTAGAAATAGTGGATGCATTGGTGGTCATCTTCCAAGATTCTATAGACTCTGGAACAGTTCCTACAGATTGGTGAGTAGCTAATGTAATCCCACTATTTAAAAAGGGAGGTAGAGAGAAAGCAGGGAATTATAGACCAGTCAGCCTGACGGCGGTAGTTGGGAAAATTCTAGAGTTCATTATCAAAGATTTTATAACAAAGCACTTGGAGAACAGTGGTAGAATTGGACAGAGTCAGCATGGGTTTATGAAAGGGAAATCATGCTTGACAAATCTACTAGAATTCTTTGAGGATGTAACTAGCAGAGTTGATGAGGGGGAGCCAGTAGATGTGGTTTATTTGGACTTTCAGAAGGCTTTCGACAAAGTCTCACATAAGAGATTAGCATGTAAAATTAAAGTGCATGGGATTGGGGGTCGTGTATTGTGATGGATAGAAAATTGGTTAGCGGACAGGAAACAAAGAGTAGGAATAAATGGGTCTTTTTCCAAATGGCAGGCAATGACTAGTGGGGTCCTGCAGGGATCGGTGCTAGGACCCCAGCTATTCACAATATCCATCAATGATTTAGATGAGGGAACTAAATGTAATATCTCCAAATTTGCAGATGACACAAAACTGGGTGGGAGGGTGAGTTGTGAGGAGGATGCAGAGAGGCTTAAGGGTGATTTGGACAAGTTGAGTGAGTGGGCTAATGCATGGCAGATGCAGTATAATGTGGATAAATGTGAGGTTATCCACTTTGGTAGCAAAAACAGGAAGGCAGATTATTATCCGAATGGCTATAAACTGAGAGAGGGGAATATGTAGCGAGACCTGGATGTTCTCGTACACCAGTCGCTAATGGTAAGCATGCTGGTGCAACAGGCGGTAAAAAAGGCAAATGGTATGTTGGCCTTCATAGCGAGAGTGTTCGAGTGCAGAAGCAGGGATGTCTTGCTGCAATTATACAGGGCCTTGGTGAGGCCAGACCTTGAATATTGTGTGCAGTTTTGGTCTCCTTATCTGAGGAAGGATGTTCTTGCTATAGAGGGAGTGCAGCAAAGGTTTACCAGACTGATTCCTGGGATGGCAGGACTGACATATGAGGAGAGACTGAGTCGGTTAGGATTATATTCGCTGGAGTTCAGAAGAGTGAGGGGAGATCTCACAGAAACCTATAAAATTCTAACAGGACTTGACAGGGTAGATGCAGGAAGGATGTTCCCGATTGTGGGGGAATCCAGAACCAGGGTTCATAGTCTAAGGATATGGGGTAAACCTTTCAGAACTGAGCTGCAGAGATATTTCTTCACCCAGAGAGTGGTGAGCCTGTGGAATTCGCTACCACAGAAAGCAGTTGAGGCCAAAGCATTGAATGTTTTCAAGGAATTAGATATAGCTCTTGGGTCTAAAGGGATCAAAGGGTATGGGATGAAAGCCAGAACAGGCTACTGAGTTGGACGATCATCCATAATCATAATGAATGGCGGAGCAGGCTCGAATGGCCAGATGGTCTACTCCTGCTCCTATTTTCTATGTTTCTATGTTTCTCTTATCACTATGAATGTCCAATCCCTCGTGGTTTCGCAATGACTTTGTCTGCTGTCTGGGGTTCACAGTGCTAGCATCTGTCACCTGCAGGTCATGTATAAGGTAACCAGGTGCAAAACAATCCTTCCTCGTCTTTCCCCAAAATTTTTCTTAGTTCCAAACTGACCTGGGCATAATACGCTGCGTCAATATGATTTAGTTTCTAATACCAGCCTCTGACATTGCTGAGAAATATTGCTAGTTTAATGCCTGATAAAGAAAAGCTTCTCTGTGGTACTTTTAGCCTGTTGCCATGATGTGATGGAAAACCTATGGAAAATGAACTGCAATACCAGAACATGTGTACTGGGGGCATTTGGGAATGATGTTCCTTGAAGTAGTCTGAAAAATAATGGGGTGGGACTCCTGCTCGCATATGTATAAGAAGATATTTAAGCACAAACCGCCATCATGATTAGTAATAGTAAGGTACAAGATCTAGCAAACAAGTGTATTTCTGTTTCATGAAGCATATTTAAAATGCTTAGAATCTGTAGTTTCAAAGTAGCAGAAGTAACTCGTAGCCAGACCAATGTTACAGAATCACATTCCATGGGATATTTCATCTTCCCAATCTCTTCCTGTCAGCGGGGTCCCATAGAGGTTCAGCACAGACAGTTTTATAGAGACAGTGATTTGGAGGATTTTTTTTTATTCTTTCATTGAATGTGGGCATCGCTGGCAAGGCTAGCATTTATTGACCATCCCTAATTGCCCTTGAAAAGGTGGTGGTGAGCTGCCTTCTTGAAACGGTGCAGTGCTTCTGGTATAGGTACACTCACAGTGCTGTTGTATAGGGAGTTCAATGATTTCAACACAGTTACAATGAACAGTGCTATATTCCAAGTCGGGATGGTGTGTGACTTGGAGGGGAGCTT
Source organism: Heterodontus francisci (assembly GCF_036365525.1). Taxonomy (NCBI): domain Eukaryota; kingdom Metazoa; phylum Chordata; class Chondrichthyes; order Heterodontiformes; family Heterodontidae; genus Heterodontus; species Heterodontus francisci. The sequence continues at coordinate 56,869,813 of NC_090396.1, read as the reverse complement.
GCAGGTGGTGTTCTCTTGTGCCTGCTGCCCTTGTTCTTCCAGGCGGTAGAAATTGCAGGTTTGGAAGGTACTGTTGAAGGTGAGTGGATAAGGAAATCTCAGGGGCACCTCCTCACATCCTCTTGCTTCCCTCAAATATGGCAGAGCATGCTCCCAGTGAGCACTTCAGAATCACAGCGGAGTCATGGCACTGAAATCACAGTGGTCATTTTTTATCGAGGTGGAATTTTGGCAGAGAGGCTCTCCCTCGCTATTTACATGACTCTACCCGTCCTGATAACCAGAGCTTTTTAAAAGGAAAGATCCAAGTCCTTATCTCTCTGCCACTTATTTTTGATGGATCATGTCAACTCAACGCCATTTGGACTAAATTTAGTTAACTGTGAATTAATCCAAAATGACCCAATTCAGGTTACTTTGAGTTTTCAATTCAATTTTGACCTCACTCCTAATAGTTGACTGTTAGAAGCATCTGTTACCAATTTCTCACAAGCCTTGGGGGCATCACTGTGGGTTTCAGGTCTGCTGAAAGTGCTCTTAAGCAATCCCACTAGAAATGAAAGATGGAATTAGCTATTACATTCTATTCTGCAGGAACATGCTTTTCTTTGAATAAGATGTTATTTATGAGACACATCACGATAAACTTCTGAAGTTGCGTGACAAGCTGTAACCTATTGCTCTGCCTCTTAATGATTTGGGCTACTGCCTGATTATCAGCATAGACTAGCACCTTTTTCCTGGCCAACAATTGAGTCTAGGTACAAGCTTTTGCCTTAGTGGGGAACTACTTTAGGAAGCCCTATAGACATATCTTTGGCAAGCTGCTACAATGGCCATTTGCCATAAAAATAATCTTGGGAGTTACAATTCCCAACCTGATATTCTGGTTTCATTTATATAAAGCTTTATGCCCCCATAGCTTCAATTGTGACATGGTTATTCCAGAGAATCTGTCCAAGGATTGTACCCAGATTAAACGGTCAACTTATATTTCTTTGTTCACCATGATGAGATGATAGTGCTTTCATGCCTGTTATAGCTGTAGAGACAAATGTTACATGAAAACTTTCCCACCTGAGATTCCGCTGCAAGCAACACAAATGATCTACTTCAAGTTTTTATGCATGTTCTTATTTTCAGTCATAACCTACAGCAACTGAATGCCATTCCATGAACCATGTCACTGTATCTGTTGTATGATCGCCTTAAGAGTGATGTCCCTTTAAGAACACAGTATGCTAATCAACTAAGTACCAGGATGTAATCATGTGACTACAAGACATAGTCACTCTGCAACTGCAACACCCAGACGAAGGTGCTGTAAATAGTTTTCTCTGTAATGTATATAATAGTTTAGCTGTTAATAAACCTGATTGAGATCTTCAACAAACTGGACTCCACGCATCTCATTTATGTTGCATCAGCCAATATCTAAGATTGAAGGCCACAGGTAAAACAGCTGTGAAAACTACCCTTTCTACAGCCAAAAGAGGAAAAGTTCAAAAGAAATACTGGCCCAAACAGTGGAAAGAAAAAAGAACATCTCCAGCTGTAAAAGACAGAGATCAGAACAACAGGCTGCAAATAAATTCCAGCGATCGGGTGAGTAATTGTGCCGACGGTCGCGGGATATTGGTTTAAAAGAAAACGAGCTTTGAAGTGCTTAAACGATTGATTTTTTCTAAAGGCTCCAGGGGAAAAAAAAACAGGGAAAACCCAATTCCTCTCTCGGACTGATCAGGGCCCATAGCAAAAAGCGTGGGAATTCCTCAACACTGCAGAGTCTCTGTTCACACAGCCAAAGTTAAAAAATCATTAAACCGCTCTTTTTAAACCAGTATCCCTCGAACGTCGGCACAGCGACTCACCTGATCGCAGGAATTTATTTGCAGCCTGTTGTTCTGATCTCTGTCTTCTACAGCTGGAGGCAAGTTCTTTTTCCGCCTGGAATTGACGTCCTAGAGGCAACAGCCACAGAAATCAATCGATCTGTTCATCAGTGGAAGCCGCAATAAGGGCAACAAATGCGATTTTTCAGAAACTGGTCTGTCAGAGTGACTAATAGAGCTGGTGATTGTCTCAACACCTGTTGAAGCATTTCAGAAAGACATCTTGGGGGAAAAGAAAGCTCACAGCATTGACGTGCTGCTGGAAGATGGCAGGAAATATGAAGCCATTGGAGCTGAACAACCGCATCTGCAAGCACTAGGTGCAGCCAACAGTATTGGCACATACTGTTGGTCCCACTCACCACAAGTTGTCCTGCATTTCAAGATCTGTGAAAGGCACGCAGTGCAAAAGGACACTGGGCCCATCTATGCATGAAATCTGACTCCAAAGATACAGCCAAAAGTCATAGTAGAGCACAAACAAACAGAAGAAGACAGACACAGCAACAGGGCAACAGTAGGAAGGAGGACTCCAGAGACCAGTGTAAATGCAAGCCAATACACGACGGCCACATCAAAACAGATCTGAGATAAGACTCAGAGAGGAGTGATTCTCAGTCAGAAGACGAGCAAGCATTTCACATTGTGAATCTGACACATTGGGCTGGATTTTATAAGCTAGCTTCAAAAATGGCGGGCCGCACGCCAAAGAGCTGCCGCGGTTCCAAGCGCGGAAGCTCATTTAAATAGCCGGGGTGGGCATTCCCCCCCACCCAATCACGTGGAGGGGACGGGCTGGCATCAGCTGCCTGTGCACAGGCGCTGACGCCATTTTTAAAGAACTGTTAACCCTACATGCTAATTTAAATATTTAACAGTAGAATGAATTAAATTATGTTAAAACATTTTTTTGCCCCTCTCCCACCCCCATAACAATCAAATTAGTTATCTGCCCTTTCCCCCTTAAAAAGACTTATCTTTACCATCTGACCTTCCAACCACCACCCCCACCCCCCACGCAAACTGCATATACTCGAAGCTACAACCCTTCCCACCATCCCCTACACACATGACATTAATGTGACCCCGTACCCACCCCCCGTCCCCACCCCCCGCACTTATTAACTTACCTCCTCCACGCTCCCCACCAGTGTTGCGCCTCGTTTCCTAGGATGAGGATCCAAAGGCATGGGAGTGCTGGCCGCTGGGCCGAAGATCGCAGTGGGACATCAGGAGGTGACGTAAATTTATTTCAATTAATTATTTTAATTGATTTAAATATTCAAATTGTGATTCCATCATCCAGCGACAGGGAGGCCACTGTGGTGCCTCTCCACCCCCTACAGGATTGGGCCGGGCCCTGCCGGCGTCGAGGTCCATGGCGGGCCTTATCCGGGACCATCTTCAGGCCCCCCCTTGCCACAGATCCTGCTGTCATGGGCTCCTTAAAATCCAGCCCATTGTATTGATAAAGTCAAACAACTGAAAGTTTTTGCTACTATTAACATTGTGTGCCCAAAGAAAGTTGGCAAACACACACTCAAGGTTAAGATTGACACCGGAGCTAGTGCAAATATCCTACCAATTCGAATCCTGAAGGATATGTATCGGAGTTGTTGGAAATCAATGATACAACCGAGAGCTGCAAAATTATCTGCATAAAATGGGTCACCCATCTCTTGCAGTGGCACACTAACAATGCAATGCAGCTATGGTAAGTTGGCATGGAAACTACAAATATTTTACCTAGTAGACACGAGCGGACCAGTAGTGGTGGAACTACCAGCATGTAAGGACCTCAACATCGTAACTATCCACAAGGTCACCAAAGTACCAATTACAGCAGAAGAGACCAAGGGTACCTGCATTGAGTCACAGTTCCTCCAGGATCTCAGTGGTTTTAGTTTGGAGAGTATCAGCCTCTTCTCAGAGATGCCACACCAGGAGAATGAAGATCCAAATTCAGACGGTGAAAGTTCTTTGTCAACAGGCAGTGTTTCTTCATGCCCCAGTAATTCAGAAGAAGAGATTGAGGTTGTAACCACTGAGAAGCAAAGGCTGGCAGTGGGGAACATTGCCAAGGGGAAATCTCTAAGGAGCAGGACCTGCTCGCAGACTCTGGCCAGCAGTAAACGGTGCAGTCTGGAAATCCAGCAACAGCACCACTATGCCGTGCCTTCATTTCTGTTCTATAGAGAACCACCAGCACTAAAACGAGCCAGAACAGACAGGTACCTCCATGAGGTCAAGTACTCCTTCCCCAACAAGTTTTCGACCTTGAGCCCCAGGCCATCAGACGCGGAGGATGCAAAGAGGCAGAGGAGGAATGAGTTGAAGCATTGTCTGTTGGCTGTTCGAGATGAGGTGCCGGAACTTTCTAAGAATGAAAGGCCTCAAAAGCAGGCATCCTGAGAAAAGCAACAGAGTACATTAGCAGGCTGAAGACAGAACTACAGTAACTGAATGCAGAGAGGAGAAACTTCAGATAAAAACAGCAACAGATGAGACACAAATACCACGAGCAAGAGTCGTCAAACCAGCGAAACAATATGTGGACTTTTTAGCCTCTGCATTTGTAACTTTCACAATCCCTATCCTTGTAGCTGTAAATTTTATAGTCTCAATCCCGTATAACTAATTTTGATGTTATCTAATTTTGTGTGTTTTTTACTTGTAGAATGCGAGACTTATCTTTGGAAAGAAAGGGGATGTTGTATGATTGACTTAAGAGTGATGTCTCTTTAAGAACTCAGTATGCTAATGAGCTAAGTACCAGGATGTAGTCATGTGACTTCAAGCCCAAGTCACTCTGCACTATAACGAAGGGTCTATAAATAGTTTGCTCTGTAATGTATATAATAGTTTAGCTGTTAATAAACACAAAAGTCCGAGTGTATCAAGCCTGTGTCCTCAGTACCTTGCTCTATGGCAGCGAGGCCTGGACAACGTATGTCAGCCAAGAGCGACGTCTCAATTCATTCCATCTTCGCTGCCTCCGGAGAATACTTGGCATCAGGTGGCAGGACCATATCTCCAACACAGAAGTCCTCGAGGCGGCCAACATCCCCAGTTTATACACACTACTGAGTCAGCAGCGCTTGAGATGGCTTGGTCACGTGAGCCGCATGGAAGATGGCAGGATCCCCAAAGACACATTGTACAGTGAGCTCGCCACTGGTATCAGACCCACCGGCCATCCATGTCTCCGCTTTAAAGACGTCTGCAAACGCGACATGAAGTCCTGTGACATTGATCACAAGTCGTGGGAGTCAGTTGCCAGCGTTCGCCAGAGATGGCGGGCAGCCATAAAGGCGGGGCTAAAGTGTGGTGAGTCGAAGAGACTTAGCAGTTGGCAGGAAAAAAGACAGAGGCGCAAGGGGAGAGCCAACTGTGTAACAGCCCCGACAAACAAATTTTTCTGCAGTACCTGTGGATGAGTCTGTGACTCTAGAATTGGCCTTTATAGCCACTCCAGGCGCTGCTCCACACACCACTGACCACCTCCAGGCGCTTACCCATTGTCTCTCGAGATAAGGAGGCCAAAGAAGAAAACCTGTTTGAGGTCTTCAACGAACTCAACTCAACGCATTTCATTTATGTTGCATCAGACAACATAAAGAACTCATGACAGTATCGAGGTTTCAGAGATTAATCCAGGCATTTGGTCCTCTGTTTCTTCAGAGAAAATTGAAACACAAAGCTCCTCCTAGATGTTGTGAAAGTGGATAAATGATTGCTTGTATTGAATTCTTCATGGATTAAAGAAAGAATGAACTTGCATTTCTATCGTGACACTGAAGTCAATGGAAATAGAATTCAGGAGAGATGTAAAACAGTTCCCATTTTACACTATGCACAAAGTCAAGACCTACCCCTTCATTTTTACCTACCTTCAGTTGGATGACATTTTTGATTATCCGTATCTTGATCACATGCATACAGTTTGCTGTTCTGGTAATAACCCTTTGGGTCAATGGAGCAGTATGTGAGTTATCACAGAATCACAGAATTATTACAGTGCAGAAGGAGGCCATTGAGCCGGCTCTCTGAATGAGTAATTCACCTAATGCCATTCCCCCACCTTCTCCCAGTAACCCTGCACATTCTTCCTTTTTAGATAACAGTCTAATACCCTTTTGAATGCTCCACCACACTCTCAGGCAGAGAATTCCAGACCTTAACCACTCACTGCATGAAAAGTTTTCCTCATGTCGCTTTTCCTTCTTTTGCCAATTACTTTAAATCTGTGCCCTCTCATTCTCGATCCTTTCATGAGTGGGAACTGTTTCTCTCTATCTACTCTGTCCAGCTCACTCATGATTTCAAATACCTCTATCAAATCACCTCTCAGCCTTCTTTTCTCGAAGGTAAACAGTCTTAGCTTTTCTAATCAATCTTAAAAACTGAAGTTCCTCATCCCTGGAACCATTCTAGTGAATCTTGTCTGCACTCTCTCCAATGCTTTCATATCTTTCCTAAGGTGTGGTGCCCAGAACTGGATGTGATAGTCCAACTGAGGCCAACTAGTGTCTTCTACAAGTTTAACATAACCTCCTTGCTCTTGTACTCTATTCCCCTATTAATAAAGCCTAGGATACTGTATGCTTTATTAACTGCTCTCTCAACCTGCCACCTTCAATGACTTATACCCCCAGGTCCCTCTGCTCCTGTACCCACTTTAGAGTTGTACTCTTTATCTTATTTTGTCTCTCCATTTTCTTCCTACCAAAATGAATCACTTCACATTTCATCTGTCACTTGTCTGCCAATTCCACCAACTTGTCTATGCCCTTTTGAAGTTCTACACTATCTTCTTCACAGTTCACAATGCTTTCAAAGTTTTGTATCATCCATAAATTTTGAAATTGTGCACCAAGGTCTAGGTCATTAATATATATCAGGAAGAGCAAAGGTCCCAACACTGACCCCTGGGGAACGCCACTAGAAACCTTCCTCCAACCCGGAAAACATCTATTAATCACTACTCTCTGTTTCCTGTCACACAGCCAATTTCATATCCAAAGATAGAGCTAAATGTCATCAGCATAGAGATTGGCGAATGTCAGACTGAGCCTTGCACCATCCTTTCCTCTATATTGCTCAATATTAGTTAGCTTAGTTTGAATCAGTACAAAATTAAGGTATTATTTTTTTGTTTGTATTCAGATCAGTCTAGGTTTGGATTTCAGCTAGTACATAAATTATCAACAAAAATTGAATTAAGTTGAATGGTGGCCTAATGACTAAAGAGTATGAGTGTTTAATATGGGATTGTGCTCTGAAATTCCTCGGTGTAAGATCCTGAATCCCATTGGGCCATTTGAAAGAGGTGTTAGGAAGGAGCAAAATGCATCCAGAAAATGAGAGAAGGAAATTCGAAAAGTGCAATCACCTGCATCCTAATGCTATTGATTGGAGACTAGGAGTCTTCATCTATCCACCTTCTCAAGTACATGATGAACAAAAATGTCAAGAATGGGAAAGAAAAATGAGTAAGTACACTGCTGAAGGCATTTCAGACACCGTTTCATTTCAGCAACCAAATGCTCTGAATCCAATTTACAAATCAGATTCCTTCTACCAAACTTGAGTCGAATTGCGATTCCTATTGCATAGCAAAACTCTTTTAAAGAAGAACTATGAGGGTTGAACTAAAACAATACAAAAAGTAGAAAATGCAATCAGAACAATAACACATAGAACTTGTGCTTTAAAGGTGAAAATAAATGCTACAAAGATGGATCATTGAAAGAGTTAAACTGCAGTACATTTTTTCCTCAGTAAATTCCATTGCTCTTTCATCAACCCAAGATGAAGCAAACTCCCGACTACAGTTGAAAAGTGAGAGGCTATCAGTAAATGAATTATTCTAAAAATTATAGAGAATTCAGTACAAATAGAGAGAAAAATAGATACAGCTATGAAAACCCAGGTTAAAGTATTTTTGCTTTGTTGCAATTTACAGAGCTATCAAGTGCCAGGAAAACCGATCCTGCAACTATGAGCACAACTGAACACAGTAGCAGGTAACGTGGGGCCCAGCAAATGAAAATACTGGCCTCCCCGATTGTTATGACTAGACAGAGAATCATACTGAACAGATTAGCCTGGTGATGACTCTGAACACCTACTGTTAGGAATGGCATCATGTGGTAATACATTGGATTACTTCTCCAGGAAGATGGTGGGTGGGGTAACAGTCCCCGGTGATGGTTTTCTTAGCAATATATCTGCAATAAAAATACTGCTGTCAAGACCAGAAAGTGGTGTTGGAAGTGATAGCACTTACGTCAAATGAAAAATGAACTGGTCCAAAGTCTCATTACTGAAGTACTAAGTATCAAGCAGCACTAATTCAAGTGCTCGACAGGGGTTTTGTCGTAATGGCTTGCCTGTTAAACTAAGAGCTGCTTGCCTACCCAATGCTTCTGACTGAAATGGCATCCAAAGTACCAATCAGCTATTGCCCATCCAGACATTATGAGGTCAAACAGGATTAATAGTGGCTTGGCATCATTTCAGTTCACATGTTGTGCTGTTAGAAGAACTTTTTAAAAATTCACAGTCAGTTTTATCATATGCAGTTTCTAGATCTTACTTTTTCTACGTCCAAACTGACCTATTCTTCGAAGAATTTCACAACCAGAGATGTGTGAATTAAGAGTTGAATTCGGTTGAGTTGCGCCGCTTTACAAAAATGATCTGTGCCCGCAGATGGTTTGAAGAGGTATTTACAGCTGAATCTTTTGGGCATTCATTTGCATAAGCTTTGGAATAGCGATGGTCTGAAAATCTGTATAAAATGGATGTAATCTTCCATGGTGTATGGAAATTAGAATGTAGCCTTTAAAAAGGCCAGTTGTGGGCTGACGGCTGCAGCAGCAGGCCGGGGGGAGCAGTAGGTAAGCAAGAAACAATGCTTGACTCACTCAGCTGACTGTCGGTTCATTTGATTGCATGTCTCAGGGCTCTTTCTGTGCCACTCTTCATGAATGTCTACCACAGGATCAGCCAGCAGAGGCTAGAGGCAGTCCAACAATGGACAAGGCTATTGCATAGATGCAGAGCAACAGATGATAAAATTTGTTGATAATGGACCGGCAGCCTCTCCTGGATGAAACTCCGCTCAGGTGGGATAGCGTGCTGGGTGTCATGTGGGTCACGTGGAGGGACGTACTGTCAATGAGTTCCAACTTTCTCACCCACACGACTGCAGACCAGTGCTGCAAGAAGTTCAAATGACTAGTCCACTGGAACCAACCCCTGCAGACACATCCATGTCATACCATCTCTCAAGAACGCTCATACTGTTAGCCATGCACAGCTTGAGCTCTACCATCTCCACCTTCTTGTGACAGGCTGGGAGGAGATTGAATCGAGACTGGCATTGATAGGGACTTCAGGAAACTCAGTGGGTCACTGACTATGCCCTCACACATATCAGTGGGCATGTTGAGATGGTTCACAGTAATGGGGGCAGGCCGCTGTCTCTCTAGATAATAATATGTCTATTCTCATCCTCCTCCCCTATCCAACTGTAAATGTAACAGAAATTATGTCGGGCCAGGATGCTCCCATAACTGCTGAAGTGGTCCAGTCTTCAGCTGTGCCTTCTCAAATCCCTGCTCCTTGAAACCAAATACCTCAAGCCCTTTTGACAGAATCACAACAGCCAGACACTTCCTATGTTCCAGCCACTGAAGGAACATGCAATTAAAACACTAAACAGCCTGTCAGCCACAGACCAAGAGCCTACATGGAAGCTACATTTTTGAGAAATAAAAAGTGCTGGCTTCGAATCAGGTTGCCAACACAATCTTAAAATGTTAACTGGCCAACTAGAAATATATGTAAACACCCAGGTTACCAACTGTTTGTTTCTACATAAAGCTCTTGCTGGATGTAGGAACATCGGAACAGCAGTCGGCCATTTAGCTCCTCGGGCCTGTTCTGCCATTCAATGAGATCGTGGTTGATCTGTATCTTAACTCCATCCACCTGCTTGACTCCATAACTTTTCATACCTTTGTCAAGCAAATATCTAATTGAGGTAATCTAGTGCTTTCCATGGAGAATACCAAGACATTTTCCTTCCCACCTCATGTGTTTATACATAGCTTGCCGAAATAATAGTCAGTAATATACTAACCACTGTGACGTATGGTTGTGTAAGTTACATACATCAAGAGTTGATATCATCTCAATCATGATAATCACGTAGGTCCAAATATTTCTTCTGATCATTATATATCAAATTTAGCACATTATAATCAGAAAAACAAAAGTTATCTTTTTGTTAATACGGGAATGATTTCAAAGATTCCTGGCACATTTCCCATGGATGAGTTTTATTTCTATATTTTATAGTCAACATGATATACAGGACCACAAAGGCTCAAATGTCAAAAAAATGTGCTCGCATTTGTCAAGGAAAATTCGCAGTTTTAGGGAACAAAGGATGTTATTCCGTTTTGTAAACCCGTGCTTCTCAAACTGGGGTTCATGGACCCCTGGGTGTCCATAAAACACTTTCCAGGGGGTCTGCAAAATGAGCAGCAGCCAGAGTCTTCATGTGGCAATTTGAAGATCAAGTCACTCATTAACAGCACGTTTTCAAGTCTCTGGGTTATTGCTGATAATCATGAGCAAACCAGTGACTGCCCATTACTCCCACAAATACATCCTCACTTCCAACCATCACCGCACTCACGCAGGAGTATTATAAATGGTTGCAATCATGCTGTTAATCACTGAATTGATCCTCATCCAATCACTGCACGACATCTCATCAATCAACCAATGAAAAGTTAGGGATTTGTTTCTTCAACGTTTCTTTCTATAAAACCTTGCCTGTGCACATAGGCAATGGCAAAAGAAAGTAAACAAAAAGATTTGGCTACAGCAGCTGAGACAGTAGGAAAATATTTGCTTTGAAATATAGAGCATCGAAAGAAGCTGGCTAGAATCTTCAGATTAATCTGGAGTTATACTGGATGCTGTGAGGTTAAAATGATGGCTTACATTTGAGGACTATATTGTGAAATAAACCCAGAAGCTGGTCATCTGTAAAGGGAAGAGGTTTAGCCTTCCTTGGGAGGCCATTCACAGTACTAGGTAGCTTCATGAGTTATGATTATAACAGTCCCGTCTGGAAGTGGTGAATGATTTACGAGTGGCATTGTCAGTCATTGCACCAAGAATTGACAGATTCTGCAGTGAGAAGCAGGCACACCCATCTCACTGATAGCTGTAAGTAAATACCTGCTTTCTTAAAAGCATTATTAAAACACTCTTTACAGGCATATTCCTATTATGAATATTATATTGTATTATAATTAAGATGGTGGTTTATGATCAATAATCCACTTGAAAGGGGTCTTTCAACCAAAAATGATTGAGAAGCCCTGCTATAAACCAACCATGCTCTCTATCACCTAGCTTTTCCACATTGCTATTCTTGAAGTATTATAAATATTCAATACTATTCATGTATCTTTCTCATGTGGATGATCAAAACATTTTGTATACTGATCCTCAGCTGAATAAATATTGTGATATCATCACCCGCCGACTCTTCCCTCAGGGGAAAGCGCTAATTGCTTTCCCATGCTGGTAACGTTACAGAGCCAGACACATCTATTCAAACACAATACAATCAGCCTCTAAAACAGATACATTACGTATGCATGCATTTCGTTGTGAAGTATTTTACTTCAGCTTTGGAGGCAAATCTTTCACTGAGCCAAATTCTAATCTCTCTGAATAAATCTGCATGAGTTCATTTTACACCAGTAGGGACTCAGTGTCCAGAATATTCCAAGGCCAATCCTGCACACCCCCTATTGCTCCAACCATCAACGAGACCTTGCACGCAGCAGGCCACTTAATGGAGAATTGTGGGTGCATTGCCTGTAATTTATTCCATCCCTTGATGTCAATGTACAGAAAATCACAGGCAGAACATTGCAATTTTCCGACAATTACCTGCTATGTGTGAGGCCCTGTTGGTGAATGGAGCCTTGGAAATTTCCAACAAGTGCAATACAGTTATGCCTCAAATTTTTCAACGTGCAGAACAAGTCCCATTTGGATTATCACAGGAAAAAAAAAGTTCTTATCTTGTAATTATTTTGCTATGAGCATATTGCAAGGTCTCCAAGGGTTAAATCAGAAATTATCCAACTTCCTACCTACCGTGGCCAACTTTAAGCTAATAGCCATTCGAACGACAAGTGAGGGCTAAGCTGGGAAAAGTATAATGCATTATTTTAAAGATGCTTTGTTCTACAAATCAAACAACTGTTTTACACCATTAGAATGAAAGGTATGTTTAGAAGCATTTTAATATCTACTTGAAAATCTCAGTTGAATATACTATTTAAAAGTAGATTTTCGCCAATCCTACGAAGTCTGGCCCAGAACTAGTTAATTAAAGTCTATTGCTTCATATTTGTATTAGAGCTTTAGAGAACCTCAGAACTCTGTTGCTTGTTTTTAATAATTAGTCAAAGTATTTGACACTGCTTAGCCTTTATGTTATAATCCAGACCCTGACATTGGTTCAAATGTCAATACTTTCCACATTTTTGTTTCATCTTTGTTACACTTTAAAATATACCAGCAATGTACTAATTAAATACTGATGATTTTAAGAGCATAGGAATTTGCTCAAAAAGCTCCCAAGAGACACGTCAAAAGTAGCGTATAGTGGGCAGGGAGTCTCACCCAGTGTGATACAGATTCAACCAGTTGTGAGTGGCGGGTAGGCAGGCAAGCAATGGTCAGGAGTCGACCATTGCTGCTATTTAAGCAGCTGTGAATGTGTATACAAGAGCATTTTGGGGAACATTGACTTGCATTAGATGCTTACCATAGACAAGCCAGCCAAGTACAGAAATTAGCCACATGAGTACATCATGGGGGCAAATCTGTCTCCAGGCTTTTTCAATGTAAAGCATGATATCCTGATGGTTCCTCTTTATTAAGCTTCGCTTTGTCTCATCGCTACACCAGTTGTATAGTGGTTAATAATTCTTTATCTCTGTGTGGTGCGCTAAGAGTAGGGAACATATGAAACAGTCGATGTCCAATAAAGATTTCTACAGTGGCGCAGTGATTAGCACTGCAGCCTCACAGCTCCAGGGACCCGGGTTCGATTCTGGTTACTGCCTGTGCGGAGTTTGCAAGTTCTCCCTGTGTCTGTGTGGGTTTCCTCCGGGTGCTCCGGTTTCCTCCCACATGCCAAAGACTTGCAGGTTGATAGGTTAATTGGCCATTATAAATTGCCCCTAGTATAGGTAGGTGGTAGGGAAATATATAGGGACCGGTGGGGATGTTATTGGAATATGGGATTCGTGTAGGATTAGTATAAATGGGTGGTTGATGGTCGGCACAGACTCGGTGGGCCGAAGGGCCTGTTTCAGTGCTGTATCTCTAAACTAAACTAAACTAAACTTTAAAATGTACAAGCTAAAGCAAATGTCAAATGTGCTGTAGTTGTATGTCAATCACGCTGAGAATTTCTAAGAGCTTGCAAAGAGTTGATTTCTCCTTTAACCTCCATCATGCTGCACAATGTAAAAAGGACACCTGATTCAAAGAAATTTGAGAATGTGAAAGGTTTTTCATGAAAGCTATCCCAGTGAAAGCTAACTAATGTTCAACGGAATGCAGAGCTCCTGCCTCCCAAGGAAAACCTGATAGTGTTTGGTGGAATGTAAATCTGCCACCTGCGCACAGAGTTTCCTTCAATTAAGTGGGATTTCCATTATCTGCAGATGGTAACTCTGAGAGTTCACTGTGCATCTAATAATAAAACCTATTGAGATTATCCATACACCCTCATTCACAGAGATTGTGTGATCAGATATAGACTGCTCAAATCTCTTGACTCTTTGAACATAAACAATGCTAATATTCTTACGAAATATAGTCAGGGCAAAAAGGAAAATATTTCTGCAAACAAAATGATCAAGACGATGATAGGCAAAGTCGAGACAGGTAAATGAGAGAGAAGGTCACATTAAATTAAAATGCTATAATCTCCTTGTGGGGGGTAATTGGTCTTATGTTTGTTTCTACTTAAAGGAATACACCCAGCTGGAGGTTCAAATAAACCAAAAAAGACTTAGCAGAAATGTTAATTGAGTCTGCCAAGTTCCCTACAGATAGCTTCTTCTTTTCTGCTAAAGAAATATTTTCCCAGCGACATCAAGTATAGATTGTACCGATAGTGATTCCCACCACTGAGACGGCCTTTGACAAAATATCATTTAAAACGCATGTCTGTATGTGCATCAGCACCTTGATGTAATCCACTGCCATCCAAATTTACCAGTGACTTCCACTTTTCTGTTACCAGGGTCAAAATGAGAAAGTTAGCACCAGAGGGAATGCAAAAAATACTGTTATTAAAGACTAAGCAGCCAGGCTTGATTATCTTTGATCCAAACCTAGGAAACATTCAAGAAGCAAGGAAAAACTTCAAGCTTTTATAGCTTATTGGGATCATTAATGATTTGGACTGTATCCTGTTAAAAGTTTTAATACAGAGACCAAGACTAGAACTGCAGACTTGTGTAAAACCCATTAAGTAACAGAGGTCCATAAACAAGGCTGATTTATACCACAACATGGTTTCATCTGATGAACACATACAATAACTATAATAAGGTTTCAGGAGATCTTACCACAACCCATTGAGTGTCATTGAGTGTTGTGTTCTTTAATCACTTGAATTATTGAAGAAAACTATTTTACCTATTGTTTCTTTATCTCAGTACATCAAATTGCCTTGAAATAAAATCAAGATGTAAAATCAGACTGTTATATCAATGCTCAGTGCCAGTTCTTTAAAACAACAGTTCTTTTCAAACCTAATCCATTTCATTGAGCAATCAATTGATTTGTAACTGTATACTCCTGAGCACTGAATGGTAGACTTGAAGGATTAGTTATGTGATTAGGTCTCAACTTTAGTTTGAGGCTTTAGTATATAAAGGCTGCATATGCATCATTCAGCATAATCTAAAATTAAGCAAAAGGGAAATTCCTTTGATTCCACCATTGTACATCACAATGTGCTTAGGTACATTACTCTAAACGTATTTGCAGGTACTTGTTGCTCTAAAGGTCAGACGCTGAAGAAAATGTGACTTACCTTTGTTCCCATACCTGTTGTGTAATGAGGAAGCCTGACATCGAGAAAAGAATTGTTAACAGCAAGAATACTCTGATTGCCATTACAGAAATCATATTTTTTCCAACTTAAAATCTTAAATTTGCTTATCATGAGTTGCAATACTGGCATACAGATACTCTGCAGTGCAGAAATTAAATGTAATATATCTGAAGAGTTTATCTTGCTTTAGGAATCTGGATCAATGTTATGGTAGTAACACTTGCTGCAGGGCATGCAAAGATATGTGACAAAGAGGGCATTGCATATGGATTCCTATTGAAAAGGGGGGCGAGAAAAAATTGGCTTGGAAGTTCATGGGGTTCTCCTGTTGTACCTCCATAACTTCAGTAGGATATGATAAGAACTCCCTCCCCTAGAATTTCAGGTCCATGTGTATAACGATGGGCCTGACCTGCAAGATACTCTTTAAGGAATGCTTCAGAGTGGAAACACCAACTTTTTTTTTGTTCATTCATGGGATTGGGACGTCGCTGGCTAGGCCCTTGAGAAGGTGGTGGTGATCTGCCTTCTTGAACCGCTGCAATCCTTGAGGTGTAGGTACACTAACAACGCTGTTAGGAAAGGAGTTCCACAATTTTGACCCAGCAGCAGTGAAGGAACGGCAATATCGCTCTAGGTCAGGATGGTGCATGGCTTGGAGAGGAGCTTGCAGGTGGTGGTGTTCCCATGCATCTGCTGCCCTTGTCCTTTTAGTTGGTAGGTTTCTGGTCAATGGTAACCCCCAGGATGTTCATAGTGGAGGATTCAGCGATGCTAATGCCATTGAACACAAAAGTCCGAGTGTATCAGGCCTGTGTCCTCAGTACCTTGCTCTACGGCAGCGAGGCCTGGACAACGTATGCCAGCCAAGAGCGACGTCTCAATTCATTCCATCTTCGCTGCCTTCGGAGAATACTTGGCATCAGGTGGCAGGACTATATCTCCAACACAGAAGTCCTTGAAGCGGCCAACATCCCCAGCTTATACACACTACTGAGTCAGCGGCGCTTGAGATGGCTTGGCCATGTGAGCCGCATGGAAGATGGCAGGATCCCCAAAGACACATTGTACATTGCTTTAGGAATCTGGATCAATGTTATGGTAGTAACACTTGCTGCAGGGCATGCAAAGATATGTGACAAAGAGGGCATTGCATATGGATTCCTATTGAAAAGGGGGGCGAGAAAAAATTGGCTTGGAAGTTCATGGGGTTCTCCTGTTGTACCTCCATAACTTCAGTAGGATATGATAAGAACTCCCTCCCCTAGAATTTCAGGTCCATGTGTATAACGATGGGCCTGACCTGCAAGATACTCTTTAAGGAATGCTTCAGAGTGGAAACACCAACTTTTTTTTTGTTCATTCATGGGATTGGGACGTCGCTGGCTAGGCCCTTGAGAAGGTGGTGGTGATCTGCCTTCTTGAACCGCTGCAATCCTTGAGGTGTAGGTACACTAACAACGCTGTTAGGAAAGGAGTTCCACAATTTTGACCCAGCAGCAGTGAAGGAACGGCAATATCGCTCTAGGTCAGGATGGTGCATGGCTTGGAGAGGAGCTTGCAGGTGGTGGTGTTCCCATGCATCTGCTGCCCTTGTCCTTTTAGTTGGTAGGTTTCTGGTCAATGGTAACCCCCAGGATGTTCATAGTGGAGGATTCAGCGATGCTAATGCCATTGAACGTCAATACAAAAAAACTTAAACAAGAGTGTCAATAATTCAAGAAAGCTGTCAAACAGTTTTTGTCTCCTTGACACTCTAATGACATCATTCATTAGAGTGTCAAGATAGATATTTTCTGATATGGATGGAATTTCTGTATTAAGGGACATGGAGCACCACTTCTTGTGGATATTTTAAAGATAACTTTGTAAATTGAAATTAGGCAGCTCAATTTATTAGAATATTGCCACTTAAATACAGTCAATTAAAGCATCAATAACCCATCACTGATATGGTCTCATATATATTGATGGCAATTAACACTTATCAGGTTTACACCACTAACTTTAATTGATATGATTGATACACAGTAGTCAGGTTTTTTTTCTCAATTATAATGCTTTTCCTGTGTTGAAAGGATCCTGGGCCTTGACTCCCAATATTTTTTATGTTGAATTTCATGTTATACGATACACACTAAAGCCCAATTTTAACTGGGGGCAGCAGGTGAGCGTCAAACTCACATGGCTATTCCAGATCTTATTTCCAGTTCGCTCGTCATCCACCCAGTCACAGCAGGGATCAGTCCCTGGTCAGCCGGCTGGAGCAGTACCATGCTTCGTTGATTTTAACCACTGGCACACTCCTGTCCCGACAGGCACAGAGGGTTAGAATTGTCCCTAGTAAACATCTGATTGTGATATTCAAGGTCGTTGACTCTCAAAAGGACTGCATTATAATTCGGGTGAAGTGACAGCATCTTAATTGTAAAAAAGAAAATCAAAAGTAGATAATTAAGTCATGCCTAACTAATCAGTCAAGATTTTGCAAAGGTTGGTAAGTTTTGCCAACATGTTGAGAGATGTTTGGAATATGGTGGCACAGCCAAACTCAAGTTACAAGTTACCACACAGCAGAAGAGTTCATTTGGGAAGGGAGTATTCAAAGGTGTCTTTTAAGTAGAAAAATAGATTGAGTTACTCTGTAAAGCAACTTTAGAATAGCTTTATATCACACTTACATTAAAAAAAGCCTTGCATTTGATCTCTATCTTAAGTTCATAAAAGGCTACAATCTATTCACTCACTGCTTACATGCTAAGTTACCTCATACACTTTGTACAGGATTGTCTCCATTACATAAAGTAATGGGTGAGAGAACTACGTTATTGTTGGGACTTAGGCAGTTGGTTGGGAAGAATCAGCCTCCAGATGCAGTTTGGGGGAGGTGAGGAGGTGTGATTGTTGTTGATGTGGGAAGACAATGGCAGCATTGTGAAGTGGATAGATTGGAGGGTGGGGTGGAGGGTTGGAATTAAAGGCAAAGGTAACATTGGGACTTCGGCTGCTTGCTTCGGGCTGGCAGGATTCTCACATGCATGCTCAGATATGAAGTTTCACTGCAGCACGGAGAGGCCTGTATTACAGATAGAGGTCCAGAAATCCACATGGAAACAACCCCAACAATTATGCTCAGATTGTGCAGGCCATGGGCTGAGATTGGCCCTGTGGAATCTGAGGGAGGTAACTCGATTAACATATCTTAAGCAATTGCCAGCGCCTTTAGGTGTGCACTCAAGGGCACCCCCGCTCCCTGCACCTGCCAGCAGGGGCTGGATTCATTCAGTGCATTCTCAGCAGCCTTGGACCTGGATCATGGCCTGAACCCCAAAGCTAGGCCCCACTTCCACTATTTGGTCGTTGCTATGCCATGAAATCATGCCACAGCCAAGGATATATGGGGGCCTTTTGAGGGCAGAGATTTCAGGTTCTTCAACTGTAGAGAGTAACACCTCTGGTCAGCATTCTGATGCCGCTGGCCTTGTAAAAGCAACAGGAGGTTCTATCCTTTACAAGGCCTGTGGGAGCTTTAACATTATGCCTGGACACAGGTTGTCCAGGGGCAGGCCTAATTCCTGGTCCTTCCAGCAGGACTGCAACAGAATGATCAAGGATCTTCAGCTGCAGGGCCTTTTATGTGCCAGTTTACACTATAGGAATCGCGCCTGGAGTAGGCATTAAGGTGCAATACTTAGGCATGAGATTGATTTCAAATGTAGGAGAAATATATGTCCAGCTTCTTTATTAACCTAATTCACCCACAAATAACTCTTTCAAATCTCCTCTACAGTGAAGTGTGTTAAAGGAGACAGTTATGAAATTTCCTTCTCTGTGGTGAATTGGATTAGTTACTTCAAATGCTTGATTTTAAATTTCTGTCAAAATGGATATGAGGCAATTTACTTAAGTATTGTATCAAATGAGTGTCATCGTGTGGTGTATTGAATATGGTAGTAGTGGTTATTGTAATATTACTTGTTCCTTTGGTGTGTGATCTATTGTAAGACTCTCAGGACTGCAAGTAATATCAAAAGTAAACATGGGTTTTATTATACTTTAACTGGAACATAGATATACATATACAAACAGTTTCTGCACGAGCTACATCTAAACACATATTACTCTGTCAGGCTCCACCCACAACTGACTGGTCATGAGTGATACAACATCACTTCCTCCAGTGACCTTCACTTACAACTCCTTAACGTCTTAAGGTTGTCCCAAACATCCCCCTTTTTCCCAAAGATATAAACATATGTATACAATAAACAGTGATGTTACGGTTTGAACTATCTATACAGGATTAAAGTAAAACATTATTTACAGATAAGCAAGTATAACATTTCTTAAAACATAGAGGACGTTTGCTTATTCATCTGGATCTTGTCATCGTGAACCTCTTCTAAAAGTTGAACTCATCTTGATGATTCCTCTGAGATTCAGAACTCCGATTAGCATGTTCTTCCTCTGTGCTTGTAACCACTAAATTCATCTTCAGACTTTGTCTTTGAATGTGTCTGTGATGCCACAGGGTTGTCACATGTAGTGTTGTTGTATATCTCTCTGAGCTGACTTTGGTTCCATTTGAGAGTCGCAATATTGGGTGGCTGGACCTCGTACACTCTGGGCCGGCCGTATATCCTAGCAACCTCTGCAGGATACCAAGTTCCCGATGCATGACAGAAGACTCTGACCTTTTGTCCTACTCGCAATCAACTAAATCTGGTCCTGCGTGCCTGTCGTGCGATGCCTTCATCTTCCCTTGCTTAGATAGAAGTATATCCTTTATTGTGGAAAACCTAGAGAGATGATGACTGGGCAGGGTAGTTCTTACCTGCCTTCCAAATGTCACCTCTGCAGGTGACAGTACGCCCATGTCTGATGGAGTAGCTCGGAGGTGCAGAATTGCAACCTTGAGATCTTTTCCAATTTGCCTACACTTTAAAATTAGCGATTTGATGGTGCACTCCATGCATTCAGCCATGCCATTGGACTTTGGACAATGTGGCGACGGTGTCAGGTGATGGATTCCCCACTTGGCACACATGTCTTGAAATGGTCTTCCTGTGTATTGCGGCCCATTATTGAGATGATCTCTTACGGCTCACAAAATAGGCTGAACAGGAGACTGACCATATCAGCAACCACTGCACTTGACGTATCTCACAGCTGCCTGATGATCTGAAACTTAGTGAAGTAATCCGAGACAAGGAGGAAATCATCACCTTGAACCTGAAATAAATCTTTGCCCATGGACGTGAAGGCAATTCATGTGGGATCAAGGCTTCCATCGGTTGATTTGGCTGACAACTTTGACATGCCTTTCACCACCGTCTCAACATCACTGTCAATTCCTGGCCAGTAGACTGTCTCTCTGACAAGGCATCTGGTATGTTCTATTTCCAAATGCCATTGATGCAGGTGGGCGAGGATATCAGAATGCAGAGCTTCAGGTATCAGGACTTTGAAAATCACCCCCTGTGATATACCGAGCTTATCTCGATACAGCCAGAAACAGCGTAGACGTTCAGTTACTTCCTGTATGGTGCCAGGCCATCCTTCCAAAATCACCATCCACAACAATGATAGGATAGGGTCACATGCTGTCTCATCTCTTAGTTGCTTGCATTTGTGGGGTCCAAATTCATGAGGTAGATCTGGAGGACATCCTCAATCTCAGTAACCGCACCATGGGCATGCAAATACAGCAAGACATTTGCATCTTTATTCAGGTTAGGCAACCTGCTCAGAGTGCCCGATGTGACCATTTTACTGCCTGGTTTATATCGGACATCACAATCGTAGCCCTGGACCTTCACCAAAAGTCTCTGCAATACAGAAGAGCACTCTTAAGCATTTTGTGCCGTATGGTTTCAAGTGGCTTGTGATCTGTCTCCTCAGTAAAATGTTTTCCAAACAAGTAGGTGTGAAACTTAACGATACCAAAAACCAGAGCTCAGGATTCACGTTCGATGTTAGAGTAAGTGGATTGGGTTTGCGACAAACTCTTCGACGTGAAGGCGATTGGCTTCCCTTCCTGCATGATACAGATGCCCAATCCCTTCCGAGACATGTTGACTTCAAGTGTGGTCTCTTTTGTCGAGTCGTAATACTGTAGCACGCTGTCTTGACTTGACAGAGCTAACTTTAAGCATTCAAACACCTGCTGGTGGTCTGCCTGCCACAAATAAGAGGTATCTTTATGCAGCAGCTCCCTAAGCAGTGCTGCTCGCTCAGCGAAATTGGGGATGTACGGGGCCAATACTTTGAACAGCCATAGACACCATTTTAGGTCTTCCTGGTCCTGAGAAGTTGGCATGGCTCTGACATCTTCAGTCTTATCTGGGTCTGAGCATATTCCTGTGGTGGAATCTATCAAGCCAAAGAAGTTGATGTGTCCAACATTGACCTGGCACTTCTTGCTATTAAACACAAGACCCTCACAATGAGTAGCCAGCATTAGCAAATGCAACTTTCAGTCATGCTCTGCCTTGTGTTACGAAGATTTTTTTTCGTGTATTAAAACTTAGGATTCTGTGTTTTTAAAAAACTGGAAAAGGATTTCCGTGGACATTGAGACACCTGCAAATAGTTGAACTTTATGGATGTTTTGAAATGAAGTTCAACAAAAGCTGAACTGGTAAACAAGGACTGGAATGCAGGTAATTTCAAGGAAAGAAGCAAGGGTTTGATCTCAGAGCTACCGCCTGTTATTACAAGAGAGATTTTATGACTGGGCATGTGACCTGTTTCAGAAAGGTTTTGGTTTCAGTTTGGAACTTTAAAAAGCCAGTGAGTTTGGACAGAAAACAAGCATTTGAAATTTGATTTTTGACCTGCCTGGAGATCAGAAGAAGACCCCAAAAAAGTATTATGTCCCTGAGAAGAAACCCTGTATTTCAAATATGGCAGATTTCTATTGCCTCCTGTCTCTAAAGAATCCCTGCATTAAGTGTGGTTCCTGTTGCCTCCTGCGGTTAAGAAAACCTGAATATTGGAAGAAACCTTTTACGGCTATACTGCTGCTGTAAGACCTAAAAAGTTCCTTGTTGCTGCACACCTGATGGAAGACCTTATGTGAAGCCATCTACTGCTGAAATTCTTTGAACGCCCACCCATCACAGAATGTTCATCAACCTTGCCTGGAAAGACTTTGAGTGGCATCCAACTATTTGACTTTGGGACCTCGCCAAACTGAAGAACTTCCTTCCAGATCATGGCAGTTGAAGTTTCTTTGATTCCTTTCATTCCTATGAAACAGCTGCAACCTGTTAATTGTTTTTTGGATGTATGTGTGTGTGTATGAGGGCTAGGGAAAATAAGGAGCTTTCATATCTCAATTCATATATAGATTTACTTCATTATTGGTTAGGACTCAGTTTTATAATAAACAGTTAACTTTGTTGTTGATTGAAGAAACGTGGTTGGTATGTTTTATTCAGGGACAAATTGAGTATCTAATTGACTGTTTCGGTAAATGGAGAAAATTTATTGATATGCTGTGACCTGTGGAGAAGTGGGACTGAATTAACAGTGCACTCCTCCCACCTCGGTCGTAACGCTTGGTCCACCCCATCACCACAATATCATCGGCTATACAGATACAGTCCTGGACATTTTCCATTATCTTGTCCATGTACTGCTGGAAAATGTCCTGGCTTTCACACAGACCAAACGATAACCATCTGAAACAGTATCTCCCAAATGGCATTCTAAAAGTTGTGAGTAGGTGGGACTTCTTGGCTAAGTGGACAGATCAGTACCCATGCTTTGCATCAAGCTGTTATGTTACTGGAGTAATAATCCAAAAACCTGGAATAATAATGTAATATATGTAAATTCTAAATCCACTGTGGCATTTTGAGAATTTGAATTCAGTTTAAATCTGCAAATATAAAACTATCAAATATCAATAAAAGTGACAATAAAGCAGTCAGATTGTTGTAAAAACTCATCAGGTTCACCAACGCCCTTTAGGGGAGGAAACCTGTCATCCTTAGCCAGTCTAGCCAATAGGTGACTCCAGTCCCACGCCAATGTGGTTGACTCTTCACTGCCCTCAGAATTGGCCGAGCAATCCATTCAACTACACAGGGCAACTAGGGATGGACAATAAATGCCAGTGTTGCCAGCGATACCCAAATCTTGGAGAAAATTTTATGCTCTACCCCACAGTGGGTTTGGAGGCAGGGAGAACACAAAATCAGGTTGAATGGTGGGGGGAGGGGGCTGGGTTCCCGCCACCATCCTGCCTCTGTCGAAATTTAGCCAGGGAGGGAAGGCCCGTGAGTCGCCTTCCCGCCCCGCTGCCAACTGAGGCCCTTAACTGAGCAATTAATACCCAGTTAAGGGCCTCTTCCAACCACAGCCACAATTAGCCAGTGGCGGATGGCCCTGTTGCTGCACAAGAAGCATGGCACAGAAAACCATGCGGGCTGCTTCCTGGTTCCCAATTCCGGTTTGGGGGGGGGTTGGTGGGGGAGTCCTCATTAAAAGGCACAGGGCCTGAATCAGGGACCCGGCATCAAGAAGGGGTGGGGCCCATTGAGGGCTACCCCTGTGCCCTTGCTGCCGACGCCCCTACCCCCCGCGACCCCCAGCCCATGAGACCCCTCTCGCCCTGACCTACCTGAGGCAAGGTTCCAGCGACGCTCTCGTCCTCCAGAAGGTGCACTTGTAGCAGCAGCCACTGCCTCCGCAGTGGCACTGCAGCTGCCAGCCTCTGATTGGATGGCAGCTCTAAGGGCGGGACTTCTGGCGATAGGGTCCTTGATCTGTGGAAGACCCACCGCTGTCCATCTAAGTGTCGGATTGGCACTAAATTCGGTGGGCCTTCCGTAGAAGAGGAGACGTGGGGATCTCGGCATTGGTTTCTCTGGACTTCAAGGCCTCGCCACCAGGATAAAATTCCCCCCTTGAGAAATGATTTTTAAAAGATCCAAACTGGTGAGAGAGGCTAACTTGTATTTTTTGTCTGTCATTGTTTCCATGATGTTGAAAAACACTTACCACTCAGGGATATACACTGCCTTACCTCCACTGAGAGTATAGGGTAAAATTCACAGGCACTGAACACCCACTGGGCAACTGCACTCAAATGGATGCTAGGGTTAGAAACAGGGTACAGCACTACAAAATTTGATTCTCCAATCCATGCTCCTTTCAAGCAAAGATAACACTGCAGAGCTCGGTCATTGACCCCTACTGCCTTCAGGCACTGCTCCCAGCCAAGAACACATATATACATTTGGGTTCTCCCTCCTCCACTTCATAAAGATGGAACAGAAGTTTGGCAATAAACTCTGAACAATAAAATGATGAATCAAACAGCACAACCAAAATTCACATTCAGAATATAAGTAGTCCCTGTGCCGTGCAAAGTTAAGTAAAAATGCTTCTCTCCAATCATAGTCAAACAGTGAATGGAATTAAAGGTCACCCAGGGAATTACTACACTTGGTAAATTACACATGCTAATCAGGAGAGCATATTTCCAGTTTCTGTACAAAAGGATTCACACACATACACATGCATACACACACAAAATTAGCAAGATATATCCCCATTCAATAGTTTCAGTTTTAAAATGGTGAACTAAAGTTACCAGATCAACAAATCATGTCTGGTATCATTAAAGAAGTTCCATGTTAAAGTGGTTTATGAGCAATTTCAAAAGTGCTCTCTTGATAGGGCTGCACAACAGTACGTTTTACCAGATTGGCTCTCATCCCAAGAGCAGCAGGCATTCACGAAAATTTTACAAACTGGGGTATTTTTGCACAGATTGGGCTGGATTTTATGAGCCTGCCGCTGAGATTAGTGGCAAGCTGAAAAAATGGCGGCCCACCCACACAAATCTCACGCCAAACAGCCACCGCAATCTTAAGCGCGGCAGCTCTTTTAAATAACCCGACTCCCCAATCATGTGGAGGAGGCAGCGGGCTGTCTGTCGCCAGTAATGGCGTTAGCTGCCTGTGCACAGGGGCTGGCGCCCTTTTTAAAGGGCCGCCAGCCGTGCAGGCAGATTTAAATATTTAAAGAAATATACACCAAAATTAAATAAATACATTTCTTTTGCCCCTTTCCCACCCCATCCCACCCCCCCCACCCCACCCCCTTTACCCTTAGCTCAAAGGAAAAAAGTCAGGTTTCGTCGTGGTGTCTGAAGTGATTCAGGAAGATACCCTTAAAATTATTGTGCAATCCAGCTCATTGATAGTCAGCTGCATCCGTGCTGAAAACAAGCCTGTAGAGTCCAAAGTTTCAATGCGGAGCCTTGTCTGCGAACAGCACGCATGAGACTTTCATGCTGCCCAAGTATTGGAGCAAGCATCATCGGCAGTAAGCTTCCACACTTCGAATAGGTGAGACTCCCCACCCAAAGGGCAGGCTCAATCCGTTAACCTCGAAGTCTCCTCTTCCCTGAAAGGTAGACCCAGGCTTGCAGGCCACATTCCAGTGGAGCAAAACCCACTGGTGGAGAGACGAGTTTCATTGCTGACATGACATCGGGATGAAGCCATTCACAAGATGACATTTGTCTCCAACGATAGTCATACCAGAGTCATGCGAAAGTAAACACTGCTAGACCTCATAAATAATTGAAAGAGTAAAGAGACAAAATATTAGAAGGATTTCTGTCTCTATTCTCATTTGTCAGCTTCTAGCAAAAATTCATTCCCTCTGCATCAATGTCTATTTTTGGATTACAAATAAAAAATAGCAACTGCATGCCAAGCCTTATAGGCAAGTCATAAGTTCCTTGTTAATGCCAAGAATACCAAGGTCTTGAATTGCAGGAGTTTATTTGCATATAAAACATGTTTTATGCACTGTGATGTTGCACACATGCTCAATCAGCTGCATATTTGTCAAACCACAAGTAAAATTCGGCAGAACAATAAAACAGATCAAGTCCACACGAGTCTCGAACCGACCCAGAAATTAGTAAAGGCTGCCCTTAACAGAAAACTCTGTGGAAGGAAAATTTCTGGTCAAATGTTGGCAGGGGAGAATCTGTTGTCTTTGATAATCATCGATGGAAATTGTTATGAAACACGGCAATAACACACCCCACCACATTCTGCACATCAGCCAGCCCTAAACAACCAGGGTCAGCCCGCAGCCAGACCTCTCCTACCTCCTCTCCTGCACTACACACCAGGCTGTGTTTCTTTTCCTACTTTGCAAATTCTCTTTTTTTTTTAACAATGGCAATCAGCGGACCTCAGACATATGGAAGTATTATACCTTTCACCTCTTCATGTGCAATTCACAGTTCACCAAATTTCCAATAGTCTTATCAAAACATTCTCAGAAGCCACAAACATGCTAACACTTATTACGTGTCAAACCCATTTATTATGCTGCACACTGCCCAATTTTCTTTAATTGTTAATAGAGCTCAGAATTGTGCTCAGAGAGAGGGTAACCCTTCAGCTGCCGTAACAAAGTTCTTCATTCTCTGACAAGCGATCAGCACAAAACATGCAGCAGAATAAACCTATGTAAAGGTGCAGAAGAAATGGAGTCATACAAGCAACCTTGTATAAGCTTTTGCAATTCTGCATGCAGTGAGGTTGGTCACCCTCCCAGATTGCCCCAGAGTCTCCGGGAATTAAAGATTAATCATCTGTACTCCACTGCAGGCAACCCAGGAGATAAATCCTCGAGACACTAAAAAAAAGCGTGCATTTTTCATTTTTGTTTATTCGTCATAAAAATGTTGGAGAAAGAAAAACTTGGATTTATATAGCGCCTTTCACAAACTCAGGCTGTCATAAGGTACTATACAGCCAATAGAGCACAATAGCACAGTGGCTCTATTACAAGATGAGTAATACAGAATTCTGGACCAATGAACTGGAGATATGAGTTCAATCCCACTGGCTGGGATTTAATTCAGTTAATTAATTAAATACATGTGCAATTAAAAAGCTAGTAACGGTCACGTTGACTATGAAACTACCAGATTGAAGTTAAAACCCATCTGATTCACCAATATCCTTCAGAATCATAGAATGGTTACAGCACAGGAGGAGGCCATCTGGCCCATTATGTCCATGCTGGTTCTCCGCAAGAACAATTTCCCTGTAGCCCTGCAAGTATTTCCCCTTTATATATTTATCCAATTCCCTTTTGAAGGCCTCGATTGAATCTGCCTCCACCACACTGAGGAAAAAGGAAGCATACATAAGGTCTAGGTGGCTGAAGAAAGACAAAGCTTTGAAAGAATATCGGGAATGTAGGACCAATCTGAAACGAGGAATTAAGAGGGCTAAAAGGGGTCATGAAATATCTTTAGCAAACAGGGTTAAGGAAAATCCCAAAGCCTTTTATTCATATATAAGGAGCAAGAGGGTAACTAGAGAAAGGATTGGCCCACTCAAGGACAAAGGAGGAAAGTTATGCGTGGAGTCAGAGAAAATGGGTGAGATTCTAAACGAGTACTTTGCATCGGTATTCACCGAGGAGAGGGACATGAAGGATGTTGAGGTTAGGAACAGATGTTTGATTACTCTAGGTCAAATCGGCATAAGGAGGGAGGAAGTGTTGGGTATTCTAAAAGGCATTAAGGTGGACAAGTCCCCAGGTCCGGATGGGATCTATCCCAGGTTTCTGTGGGAAGCGAGAGAGGAAATAGTTGGGGCCTTAACAGATATCTTTGCAGCATCCTTAAACACGGGTGAGGTCCCGGAGGACTGGAGATATTGCTAATGTTGTCCCCTTGTTTAAGAAGGGTAGCAGGGATAATCCAGGTAATTATAGACCGGTGAGCCTGACGTCAGTGGTAGGGAAGCTGCTGGAGAAGTTACTGAGGGATAGGATCTATTCCCATTTGGAAGAAAATGGGCTTATCAGTGATAGGCAACATGGTTTTGTGCAGGGAAGGTCATGTCTTACCAACTTAATAGAATTCTTTGAGGAAGTGACAACATTGATTGATAAGGGAAGGGCTGTAGATGTCACATACATGGACTTCAGTAAGGCGTTTGATAAGGTTCCCCATGGTAGGCTGATGGAGAAAGTGAAGGCGCATGGGGTCCAAGGTGTACTAGCTAGATGGATAAAGAACTGGCTGGGCAACAGGAGACAGAGAGTAGCAGTGGAAGGGAGTTTCTCAAAATGGAGACGTGTGACCAGTGGTGTTCCACAGGGATCCGTGCTGGGACCACTGTTGTTTGTGATATACATAAATGATTTGGAGGAAAGTATAGGTGGTCTGATTAGCAAGTTTGCAGACGACACTAAGATTGGTGGAGTAGCAGATAGTGAAGGGGACTGTCAGAGAATACAGCAGAATATAGATAGACTGGAGAGTTGGGCAGAGAAATGGCAGATGGAGTTCAATCAGGGCAAATGCGAGGTGATGCAATTCAAGAGTGAACTAGACAGTAAATGGAAAAGTCCTGGGGAAAATTGATGTACCGAGAGATTTGGGTGTTCAGGTCCATTGTTCCCTGAAGGTGGCAACGCAGGTCAATAGAGTGGTCAAGAAGGCATACGGCATGCTTTCCTTCATCGGACGGGGTATTGAGTACAAGAGTTGGCAGGTCATGTTACAGTTGTATAGGACTTTGGTTCGGCCACATTTGGAATACTGCGTGCAGTTCTGGTCGCCACATTACCAAAAGGATGTGGATGCTTTGGAGAGGGTGCAGAGGAGGTTCACCAGGATGTTGCCTGGTATGGAGGGCGCTAGCTATGAAGAGAGGTTGAGTAGATTAGGATTATTTTCATTAGAAAGATGGAGGTTGAGGGGGGACCTGATTGAGGTGTACAAAATCATGAGAGGTATAGACAGGGTGGATAGCAAGAAGCTTTTTCCCAGAGTGGGGGATTCAATTACTGGGGGTCACGAGTTCAAAGTGAAAGGGGAAAAGTTTAGGGGGGATATGCGTGGAAAGTTCTTTATGCAGAGGGTGGTGGGTGCCTGGAACGCGTTTCCAACGGAGGTGGTAGACGCGGGCACGATAGCGTCTTTTAAGATGTATCTAGTCAGATACATGAATGGGCAGGAAGTAAAGAGATACAGACCCTTAGAAAATAGGCGTCATGTTTAGATAGAGGATCTGGATCGGCGCAGGCTTGGAGGGCCGAAGGGCCTGTTCCTGTGCTGTAATTTTCTTTGTTCACTCTCAGGCACTGCACTCCAGATCCTAACCACTTGCTGTGTAAAAAAAGTTTTTCCTCCTGTCAGCTTTGGGTTTTTTTCCAATCACCTTAAATCGGTCTCCTTTGGTTCTGGATCCTTCCACCAATGGGAACAGCTTCTCCCTATCTACTCTGTCCAGACCCCTCATGATTTTGAATACTTCTATCAAATCTCCTCTTAATCTTCTCTTCTCCAAAGATAACAGACCCAGCTTCCCTAATGTTTCCACGTAACTGAGGTTCTTCATCCCCAAACCATTCTCAAGAATCTTTTCTGCACCCTCTCTTATGCCTTCACATCCTTTCTGAAGTGTGGTGCCCAGAACTGGACACAATACTCCAGTTGAGGCCGAGATAGTGTTTTATACAGGCTTATCATAACTTCCTTGCTTTTATTCTTTATAGCCCTGTTTATAAAGCCCAGGATCGTGTTTGCTTTATCAACAGCTTTCTCAACCTTTTTTTTCATTCATGGGATGTGGCGTCGCTGGCTAGGCCAGCATTTATTGCCCATCCCGAATTGCCCTTGAGAAGGTGGTGATGAGCTGCCTTCTTGAACTGCTGCAGTCCATGTGAGGTAGGTACACCCATATAGTGCAGTTAGCAAGGGAGTTCCAGGATTTTGACCCAGCGACAGTGAAGGAACGGCGATATAATTCTGAGTGAAGATGGTGTGTGACTTGGAGGGGAACCTGCAGGTGGTGGTGCTCCCATGCATTTGCTGCCCTTGTCCTTCTAGTTGATAGAGGTTGCGGGTTTGGAAGATGTTGTCTAAGGAGCCTTGGCGCATTGCTGCAGTGAGTCTTGTAGATGGTACACACTGCTGCCACTGTGCATTGGTGGTGAAGGGAGTGAATGTTTGTAGATGGGGTGCCAATCAAGCGGGTTGCTTTGTACTGGATGGTGTCGAGCTTCTTGAGTGTTTTTGGAGCTACACCCATCCAGGCAAGTGGAGAGTATTCCATCACACTCTTGACTTGTGCCTTGTAGATGGTGGACAGGCTTTGGGGAGTCAGGAGATGAGCTACTCACTGCAGGATTCCTAGTCTCTGACCTGCTCTTGTAGCCATGGTATTTATATGGTTAGTTTCTGGTCAATGGTAGCCCCTAGGATGTTGATAGTGGGGGATTTAGTGATGGTAATGCCATTGAATGTCAAGGGGAGATGGTTAGATTCTCTCTTATTGGAGATGGCCATTGCCTCGCCACCTTCAATAATTTGTGCACATATACCCCCAGGTCCCTCTGCTCCTGCACCCACTTTAGAATTGAACCTTTTGTTTTATATTGTCTCTTCTCATTCTTCCTATCAAAATGAATCACCTCTCTGCATTAAATTTTATCTGCACTCATCTGTCCATTCGACCAGAAGGTCTATGTCCTCTTGACGTTTATCACTATCCTCATCACAGTTCACAATACTTCCAAGTTTTGGGTCATCTGCAGATATTCTGCCCTGTATATCCAAGTCTAGGTCATTAATATATATCAAGAAAAGCAGGGGTCCTAACACAGACTGGCGAACTCCATGATATACCTTCCTCCAGTCCGAAAAACAATTGTTCACCACTACTCTCTGTTTCCTGTCACTCAGCTAATTTTATATCCATGCTGCTACTGTCCCTTTTATTGCCTGAGCTCTAACGTAGCTGGCAGGCCTGTTATGTGGCACTTTATCAAATGCCTTTTGGAAGTCCATGTACACCACATCAACCACATCACCCTCATCAACCTTCTCTGTTATCTCATCAAAAAACTCAAGCAAGTTAGTTAAACACGATTTGTCTTTAACAAATCCATACTGGCTTTCCTTAATTAATCCACATTTATCCAAGTGACAGTTAATTTTGTCCTGAATTATCGTTTCTAAGTTAATTTTGTTCCAAATTATTGTTTCCAGTTTAGGGAAAGACATTTGCAATCCTTACACGGTCTGGCCTATATGTGATATGGCTGACTATTATTTGCCCTCTGAAATGGCCTAACAAGCCACTCAGTTGTATTCAAGAAGGTGGCTCATCACCACCTTCTCAAGGGCAATTAGGGCTGGCCTTACTGACAACATCCACATTTTGTGAATGAATAAACAGAAGAACATCTCAGGCCACAGCTCCAGGCCAACAGCCACACATTAGGGTCCAGAGCTCTCCCTTGACTTGAGAGCAAAAGAACCAGAATCATGTTCGCTTAAATAGGCACAAGTTTGGCTACGCAACTGCTATTTAAGGACAATGGCAAGTGTTACGACCAGGTGCGAAAGGTGTCTCAGGGTCTGTTACTATCTTCACCTGGTCTTATTGTAACAGGGTTTAATCTTAAACACACTGTGTTTTGAGCTCCCCTTTTTGTGAATCTTTGTTTATAGTTTTCCAATTATAAGACAAAGAAACCAATTCACACAGGCTTTCTGAGGTTTAAAGCAGAAAGATGACATTTTATTAAAACTTAAACTCTAATATGGTTCACGCCTGCGGATATACGATGCACCCACGCTAGCGTGCACATGTCATACACATATGCAAATAGGGACAGAAAAGAGCAGAAGAACAGATAAGTAGAACAGTTTGAGGCAATGTCTTGTTACTGTTTCTCGAGCTTACTGTAGTCCTTGATTGAAGATATGGTCTTTCATTTTCTTGGGGCCCAGTAGTCTTCTTAAAACTTTGTTCACGTAGGAAACTTTTCTCTGTTTGAGTTTCACATGTTTTCACAAGATTCATTTCCATGGGAAGGAGATGGAAGCAGGCAGACAGGAGAGGCAATAATTCTTGTTTCAGTTCCAGTAGAGATCTTTACTCCATGAGCACACGGCTTTGTCTCCCAATTCCTTTGTTGGGAGTTCAAATTTTAAAAAACTCCCAAGTTGTCCAGCAGGTTAGTCGTGTGACTAGCTCCTTATATGGAATAGTCTCTCCTGCGAGGTTTGTGGTTTGTACCTTCGCAGTCTCTGGAATTCTAGCTTCCCCCCACCATCAATGTCTGGTAATCAAAAGTTCATTGTTGGTTGAATGAGTCAGAGCATGGCCCTTTGTCCCTTGTCCCAATACTGTCAGTTACCATGGAAATGTCTTTCCAGTCAGGGGCTTGCAATTTTTAAGTTTTAATGTACATGTGTGCTTCAATCTTGGCAGGTGGCGGGGGTGTGGGGGGGGGGGGCGGTTTGCTTGACACATGAAAGGAGATGGAGAAAACCCACTGTATGGGTTTACACTTAACACAGGTCTCTTAATGCAAAGCTGGTGTCAACAAAGGAACTCCATCAAATGCCCAATCGTGGCACCTAGAACTAACAAACTGGGCCAGAAAGCAAAATGTTCGTACATTAGTAATCTGCAAAACCAATTGCAACATTGAAATAAAAACACAGCTAACTTGAATATCTGTGAAAAAGAGAATTCTCTTGAGTTGTACCATGTTGAGGAATGAGGTATGTAAGGCGGTGTAACTGGTTAGGCTAGCTCATCCTGGTAAAAACAAGAGGCTGCCTTTGCAGTCAATCTGAATACAGAAAGCAGGCTTGTATTTTCTTTTAAAGATATCTTCCTGGTTACATTGCTGTTGTCATGAAGACCCCCACCAGCCAAGAATGAGGCATATTAATTTCATCACATGAACATTAATTTTAAACTGTTGCTGGAGTGAAGAAATGACTTGTTTAAAGAGATCACTGGAAATTTGGCTGGAGGACAAGAGACAGTGCTTGGAGAGACAAAACAACTATTCCCTGGTCCAATTAACCCAAATGGATTTTGATACCAGCCATTGAAAGCTCGCATTCCAGTGTTTACTAAGATGGAGAATCCACACACGCAGGAGTGGTTAAACCAGCTGGTCACATGACTAACCTGCTGGCCCAGGCTTTTTTTGAACTACACACAGGACAGTTTGAAGAGAGACTGCAGATTGCAACTGAAGCTGGAATAAGAGAGCCTCTCTCCTGGCTGGCTCTCTCTCGCTTTCTCACAAACCTCCAGACCCATGGATGTCGCTTAAACCTCGAGAAAAGACTCCTACATCAAAACAAGTTAAAGCGTGCACTGGGCCCCAGTGAACAGCAAGACCTACTGGCAACCAAAGACTCCACATTGAACTCAAAGGACTGTAAATACAACCAGCTATTGCCACAAGCTTTACCCTTTATTCTTTCTACTTTCTCTGTCTCTATCTGCATGTGTGTTTATCGCATATGCATGCTAGCGTGGTCGGGTCGCGTATTCGTAGTCATTAACCAGATTAGAACTTAAGGTTAGTAATCTTCCAGCTTTCTTGTTTAAATCTAAGAAAACCTGTCTGATTGATTTATTTGCCTTACAATTGGAAAGCAGTGAACAAGGATTCACTGAGGGGGAGCTAAAACACAGTGTTTTTAAAAATTATACCCTGTTATGGTTAAACCAGGCAAAGGCTGAGAGAGAATCCAGATACCCCTTTCTCACCAGGTCGTAACACTGTGTTTAAATAGGATCAGCCTGCTGGTGAGTACGAAGGTGTTTATCCATAACAAAGTGACCAAGAAACTCGATCACAAGTGAAAACGGGTGTGTGGAGATAGGACCTCGTCACAGGCTGCACACCCTTGTGGTCACTGGGACCACATAAAATTGGTGCTACTAACACATTATCATAACTCAGGCATGCAGCAAGTGGGAACATGGCCATTGTGGTTCTGTTACTGGACTAGTAATCCAGAGGCCTGCACTAATACTCTGCAGAAATGAGTTCAAATCCCACCATGGCAGCAGGGGGATTTATTACTATTATTTTATTGTTAATTATATTTTTATCAAAATAAATCTGAAATAAAAAGCTAGTCTCAGTAATAGTGACAATAAAACTACTGGATTGTCATAAAATCCCATCTGGTTCTCCAAGGTTCTCTTGGGAAGGAAATCTGCTGTCCTTACCCGGTCTGGCCTACATGTGTCTCCAGACCTGCAGCGATGTGTTTGACTTCTAACTACTGTCCTAAATGGCCTAGCAAGCCACACAGTCATATCAAACCACTACAAAAAAGTTGAATAACGAATAACACCAGAAACAAGTACTTCCTGACATCACCTGTGAATGGTCGAGCTCTAATTTTAATTTTAAGGTATTTCCCCCTTATTCTGGATTCCATCACCAGAGGAAATAGTTTCTCCACATCCACCCTATAAACTTCTTCAATCATCTTAGACATCTCAAATAGATCATCCTTAATCTTCTATATTCAAAGGAAATCAAATCTTGTCTATGCAAAGTGTCCACATAATTTAACTGTTTTAACCCCTGTATCATTCTGATGAATCTGCACTGCACACTAACAATGCCCAGAACTGCAGTATTCTAAATGAGGTTCATATGGAGATTTATATAACTGCATCCCAAGAAGAATATAGGCCACCAAGCATCATCAAATGAGGTGGTCACACTGCAGGTAATGGCTGCACAGGCAGAAAAGGGATGGGTGACCACCAGGCGTAGTAGTAGGTGCAGGCAGGTAGTGCAGGAATCCCCTGTGACCATCCCCCTCTCAACCAGATATACCACTTTAGATACTGTTGGGGGGATGGCCTCCCAGAGGAAAGTAGCAACCACTAAGTTCGTGGCACCACGGATGGCTCTGCTGCACAGGAGGGTAGGAAAAAGACTGAGAGAGCCATAGTGATAGGAGATTCAATTGTAAGGGGAACAGACAGGCGTTTCTGTGGCCGCAAATGAGACTCCAGAATGGTATGTTGCCTCCCTGGTGCTAGGGTCAAGGATGTCTTGGAGCGGCTGCAGAACATTCTGAAGGTGGAGGGTGAACAGCCAGTGGTCGTGGTACATGTCGGTACCAACGACATAGGTAGAAAAAGGGATGAGGTCCAGCAAGATGAATTTAAGGAGTTAGGAGCTAAATTAAAAAGCAGGACCTCAAAGGTTGTAATCTCAGGATTACTTCCTTTGCCATATGTTAGTGAGTATAGGAACAGGAGAATAGACCAGATGAATGCATGGCTGGAGAAATGGTGCAGGAGGGAGGGATTTAGATTCCTGGGACATCAGGACCAGTCCTGGGGAAGGTGGGACCTGTACAAGCAGGACAGGTTACACCCAGGCAGGACCAGAACTGATGTCCTCACAGGGGCGTTTGCTAATGTTGTTGGGGAGGATTTAAACTAGAATGGCAGGGGGATGGGAACCTGCGCGGGAGACTGAGGAGGAGGAAACAAGGATAGAAACAAAAGACAGGAAACAAAAAGGCAGAAGTGGAAGGCATAGAAATCTAGGGCAAGAAACAAATAGGGCCATAGTGCAAAATAATGCTAAGATGACGAAGAATGTTAAAAAGACAAGCCTAAAGTCATTGTGTCTCAATGTGCAGAGTATTCGCAATAAAGTACGTGAATTAACCGCGCAAATAGATGTAAATGGATACGATATAGTTGTGATTACGGAGACATGGCTGCAGGGTGACCAAGGATGAGAACTGAACATCCAGGGGTATTCAATATTTAGGAAAGACAGGCAAAAAAGGAAAAGAGGTGGAGTAGCGTTGTTAGTAAAAGAGGAAATCAATACAATAGTGAGAAAGGATATTAGCTCAGAGAATCCTGATGTGGAATCTGTATGGGTGGAGCTAAGAGACACCAAGGGGCAGAAAATGTTGGTGGGGGTTGTATATAGACGCCCAAACAGCAGTGGTGATGTAGAGGATGGCATTAAGCAGGAAATTAGAGACGCAAGCAACAAGAGTGCAACTGTAATTATGGGCGAATTTGATCTACATATAGATTGGGCAAACCAAATTAGCAACAATACTGTAGAGGAGGAATTCCTGGAGTGCGTAAGTGATGGTTTTCTAGACCAATACATTGAGGAACCAACTAGAGAACAGGCCATCCTGGACTGAATATTGTGTAATGAGAAAGAATTAGTTAAAAATCTTGTTGTGCAGTGTCCCTTGGGGAAGACCGACCATAACATGATAGAATTCTTCATTAAGATGGAGAGTGAGAGAGTTGAGTCTAAAAGGACTGGACAGACTAGATGCAGGAAGGTTGTTCCCGATGGTGGGTGAGTCCAGGACTAGGGGTCTCAGTCTAAGGATAAGGGGTAAGCCATTTAGGACTGAGATGAGGAGAGATTTCTTTACCCAGAGAGTGGTGAACTTGTGGAATTCTCTACCACAGAAAGCAGTTGAGGCCAAATCATTAAATATAGTCAGGAAAGAGTTAGATATAGTTCTTAGGGCTAAAGGAATCAAGGGATACGGGGAGAAAGCGGGAACAGGGTACTGAGTTTGGACGATCAGCCATGATTATATTGAATGACGGCGCAGGCTCAAAGGGCCGAATGGCTGATTCCAGCTTCTATTTTCTATGTTTCTATGAACCGAGCTGAACGCCATCAAGCAAGTTACCTATTTGGGGAGCGTCATCTCATTTGATGCCACCATAGACAAGAAGGTAGACAATAGGCTTTCAAAAGCAAACAGTACATTCGGCAGACGCTACAAACGGGTGTGGAGCAACCACAGCCTCAGAGCACAGACCAAAGTCAAAGCGTACAAGGCTGTGGTCCTCCCCACCCTCTGTATGGCGCTGAGGCATGGGTCCTATACCACTGTCATGCACACCTTCTAGAGCGCTTCCATCAGCGCTGCCTCCGCAGCATCCTCAAGATCCACTGGCAGGATCACATCACAAACATTAAAGTCCTGGAAATAGCCAACATCACCAGCATTGAGGCCATCCTCCTGCAAAGCCAACTGCGTTGGGTGGGTCACGTCGCCCGGATGGACAACAGTCGCCTGCCCAAAATCATGTTGTATGGAGAGCTGACCATGGGTAAAAAGAACAGAGCGGCCCCATGCAAACATTTCAATGACTCCCTGAAGAAGTCCCTCTCTATGTGCCACATCGACCATCACCAGTGGGAAGCGCAGGCCATAGATCATGATGCCTGGAGATGCTACAACAGGAGTGCTACAGACACCATTGAGACTGAGTAAAGAACCAGCATGAAAGAGAAAAGGAGGAGATGGATAGATCCAATTGCCTCCCACCCCCCAGCAGCGACTACACCTTCACTTCTACCCGCTGTGGGAGAATCTGCCGGTCACGGATAGGCCTGACTAGCCACCAGCGGGCCTGCAACCGATGACTACAACCTTCCCAAAATCTTCATCCATGAAGAAATGCCAAGATGGATATAACTGTAGCATAACTTCCACCCCATTTGTATTACAGCCCCCTGAAGATAAAGGCCAACATTGGATTAACCTTTTCAAATATTTTTTGTACCTGTCCACTAGCTTTTAGTCATTTCTGCACTTGGAGTGCTAAATCTCTCTGCTCCTCCACAGCTCCTAGCTTCGCCCCATTTAGAAAATACACTGATCTAAATTTCTTAGGTCCAAGGTAGATGAACTCAGTTTTGTACACTCACTCAATCTATCAATTTTCCCCTGTAACTTTCTGCTCCCACCTACACCATTTACTGGGCTGCATTTTGAAAGCCCGCTGCCAAAATTGGCGGCGGGCGAAAAACGTGGCAGCCACAAACACCGAGCACACGTCGTGGAGATGCTGCGATCCCAGACGCGGTGGCTCATTAGCATAGCCGGGCGGCCACCCACCCCACCCCCGATGATGTGGAGGGGTATAATCTCTCCAACGCTGGCAATGGGGTCAGCTGCCTGTGCGCAGGTGCTGGCATCATTTTAAAAGGGCAGCCCGCTCTGTTGGCTCAGTTAAATTTTTAAAGTGCTACCCCTCCCCACAAATGTACCACAGAAAAATCTATCGCCCCTTCCAATAACAATTAAATGTAATATTTGCCCTCCCTCCCCCAAAAACAATTACCTTCAGCACATGATCTTCCCCCCCCACCCCACCCACCCTCCCACAAACTGATCAAATTGCAGAGGTCACCCCTTCCCACCCTCCCCCACAGTAGTCATTTACATTTGACACTGTTTCCCCATCGCCACACCTCCATCCCCACTGCACTAAAAATCATAAGTTCCCCCCTTCTCCAACAGCATGGCATCGGGAACGGGAAAGTGAAGGCGCGTGAATGCCGCCGCCACTCAGAAGACCCCGGGAAGTAGGTAAGGTCATGGTGAATGGTGTTTAAATTTATTCATTGCCTTCATTTAACTATGTTAAGCCAGGTCCTGTCACCCAGTGGCGGGGGAGCTGCCATTGAGCCTCACCACCGCGGGGAAGATTGAGCCCGGCTCTCCCAGCCTCAGGCTCTGTGGCAGACCTCTGCCGGAACGATCCTCCAGCCCCACCCCCTCCACCGAGCTCAACGTCGGTAGCTCAGTAAAATCCTGACCCTCGTGTCCAACCTTGGATATATGGCTCTCTATTCTTTCACCTTTAAACCATTTATAAATATAGACTAAGACCCCAGTTCAGTTCCCTACTGGACACCCATGGAATTTTCCAGAATGGAGCGAGTCCCAATTGTTATGACTGAGGCAGACTGTCTTTTCTAGTTCCACTTCTCCACAGGTCACACCATATATTTAAATGTTTACCCGGTTACTGTACAGCCTATACACTCTTTTTTTTATCCCAGAATAAAATACACCAACCAGGTTTCTTTAGTAAACAACAAAATTATCAGTTTATTATAAAACAACACTTACCCAGTAACAAAGCAAAGCATGAACACACAGATTGAAATATGAAGGTTCCCTTTTTAGAATTCCCCAATTACACTCACACGCACATTGGAAAAAATACAGAAGTTCTCTCTGTAGAGGTCTGTTACAAAAAAAAGACAAGAAAGACTACTTTAGCCAAATACTTGCTAATTCTTGATGAAAAAGGAGAAGATATGGAAAGATGTCAGTTGTCCCTGTTTTGGTCTGACGTCCGGGTATACAGAGACAGGTCACTGGGATTGTTTCAGAAGCAATCCATTCTGGAGATGTCAAGAATTATTCTAGTAGGCTTTCTAGGAGAAATGCGGCATCAGGATTTTCCACCAACACGCTTGAATCACAGGATTTTTTCAGCTTCTCATGAGCTATGCAGCACCAGGGATTTTAGCTCTCCCACACTGGGGGCTGAAATTTATACTCACGCTGCAGAAATTGGCAGCAGGTGAAAACAACAGCAGCTCCATGCCACGGAGCCACCGCAATATTAAGTGCGGCGGCTCATTTAAATAGCCAGGGCGGGCCACCCCCATCCCCCCACCCCAATGATGTGGAGGGGGCGGGCTGTCCGTACGTGGCAATAGTGCCAGCTGACTGTGCGCAGGCACTGATGCCATTTTTAAAGGGCTTTGAGCCCTATCATTGAATTCAAAAATTTAAAGAGACATTGAATAAAAAAAATTAAAAACATTTATTTTGCCCCTCTCCCATCCGCCCAATAATGATAGAATTAATTACTTGCCCTCTCCCCCCAAAACACTTGTCTTGTCCTCCTGACTTCCACCCCCCCCCCAAAGCACATAAACTTTAAACGATAACCCTTCCCACCATCCCCTACACCAATGATATTACTTTGACCCCGCTCCCCCACCCCCCACACTGAGAAACTTACCTCTTGCCCCTCTCCCCACCAGTGTTCCACTTTGCTTCCCCAGACAGGGATCCGAAGGCGTGGGAGTGCCGGCCAGTGGCAGGAAGATCACACCGGGACAGACGGCAGGAATGTCCATACTACTGGCCCAAACA
Organism: Heterodontus francisci; assembly: GCF_036365525.1. Classification (NCBI taxonomy): domain Eukaryota; kingdom Metazoa; phylum Chordata; class Chondrichthyes; order Heterodontiformes; family Heterodontidae; genus Heterodontus; species Heterodontus francisci. The sequence goes on along the minus strand of NC_090396.1, from coordinate 56,829,924 downwards.
GAGGGCTGGCAGCTCTGCAGCATCAGCAGCGTCACTGGGAGAGGTGGCCGCTGCAGAGTCTGCAAGGAGAACGAGTGGGTGCCTCCACTTCGATTTGTTCTTGTGCCGGGGCCAGGCAGACCCCGGCGATCAGAGGGGAAAGCCCCCCAGTGGCAGCAGCGGGGATATGAAGCCATGGAGCCTTGGGATGCGATAGCCCTCCTGCCAGGAAGTTGTGAGGAGGTCACCTCCATGCAGCTGGCGGCCTCCCAGTGTGGTAGGGGGTCCACTCTGCCACCGGCAGCCCAGAAAAAAGGCCATCAATCGGTCCTACAATTATTTAAATTGGCCGCCCATCTCCAGTTGGTGGGCAGCCAAGCTGCTGCCATTCCCACGACTGGGAAGATGGCCTGAAGGTGGGATCGCATCGGGGACCCCTCCTGACTTGGCTCCCTGGCATTTTACCAGTCCCCTGTCACCTAGACTGCCACCAGGGGCTGAGAAAACCTCACCCCACAAGTCATACTCTGTCAATTTAAATGAATACAAATCGTCCATGCTCTCTGACATTTTTAGATTCTTGCATGGGATGTGGGCGTCGCTGGCTAGGCCAGCATTTATTACCCATCCCTAATTGCCCTTGAGAAGGTGGTGCTGAGCTGCCTTCTTGAACCGCTGCTGTCCTTGGGGTGTAGATACACCAACAGTGCTGTTAGAAAGGGAGTTCCAGGATCTTGCTACAGCGACAGTGAAGGAACAGTGATATAGTTTCAAGTCAGGACAGTGTGTGACATGGAGGGGAATTGTAGGTGGTGATGTTCCCATGTGCCTGCTGCCCTTGACAGAGAGTTTGCACGTTTGGAAGGTGCTGTCGAAGGCATTGTGGTGAGTTCCTGCAATGCAACTTGTAGATGGTACACACTGCTGTCACTCTGTACTGGTGATGGAGGGAGCAAATGTTTAAGATGGTGGATGGGATGCTGATCAAGTGGGCTGGTTTGTCCTGGATGGTGTCAAGTTTCTTGAGTGTTGTTGGAGCTGCACCCTTCCAGGCAAATGGACAGTATTCCATCACACTACTGACTTGTGACTTATAGTAGGTGGACAGGCTTTGGGGAGTCAGGAGGCGAGTTATTCCCTGCAGAATTCCCAGCCTGCTCTTCTAGCTGCAATATATATATGGCTGGTCCAGTTCAGTTTCTGGTCAATGGTAACCCCCAGGATGTTGATGGTGGGGGCTTCAGCAATGGTAATGCTGTTGAATGTCAAGGGGAGATGGTTAGATACTCTCTTATTGGAGATGGTCATCACACTTGTGTGGTGCGAATACTACCTCCTAACCAATTCCCGACTGAGAGGGCAACATAATTCTGCACTGCTGTGTTTATTAGCTTATCAATGAAGGGATATCTACTGGCTGAATTCCTATGCCATCCATTTTAAATATCAAATAAATATACCACAAGTGAAAAAAAACAAATGCATAAGAAAAAAAATTAAATGGGGAGATTTTCCTGGGTCTGTATCCGGACAGTTTGGATTGTACAGGGATTGAAAACACTCACCCAAACTTATATAGTTTGTTTTGACCTGCGAATTACAAGAGAACAAATTGCTGACTCACACAAAAGGTTGTTCTGCTTAATGGGGTTATGGCTTATTTAAAATGATTATAGAAAATGGTTACAGATTTAAAAGGCTGAGAAAGAAAAGAAAGTAACAAAAAAAAAAGCTGCTTTGTTACTTTACTTCCAGCAAGTAAATGCTTCAGCACGATCTAGTTCAAATATGTTGCCAGTAAACCTAGTCAGACAATCACTGAAGTGGCCAGCTTCTGTAGATTGCAGATAAGTTCTTGTGATGCTCAGCTGGGCTCCTCCTACCAATGCTCGATTGGGCTTCCGACACTCAGTCATGTTTTCCCCTTCCCTCGACAGCAGTGTTGGTCTCTCACAACTGCAGCAGAGTTCTCTAATGTGTTCAACCCTTTTTACCTCTTTTTGCAATGGTGGGCAGGATGTTACATCTCTAAAGCCTTATTAACCTATCGATAACTGTTTTAAGGCATAATGTCCAATAGCCTGTTGCACTCCTTGTGTAAGTAAAGCCCGCCCCGACAGTCCATCTTCCTTAAACTTCTTTTAGCAAATTTCCATAATGTCCAAAGTTGCAGCTGATTCGGCAACCTTTAAGGTTTGAAACTCCAAGCTATTATTTAGTCTTATCAGAATTTGCTAGCAGACTGTTTTTTAATTTATTCTTTCATGGGATGTGGGCATTGTTGGCAAGGCCAGCATTTGTTGCCCATCCATAATTGCCCTTGACAACTGAGTGGCTTGCTAGGCCATTTCAGAGGCTCGTTAAGAGTCAACCACATTGCTACGGGTCTGGAGTCATATGTAGATGAGACCAGGTAGGATAGCAGATTTCCTTCCCTAAAAGGCATTAGTGAACCAAATGGATTTTTACAACAATCAATGATACTTTCACGGCACCATTACTGCGACCAGAGTTTTATAAATTACTTGAATTTATATTCCACCAGGTGTTGTGGTGGGATTTGAAACCATGTCCCCAGAGCATTAGCCTGGGCCCCTGGATTAATAGTTCAGTGACATCCTAATGACATGGCCTTGCTGCCTTCTGTTAGTGCTTGTCTGAAAATATCTCTCAGTTCAGCAAGTTTAATTTTAAAAGACTGAAAAACAAGCATTTCTTCCATCAGCACTATTTCCAGCTTCTCAAGTCATGCTGGTTGAATGTCAAACTAAAAATTATGTCAATAGGTTTTTTCCCCTTACAATCGCCTGAGAGCAGTGACTATCAAAGAGCTCAGAGCACATTGTAATGGAAACTATGGGGAATACTGACAAACTATTCAATGTTTTTGCTGGAGATCTACTCCACGTATCTACCGTCACTGGAAAAAAAATCTTTCCAATCTCATGTCTCGCCACAGAATGCTCTGAGCTGAAGACTAGGAAAGTGTTGAGGAGCATTTACAAATAGAGGCTATCAATGCTTCATTGTATAATGTGATTGTCATTTCCTTGACGTCAGAAGCTGACTGAACAACTGTCATATAAATCATGATCAATCTCATGAGGGAAATAATAAAATGATCATATTGCATGCAAAACATTTAGCAGTCTATCCATAACACTCAACTTTGTCTTGATTTTTAAAATAATTGTTATGTGATATTTTAGCTCATTTTCCAAGGCCGTGGAATCGAAATAAACTGTGCTACAGACATTGTGAGATCACTTATCAATGTAAGCAATGCAATGAAGGGAATAACTATCACTAAATTTTTATCTTCCTTAAAAATGAGCTTTTGAATACATTTCAAATTATTTCCTGCCCACTGTTTATCTGTGGTAGAAGAGGAAGAGTTGAGCATGCAGAGCTTTCCTTGTTCTAACCTTTAGTATATGACTGCTACTGGTCAAATCCACAAGTGGTGTCAAATTTATTGAATATATTTGGCTGTGATGTGTGCTCTATATAATGTACTACTAGCTTCAGTATTCTTGTCCCTGATGTGTGATTTTATACAGACCAGAACCACTCCATAAACAGTTCATCACTCGAGAAACCTTTGTCACTATTCCCCAGTGTGCTAAGCCTAGTTATTTATCACTGACTACATCTAGCTGTTGTCTAGCAATTTATAATGTTGATTGTTGTAAGTTTAAGCTTGGAATTGAAGGAGATGGCAGTAGATGAATGAAGATGGTATGGCACCTTTATCTTCTGAGGTCATAATCTTTCAGTGAACTGATGAGAAACAAAAATACACCAGCGAGTGTGCATAATAAGTAGTTCTATTGTTTGTAGAATGTAAAGTAAATTTTGCAGTCGGTCTTATAAATATTTTGCAGTTCACATCTACCAATGACACAGAAACGCAGAGCTATGAATCTCAAAAAAAATGTCCGATGCACTAAATATATCGCAAGGGTGGGTTAACTGGAAAAAGTGATTCAGATCTTCCAACATCAAGTTTGTCTCAAGTAGCAGAATCCACAGTAAAAGTTATTTGGGGCTCTTAATAGCTGCGTTCCAACTCGGGCATAATTCATGAAAGGGAACCATTCTGTTACACTGTAGTGAAATTATAAAAAGATTACATTAAGGTGCAGTAAAAATAAAAAATCTGGAAAACTAAGAAATGAATGTCTAATTCCTACCATTGATTACAATTCAAATATCCTTTTGCTGTTATAATTTATAAAGTCAGGAATTAATATGTTTGATAATATGTTTCCCTGCAGACCCCACTGTTTTGCTGGATTATAATTAAAAGTTTGTGCAATTTCCAACACTGGATATCTAGCATATAACTAAATAAGTAATGCCGTGTTCACACAGATTTTTTTTCCAGGTCTGTAAAAAGCATTTTGCATTGATAAATCTTATTTTTGCATGCATCCTAATTTGTATGGAAAATATTCATATACCTCAGCTGCCATTTTAAGAATGTTGCATGTAGTATGTGTCAGTAATAGAAAGGCAACATCACAAATCACTGGGAAGATTAAGGCAGTAAAACTGATCTTTGGCAGTAGCACAAATCAAGCAACAGCTAATCAGCTGCCCATTTTATACCTATTTGAAGTCAATGAAACAGAAAATTGGGCTGGCTGTAAAAGGGGTTGCAGATTAGTTAACACTCGTTTTGCATTACTTCACCTTCTATATGTTTTACATTTTAACTATACTTTGCAATGTTTATGGAAAGTATTTTTAAAGAAACAAAATCAGGCCTTTTTCCTATCACACAAGCTAATCAATACAGTTCCTTCGATTGAATGAAACATGGCAAAGTATGACCTATTGCAAAAAGGGGGCAGAAATTGCTGTAAGTACGATTTTGTGCACAGAAGGGGTGCCATGCTTGGAATGCATGCCTGATCACATGGCTGCAAAAAAAGCCCAAAATTCATGCACCTCATAAATTTAAATAAAGCTGGGCTGCCAGCACTATTTGTGGTCTTCACTGGATGCTTGTCTAATAGTGGGGGCAGGGGGGGGGCAGTTTTGCGTGAATCATTAGATGATGAAGCGGGCACCACTATATTACAGGAGCTGTCACTCGACTTTACAACCTTGTTGTTGCAGGACTTTCATTAATAGCACTCCGTGTCTGTGCCTATCTTCCTGACAGAAGTCATTAGCCAGTTGGTGAGAGGATAGCCCCTGTTCCTCTGGTGGACAAGTGCAACAGAGTGGGTTATTGAGGACTAACACAGTATGAAAGCATCATGACTACTTCCAGGAAACTGGGCACAGACCTGTGTAGGCCATGCCCTGTGGTGACAAACGGGTTGAACATTGAACTTGTGGAGACCCTTCCTGTTAAGAAATTGAGCTCATTCCTGATAGGGAGCACACAGCCTGTGCTCACCATTTATGGTGCCCTGCACCTGCATGAATCCGGCAATGCGGACAAATACAGTGATCTTTCCTTCTGCTTGCCAGTCTCCATGGGAAGTTGAAGAACTGCTGACACCTCATAAAGCATGATCAGTGACCTGTTGGATTGACGTGTGCACAGCAAATTGGCTGATGTTTCTAGAAGCATATTGTTAAGCCTGTTTTGAACCCTGAAATTGTGTGAGATGCACTTCAATTCCTCCCCCACGTAATTGGGCACAAGCTTTGTGTACACACATAGATACATTTTATACGCATATACACACACACATGCGAATAATGTACACCTTTACAATGTTAATCACACACTCACTGCCATGTGAAAACAGCATGACATGGGTAATGATTAATAATCCAATAGGTTGGTATTTCTCTTCTAAGATGGTTCTAGATGACTATTTCAATCAAGATAAATTCATTTTGGGTTCCAGCTGGTTATGATAAATTGTTGTCAATACTATTTGAGATAAATTATCCAATCAAAATCAATTTATGCTGCAATCATACTATACATATTTAGCTTTGGTGAGAAGCCAAAATTGCTTCACATCAATACTAGACTTGGAGTGTAAGTTGAGTGCAAAGGCCCAAACTGACTCCAAAATGAAGTGGAGTAAGACTGTTAGGCTATTCACCAGAGGATTCAGTCATAAGCTATAAAGTTGTCAAGGTAAAATATGTACTGCATAGTTTCTTGAAGACATTGGACTATAGGGTATATTGAGCATGCTCACATTCCCATTGTTATAACCGTACTTCTGGCCTATTCCCCTTTTGAACATGTTGCCTAGCTGGGAGTACACTGAATTTAGTCTTATAAATCAAAACAAATTGTTGTAGTCTGGTGTCGGCCACTAGTGAGACCACAGTTTGAATTATGTTCAGTTTTTGGACACCCAACCTTCCGAAGATGTTTTGGAGAGTTACAACGACGACATACAGGCACATTTCTTCTCAGCTCATTTTCCATCTCAGAAGTTGTATGGCTTCATCAAGAAAATAAAACTTCCTAGCCCTATATCCTGGTCAGACTAAACTGCAAATACAGAGACACAGACTGTACAAACAATATGGCAAAGTCTTGCTGTTTTTCTACAAGTTCAACACACCGCCTTGTCGGCACACCACATGCTACCAGTCGAGACAGCTTTTGTTTGGCTCTTCTGCTCAGTCACATAGCGTGTGTAATCATGCAAATGGACAATGTGACTTTGAGCCAATTGCTTTTATTTCCCAAATGAGACAAGACTGAATAATGCAACAAAGAGCACTTACTGATATATATCATAATCTTGAAAGTATATTGTAAATATAGTTACATCAGGCACTTAACTTTGCAGCTAATTTTCCGACTCAATTCTGTCAGGAGGAGGCCTTGTTCGATGGCACATATTGGAAATTTGGACATGTGGACTTATATAACAACCCCTTTAGAATCCAAAAGCAACAGCAGCAATAATTTTTGCATTTATACAATGTTATAAATATAGATAGAGGAACAGTAGCATTGTGGTAATGTTACTGGACTAGTAATCCATATGCCCAGACTAATGCTCTGGAATCATGGGTTCAAATCCCACCATGGCAACTCCGGGAATTTAAATTCAATTAATTAATAAATCTGGAGTAAAATGCTAGCCTCATTAATAATGATCATGAAACTACTGGATTGTCATAAAAACCCATCTGGTTCACTAATGACCTTCAAGGAGGAAATCTGCCGTCCTGACTTAGTCTGGCCTACCCATGACTCCAGATGCACATCAATGTGTTTCACTGCCCTCTGAAATGACCTAGCAAGCCACTCAGTTGTATCAAACACTACAGAAAAAAAGCACTGTGGCTGTAGCTCAAGCGGCGCCCACATTCCAAGAACGAATTTTTAAAAAACTTCAATGTAGAAAAATTTCCCAAAGTACTTCACAAAGACACAATCAAAGAATTGGTTGTCAATCCAGAGAGAGAAGGTTAGGAAGGGTAACTATTTGTTCAAAGAGGTGGACTTTTAAGAGGATCTTAAAGCAGTACAAAATGTCTATGCATACCACACCAGCAAGAGGGTAGTCAGGGAAGAGGGGAGAACCATAAATGATACAAATGGTCTTGAAACTGAGGATGAGCATAAAAGTGTGTCCATAAAGGAAGACATACCCTCACAAACCAAAGTTACTGAATAAAATCAATGGCTATGTTAATCAATTGGAAGTGTGAATCTCCCCACTATTCAGCTGGAGAAAAATTGCAGCTTATTCAAAAATAGATGCCATGCAAGCCACCTGACACTGTAGAAGCAAGAGGAGTCGAGAGGTGGTGAAGAGGTAAAGCTGGGTCTCAATTGGTGAACGTGTGGAAGTTGACTCCATCCAAGTCTATTGATGATGGTGTTGTTGGCCCCCTCCCCTTCCTTTTCTGCATGCTTGAGAGGAATTGTCCAGGCAAAATTAATTTATGGTGCAATTATCCTCCACATGTTTAGCTTTGGTGCGGAGCCAAAACTGCTTCACATCAATACTAGACTTGGAGTGTACGTTGAGTGTAAAGGCTCAAACTGACTCCAAAATGAAGTGGAGTAAAACTATTCACCAAAGGATTCAGTCATAATGAAGCTATAAAATTGTCAAGGTATAATCTATACCCTTTTCAGCATCGACCTGAAAAAGAAAGCAATCTTACTTAAATATGTCTTTTCTGAAAGATAACATAGCCTTTTCTTTTTAAGTGAGCTTGCAATCCAGTTCATTCCTAGGCTCGTGGAGGAGGTAGACACAAGACAAGCATAGGAGAGCCATACGGGAGTTATAGCTAAAATGAGAATACCCCACAGATATGGAATGCAAAAAAATGTTTTTTTAAATGTACATCATTTTGAAGTCTGCTGTGGATGTCACATGGGTACATGAACAAACATCAGTTCTGTTATCGGAGACGGGTCATACATAAGCTATTGTGAAATAAAAATTGCACCCTGCTTGAATAAGTTAAAATGCAATCTCAAGCTTTATGTAAAACAGTTTGGCAAAATCCATAAAATCATAATAAAATTCCCACACACACAGTTCACTCCTGTAAAAGATTCCTGTTCTCTCTAGCGCATAGTTGATGCATTTCCCATTAGATGTGGAGAGTGTAAAACCTCCTCAGTAAAGCTTTAACAGCCATTTGCTGCAGACCTCAAGGCACCGCTTCCCTGTCAACAGTTTGATGAAACTCAATCACTTTCTGCTGAACTCTTGTGCAGACAATGTGAAATTTTATACCGTATTAATCCACTCATCAATGTAGTAATTAGCTTATTCAAGTGGTCTTTGGCTGGTTTAAGTCAATAGCCCCTGCTGGCAAGACTGGTTGTGGTCAGGCTGGGTTGCTCAGTTGTGAGGCAATTTATTGCACTTCTTGACAGAAGCTTTACTAACTAGGGTCACAAGAGAGTCCAGTGTGTCAGGGTTTGCATCTGCGTTCCACTTGCAGCTATAAACTAGCAAAAGTCTTTCAAGTTGAAGTCATATTTTATGTGTACTTTATTCTGTACACTGACCATAGCTTTCAACTCTTGGCCCAACAAACGTGGCAAACCATTCTGTAAAAAAGCTAAGCAAATAAATATAATGTAGAACTCTTTGTGAGGAACGGGGAAGTAACATGCCATTTGTGTGATCTATGTTGTATCTCCATATCACAAGTGAGCAATATGAAAAGCATGGTGCCATGTTTTGTTTAAGGCCTTTGGCAGACTTGATGCTGCTGTTTTATAGGTGACCACAGCGATGTGTAAAAATGATTCTTTTAAATAAACATTTCAACTTCAAGGTTATGTGGGGGCAAGACCAACATTAAGTAGCAAAAGGGACACCAGAACAATGACTCCTAAATGCAAGCCATACAACAACTGGCTAAGTTGGAATTTGGAAAGAGTTAGGATTTGTTTTCAATCCAGAATAGCGTATGGAGCAAAAATGAAAAAAAAAATTCTCAGAAAGGGAGAGTTAAAACATAATACGGCACCATGAAATATGTTAACAAACCAAGGAATCCCGCAATATGTAAAAAGGCCCTTACCATAATCAAATAGTTCGGAAATATCACCAACTACTTGAAGTGAATCTCACTAGTCACCGGGCTATCAGATTGGCAGTTAATGCTCGAAAGTTCAGAATCCTTTAGGCTTTTTAATTCTCCTGCCACCCCGAGGTTGGTCGCATGCTGACCTCTGATTTGGTCAGTTAAAGTCATTTTCTGAGCAGTAGTGATTCGCACCTTAAATTAACACTGAAATAATGCAGATTGCTACTGTAAACAGATGCCTCGTTTCGCTTTAATTATCATGTCTGATGTATCATTGTTTCGCTAGAACTCCTCAACTCAGCATCATGACTGAAAGCCACATTTCTCTCAACGGGTGTAACTGATGACTGCATAGATCACAGATCTTTGGCACAATACAAGACAGCAGGGAAACATTAGACGCATTGCAAAAAAATTGCACATATTCAAGATTTCGAACTTTGGGATTTACTAAGTTTTACGAAGGAGTTTCAATAAGAAATCCCCTGCTTGTCAGAATTCAAATATAGGTTGATAGGGCAGCGGTTTACTTAAGGCTTGGGATATGGGCCGTTAAATTATTCTACACATACAGCGAAGAAAAAATTTGAAAAAAGTTCCTTTAAGAATGGTCAAAGCCTGTTTAGCAGCCCACTGAGTGCACTGAAAACCTAGAACAGTATTAACTTGTTCCTGCGAAGCAGTTTGAACTTACTTTTATTATCTTATTGCCTTTAAATCATTTTTAATTGTATTGCCTACAGTCTGTTGATTTTTTTTTATGTTTTACAATGGTATTGAGGGTATTGTAATGCTAAAAAAATGCATTTATAATTTAAAACTAACCAGTGACCATACCCCAATAATTATAATCTGATGGACACTATCAATACTCTTGGTTCTGTTGGAGGTGTAATGGGTTTTTAAAAAAGTAAACAGCATTATTATAGCAAACAAAAGTGAAGTACTGTGAATGCTGGAAATCTGAAATACCGGTAGAAACAGAAAATGCTGGAACCTCTTAGCAGGTCTGGCTGTATCTGTAGAGAGAAACAGAGTTAATGGTTCAGGTCGATGAGCTTTTCAGCAGAACTTTGTTATAGTGTTCCTGTTCAGCCATAACTATCATTGTATTCATTGGAACAATAACTGCAACAGGAGAAGAGCAGATGTGAGATTTGTTCCCTGCAACATTTTAATGGATTATTGCTCTAAGTGTGACTTTCCGCAATTAGTAAAAGGAGGAACTGTAATCAGGAGTGACAGGTCAGCAGAAACCAATTCAAACAAATGTGGTTTAAAGAAGGGCAGGGATGGCAGTTCAACATTCCTGGTTATAGCGATTTCAGATGGGATAGAAAGGGAGATAAAAAAAAGGAGGGGGCACAATATTGGTTAAAGAAACAATCACAGCTGTGAGGAAGGATGATATGCTCGAAGAAGCATCAAATGAGGCCATATGGTTTGAAGTGAACAAAAAAGGGGCAATCACACTGCTGGGAATATATTATAAATCCCCCAAACAGTCAGCAGGGGATAGAAGAGCAAATATTTAGACAAATTGCTGAGAAATGCAGAAACAAAAGGGCAGTAATAGTAGGGGATTTAAACTATCCTAATATTAACTGGGATAAAATCAGTGTAAAAGGTACGGAGGGCTTAGAAGTCTTAAAAATGCATTCAGGAGAACTTTTTTAGCCAGTACGTAACAAGTGCAACAAGGGAACGGGCAGTTCTGGACAGTTTTAGGGATTGAATCTGGGCATGTAATGTAAGCTTTTAGTGGTGGTGATCATAGTTCAGTTAGATTTAGCAATTTAGTTATGGAAAAGGATAAAGACAGACCAAGAGTAAAAGTTTTAAAATGGGGAAAGGCCAATTTTACTAAGCTGAGATCTGATTTGGCAGAAGTGGACCGGAAACAACTATTTGAAGGTAAATCAGTGTCAGATCAGCGGGAGGCAATCAAGGAGGAGCTAAAGAGGGATCAGAACAAATATGTTCCCACAAAGGAAAAAGGTGGCAGTCATAAATCTTGGTCCCCTGGATGTCAAAGAGCGTACAGAATAGGATAAGGCAAAGAAAAAGCATGTGTCAGATGCCAAGACCTCAATACTGCACAAAGCCTAAAGGAGTATCCGAAGTGCAGGGGTGAAATTAAAAAGGAAATTAAGAAAGCAAAGAGAGGACATGAAACAATAAAATAAAGGAAAAACACGAAGATTTTTGATAAATACATAAAATTCAAGAGGATATCTAGGGAAAGAAACTGGATGAAATGGATCCCAGGCTGCTAAAGGAAGCAAGGAATGAAATAGTGGAAGCTCTGACCATCATTTACCACTAATCTCGGGCTCAGGCATGGTGCCAGAGGATTAGAGGACTGCTAACGGTGTACCATTGTGTATAAAGGTAAGAATAGACAGTCCCAGTAACTATAAGCCAAACAGTGGTGGGCAAACTACTGGAAATATTTCTGAGAGGCAGTATAAATTGTCAGTTAGTGAGATACGGATTGATCAAGGACAGTCAGCATGGACTTGTTAAAGGAAATCATGCCTGAGCAACTTGAATGAATTTTTTGAGGAGGTAACAAGAAAGGTCGATGAGGGCAGCACATTCTTACCTGGTCTAGCCTACATGTGATTCCAGACCCACAGCAATGTGGTGGACTCTTAAATGCTCTTGAAATGGCCTAGCAAGCCACTCAGTTATAGAATCTTAGAGTTATACAGCACAGAAACAGGCCCTTCGACTCATCGTGTCTGTGCCATCCATCAAGCACCTATCTATTCTAATCCCATTTTCCAGCACTTGGCCTGTAGCCTTGTATGTTGTGGCGTTTCAAGTGCTCATCTAAATACCTCTTAGAAGTTGTGAGGGTTCCTGCCTCTACCACCCCTTCAGGTAGTGTGTTCCAGATTCCAATCACCCTCTGGGTGAAAGAAATTTCCCTCAAATCCCTTCTAAACCTCCTGCCCCTTACCTTAAATCTATGTCCCCTGGTTCTTGATCCCTCCGCTAAGGGAAAAAGTTTCTTCCTATCTATCCTATAAATGTCCCTCATAATCTTGTATAGCTCAATCAGGTCCCCCCTCAGCCTTCTCTGCTCTAAGGAAACCAACCCTAGCCTATCCAGTCTCTCTTCATAGCTGAAATGCTCCAGCCCAGGCAAAATCCTGGTGAATCTACTCTGCACCCTCTCTAGTGCAATTACATCCTTCCTATCATGCGGTGACCAGAACTGTACACAGTACTCCAGCTGTGGCCCAACCAGCATTTTATACAGCTCCATCATAACCTCCCTGTTCTTATATTCTATGCCTCGGCTAATAAAGGCAAGTATCTCATTTGCCTTCCTAACCACCTTATCTACCTGTGCTGCTGCCTTCAGTGATCTATGGACAAGTACACCAAGGTGCCTCTGACCCTCTGTACTTCCTAGGGTCCTACCATCCATTGTATATTCACTTGCCTTGTTAGTCCTCCCAAAATGCATCACCCTCACACTTCTCAGGATTAAATTCCATTTGCCACTGCTCCGCCCATCTTACCAGCCCATCTATATCATCCTTAGTTGTATCAAACCACTACGACGTCAATAAAGAATGAAACCAGACGGACAGCCTGGCATCGATCTAGGCACCGGAAACAACAACGGCAAACCCAGCCCTGTCGACTCTGCAAAGTCCTCCTGACTAACATCTGGTGGACTGTGCCAAAGTTTGAAGAGCTGTTCAACAGACTAGACAAGCATCAGCCTGACATAGTCATACTCACAGAATCATACCTTACAATGTCCCACTGCCATCACAATCCCCGGGTATGTCCTGTCCCACCGGCAGGACAGACCCTGTAGAGGTGGCAGCACAGTGATATATAGTTGGGAGGAAGTTGCCCTGAGAGTCCTCAACATCGACTCCGGACGCCATGAAGTCTCATGGCATCAGGTCAAACATGGGCAAGGAAACCTCCTGCTGATTACCACCTACCGCTCTCCCTCAGCTGATGAATCAGGACTTCTCCATGTTGAGCACCACTTGGAGGAAGCACTGAGGGTGGCAAGGGCGCAAATGAACTCTGGGTGGGGGACTTCAATGTCCATCACTAAAAGTCGCTCGGTAGCACCACGACTGACCGAGCTGGCCGAGTACTAAAGGACATAACTGCTAGACTGGGTCTGAAGCAGGTGGTGACGCATACAAAAAGAGGGAAAAACACACTTGACCTCGTCCTCACCAATCTGCCTGCCGCAGATGTATCTGTCCATGACAGTACTGGTAGGAGTGACCACCGCACAGTCCGTGAGGAGACGAAGTCCCGTCTTCACATTGACGATACCCGCCATCGTTTGTGTGGCACTACCACCATGCTAAATGGGATAGATTTTGAACAGATCTAGCAATGCAAAACTGGGCATCCATGAAACGCTGCAGGCCATCAGCAGCAGCAGAATTTTACTCAACCACAATCTGTAATCTCATGGCCCGGCATATCCCACACTCTACCATTACCATCTAGCCGGGAGACCAACCCTGGTTCAATGAAGAGTTCAGGAGGGCATGCCAGGAGCAGCACCAGGCATACCTCAAAATGAGGTGTCAACCTGGTGAAGCTAGAACACAGGACTACTTGTGTGCCAAACTGCGTAAGCAGCATGCGATAGACAGAGCTAGGCAATCCCATAACCAACGGATCAGATCTAAGCTCTGCAATCCTGCCACGTCCAGTCGTGAATGGTGGTGGACAATTAACTAACTGCAGGAGGTGGCTCCACAAATATCCCCATCCTCAATGATGGGGAAGCCCAGCACATCAGTGCAAAAGATAAAGCTGAAGCATTTGCAACAATCTTCAGCAAGAAGTGCCGAGTTGATGATCCATGTAGGCCTCCTCCTGAAGTCCCCAGCATCATAGATGCCAGTCTTCAACCAATTCGATTCACTGCACGTGATATCAAGAAACAACTGAAGGCACTGGATACTGCAGAGGCTATGGGCCCTGACAACATTCCAGCAATAGTACTGAAGACCTGTGCTCCAGAACCTGTTCGCACCCCTAGCCAAGCTGTTCCAGTACAACTACATCTACCCGGCAATGTGGAAAATTGCCCAGCTATGTCCTGTACACAAAAAGCAGGACAAGTCCAACCCAGCTAACTACCGCCCCATCAGTTTAGTCTCGATCATCAGTAAAGTGATAGAAGGTGTCGTCGACAGTGCTATCAAGTGGTACTTGCTCAGCAATAACCTGCTTACTGATGCTCAGTTTGGGTGCTGCCATGGCCATTCAGATTCTGACCTCATTACAGCCTTGGTTCAAACATGGACAAAAGAGCTGAACTCAAGAGATGAGGTAAGAGTGACTGCCCTTGACATCAAGGCAGCATTTGTCAGAGTATGGCATCAAGGAGCCCTAGCAAAACAGAAGTCAATGGAAATCAGGGGGAAAAGCCTCTGCTAGTTGGAGTCATACCTAGCGCAAAGGAAGTAAGTTTTGGTTGTTGGAGATCAATCATCTCAGCTCCAGGACATCACTGCAGGAGTTCCTCAGGGTAGTGTCATCCTAGGCCCAACCATCTTCAGCTGCTTCATCAATGACCTTCCTTCAATCATAAGGTCAGAAGTGGGGATGTTCGCTGGTGATTGCTCAATGTTCAGCACCATTCACGACTCCTCAGATACTGAAGCAGTCCTTGTAGAAATGCAGCAAGCCATATAAATACCGTGGCTACAACAGCAGGTCAGAGGCTAGGAATCCTGCGGTGAGTAACTCACCTCCTGACTCCTCAAAGCCTGTCCACCATCTACAAGACACAAGTCAGGAGTGTGATGGAATACTTTCCACTTGCCTGGATGAGTGCAGCTCCAACAACACTCAAGAAGCTCGACACCATCCAGGACAAAGCAGCCCGCTTGATTGGCACCTAATCCACAAACATTCACTCCTCCACCACCGATGCACAGTGGAGGCAGTGTATACCATCTATAAGATGCACTGCAGCAATGCACCAACGCTCCTAAGACAGCACCTTCCAAACCCCCAACCTCTACCACCTAGAAGGACAAGGGCAGCAAATGATTGGGAACACCACCACCTGCAAGTTCCCCTCCAAGTCACACACCATCCTGACTTGGAACTGTATCGCCGTTCCTTCACTGTCGCTGGGTCAAAATCCTGGAACTCCCTGTGGGTGTCCCAACCCCACATGGACTGCAACGGTTCAAGAAGGCAGCTCACCATCACCTTCTCAAGGGCAATTAGGGATGGGCAATAAATGCTGGCCTAGCCAGCGATGCCCACATCCCATGAATGAATAAAACAATAAAAAAAAAATTGATGTTGCCTGCACAGATTTTACCAAGTCTATTGACAAGGTCCCACATGACAGACTGGTCACAAAATTAAAAGCTCATGAGATCTAAAGGAAAGTGCAAGTTGGATCCAAAATTGACTCAGTGGCAGGAAGCAAATTCTTTCATCGATGAGTATTTTTGTGGGTGTTTCCAATGAGGTTCCGCATGGTTCTGTACTGGGTCCCTTGCTGTTCATGGTATATATCGATGATTTAGAGTTGCATGTAAGAGGCTTGATTAGGAGGTTTGCAGACAATATAAAAATTGGCCATGTGGTTGATATTGAGGAAGAAAGCTGTCGACTGCAGGAAGATATCAATGGACTGGTCTGGTGAGCAGAAAAATGGCAAATGGAATTCAATCCAAAGAAGTGTTAGGAAATGCAGTTGGGGAGGACAAACAAGGTAAGGGAGTACACAATAAATGATAAGATTCTAAGAAATGTAAAGAAACAGAGGGACTTTGGAGTGTTTGTCTACAGATCCCTGTTGGTAGCAGGATAGGGAGATAAGGTGGTCAAGAAGGCATACGGAATACTTTCATTTAGTTTAGTTTAGTTTAGAGATACAGCACTGAAACAGGCCCTTCGGCCCACCGAGTCTGTGCCGACCACCCATTTATACTAATCCTACACTAATTCCATATTCGTACCACATCCCCACCTGTCCCTATTATTCCCTACCACCTACCTATACTAGGGGCAATTTATAATGGCCAATTAACCTATCAACCTGCAAGTCTTTGGCATGTGGGAGAAAACCGGAGCACCCGGAGGAAACCCACGCAGACACAGGGAGAACTTGCAAACTCCACACAGGCAGTAGCCAGAACTGAACCAGGGTCGCTGGAGCTGTGAGGCTGTGGTGCTAACCACTGCGCCGCCATACTATGTTTCTCTTCTATAATAGTTCTATCAATTCTCAGTCAGGCTATTGGAAGAGATATTATAATATGGAGAAACATTTCTCCTTAAAGGGAAGAGAAGAGAAACATAGTTGGGCTGGATTTTATAGGGGCCTCGACATCAGGATCCGTGGCGGGGGGCGGGGGGGGGGAGGGGGGGGGGAGTGGAGAATGAAGATTGCCCCGGATGAGGCCCACCACTGACTTCAACACCTACAGGGCCCGTCCCGATCTTGGGAAGGGGATAATAGGTTCTAAACCTAGGGGGCAGGGAAGGTCATATAATCAAGGTAAGTATTTTGGGGGGGGTAAGGACAGGAATGACATGTAATGCTATTGAGTGGCTGGGAGAGGGGCTGGGAATATTTCTGCAACTATTTTTAAAATGTTCACATGCACTGTCCCTTTAATAATGTAAACTGTCAGTAAGGGCTCTAAGCCCTTTAAAAATGGCACCAGCGCCTGCACAGTGGTGCTGGACACCGTTGCTGGGGACGGCTCGCCCGCCCTCTCCACATCATTGGGGGTGGCGGTCCGCCCCGGCCATGTTAATGAGCCACAGCGTGGTGGCTCCGCAGAGTGAAATCCGGGCGTGCGGGTCAGCATCTTTTGCCCCCGCCATGGCGACAGCAACATAGAATCCAGCTAAGTTATCTCTTCCAAATGCAAGATCATCCCCTGTCAAAAGGTTACAGAGCAGCTTTGCTGGAAATCACTGTGCTGTCCAGGTGCAGACTGCTCCAATCTCCTGGTGAAGGAAAATGATGAACTAATGAGAGATACTAGATCAGATCTACAACTCTCTGGAATCTCTGTACTCCTCCAACTCATTCTTCTTGCACATCTGATTTTCATCGCTCCAGCATTGGCAGCTGTTCCTTCAGCTGCCTCAGCCCGAAATCTCTGGAGTTCACTTCTTAAACCTCTCGGTTTCTCTCTCCTCCTTTAAGATGCACCTTGAAATCTAATTCTTTGACCAAGTTTTTGGTCTCCTGTCCTAATATCTCCCTATGAGGCTTGGTGTCATATTTTAGCTGTTGCACTCCAGTGAAGCGCCTTGGAAAGTTTTGCCAAATTAAAAGGTGCTATATAAATACAAGTTGTTATTTTATTATCATAACTTTAATGTATCAAAAACCTGAGGTGTAACACAAAATGATTATGGCTTCCTGATTAACAAAAAAATCATATGTAGCACCCTGTCTATAACATGCATGACTTATAAATACACAGTTTTCAAGAATATGTGCTAAAATAAAAGGATTTCTAGCCCAGCTATTAACATACTCATGCGTTCCAGCTCTTCACATGAATGGCATCAGCTAAACATCAGGATGTTTGATCAATGAGGTTTCAATTCTGACTGATTATAGCTTTTGGAGCAAATATTCTTACACAAATACTAATGCCACAGTCAATAGCGTGGTTCTTAGCTTATCATACACAAGAGAAATAAAGAACAGATTTGTTGCTTCAAGTTATGAATATGTCCAAAGAATGACTGTGTCTTTTCCATCAGAATAAACTTTTCTTAAGTTTTTGGCATCATCATTAACTGGTTTTCAAAGTTATGAATCAGTGATCAGGAACACACTGTACAAGCTATAAAAAGCATATAATTAACTTATGTGACATTAAACCCAAATGGTTAATAGAAGCATACAATTCCAGTCTCCCAATTAGTGAGTCATCTTTGGAGTCTGCAAGTTGGTGTAATCAAGCAGGGCGCATGGTATAAATAAAATCTGTCAACAAGAGCAAAAATTTGCAACTAAATTGCATCTTCAAGAAAATTAAGTTCCAATGTACCTGACAAGTATTGGGATAGGATTCAATCATTCTGGGTCACGATGGGCCGAAGGGCCTGTTTCTGTGCTGTATATTTCTATGACTCTATGGGTCTCTGCCCCATTTGAGAAATGCTGGAGTTTCCTGGGGACAGAAGGCAAGGCATTTCGTAAGTTTGCCGCATTGAAACCTAACATGACTCCACAGATTAAGAAAAGAATGACTTACATTTATATAGAGCCTTTCTCAAACTCAGCACATCCCAAAGCGTTTTACAGCCAATAAAGTACTTTTGAAGAGTTGTCACTGTTGTATTATGAATGATGTCCCTTTAAGACCTCAGTATGCTAATGACCTAAGCACCAAGATGTAGTCATGTGACTACAAGCCAGAGTCACTCTGCAACTGTAACATCTAGAGGAAGGTTCTGTAAATAGTTTGTTCTGTACTGTATATACTTGTTATTTATTCGTTTGTGGGATGTGGGCGTCGCTGGCTAGGCCAGCATTTATTGCCCATCCCTAATTGCCCTTGAGAAGATGGTGGTGAGCTGCCTTCTTGAACCGCTGCAGTCCATGGGGTGGTGTTGCACTGAATGGGAATCAAAAGATTAGAACGATGCTTATGAAAGATGTTCTAAGCAACAAAGAAGTAAAAGTGATTTTTACTTGTTGCACATTTTTACACATCAAATAGCAAGTAGGGCAGACATATGGCAGCTGCGAGATTTTTCTGCAGATTAATATATGATAATGTAGACAGATTCTTTAGATTATTATTACAAATTACTTAACTGAGAAATTGTGGGTCAAAACAATGTCATTACTTCAGCTGATGAAGTCAGAAGAAGAAATACAGACATTAAATAAATCCAAAAGTACAAAATACTGTTCCAGTTATTTAAATGGCTTTGTAAGCTGCCTCATTTTTTATGATCCAAGTCTTATTCATTAAGCAATTGCAAACTCAACAGAGGTAAATTTATCATAACTTGTTGGGCGGGAAGCCCAAGGAATTGGGGGGAATGCTGGTTTTACAACCGTTATTATCCTCTATTGAATTCGATGGAGAGTTAAATCAGACGAGGCGTAAAGCCAGCTTTACACATGATCCCATTAGATTCCTGACAGGCAGATTAGGTAAAAATTATCCCCATCAATGGGCTGAATTTTATAAGCTCACCACCGTTCTCGTTGGCGAGGTTTAAGGAAGGCACGTCGCTGAGCCCCCACGATATTTCGCGTGGGGGGCTCATTTAAATGAAGGGGACAGAACGGCCACCCCTGATGACGTAGAGGAGGGCAGATGCTCTGTCCCCGGCTGTGGCATCCGGCGCTACTGCACAGGTGCTGCGCCATTTGTAAAGGGCTTCAAGCTCTTCAGCAGCATTTACATTTTTAAAGAAACATTTATTTGCCATTGAGTTTCCAATGTTCAATAAGAGATGAAAGTCCATCTACCATCCCTCCAATGAGCACACATTTTGTTTTTAGGTCTTTCCCACTGAGAAAAACTATTCCCAACCAGAGCTTTTCCCCCTGAATTGGGTCACGTTCGCCTTTCAACCCCTTCCCATCATTCCCTAAGTCAATGAAATAAGTTTTCTCTGTAACCGCACCCCCCCTCCACTTCCTGATCTGAATATTAAACTCCACCCCCTCCCCACCAGTGTCGCGCCTTGAATTGCCGATCGAAGGCACGGGACTTCCAGCCACAGGCTGGAGTATTGGTGTGGAACAGCTGCCCGATCCAGATAAGCTCATTTACGTGTGTTTGCTTTAATTTTATGAGGGCAATGAAGGCTTCACCGCTGTGCGGTGGTGAGGGGGGTCGGGGGTGGGGGGCCACACCAAGGCCTCGCCGCCGCCAGTAAAATGTGGCGGGGCCTTCTTAGCTTTGGAGTTTGTGGCGGGCCTCTCCCACAAGTATTTTATCACCCCCCCCCCCTACTACCACCACCCACCATGACCCCTGAAGTCGAGGGGCTGGTAAAGTTCAGCCCAATAAGTCTGAAAAAGTCTAGACGTCTTAAAACTACAATATTTAAATGGTGTGCTTCTTTGACAAAAAACTAATTCCTATCATCTAATTGCCTTGATACAAATTATGAATTATGAGCAAAACAATGTTGGGTTCCACATCCCTTGCATCATTGCCAGCATTTCTCCTGGGTAATTAACCTCTCAAAGGGTGGCCCTTTAACCACTTCATTTACTTTGTCAGAGTCCTACTAGTAAATGGAATGTGCATGATAAAGATCGTAAACCTCTGGGTGTGTACTTTGCTGAGGTAATAGACTGTATGGTGGTCAGTGGGAGCAGCCGGATGTGGCTTTGTAAATGGATTTCTCCATATGATGACCTCTAGTCTCAGCTGGGCTTTCAATGGAAGCTGAACCAGTAAGAGAAAATGAAAACAAAAAAAAAAAATCGGAGAATATAGAGTCAAGCTGCGTTACTGAAGATCATTAATAGGCATTAGGAGTGTGGCTAACAACTTGAAGTATACACACATCTGCCAATCGCTGATAGCCACTGTTTCCTCCTGATCTCTGCCCCCACCTTAATACCTGTCCATCCTGAGATTAGACCCCAACCTAGTATCCATTGTCACTTTCTATTCTCTGGAACAATATAAACAACAGGTTGTAATTCTGGCTACTGCCTGTGTGGAGTTTGCAAGTTCTCCCTGTGTCTGCGTGGGTTTCCTCCGAGTGCTCCGGTTTCCTCCCACAAGCCAAAAGACTTGCAGGTTGGTAGGTAAATTGGCCATTATAAATTGCCCCTAGTATAGGTAGGTGGTAGGGAAATATAGGGACAGGTGGGGATGTGGTAGGAATATGGGATTAGTGTAGGATTAGTATAAATGGGTGGTTGATGGTCGGCACAGACTCGGTGGGCCGAGGGCCTGTTTCAGTGCTGTATCTCTAAACATAAACATAAACATAATGTCTTCAGATAGGCAATAATGAATACCATTGGAATATGCTGAAAGTGGAAAACTAAACTAACGTGTCAGAAATAAGGGACAGGAAACCATCCAAATAGAATTGTTCCAAAGATCTTTGAGAATCAACTGTCTGGATTTTAGCCTGGAGGCGAATTCTATGCAGGGTCAGGGGATTGTTGTGAGGTTGAAAAATCTGAAAAAAAACAGGTTTTCCGAATGTCCTTCAGTTTTTCACTGCAGGATTGCTTTAAATTCTTTTCTGTGGGGTTTCTGCTCACAGGCAGCCAGATTGAAGGCTTTTCATGCTGGAAGCGTGCTTCACAAGGCCGAAGCCTACGAGAACAGGTAGGTGTATAGGGGGAGGTGAGAGAGACTATGGGGAGGGTGTTTCCAATTGTGGTGCTGAGGGGCGGGGATGCTACAAATCGTAGGAGGGTCTCGATTGTGGCCAGGGGAGCAGTTTGCAGTCAGGGACTGCAAGGAATGGTGGGCACCAGTACAGCTCAGAGTGGGCCAATGGTGGTTGAGGGACAGCAGACAGATTAAAGGATTGTGGAGGTGGGGGTAGGGTTACTTTCTAGCTTGTTGGGTCTGGAAGAAAATCCTGCTCCTCTTGATTTACAAGCAGCTCGTGGTTTCAGGCCTTCTCAGCTCCTTTAAGCTGCTGAGTTTGCTGAGGCCTAGCCAGTCACCTGTGGTTAACAACAAAATTATTGTTAAAGTGAAGGCAGGCAACATCATTATAATATTTAAATGACTAACCTGCTTCCCACGAGTGGATTGGTTAAAACCGGAAGTGACCAGGTTCAGAGGCGGGTTCAGTTCCTGCTCCAGATTTTTTGCATTTTAACCTCAACCCACCCATTTTTTGGAGTTAAAATTCAGGCCAATATTTTCCAGGAACAAAACGTTTATCCAAGGATGATTTAGCAAACTGACTTCAGATGGAAGGGATTCTCAGGGGCTATCACAGTGGAACAGTTTTCCAGAGACTTGTTCTGCATTGCACCCTGATGTACATGTAGCCTTTGAGATTACAGATCAGTTCAAAAAAAAAAGCAGATATCAAACCAACAACAGCTCTGAACCAGAACTCCATATCAGAGTTTGACCACATAGTGTAAACTGATAATCCAGTGCAGTGCCAATGATTCATTTCATGGCTTTGTGAAAATGTTGCTGTGTAAATTGACTACTGGGTTTACCTACATAAACAACAGCCACTGCACTCTTAAGAAGTAATTCATTGTGTGAAGTGTTTGGAGCCATGTTGGTATGGTGTCATGAAAGTGCTCATTATTAATATTTTTGAGGACTCATGTTTAAAAGATTGTGAAAATTGGTTCATTTGGAAGACTGAGGAGATGCCTGGATTTGTTTTTTTATATAAGGTTATTGGAACAACTTACTGGAAGAGGCAATGAAGGGCTAAATAAATATAAGGAGCCTTGCTGGCTATTGGAGTTGTTTACAGTGAATTCACATGTCTGGGTTTATGGTTGTCAGGTGTTTTTGGCTTTCTGATTTGGGCGTGGACTGTTTTTAATGGTCAGTTGGTGTGTATCCTGCTAAGAGAGAAGTCATCCAACTCATCCTTTTCCACCTCTTTTGGAAAACCTTCTGAGAATCCAGTGTGATAGTTGAAACCGCTCGTGCAGTAATTCTCCCGAAAATCCTGCGAGACTACTCCTCGATGTCTCCTGAACAGAACTGCTCCAGAAAATCCCAGTGACAGCCGTCTACATGGAAGCCAGACCAAAGGCCATCTGGAACATTCCATATCTTATCCTTTTTCTTCGTAAGTTGACAATAACTTGACCAAAGTATTTTTATTTTAAAAGTTGATCTCTGCAGAGCCAGTTTTTTTCATTTTTTTTCTTTAACTGGTGTGTGTGAATGCGTCTGTGTGCATGCATGTGTGTTAGATTATTTTAGAAGGGTAGATATTTATACTTTTATATTTCAAACTGTGCAAGTAATATTTAATCTCAGATGCTTGCTATTCTCCTCCCTGGATGATATCAGACAAAATCCCGCCCTAGCTCTTTTTGAATGGAGATGCCAAATATGTTAACCAGTCTCTGTTCACCTCAAAAACCTATTCCTATAGCAACTAAATATTCACGCTAACAAATGACATGAGTGCACAGGCAACATCTCATTGCAGATTAGTATCGCTGATAATCTTGTCATAGTAACACTTTATTGCAGTTTCACCAGTGATGATTAGATCAGATAGGCTTGGTATTTACTTTTAATTAAGAAATCCCTCTTCTTGAATATTTGACTGGGGACTATACAAAAAAAAAAGACAACCCAGTGATAATTCTTGCATCACAAGAACAATCAGCTTTCCCAACAAATACTCCTCTTGAAATGGCATTCTGTATACTTCAGAGGAAAATGAGAACAACGATGGTACAAAACTATGCTCCTATGTAGTTTCCTCCCAAGGCCATGAACGTTGAAGCCTGGTTTTATTTTGGGCAGTTGTTCCCTTATTTCACCAAAGCTTCTTCGACAGCACTTCCCAAACCCGCAAGCTCTACCACCTAGAAATGTAAAGAGCAGCAGACTTGAGAACACCTCCCCCTCCAACTTCCCCTTCAAGTCACACATCATCCTTAGAAATATTGTATGCAACTTATAAAGAAATATTGTAGTTGTCTTATATAGGTGCTATTTAAGGATTTCCCCCTTATCCCCATTGACTTCAGTTTTACTGGCGCTCCTTGATGTCACACTCAATTATATGCTGCCTAGATGTCGAGGGCAGTCACTCTCACCTCATCTCTGGAACTCAGCTCTTTTGTCCATGTTGGACCAATGCTGTAACGATGTGGAACCCAAACTGAGCAGCAGTGAGCCGGTTATTGGTAAGCAAATGCCTTTAGTTAGCACTGTCAATGACATCTTCCATCACTTAACTGATGATTGAAAGTAGGTTAATTGGGCAGTTATTGGTGAGGTCGTACTTGTCTCACTATTTGTGGACAGGACATATTTGAGGAATTTTGCACATTGTTGAGCAGATGTTAGTATTGTAGCTGCACTGAAATAGCTTGGCTAGTGGCACAGCTAGTTTTGGAGCATAAGTTTTCAGCACTACAGCTGGGATGTTGTCAGGGCCCATAGCCATTGCTTTATCCAGTGCATGCAACCATTTCTTGATATCTTGTGGAATGAATCAAATTGGCTGAAGATTGACATCTCTGATGATGGGGACTTCAGGAGGAGGCTGAGATGGATCATCCACTCAGCACTTCTGGCTTAAGAAAGTTCTGAATGCTTCAACAATGCTTTTGGCACTCACGTGCCACACTCTACCATCATTGAGGAAGTGGATTTTCATGGAGCCTCCTCTTCCCATTAATTGTTTAATTGTTCATCACAATTCATGACTGGATGTTTCAGGGCTGCAGAGCTTTGGTTGTGGGATTGCTTAGCTCTTTCGCATGCTGCGTCCACTGTTTAGCATGTATATAGTCCTGTGACGTAGCTTCACCAGGTTGGCACAACACTTTTTGGTGCCCCTGTTGTTGCTCCTGAAATGCCTTTCCACGCTCCTCATTGAACCATGGTTGATTCCCTGGTTGGATGTTAATGGTAGAGTGAGAGATATGCCAAGCCATGAGATGACAGATTGTTGTGTAATACAAATCCTGCTGCTGTTCATGGTCCACAGCATCTCATGCATGCTCAGTGTGAGCTGCTATATCTGTTCTGATTCTATCCCATTTTGCATGGTGGTAGTGCCACACAACACAATGGAGGGTGTCCTCAGTGTAAAGACAGGACATCATTACCACAAGGACTGTGTGGTGGTCACTTCTACCGATACTGTCATGGACAGATGTGCAATGATGGACCGTCATCATTAACAATGAGCTCAGTAGACTCAATGTGGACATTGCAGCACTTCAGGAGACACGGATCCCTGCGAGCGAATCTCTAAGAAAGCAAGACTACACCTTCTACTGGCAGGGTAGAGATCCAGAAGAACCAAGACAGCATGGAGTGGGTTTTGCCATCAGAAACTCTTTACTCAGCATGATAGAGCCACCTAAAAATGGCTCGGAATGCATACTGTCCATCCGAATCTGGTCCAGTATACCTACTCAGCATCTATGTTCCAACACTCTGCTCCCCATATGAAGTTAAAGACCAGTACTACGAAGAACTCCATAATATCATTAGTAGCATTCCTAATTCTGAACATTTGTTCCTGCTGGGGGACTTTAACGCCAGGGTTGGGGCTAACCATGACTCATGGCCCTCCTGCCTCGGGCGCTATGGCATTGGAAGGATAAATGAGAATGGACAGAGGCTGCTGGAGTTGTGTATCTACCACAATTTCTGCATCACCAACTCATTCTTTCAAATTAAACCCTCTCACCTGGTTTCATGGAGACACCCAGGATCAAGTCGTTGGCACCAGCTGGACCTCATCGTCACATGGCGAGCCTCCATAAACAGTTTTCAAATCACAAGCAGCTTCCACAGTGCGGACTGTGGCACCAACAGCTCCCTGGTGTGCAGCAAAGTTAGACTCAAGCCAAAGAAGTTATATCATTCCAAGCAGAATGGCTGCCCTTGCATTAACACTACCAGAATTTCTTACCCGCAGCTGTCACAAAAGTTTCTCAATTCGCTTGATAAAGCCCTTCAAAACACTCCTACAGGGGATGAAGAGACCAAGTGGGCCCACATCAGAGACGCCATCTATGACTCAGCAATGACCACCTTTGGCAAACATGAGAAGCAGAATGCAGACTGGTTTCAATCTCACTCTGAAGAGCTGGAGCCAGTCATAGCCGCTAAGCGCATTGCACTGTTGAACTACAAGAAAGCCCCCAGCGAGTTAACATCCATAGCACTTAAAGTAGCCAGAAGCACCGCACAAAGACTACTGGCAACACCAATGCAGTCGTATTCAGCTGGCCTCTGACACCGGAAATATCAGAGGAATGTATGACAGCATTAGGAGAGCTTTTGGGCCAACCATCAAGAAGATCTCCCCCCTCAAGTCTAAATCGGGGCAAACGATCACTGACCAATGCAAGTAAATGGACCGCTGGGTGCAGCACTACCTAGAACTGTACTCCAGGGAAAATTATGTCACTGTTACTGCTCTCAATGCAGCCCAGTCTCTGCCAGTCATGGATGAGCTGGACGAACAGCCAACAAAATCGGAGCTCGGTAATGCCATCAATCTCTAGCCAGCGGAAAAGCCCCTGGAGAGGACGGCATTACCCCTGAAATAATCAAGTGTGCCAAGCCTGCTATACTCTCAGCACTCCATGAATTGCTTTGCCTGTGCTGGGATGAGGGAGCAGCACCACAGGACATGCACAATGCCAATATCATCACCCTCTATAAGAACAAGGGTGACCGTGGTGGCTGCAACAACTACCATGGAATCTCCTTGCTCAGCATATTGGGGAAAGCCTTCACTTGAGTCATCTTAAACAGGCTTAGAAGCTGGCTGAGTGAGTCTACCCTGAGGCACAGTGCAGCTTTCGAGCAGAGAGATCCACCATTGACATGCTGTTCTCCCTTCGCCGGCTACAGGAGAAATGCCGCGAACAACAGATACCCCTCTACGTTGCTTTCATTGATCTCACCAAAGCCTTTGACCTCAGCAGACGTGGTCTCTTTAGACTACTAGCAAAGATCGGATATCCACCAAAGCTACTAAGTATCATCACCTTATTCCATGGCAATATGAAAGGCACAATTCAGCATAGCGGTGCCACATCAGACCCCTTTCCTATCCTGAGTGGTGTGAAACAGGGCTGTGTTCTCGCACCTACACTGTTTGGGATCTTCTTCTCACTGCTGCTCTCACATGCGTTTAAGTCTTCAGAAGAAGGAATTTTCCTCCACACAAGATCAGATGGCAGATTGTTCAACCTTTCCCGTCTAAGAGCGAAGACCAAAGTACGGAAAGTCCTCATCAGGGAACTCCTTTGCTGATGATGCTGCATTAACATCCCACACGGAAGAGTGTCTGCAGAGACTCATCGACAGGATTGCGGCTGTCTGCAATGAGTTTGACCCAACCATCAGTTTCAAGAAAACGAACATCATGGAACAGGACGTCAGAAATGCTCCATCTATTAATATCGGCAACCACCCTCTGGAAGTGGTTCCAGAGTTCATCTACCTAGGCTCAACTATCACCAGTAACCTGTCTCTCGATGCAGAAATCAACAAGTGCATGGGAAAGGCGTCTGCTGCTATGTCCAGACTGGCCAAGAGGGTGTAGGAAAATGGTGCACTGACACGGAACACAAAAATCCAAGTGATTCAAACCTGTGTCCTCAGTACCTTGCTCTATGGCAGCGAGGACTGGACAACATATGTCAGCCAAGAGCGGCGTCTCAACGCATTCCATCTTCGCTGTCTCTGGAGCATCCTTGCCATCAGGTGGAAGGACCGTATCTCCAACGCAGAAGTCCTCGAGGCAGCCAACATCCCCAGCATGTACGCCTTACTGAGCCAGCGGCGCTTGAGATGGCAGGATCCCCAAGGACACATTGTACAGTGAGCTCGTCACTTGTATCAAACTCACCAGCCGTCCATGTCTCTGCTTTAAAGACATTTGCAAATGCAACATGAAGTCCTGCAACATTGACCACAAGTCATGGAAGTCAGTTGCCAGTGATTGCCAGAGCTGGTTGACAGCTATAAAGGCGGGGCTGAAGAGAGGTGAGTTGAAGAGACTCAGCAGTTGGCAAGAAAAGAGACAGAAGTGTAAGGAGAGAGCCAACAGTATAACAGCCCCGACAACCAACTTTACCTGCAGCACCTGTGGAAGAGTCTGTCACTCTAGAATCGGCCTTTATAGCCACTCAAGGCGCTGCTCCACAAACCACTGATCACCTCTAGAAGCTTACCCATTGTCTCTCGGGACAAGGGGGCCAAAAAAAAGGAAAGTGACACACAACACAATGGAGGGTGTCCTCATTGTAAAGACAGGACATCATTGCCACAAGGACTGTGTGGTGGTAACTTCTACCAATACTCTCATGGACAGATGTGTCTGCGACAAGTAGATTGGGAGGACGTGGTCAAGTAGGATTTTCCCTCGTGTTGTCCTCTCACCATCTGCTGAAAGCTCAATCTGGCAGATGTGTCCTTCAGGGAATGGCCAGCTCAGTTAATAGTTGTGCTACATCGCTACTCTCAGTGCTTCTTCCAAATGGGGTTCAATATGGAGGAGAACTGATTCGTCAGCTGAGGGATGGCAGTAGGTGGTAATCAGGAGGAGATTTTATTGTTTGTATTTGACCTGATGCCGTGAGACTTCATGGGATCTGGAGTCAATGTTGAGGATTCCCAGGATTACTCCCACCTGACTGTGTACCACTGTACCGCCACCTCTACTGGGTCTCTCAAGCCAGGGGATAGGACATACCCAGGAAGGGTGATGGTGGAGTCTGGGACATTGGCTGTAAGACATGGTTCTTCAAGTATGTCTATGTCAGGCTGTTGCTCTCCCAATTTTGGCACAAGTCCCAAGGTGTTAGTGAGAAGGACTTTGCAGGATTAACTAGGCTGGGTGTGTCTTTGTTGCATTTGAATCTGATGCCTAGTTAGATGCCAAGTGGTCTATCCAGTTTTCTTCCTAGTATACTTTTGTGTAGCAGCTTGGCACAACTGAGTGGCTTGCGAGGCCATTTTAGAGGGAATTTAAGAGTCAACCACATTGCTGTGGGCCAGACTGGGTAAAAATTGAAGGTTTCCTTCCCTAAAGGATGTTCATGAACCTTGTGTAGATGCTCAGCTTTTCCTTGAATAAAGTTAAGCCATCAGCGAACCCTACCCTTTTAAACAAAAATTGCATTTTTCTGAATTTTGTTCCCTTCCCCACCACCTTTTCATTCCTGGACCGAGAGACAGCCCAGCTCGGAACACACATTTTCCAATGCTGCTCTGCAACCAGCTTCGAGAGGTTACTTAATTCTGATTGAAGGTGACTTGCCCATTAACTTTCACTTTCCTCCTTGCTGAAAAGCACATTTCCTCCATTCTTCAACTTAATTGCACCTTAACTATAACCTTTTTTTATTTTTATTCTATGGATGTCAACAACACTATCTAAGTTGCATTTATTGCTCATGCTTAATTGCCCTGAGATCATTAAAAGTCACCGTGTAATATGGAACTAGAGTCACAAGTAGGCTACACCTGGCAGACATGACGGCTTCCCTTTACTGAAGGGCAATTGTGAATTGTTGGATTTTTACAACAATCTAAGCTGTTGTCATGGCTACTTTTCTGGTGGCAGTCCAAAAATTACCAGCTTTTGCAATTTCACAACTTGTCAAATTTGAACTCATGACCTCTGTATTGATTGTCCAGTGCCATAACCACATAACCAATAAAACTTAATATTAGTGTCTAATTAATCACTGAAAATGGATAACAGGCACTAAACTTGATGCCTGTAATCAAATCTCAGAAAACTGATAGAAATGACCCATGTTTTTCTATCATGGATTGCGTTTTTACCCAAATCCATCAAGATGATTTGAAGGTAAGCCGCAATGGAATTTATCTAAGGGGTATTGATAGTCAGTTTCCCAACAGGCAGCATAGGTTAAAATTGCCTCCAGTGTCAGCAAATTCAAGAGGGAAATAGATCAATACTTAGCAGAGAAAATGAATGAGGTGGTGAGAGACAGGGTAACGTGGGATTTGTTTTTGTTAAAAGTCCATGCAACCAAAGTTTAAGTGTTCACAGGATGTGAGCAACACTGGCTCATCCCTAGTTGTCCTAAGACAACCATTTAGTACGGGATTGCAATCATATGTAGGCCAAACTAGTTGGGGATGTCAGGCTCACATTAGTAAACCATTTGGGTTTTTACAACAATCAGCTGCTTTCATGGTTATTTTTCCGGGTACCAGCCCCAACAATTATCAGATTTATTGAATACCAATTTAACTTCACAGCTCGTCACGGTGAGATCGGAACTCACCACCTTCAGGCTGCTAGCCCAATACCACTGCTGCTAGGTAACCATACCTATAGTGCAATAGTTTATTCCTTTGTTCCTGAAGGAAAAGTGGGATATGGAGAGGGATTTTCTGGAGAAATATTTGCCAGGATCCCAGGATTACAGTAAAATATTTATCCCAACAACAACAACTCAATTTAATGGCCCTGTTTAAGGCCATGTGATGTGTATAATCCTGTACTGGGCTATCAACTGTGATATGGGCACAAGGCAGCTGGTTTTTGACCTTGTGGCGCAGAAGTGACAATATTGTCAAACCGAGCTAAATTTTACACAAAATATGACATGAAATTTCAGAGTCTGGCAGCATATCATTTCAGAAGTCCATATTCCTGTCTATTTACAATGCTTAATTGCATAAAAGTAATACCCAAAACTCTAAATAATGCTGAGGTCAGAGAAACAAAGTATGCCTTTTATTTAAGATGATACTGTAATTAATGCATTTTCAACATAGCTGTGGTTACATTTAAAAACTGCAGAAAACTGGTTTCAATGGGACTCTCCAAGGAAAAGGGTGAACTTTTAAAATGTCAGCATTAGAAATACAATACTATAACCACATTTCAATGCAAAGTCTTCTTACTTATATCCTTAAATCTTTTAGCCAAGTACGACATGCCCGGGAATGTGCCAGTCATTGAATTACTGATTGCACCCAAGTTAAATATCGCCCCCATTTGGTATTAATCACCATCTCTTTAATTAAAATTGTACTTGTAAACATATATGTGTAGTTACATATATGTGGTTAGATGATGTCATCCTATAATGGGAAAGAAAAGCCTAAGATGGTTAGAAAGCGTGTATAAAACCAAAATATAAATTAAAACCTGTATCATTAGCCACTTGCAACAACTGATAATTCAATTACACAACATATCTCACCTTCCAATCTTTAGTAGTACTATCTTTTTTAACAATAAGACTGTTTTAAATATCTGGATTATTAAAGGTTAAACGGAAATTGAATGTTAGGATTTAAATGCACATTTGGAAAACATTCCATAGAGTGAAAAAGGTTAAGCTTATAAAACAAATGCCAATAAACACATCGTCAAGATGAGTGTTAAATCCATTTTAACACTGAGGTGTGAAAATGTCTGGGCAAGAGCTGATATTATAAAATTATAACACATCCCAGCATGCCCTCCCACTGACAAACAACAGAAAAGGCTGAAAAAACTAAACATCTTGCAGGCAGGATTGTACTCTTATTATTGCTTAGTTAGAGAGAAAAGAGAAAAACACAAACAACTTGCACACCGTAATTACAAACAACTTGCACACCGTAATTACCTAAAAAACAGGAGAATCTTTGACTAAAATGTACAGAATAGGCAAACAATTCACTAATTATTTGCCTGTTCAAAATAGGTGTAATAAGAACAATTTTACTTCAACATCTCAGAACAGTTATACTGTAAATCTTATCACAATGAAAAGTAGTTTCCATGCAAGTGGAATAATATAACTTAGAATCTTAAGCAAGATCTTTCTGAAATGAGGGAAATTAACTAGATTTGTAAATGGCAATATGCTTTATTCTAATTAAATATTGAAACCCCCAAAAATGGCTATGTATAAGCAATATATTTTGACCTATTATTTCACATGTTGTGAATACCCTGTAAATACTATAACTGTACATACGAACGTGCGAAATAGGAGCAGGAGTAGGCCACTCGGCCCTTCGAGCCTGCTCCGCCATTCAATAAGTTCATGGCTGAACTGATTACTCCACATTTCCACCTACCGCCACCCCCCACCTTGCTTATCACGAATCAAGAATGTGTGGAACATCAAAAAGAAAAAAAAAGTTTGTCAACTATCTGAAGAATTAATATGACAACTGTTGTGGAAAGTTTCTGGAGTGACAAGGACAGCAGATAGCAGATGGGATTCTGCTTCAGCTGAAGAATGGGCTGAGTAACCTGCTGAGAAGGGTCATTTTATGCCACAACTGTGAATGAAGGCAGCACTACAGAGAACAGTAAAAGTCTCTTCTCACAAACTATTCATGTTAGCCACAGTATGATATCTATTAGTAAGTAGTTATTCATAAAGTAATGGATTTGTTGGAAGTCTACTCTTCTGTGCATTGCTTCACTTACTGAAAATAGCCACACTATGCAGCCTGACTGAGCCTCACAAGTTTAACACATAAAAGTTGCACATAGTCCACATATCCCTATTGTAGCACTAACCAAAGCTCCTCATCTGCACAAAAAATAAAGGAAGAAAAAGCTCTTGATCCTGATTAAATCACATTGTCGTATCTTTAGAGGAATTGTTTAATATCCAGGCATATCTCCATGGCACTACGATTCCCAAGATTATCAAATGCTCATTAGAGGTCAGCTCCTGTGGATTACATTTACAAATACATTTAACCAAAACCTGAATGCCCATCATAATCAAATCCATTTATTACCTCTACAGTCTTGTTCATTTCCACATAGATATAATATACCATATACTGATGACCAAGAGTTGCATCAAGAAAGTAAGAAAGAAAACTTGCATTCATCCAGTGCCTTTCATGCACTCTGTATGTCCTAAAATGTTTCACAGCTAATGAGATACATTCACAGTGCAGCTACTGTTGTAATGTAAAAAAATGCTGCAGTTAATTTGCACACAGCAATATCACACGAACAGCAACAAAATAAATGACAAGATAACTTGTTTTAGGTGTTGGCCAAGACACTGAGATAGCTCCTGTGCTCTTCTTTGAATAGTGCTATGGGATCTTTTACATCCACTTGAGAAGGAAAATGGAGCCTTGGGTACAGAATCTCGTCCAAAAGACAGCACCTCTGACAGTACAGCACTCCCTCAGTACTGCACTAAATTGTTGACCTAGATTTTGTGCTGAAGTCTCTGGAGTAGGTCTTGAACCCACAACTTTCCTGACACAGAGACAAGATTGTTAATGCTGTGCCAAGTTTGACAAGCAAGTTCAAATCATAATAGTAACGTTGTACAGTACACTATTATTAAAAACAGTGGTACCAGTATTAGAGAATACCATCTCCCCCTCCCCCACACACTGAAGGTCCCAAAATATTTGAAAAAACAATCCACTGCCCGAGAGCTTCATAGGTTTGATTTGAAATCAAATTTGAAATTTATTTCCAACTAATTTCATTTCCATTTAAATCTGTTACCATGTATGGTATTGAAATCTGTGCCCACAAAGAACCACCCTAAAATGAATATTTGTAGAGAAAGACTTGCTTAATCAAATAAGATGGTCATCCATCAAGTTCTGGGTCAAACAGCCCAGTTTTTGAGTAGAACTACTGAAAAGTCATAAGAAATAACATAGACTCTCAAGATGCACTCTCGCAGTGTAGCCCCTTTGCAACTCAGTCAGGGAGGGACTTCTGCCCAGTGAACTGCCACCAACATCTCGTGAACTCGATGGTCAGCTTCTTTTTAAATAATTTGGGCAGGTTTCCAATTGGATTCCTACCCAAGTTAGGGAGCCTGTCTTTGATAGGGTGGTTGAAGAATCGATGCAACAGCTTAAGGTCACTGGAGCAGATAATTGGTGTACTGCTCTGGGGCAGCTGAAGCAAAAAGTTTTTTTTATTTTTAGACTTTCTGGGCTGAGACAGTGTAATAGATCATTGATTGGACTGCAATTGATTGCACTCCTGGGAGGAGGGAGGGTTTACATTTTAAATCCCCCTCCATCCTCCAAAGCACCACTGTATGACAAGATCACATGGAAATGCATTGCATTTCATGTTATTAAAGTGTCATTTGAATAGGTCCATCCATATTTGGGCAGACACGTTCAACACCTGCCTTCATATCTGACAGAAAACCTCCAAGTGGCAGCAGATCACAGGCAGCTGGTGGACAGTTTACTGCGCAATTTTCCATGCTTGCTCCTGGAGTAATACCAAGAGAGCTGTGTAACCCCTGTGGAAAGTTAGCCCTCTAGAAGGCTGCATTCTCCTCCAAAGCCATCAGGAGGCACATTTGCATTGATGGTGATGTGAACAGACTCAAGATCGTTCATGAGGAGATGCAACTGTAACAAAAGGAGTAACTGGTCTAATATCAGTGGTGAGGAGATGTACTTGTCAAATAGAGTAAGCCAGGCTTAGACCATTAATGAGGACATGTACTTGTACTGGGGGGTTGAAATGAGCAAAGATTAGCCATCAGGAGATGGACTTAGTCTGCAAGAGACATGTTTTACCATCAATTCCACAAGAACAAAATACACACATATGGAATATTCTCAATGGGATTCAGTGCTAGTAATAGTCTTGCTACTTTTCATTTTGTTAGTCATTGGAATAAACTGCAGTGTTCAGATACATCATTGCAATATTATCTCATCTTTTAAACAGCATTCTGAACTTTGTTTGCTAGGCATTATGCATTTGACCAATGTGGCTCCGCACAAGGAAGTGCTCTTTATATTCTGTCTTGGGCTGTGATAAAGTATCTGACACTTTTTGAAGGACCTTACACATTTTGTTTTCATATCCCCTGCCTGCCAATAAATTGAGGCTGACATCTCATTATAACTGAAACTGAATCCCTGGGTAAGATGATCATGGGATCCTGTGACTGGTTCCAATAACCCGTTCCGTTACAAATATAATTAATTTAACATGTTAGACTGCTCCATAAATAAGAATGTTAATCTGCTAAGCAAACATTAGTTCTGCAGTTCATTCAGTTGACTGTCAAATGAATGCATATTAAAAGAATTAGACAACTGGAAATGATGAAGTGAACACTTATCCTATCTGTGAGCTTTCTACTGCCACACTTCTCTGTTGTTTGCGAGAAATTGTACCATTAAATATACCAGAAATGATGAATCACAGGGACTTTTAAAACCATGTGCATTATTGCACTGTTCATCAAACAACAACGACATAATGGAAGCTCCTATTCCCATTATAAATGTTTCCAGTATAATTACATTAGTACAACAAATTTAAAGTTTTTAAAATCTCGACCATTCAATAAACCAAAATAGGGATTTTTGAGACCATTAGGGAGCATGCTTTCATGTCTATGTTAATAATTTGAAATGCAGAAATAGTATTACTGTGACAAAAATTAGATACTTGTCTAGATGTGATTTAGCAGCTGTTCCTTTAAATAAAGTCATAGTATAAGTAACTGCAGTTCATATCCCTGTGCTAAGTATGTTTCAATACCATGTTGCAAGTTTCTTTGGTTACAGGTTGGAGAGGGTGAAGATTCAAACTTAAACAATGCAGCATCATTAGTTCAATATGTATGTGCCTGTTGGTACCTTTTTCAATGAGTGATTGGATATTCCAAATTCAGACGACCTGGTAATGCTTTTTTGTGACATAAACAAGCGTTTTGGTCTGAATTGGTGTGCAGAGGAAGGCAGGGTCAGGGTCTGTTGACAATCTCTGAGAAGGAAGCCAGTTTGAAAGTCCTGAGAGGAGAAAAAAATTGGTAACTTTTTTGCTGCCTACAAAGAGCATTTGAACATAATATATACAATGTGGCCAGGCTACTATAACCTTAACACATAAACATGCAACCTAATGCTCTTTCTTAGTCATACTGGTGAACAGCCGCACATTCAGACTGGCTCTCATCCATCTTTTTAACCT
Organism: Heterodontus francisci; assembly: GCF_036365525.1. Classification (NCBI taxonomy): domain Eukaryota; kingdom Metazoa; phylum Chordata; class Chondrichthyes; order Heterodontiformes; family Heterodontidae; genus Heterodontus; species Heterodontus francisci. The sequence continues at coordinate 56,793,816 of NC_090396.1, read as the reverse complement.
CAGTAGAGGTTACTTCAACTCAGCTGGGGAGCCGGGCAGCTGCCATACATTACATCGCGCTAGAGCTGAAATACACCAATTTTAACTTTTAAAAAAATTCTATGCCAAAAGAATCAGTTTTGTTTAATATTGGGAAGGCTTGAATGAATAAAAATAATGCTACTTGCCTGAAAACTATAGTAGGAAATTGAAGAAGGCCTGCAGAATTTATTCCTAGCCCACAGTCTCTTTCAATCAACCATACTACGATTCATTGTTTTTGCTACACTTATTGCCTATATTACCCGTGCACTCTCTCAACCAAGTACGCTGCCTGGTCAGGGACACTCTGAAAAGGAGCAGGAGGATGGAAAAGACTCCCAACGTGACTTGCTGCCTATGTAACGACAGTAATTGTATTTCTAAAATAATTCATTTGTTGGTAAGCACTTAGCAATTTCCTGAGGATGTGATAAGAGACTAAATTAATACAAGCATTTTCTTCCCTCAATTCAATGGGTATCATCTGACTCATGTATCGGCTACTGAGCAGCAGTCAGTGCACTGCAAATAATTCATAGTGTGAAATGCTTGGAGATGTTCTGACAATGTGATAAGACATTATGAGTACAACTGTTTGGCTTTTTCATTCATATCATCCTATTCTATCTGAAGTAATAACCTCGACAGCCTACCACTTGTTATTTGTGGAACATACCTACTTTTGCTCTGCCTTTGTAGCAACCTATGTTAGGACAGACAACAAGGCATTGCTGAAATATTTTCACCATTTTATGATCTCAAAGGCATTAACACGCCTTCACAAAACTCAGTAGTGATGATACAATTAAAAAGTAGAAAATAATGAAGGCTTTTTAAATCAAAAGCAGTCCTACCTTTGTGACACTTGTAGCAATAAAGGTAAATTCAGTGATGAGGTGCTTCCAGCTCATGGTCTTATTTGAAAGGAACATGAGTTACACAATTGGATCCATAATGTTAAGGGGCCGATCTGCAAACCAAAGTTCTGTGCCAGGAATGCATCATGCTGAATTTACCCAATAGGCTCAAAATTCTCCCCAAATGTAAAATACAATGGCGAGGCTATCAGTGCTCACTGTTATTATGAAGTAAATCGGACAGCAAATCCTGGCATCTGCACATTTAAATGCAGAAATCTGAAGTTGCTGTCTGAGATACCCTGCTTCTCCATCGGGTGTGCTTGAACAGTCCTTACTCATTAGTTCAGCATTGAAATATAATCACTGCTAACAACTCTCTGACCCTGAAAACTTAATTTTATAAGTATGGAGTCTCATTCCCTCAGAAGTGAATTCGTATTGGCGACTTTTTAAAATATTAAATTTTGATTTTACTTTTACTATGTGTCTGTTTTATTTTTCTCTCTTAATCCCATCTGTCTTTCCCAATCTTTATCCATTTTCTGTACAAGATTTAAAATCTAATTTCTATTTCCTGCTTTATGCTGCCTGGTTTAGACTCTGCAAGGCTCAGCAAGAGTTCTTCAATCTGATTGATTGAAGAGTCAAGCTGTTTCTTTGCCTGCTCACAGATGTCACAAATGCCCTTTCGAGGGTGCTACGCTTGATCAGATGCCAGATTAGAGCAAACCTTCCACTTTAAAGCCTACAAAAACATTGTGGGCAGCTGTCAACGAGGTGAGCAATGAGCACTGCTTCTTTGCTGCTGACTGCAAAATCCAAGCCAATATGTATTAATGGGAACACATTATGGAATTATGTTCATTCGTGCCATTATATTTGCAAATGACAAAACAGATACTTTTCTCCACACTATAGAGTGGAAGGTGAAAGAGCTAGTTGAATCTTTGCATTAATTTTTTGTCTCCATTTTTGCAATGCAGTTATTAACCTATTTAATGTAAAAATGTACACAAAGCAAATTGAAGTCATTTGAGTGCTAAAATAATTTGTTATGCAAGATAATATTGATGAATTAAACTAATTTACACAAGCAAAATCTGGTAAATTACAAAAAACAGACTTGCTTCATCATTCAAAATCCTGTAATTATATTTATCATACTTGGATGCTATAGGCAAGGTTACCACTGATCAAGCTTTATAGAATAGTTTATTGTTATATTTTTCAAAAGCAGATTGTTAGTGCTCAATAAATCCATTTTACCAAATTAAGAAACAAATTTTAAATATTGCTTTATGCCCCGCTGGGAGCTGCTTCAAATCCAGCCTAGATTGAATGGATGAAAGACTCCCTTGTCTGTTGACTATGAAGGTCCCCTTTCAAAAGAGTTTGAACAGTCTCAATCCAATTCCTACAGTAAGCTTAGGCCAACAGCAGAAAACTGTCCCTAATTTGCCTTAATTGACAATAAATCAGCAATCTCAATCAGCTGGTTGGTGTACAAAAAGCAATGCGCAATAGAGGGTGCTATTTTGAGGTTGGAGCTAAGATAAGTTATTTAGCCCTACTCTGAACTCTGTGATATCTAACCTGGGACTGCCATCACTGGCTGTCCAAAATGGGGGGAGGGTCAATTTTTCAGCACTACTGTCTCCCACCCAGATGAGAGCAAAAATTTACAAAGTTCCAGTGCCATTGACCATACAATCCCACAGGTCCTCATTCTTCAAAAGGCATCCAAACTACGAAATGCTTCTCTTTCCACAGATGCTGCCAGACTTGCTGAGTGATTCCAGCATTTCTTGTTTTTATTTCAGATTTCCAGCATCCGCAGTATTTTGCTTTTACGAAATGTATATGGCCAATATTCCAATTTATTTAAATTGCAGGTTAGTTCTGTTTACGGTCATTTATAAAGATAATAAAGTATTGTTAATGCAATGCGAATCATTCAGCAACTAAATAATATGAAGCAGAGCAACTAAAACCCATCTGGAAAAATTACATTGCCTGCCTGACTGGTTCCGACAGCCTCGACTCCACATACCTTGGTCCCAGGGCAGCGTCGATGCTGCTTCTCATGGCTGGCTGCTGTTCCAGCAGTGGCTACCACTTCCAGTGGCGCTGCTCAGGCTGAAGAGCTGCAGGCCCTCCGGTTGGCTGGCAGCTCCTGAGGTGGGTTCCTGTTTATTAAAGGGTTGGGAGCCCCAGCAATTAATTGCCTCAATGCCGAAAAATGCAGCCAGGAGTCTCCCAAATGGCCGCGGGCATGGGGGGGGGGTGGGGGGGAGGGATTGACCCTCAACTTTCCAGCTCAGTATCAGGACCCTGACCGCACAAACAAAATTTAGCCCACAGTTATTGTTGTAATGTCAGAAATATTTTGAAGGAAAGGGAAACAGTTTAGGAAATCAGTAGTTTCCTTTATTCCAACATCCAAAACCAAATTTGTGGTAAAGTGAAATATCTGTTTGGTATCTCCCTCTTATTGAACCAATGATATTCAGATTGACTCAGTTTCATTCTCACTAAGAATCACTTATTCCCAAAATAAAAATCTTGTGACAGTCTGTGACATGGCACATTTATGCTTAAAGAAATGGAATAATACATCGCAATGAGTTGAGGTTTTTTTTTACGCTATGAGTTATTCTGATCTGCAAAGCACTGCCTGAAAGGATGGTAGAACCAGATTCAATAGTGACTTTCAAAAGGGAATTGGATAAATACTTGAAGGAGGGAAAATTTCAGGAATAGCAAGCATCTGTGCTCTGGTCTTAAGGACAGGGCCAAATAATCATTATTGTTGTAGAATCATAGAATAACTCAGAAAAAGGCCATTTGGTCCATCGTGCCCATGCTGGCTCTTTGAAAGAGCTATCCAATGAGTCCCATTCCCCTGCTCTTTCCCCATAGCTCCGCAAATTTTCTACTTTAAGTATTTATGAAATTCCCATTTGAAAGCTATTATTTAATCAGCTTCCACCACTCTTTCAGACAGTAGATTCCACATCATAACAACTCGCCTGGCAATTTATTTTCATGTCGCATTTGATTCTTTTGCCAATTAATTTAAATCTGTGCCCTCTGGTTATTGACACTTCTGCCACTGAAAACAGTTTCTCTTTATTTACTTACTATCAAAATCCCTTACAATTTTTAAAATCTCTATCAAATCCCCACTTCAACTTCTCTGCTCTAAGGAGAATGACCCCAGTTTCTCCAGTCTCTCCATGTAAATGAAGTTTTTCATCTCGGGTGCCATTCTAGTAAATCTTCTCAGCACCTGCTCTAAGTCCTTGACGCTTTTCCAAAAGTGTGATGCCCAGAACTGGCCACAATACTCCATTTGGGATCTAACCAGTAATTCATAAAGATTTAGCATAACTTCCCTGCTTCTGTACTCTATGTCACCCTTTATAAAGCCAAGGATGCCTTTTTGACAATCTTCGCAATTTGTCCTTCCATCTTCAAAGACTTATGTCTGGATACCCGCAAGCCTCTTTGCTCCTTTATACATTTTGTACCATGTGCTTTATATTGCCTCTCCTCATTCGTCTGACTGAAATGAATCATTTCATACTGCACTACATTAAATTGCATCCAATATGTATCTGCCCATTTCACTTATCTGTCTATGTCCTCCTGAACGCTGTTACTATCCTCCTCACTGTTTAATACATTTCTGACTTTCATGTCATCTGCAAATTTTGAAATTATAACAAAAGACTTTGGCATTTATATAACACTTTTCACAACCTCAGGACCTCGCAAAGTACTTTACAGCTAATTAAACTTTTGAAGTTTTTATTTTATTTTTTCACAGGAAGTGGGGTCACTGGCTACTCAGCATTTATTGCCCATCCCAAATTGCCCTTGAGAAGGTGATGGTGAGCCGCCTTCTTGAACCACTGCAGTCCTTGTGGTGTGGGTACACCCACAGTGCTGTTGGGAAAGGAGTTTGACCAAGCGACAGTGAAGGAGCGGCGATATAGTTCTAAGTCAGGATGGTGTGTGGTTTTGAGGGGAACTTGCAGGTGGCGGTGTTCCCATGCATCTACTGCCATTGTCCTTCTAGGTGATACAGGTTGCAGGTTTGGAAGGTGCTATCAAAGGAGCCTTGGTGAGGTAGTGCAGTGCATCTCGTACACACTGCTGCCACTGTGCATTGGTGGTGGAGGGAATGAATGTTGAAGGTGGTGGATGGGGTGCCAATCAAGCAGGCTACTTTGTCCTGGATGGTATTGAGCTTCTTGTGTGTTGTTGGAGCTGCACCCATCCAGGTAAGTGGAGAGTATTACATCACACTCCTGACTTATGCCTAGTAGATGGTGGACAGGCTTTGGGGAGTCAGGAAGTGAGTTACTCGCCACTGGATTCCCAGCCTTTTACCTGATCTTGTAGCCACAGCAATTAATATGGCTTGTTCAGTTCATTTTCTGGTCAATGGTAACTCCCAGGATGTTGATAGTGGGGGATTCAGCGAATATGCCACTGAATATCAAGGGGAGATGGTTAGATTCCTTCTTGTTTGAGATGGTCATTGCCTGGCACTTGTGTGGCACAAATGTAACTTGCCACTTAACAGCCCAAGCCTGAATGTTGCCCAGGTCTTGCTGCATATGGACACAAACTGCTTCAGTGTCTGGGGAGTCACGAATGGTCCTGAATATTGTGCAATCAGCGAACATCCTCACTTCTGACCTTATGTTGGAGGGAAGGTCATTGATGAAGCAACTGAAGATGGTTGGGCCTACCCTGAGGAACTCCTGCAATGATGTCCTGCGACTGAGATGATTGACCTCCAAGAACCACAACCATTTTCTTTGCTGCTAATCTCCAGTCTGGTAGGAATCCAATCAACGGCGAGTTTTCCCCCCATTCCCATTGACTCCAGTTTTGCTCGGGCTCCTTGAGGACACACGTGATCAAATGCTGCATTGATGTCAAGCGCAGTCACTCACACCTGACATCCTGAATTCAGCTCTTTGTCCATATTTGGACCAAGGTTGCAATGAAGTCAGGAGCTGAGTGGCCCTGGCAGAAACCAAATTGAGCGTCAGTGAGCAGTTTATTGCTAAGTAAGTGCTGTTTGATAGCACTGTTGACAACACCTTCCATCACTTTGCTGAAGATTGAGAGTAAACTAATGGGGCAGTAACTGGTCAGGTTGGATTTGTCCTGCTTTTTGTGGACAAGACATACCTGGGCAATTTTCCACATTGTCAGGTAGATGCGAGTGTTGTAACTGTACTGGAACAGCTTGGTTAGTGGCGCGGCCAGTTTTGGAGCACAACTCTTCAGTACTATTGGTGGAATGTTGTCAGGGCCCAAAGCCTTTGCAGTATGCCGTGCCTTCAGCCATTTCTTGATATCACGTGGAGTGAATCAAATTGTGTGAAGACTGGCATCTGTCATGCTAGAGACTTCAGGAGGAGGCCAAGATGGATCAATCCACTCGACACTTCTGGCTGAATATGGTTGTGAATGTTTCAGCCTTATCTTTTGCATGATGTGCTGGGCTCCCCCGTCATTGAGAATGAGGATATTTGTGGACCCTCCGCCTCCTCTTAGTTGTTTAACTGTCCAGCACCATTCATGACTGGAGAGGCAGGACTGCAGAGCTTAAATCTGATCCATTGGTTGTGGGATTGCTTAGCACTGTCTCTCGCATGCTGCTTCCGCTGTTTGGCATGTATGTAGTCCTGTGTTGTAGCTTCACCAGGTTGACACCTTATTTTTTAAGTATGCCTGGTGCTGCTCCTGGCATGCCCATCTGTACTCATTGAACCAAGGTTGATCCGCCGGCTTGATGTTAATGGTAGAGTGGGGTATATGCTGGGTCATGAGGTTACAGATTGTGGTTGAGTACAATTCTGCTGCTGCTGATGGCCCACAGCACCTCACAGATGCTCAATTTTGAGTTGCTGGATCTGTTCGAAATCTATCTCATTTAGCAGGGTGGTAGTGCCACACAACACAATGGAGGGTATCCTCAATGTGAAGATGGGACTTCGTCTCCACAAGGACTGTGCGGTGGTCACTCCTACCAATACTGTCATGGACAGATGCATCTGCGGCAGGTAGATTGGTGAAGACGAGGTCAAGTAGGTTTTTCCCTCTTGTTGGCTCCCTCACCACCTGCTGCAGACCCAATCTAGCAGCTATGTCCTTTGGGACTTGGCCAGCTCAGTCAGTAGTGGTGCTACTGAGCTACTCTTTGTGATGGACATTGAAGTCCCCCACCCAGAGTACATTCTGTGCCCTTGCTACCCTTGATTCTTCCAATTGGTTTTCAATGTGGAGGAGTACTGGGGAGAGGGTTTTTTCGGTGGTAATCAGCAGGAGATTTGCATGCTCATGTTTGACCTGACGCCATGAGAATTCATGGGGTCTGGAGTCAACGTTGAGGACTCTCAGGGCATCTCACTCCCAACTGTATCACTGTGCCAGCACCTCTGCTGGGTCTGTCCTGTCAGTGGGACAGGATGTACCCAGGAATGGTGATGGTGGTCTCTGGGACATTGTCTGTAAGGTATGATTCCATGAGTATGACTATGTCAGGCTGTTGCGAGACTATTCTGTCGGACAGCTCTCCCAATTTTGGCACTAGCCCCCAGATGTTAGTAAGAAAGACTTTGCAGGATCGACAGGGCTGGGTTTGCTATAGTCATTTCTGGTGCCTAGGTCGATGCTGGGTGGTCCAAAAGGTTTCATTCCTTTTAGACTTTCTCTAGTGGTTTGGTATAACTGAGAGGCTCACTAGGCTATTTCAGAGGGCATTTAAGAGTCAACCACAATGCTGTGGATCTGGAGTCACATCTAGGCCAGACCAGGTAAGGACAGCAGATTTCCTTCCTTAAAGGACATTAGAAGAGTCATTTGAAGTGTTGTCGCTGTTGCAGTGTAGGAAACACGGCAGTCAGTATGTGCACAGCAAAGTCCCACAAACAGCAATGTGATAATGACCAGATAATTTGTCTTTGTGATGTTGATTGAGGGATACATATTAGCCAGGACATCGTGGATAACTTTATGAGCGACATCACTGCACGCTTCCCTCTAGTCTGAAAAACAACTGTTCACTACTACTCTGCTTTTTGTCTCTTAGCCAATTTGTATCCATGGAGCCATTGTCCTTTTAATCCTATTGGCTTCAATTTTGCAAACAAGTCTATTATTTGGAACTTTATCAAACACCTTTTGAAAGTCCATATACACAACATCAACTGCACTGCCGTCATCCACCTCCCTGATATTGCATGAAGGAGCTCAATCAATTTAGACAAACACAATTTGACTTCGACAAACTGGTGCTGGCTTTCAGCAGCGAGTGGTTAAGATGTGGAATGCACTGCCTGAGTATGTGGTGGAAGGTGATTCAATCGTGGCTTTCAAAAGGGACTTGGATAATTATTTGAAGAAAAATAATTTGCAGGGTTATGGGGAAAAGGCAGGGGAGTGAGGCCAGCTGAGTAGCTCTTACAGAGGGCTGGCACAGACATGATGGGCAGAATGGCATCCTTCTGTGCTGTAATCATTCTATGATTCCATATAATTTGTTGGCTTGTCTAGTGGCACACAGCATCCAGCTAGATGATGTCTAACTCTCTAAACCGGAGTAAAAGCATGTATTATATTTCCTCTTTTCACATTCATTCTTTTTACTTCTTTCCTGTTCTGCTGAACTCTTGGCAATAGGGATTTTGCATAAAATATTTTTTGTTTTTAATTCCACATAAACATTTCCAACTCATTCTGATGCCAAAAAAGAAAAAAATGCAAACAAAACCCCCCAAAAATACCAAGAAAAATAATGTTTAAAAAATCATTGAAAAATGGCATGTAAAAAGCCATTGGCAAAAAGAAGATATAGTTTCCTTCAAAAATTCACTCTGCCTCTTTACTTAAGGAACTTCCCTTTCCACCAACTCCAAATGGGCAGGCTGAACTCACAGTGCCATCCCATCGTGAACAATGAAAAATCGCAAACTGTCTGCTCGCCACCCATTAAAGCTTTATTTAAATATTGAAACACTGTTGGCAACATTAACCCAAGCTTACATAAAATTGCACACAGTGGGATTCCAATGGGAATGGGATAGTATCACACAGTGCCAAGTTTACTGCTCCCCACCTGCCTGCATCATGAAAGCAGGAATTACCAAGCCTGCTGCAAAATCTTGCCTACTGTATGATGAATGGACTGAATGCTGGCACATGATTCCACAAAGTGGGAGTTCCCAGTCTCAGCCAATCTCTGGCAATCAAGGTGCTGAACACTATATCCTCATTTGTAATTTCAATGATATATCTTGTTCATGGAAATATATCGAAATATATCTGACCATAACTCAGGAAGCCTCTTCAGGGAACAGAAACATCATATCACAAGGATTCCATGGGAAGTGCCAGGATAAAATACACAAGAGGTAGTAAAAATGCTGTAATCTGCTTCGAAAGAGAAGTTGGCAATGCTGAAAGCTCCTGTCACATCATTCAATGTACCTTCAGATCCTACAACACTGGAATGGTAATGTTCTTTGTCATCTGTCACATGACATTACTTTCAAATTTAACAACATCTCAAAATCCTCACATCAAAGAAATAGATCTCAGTAGCACAAAATATTTTTTATAAGAAAATATGAAAATACACAACCTGGCATAGATTATAACTGATAACAGATGTAAGGGAATTTACGGCAACACAAACACAGGGTTCATATAATGAACATGCACTGCTTGAGCTTCACTCTTGTGGTTTATGTTCTTCCTGTAAACCCTTTGATTAAATTATTGCTTTCCTACTAACTTCCAGGCATTCATAACTATTCTTTGTATATTTGCTAGTGCTGTTTAATAACAGCTAGAAGATTTGTTCCCTGTAATCTCACAGTAACATCCCTAATCTCAAGGCAACTTCCAGAAATATATCTTCAGGGAATTTAACTGCCTTCAAGGGGTGCCTGCTTCCACAGATTACTGCATCACTTAATCCAAATGTATGTCATAGCTATAGTATGTTTGCTGAGCAACTTTCATCAGATAATAAACATAATACGTATTTTTCATAATGTTTATAGAATATGAGAAGAAAATAACTTTCATTTATATAGCTTCTTGCATGCCCTCAGGACACCCCAAAATGCTTTAGAGCCTAGTAAGTACGTTTGGCATGTAGTCACTGTCGTGTTGCAGGGAAATACAGCAGCTAATCTGCGCACAGAAAGATCCCACAAAGAGCAATGTGATAATGACCAGATAATCTGTTTTACTGATTTTGGTTGAGGGATAGATATCGGTCAAGACACCAGGGTGAACGCTTCTGTTCATATTTGAAGAGTGCTATAGAATCAAAGGTACCACAGTGTCCCAATCATGAGTAAGGCCTCAATGATCATAATGATAAATACACTGCAGATACAATCTGAATAGAATTGAACAGTTCATACATCTGTTGTGTTCATTTGCAATGGCCTGCTACAATATTTTGGTTAAATGTAAACCCTGCTCCTGAGTCTGTTGGAAAGGATGTTCCTTTTACATCTATGATGGCTTTTATTTGGTCACTGTTATCTTTTATAAAATGAGCACCTAATTTATAGCAGTGACTCATGACTATTTTTTTCATTTAAAAAAAGCATTTAAAGGAAGACATGTGGTTTTCGTGAATAACAAAGTCAGAAGACCAAAGTTCCAGTATGTAAATAGTGACTAGTCCAAAAACCGCAGATGGTGACAGAGACGCAGGTCTGCTGCCATTGTTATATTAAAATTCATCCTTTTATAGGAAGATTACACCCTTGGAACCAAACAGCAGAACATTTGAAAATGATTATGTTTTTTTTCTCCAAAAATTATACCTTATTCATAAAGATCTGTAAAAAATACATTACAAAACAGTTCAAAACAGCACCAAGTTAACATTCCAAAAAGTGCAAAGGAAATCAGTTTTCTTCAAAACAGGAGTGAGTTGCCTCACAACCCTTCCATTCCATTTTACATACAATGTACATTTTATAGCAAAACCATATTTGGTGTATACGGCCTGAGGGGTTTTCCATAGATCCAGCCCCTCAGTTCACCTTGGCGGGAGGACCTTACACAGTGGTCTTTCCCCATTGAGTCTTGGCCACGGCTGCCCCAAGCTTTAGTGCGTCCCTCAGCATGTAATCCTGGACCTTGGAATATACCAGTCTGCAACACTTGGTCATGGACAACTCTTTGTGCTGGAAGACCAGCAGGTTTCAGGCAAACCAAAGAGCGTCTTTCACCGAATTGATGGTCCTTCAGCAGCAGTTGATGTTTATCTCAGTATGCATCCCTGGGAACAGCCCGTAGAGAACAGACTCCTGTGTTACAGAGCTGCTTCGGATGGACCTCAACAAAAATCACTGCATCTCTTTCCACACCTGCTTTGTAAAGGCATATTCCAGAAGGAGGTGGGCAACAGTCTCTTCCCCACCACAGCCATCTCGAGGGCAGCGTGCGGAGGGGGTGAGACTCCGGGCGTGCAGGAAGGATCTGACGGGGAGGGCCCTTCTCACCACCAGCCAAGCTACAATGTGGTGCTTGTTTGAAAGTTCTGGTGATGAGGTTTCAGTGCTGTATCTCTAAACTAAACCAAATGACTTTGGCAGTCTGCTCAGGGAACTATCTGACCGGATCCACTGTCTCGTTTTCCTGTATGGCCTTGAGGATATACCGTGCAGATCACTGCCTGATGGATTGGTGGTCAAAGGTGTTTTTCTGCAGAAACTTTTCCATGAAGGATAGGTGGTACATCACGGTCCAACTGGATGGAGCATTCCATGGTAATGTGAACAGGCACAGTGGCGCAGTGGTTAGCACCGCATCCTCACAGCTCCAGCGACCCGGGTTCAATTCCGGGTACTGCCTGTGTGGAGTTTGCAAGTTCTCCCTGTGTCTGCGTGGGTTTTCTCCGGGTGCTCTGGTTTCCTCCCACACGCCAAAAGACTTGCAGGTTGATAAGTAAATTGGCCATTAGAAATTGCCCCTAGTATAGGTAGGTGGTAGGGAAATATAGGGATAGGTGGGGATGTGGTAGGAATATGGGATTAGTGTAGGATTAGTATAAATGGGTGGTTGATGGTCGGCACAGACACGGTGGGCCGAAGGGCCTGTTTCAGTGCTGTATCTCTAAACTAAATCCTTTGCAAAACCGGGGACAGATAGAACCTCAGCACGTAGTGGCACTTAGTGTTTGCATACTGAGGCTCTACGCACAGCTTGATATAACCACACATGAAGGTGGTCATCAGGATGAGGGCGATGATGGATACATTTTATCTGCCCTTACCCAGAGGTTTGAACATCGTGTCCCTCCGGACCCAGTCCATTTTGCATCTCCAGATGAAGCAGAAAATGGCTCGGGTGACCACAACATGGCGCAGGAGTGGGGTATGGGCCAGACTTGCACCACATACAGCAACAATGTGAGCGCCTCACACTTGATGACTAGGTTCTTACTGCAGAGAGAACGCTGCTCCCACACGCTCAGTTTATGGTGTACCCTGGCTACTCACTACCTCCAGGTTTTGGTGCACGCCCCAGCCCTTCCGAACCATATCCCCAGCACCTTCAGGTAGTCTGACCTGACGGTGAAGGGGACAAAGGATTGGTCAGTCCAGTTCCCAAAGAATATGGCCTCACTCTTGCCATGGTTAACTTGGGCTCCCAAAGCCAGCTCATCAGTCTGCAAACGGACAGCAGATCCGAGCAGAAGACGGCGACGTCATCCACATACAAGGAGGCTTTGACCTGAGTGCCTCCGCTGCCTGGGATTGTCACCCCTCTTATGCCCGCATCCTTTCTAATGGGCTCAGCAAAATGTTCAATATAGCAAACAAATAAGACAGGGAGACAGGACAGCCCTGTCCGACTCCAGATTGGATCGGGAAACTTTCTGATTCCCACCCATTGATTGAGACTGCGCTACTGATGTTTGTGTAGAGCAGTTTGATCCAATTGCGGATTCCCTACCCAAACCCCATTTGGAGAGCACGCCCATCACGTATGTGTGCGATTTCCTGTTAAAAGCCTTCTCCTGGTCCAAGCTGATGAGGCAGGTGTCCACCTCCCTGTCCCATATATAGGCGATCGTATCCCTGAGTAGCGCGAGACTATCAGAGATCTTCCTGCCGGGTACAGTACTGGTCTGATCAGGTAGAATCACCAACTCCAGAGCAGACTTGACCCAACTGGCGATGACTTTGGACAGAATCTTGTAGTCTACATTAAGCAGTGAGATGAGCTGCCAATTTCTGATTTCCGCCCTCTCCCACTTCCGCTTGTAAATGAGGGTGATGATGCCTCTCCTCATGGATTCTGATATGCTGCCGTCCAGAAGCATACTCTCGTATACTTCCAGCAGGTCTGGGCTGATCCAGCCCCACAGGGCAGAGTACAACTCAACCAGTAAGCTGTTGCTTCCGGGAGTTTTACTCGTCTCGAAGGACCTGACGGCCTTTGTCAGCTCGTCCAGAGTTAGCGGTTTGTCCAGATTGTCCTGCATGCTGTCATCTAAGATCTCCGTGATAGATGACAGGAAGGACAGGGAGAAAATGATTATGGTTTTTTTTATTTCCAAAATATACTTTATTCTTAAAAATCTGTAAAAATTACATTCCCAAACAGTTTAAAACAGCATCATGTCAAAAAATACAAACAGTGCAAAGGTGATCAGTTTCCTTCCATACAATCATGAGTTGCCTCACAACCCTTCCATTTCATTGTTATGCCATATACATTTTTACATTTACAGCACAAAAAATTTTCCCGATACAGTTTGAGGGGTTTCCCATGAATCCAGCCCCTCAGTTCAGCTTGGTGGGGGGACCTTACACTGTGGTCTTTCCCCATTGAGCCTTTGCTGTGGCTGCCCCAAGCTTTAGTGCGTCCCTCAGCACGTAGTCCTGGACCTTGGAATGTGCCAGTCTGCAACGTTCGGTCGTGGACAACTCTTTGCGCTGGAAGACCAGCAAAGTTCGGGCAGACCAAAGGGCGTCTTTCACCGAATTGATAGTCCTCCAGCAGCAGTTGATGTTTGTCTCGGTGAGCGTCCCTGGGAACAGCCCGTAGAGCACAGACTCCTGTGTTACAGAGCTGCTTGGGATGAACCTCGACAAAAACCACGGCATCTCTTTCCACACCTGCTTTGCAAAGACACATTCCAGGAGGAGGTGGGCGACCGTCTCTTCCCCACCACAGCCACCGCGGGGGCATTGTGCGGAGGGGGCGAGACTTCGGATGTGCATGAAGGATCTGACAGGGAGGGTCTTTCTCACCACCAGCCAAGCTACGTCTTGGTGCTTGTTTGAGAGTTCTGGTGATGAGGCATTCCGCCAAATGGCTCGGGGAACCATCCGACAGGATCCACCGTCTCCTTTTCCCGTAGGGCCTTGAGGACATTCCGTGCAGACCACTGCCTGATGGACCGGTGGTCAAAGGTGTTTTCCCGCAGAAACTGCTCCACGAAGGATAGGTGGTATGGCACGGTCCAACTGCAAGGAGCATTCCGCGGCAATGTGACCAGGCCCATCCTTCGCAACACCGGGGACAGATAGAACCTCAGCACGTAGTGACACTTGGAGTTTGCGTACTGGAGATCTACACACAGCTTGATGCAGCCGCACACGAAGGTGGTCATCAGGATGAGGGCCACGTTGGGTACATTTTTCCCGCCCTTGTCCAGAGATTTGAACATCGTGTCCCTCCGGACCAGGTCCATTTTAGATCCCCAGATGAAGCGGAAAATGGCTCGGGTGACTGCCACAGCGCAGGAGTGGGGTATGGGCCAGACCTGCGCCACATACAGCAACAACGTGAGCGCCTCGCACCTGATGACCAGGTTCTTACCCACAATGGAGAGAGATCGCTGCTCCCACATGCTCAACTTTTCTTGTACCTTGGCTACTCGCTCCTCCCAGGTTTTGGTGCAGGCCCCGGCCCTTCCGAACTATATCCCCAGCACCTTCAGGTAATCTGACCTGACGGTGAAGGGGACAAAGGATCGGTCAGCCCAGTTCCCAAAGAACATGGCCTCGCTCTTGCCGTGGTTAACTTTGGCTCCCGAGGCCAGTTTGAACTGGTCGCAGATGCTCATCAGTCTGCGCACGGACAGCGGATCCGAGCAGAAGACGGCGACGTCATCCATGTACAGGGAGGTTTTAACCTGAGTGCCTCGACTGCCTGGGATTGTCACCCCTCTTATGCTCACATCCTTCCTAATAGACTCAACAAAGGGTTCAATACAGCAAACAAACAAGACTGGGGAGAGAGGACAGCCCTGTCTGACCTGTTTGATCAGGAAACTTTCTGATTCCCACCCGTTGATTGAGACTGCGCTACTGATGTTTGTGTAGAGCAGTTGGATCCAATTGCAGATTCCCTCCCCAAACCCCATTTTGGAAAGCACGTCCATCATGTAGGTGTGCGATATCCTGTCAAAAGCCTTCTCCTGGTCCAGGCTGATGAGGCAGGTGTCCACCCTCCTGTCCCGTACATGGGCGATCGTATCCCTGAGTAGCGCGAGACTATCTGAATTCCCATTTCCACCAACACCTTTGAGCTGTTCAGCTGTGTATTGAGGAATATCTAATTGACAAGCCAAACAGAAAAGCACCTTTAAGTCATTGCAGTTAGCAGGAGCTGTTCAGTAACTTGCAGGTCATGTTGAGGTGCCCCTGCTGGTTCCAATCAGTTGTCACTAAAGCATACAAGCTACAATCCTTCATTTGTAATGTCAGACTTTTCTTTCCTTCAAGCTGTATTACTCCCAGAGCTTTCATTTTATTTTTATATTCTCTCCTATCTTTTTGTTGTCCATCATTCCAGAACTGACAGGCTGCAAATGCCCCTTTGCTATTCGTGTGCAAGAGCAGACTGGAGTGACTTAACTGCTGAATTTTTTCCTTCCTATGAGTAAAGCCTTGGCCTTGCAATTTCCAAATAAACACTTTGCCAAATGGGCAATTGCAGGTGCTAACTGGTTGGCCAGCAAATTTAAACACAATGCCCTTTGAAACCAGCAGCAACTTAAGTAAACATTCTCCCCTAGAAACATGGAGTTAACCTTCAGTTGATTTCAGACTGCAGATGTATTGGTTTTGTTCCTAACATCGGATTCCTGGTTCTCCAGCGGGGGAGTATTCATTCAGAGGGTACATCTATACTGTAATAAAGGGAGTAGATGATTGCTCTTCACCGTATTGATTTTAACACTTTCTCTTCTGCTCCAATCCAGCTGGAGTCTTGAGTCTTCCCTCAATGGAATCACCTTCACATTGCCTTCTGAAAAGGAAGGAACGCCACATCCTAGTTGCAAGGTTCTTGATTTCCAATGACACAATTTTTAAAAAATATTGAACGTTATTTTTCCCAAAATGTATGTGGAGTTAACATGTTTCCAAGTGGGAAGCTTGATCAGCTGACAACCCACCCATTCATATCTGCCCCCCTCACCTCCCCCTGCCAAAAAAAGCCCTGGCATGCTCAGATATCAGGCTGCCATTAAACTCTAAGGCTTAAGAAAGTACAATGGATACCATCTGGTACTCCAGCAGTAGGGTCAAATAATGTTCTCACCATTTAATGTAATTAACTCCAACAGTCTGTCTGCAGTTAGTCAGGACTGAGCCAACACAAGCAAAATCCCTCCAAGTCGAACTTCTGGTCATTATTATACTCAATATAAGCTCATGGCTGTCTGTACAAACACAGCAAGGAGAAAAATTGAAACCAATATACAAAGTATGAAATTTCAATAAATCTCACTGAACTTCCAAACTATTATGATTATAAAATTGTTCTGGCCAACATCAGTCTAATAGTTTGCAATGTAGTGACTGCTCTTGTGGGTGACTAGTGCTGCAGTGTTCTCCCAGGGATAAATAAAGTGCCAAAGTGGTACAATATCTAAAGCTGTGCTTGCACTGCCTAATTGCCATTTGTAAACGGTGATAGTATGGCCACTTAAAATTAGTAACGGACTGATACCAGATACTGGTGTCTGGTGTCTGCCAACTTTGGGTGGTATAAGATATTACTGCAAACATGGCCGATACCACAAGTATCCTAACTGTTAAAGTTAACAATTCTGATTGGGTCCATTTGGATCATACAAATAAAACTTTAGTAGCCAATTCAAAATCAAAAATATGGGAAAAAAGCCATAGAGAGTGAGGTACTTCTGTAAGTTGAAGAGTCAATTGGAACTGGATCAGCAGTTTAGGCACCAAAACAAAACTGGGACCTGTATCTACTGTACTTAAGCCAAGTTAACCTGCCACTATCAAATCTCTCTTTCTGAAATATGAAAGTATATCACTGGAGAGTTCATTATGTTTGAAATCAAAACCACTCATCATCAGATGTTCTGCTGTTGGACTGATGTACAGTATAATCAGTTTAAGAAACATCCCTGATGTCCTAGATCATTTGTTTTCTGTAACTTTCAAAGCATTTAATCAGATTAGAGACCTCCAACCAGTGGGAATTTGATTTGTTGTCATATGTTCAGCCCTTCGCTTGCCTTCTTAGGTCTAGAATTTAGATGTTCAGAATCTTATTAAGCTGCACATCTAACCCTATATGAACTTTAGAATGAAAAATGGCAATAACCCAAGTCATGTTTTTTTTTATATAGGTGAAGCCATCATTTAATTTTGTATGAAAGTAAAACACTGCAGGTGCTGGAAATCTGAAAAAAAAGTGCTGGAAATGCTCAGCCGGTCTGGCAGCAACTGTGGAGTGAAACAGAGATAACATTTCAGCTTGATAACCTTTCAGCAGAACTGTATTTCCAGCATTTTCTGTTTACATTTAATTTTGTAGACTGGTTTCGTCAATACCTGAATAACTTGCTCTCCTTGTTTTGCACTTCTCATCTTTTATTTAAAATTTACTTCCTTCATTCTTGGTTCTGACCTCTCATTCTCTGGGCTATAGTATTTTCTTTTCTTTTGCTAACTCCCTTGGTTCTTTCCCCATTGCTAATTCCTGCCTTTACTTTTGCTGTTGCTTTTCCCCTCTCACACTACCTTTCTTCAGGTTGTGCATGGCAATAACCAACACAGAGATATTCTGGGAGGATCTTGGTGATCATTTTGCATATCACTAGGATAAATCAGCAAATCAAGGGCTTGTTGTTTGGCAGGGGTTTGTTGCTGTCTAGCTTGCATCTGTGGAGACATGAGAGTTCATTTTGAATGTAGGCATGGAGAATGCTACCATATCCTAAAAGTGTGTAGACTATTCAATCAGATAGATAGGTCTCGCCAACCATCAATCCTCTTTATAAGTAGATACAAGTTAATAAAGGAATTAATTGTCATGATATTAATCCAATTTGTTGATATTACATTTTACGAATCTCTATTCGTTTGGAAGGAGAAGACCATCGAGACATGAAACACAGCACTAACTTTGTAAGGCTAACCATATGCAAGACATTACAGGCTATTGTGGCAAAACATAAGCTAGAATATCGACTATATCAAATTCTAGTGTTGGATAGAACTAAGGTGAATTGAAATAAAATGGCATTTTGAATGCTTAAAATGTGCAATTAGATAAAACCCTCCAGGCCTTTCTGTAAAGCAACTAACCAAGCATACTCCTAAGTGGCAGAACAAGAATCCTTCAGTACTGTAAAACACTCTTAAATATCATCTGCACTCGAGGGAATACACAGCTACACTACAATATACTATGACAGCCATGAATAATCTTGCATTATTGTAATTAATGTTAGGTGTTCAATTCAATGGAAAAAAAAACATTCGCATTTTTCTTGAATAAAAAAAATGGAAGTCCAAATAAAGCAGAACATTAAAAAAAACTTGTTTTTTTAAGAGAAATTTCATACAAAAATGTCTGGTATATTCTGGGCAGAAATGTAATGTACATGACATGTTTAGAGCCAATACTATTAAGCATTTAATGTCTCTGAAGGTCACTTTTGTTCCAAAAATCTATACGGTGGCGATCTTATAGGATCTTGAAATGGATAGCCTGGGCAGTGTATTATTTCAGTAAGGGAAGATCAATAAATCCTATAGTATCACCTTACTGCAATTTGATATATTCTCTTCTACCTTTGGGCCTAATAATTTTATGCTTAATGATGATTGACAATACCTGGGTTATTGCTGTACAAGAACGATATCCAGTATTTACTCAAATCTATTACTGTACTACCATAACCACTTAGATGCTGAAATTATGGCAGGATATACTAGGGATGGGTTTTCCTGGAATTCCTCTCTTCAGCATTTTAAACAGGTTAATCCCTCCACAAACATAGATAGAAGTGGAGTCACCAAGCATGCTAAACATTCATCCATTAACACTCAGAGCACGATATCAATTTCTGAGTTGTTATGCTGATCTAAAAAAAAATTGTTCCATCATTTTGCCCTCAAAATTTCACCCCCAGTCCTGCCACACAAGACAATTCTCATTGGCAAAAAAAAAAAATCTTTGGACGGTGTAATAAGTGAGGAAATGCATTCCAATGGGGTGGGAAGACTGTATATCCTTTCAGTGCAGACAAGTTAATGCTAAAATTTGCTAATGCACCAAATTGGTGTTCGCCATCATCAATGATCTGCCACACAGCAACTTTCCAACCATTAAAGAGAGACAGCAAGTGGAGGTTATAAAAGTGGAGAGAATTTGCAGTCCACTCATCAGGACTGGTTACTTATGTATACACCCTACTGAGGGGTTTGAAAATGTCATACGCAGAAACTAGTGATGGGAGAGCACTGAGGGTTTGCCATAAATGGAGAATGATAAAGGCCATGGAGAAACTGAAAGAGTGGGGTCAAAATTTTTAAAATGGGTTACATTTTTTCTTATGATCAAATGATGTCGAACTCTGCTCCTGCCAACATGAAAAGATGACAAATACATGAAATCATGACTGTGTCAGACAGATACTATTGCTGCCCATATGTAGTTTGTACTCCATGCTGTCGCTACTATCTGCACATGTTCTTCATTCCCAGTTATACCCGGGTTACTTTTCCTGTAATGATTCACAGAAATGGACAATAAAAGTTGTAGTGCCTGATGAGGAAAGTGTAATACAGATTCTACAACAACAACTTACATTTATATAGTGCCTTTAACATAATAAACGATCCCAAGCACTTCACAGGGACATTATAAAACAAAATATGACACAATGCTACGTAAGGAGATATTAGGGCAGATGACCAAAAGCTTGGTAAAAGAGGCAGGTTTTAAGGAAAGAAGGAGAGGCAGAAAGGTTTAGGGAGGAAATTCCAGAGCTTAGGGCCTTGGCAGCTGAAGGTGTGGACACCAATGGTGGAGTGATTAAAATCAGGTTGCTCAAGAGGCCAATTATGGAGGAGTGCAGATATCTTGAAGGGTTCTGGGGCTACAGAGATAGGGAGGGGTGAGGTCATGGAGGGATTTGAAGCAACTCGTTCTCCCATCTCAGTAAAGAAAAAAACCATAAAATTCAAATAGCTCCACTTTAAATTGTAAAAGAAAAAAAAATCAACAGTCTGAACAATAAAATAACTAGCCAGGAAGATGCCGGTTTTCAAGATAGTTACATGTACCAAAGGTTGACAGTTGTATAACGATGATATAAAAACAGATTCCAAGCATATGTGACTCAGCTGATCCTTCAGTCTTAAAGTAACTGAAAATTAAACATTTCATTCATATTTTTCTTCAGCAAATATTCTTTACATGAATCACGCCCGAATTTTCAACAGTTGTTAGTTTATTAGAGCCTTTTAATGCTTAAATAAAACCACACGAAAGAATGCAGTTTTAATACGCTCTTAACAAACTTAATTCTTTTCTATTGCTCTAGTTTACACAACGTTTGAAGTGCTTTGGGATAGCAGGAGCTTAATATACTGTTTGGCACAAGGGAAAACACAGATGTCAGATTATTATTGTAGTGTCTGTCCGGATGACAGCAAGAATGTAAAAAGACTAATGGCACTTCCGAATAACCTGCGACAAACTTTCCAAAGGCACTCAGTGGCGCGGTAACCTTAGAACGATAGAGGTCACTGACGGCATCCCAGCTCTCATGCCAGTGTCCTGCGGCTGAAGTTACAGGTCAGTTGTGCTGTACTTATCGCTCCCTAAGGATTCCAATAATGAACTTGGACCAGCCAATCAGGGGTGGGGAAGAAAAAATTTGGGTGGTGCAAGGAAGTATCTTTTTGATTTTTGGGTTGCTGTCCCACATGAGATGTAAGTTGAAAGTTCCTGGGTCCTGGGTCTCGAGGACAAAGTTGATAAATTCACCCCATGCAGTCTACTTCATTTCCTGTTTACTGTATGTCGGCAAGTCACTGCCAAAGCGAGGACTGTCTTGTGCAAACGAAATAATCTAAAATTCCAAACTGTAAAGCTGTATGACCCCATCATATTGTCAGTTGGTGCCTATAGCTCTTCCCTAAGGCCCAAGAATGAAAAACAAATTGTTGAATTGGAGCCAAATCACAACAAGGCTCGTCTCAGTGGGCCCCCATTTACTCCTTACTTTCACTCCAATTTTACCTCCCGGTTACTTTGTTTAAAAGCTAAAGGTCTTAGGTTAATTCAACAACATAGGCATGGTTACAATGTTGCTGCAACAGCTGCTAATGCCCACACTTTCACCACAGCATTATTTTAGAGATTTTAAACTCTAACTCTATTTTAGTTATTTTAGGAATAAGTAAGAGCTGCCAAGATCAATAGCCAAATTGTAGTTTGTATTACTTCCATTGAAGAATGATCCTCAGATACACAGATGAACAAGGCCACTTCATACTGAGCCCATCCAATCACCACAAAAAATAAATGCTGATTCTGCTCAATTCCTCTTAAAGGTTTACAGGCTTGATTTTAACTCCCCCACCCCGTGCCTGGCACAAACAAGGGATTGGTCAGTTAAAATGGATGAGGTACTTAACTACTCCTTTCTTACCCTATTGTAATTTGAATATGCAGGCAGCAAGGGCACCCACCCAATGCCATTGGCGACCTCTTTATACATGCAGGTCACGGTCCGATGATGTTATCGGAGCCTGATATGCCATTTTAACCAGAGGCCTGCACGGTGGGTGGAGCAGTGGTGGCTTTCCCCCTAGACCTAAATCTGCTGGGAACAGCAGCTGGGGCCAGAAGAGACCCAGTGTGTTCAGTTTATAAATTTGCTCCTCTGAACCCCACAAGGAAACCATGGTCCTCCTCTCCCCCAGGCACCTCCTGTCCTCTCGCACCCCCTAGAGCACTTGCCTTGTGCCAGGGACCGTACCCATGTTCTGCTGACTGCCCGATGTCAATCAAGCTTGCCTGCTGATGCTCCAGCATAGGCATCTGGCTTGCTTTGTCATGTACCTGCCTGGGAATGAAATTCAAGCCCTTAGAGTTGGGGTGAAAAAGAAATTAATTGTGCATGCTTAGCAGGTTAACCATTCTCTTGTCTTTTTTATTGCTTTTGATATCTCCCTCTGCTACCTCAAAACCTTCCTGAAAATCCACCTCTTTGGTCAAGCTTTTGGTCATCCTGCCTGATACCTCCTTCTTTGGCTCAAAGTCCATTCGTTTTTTGATGACCAGTCCATGGAGCATTTTTTTACTTTAAAGGTTTTATATAAATACAGGTTATTAATATTTTATTTTTTGAAAATGCACAGAGGTGAATATGGAAATGACAGTAATAGACAGTAGAAACATAGTTGGGGCTGAAATAAATATCAGGCAGAAGTTTCCTTTCGGGTCGGGCAACAGATGTCGGCATCATTTCTGGGTCCCTCAACCCACCCCGGGGGTGGGGGGAGCAATCACTGGTCCCAATTTTCACGTGGGCACTTGGCGGTCAATTAGCAGCTGTGGGAGCAGGAACGGAGGCAAGACTGTGCAGGCCTAATTTAAGCAGACCATTTCATAGCTTTATTTTACGTTTGAAAGATGTCTCAGGAAAGGCAGAGGCCTGGAACCCAGGGCAGGGCAGCCCCTTGATTCACAGATGCAGAGCAGGAGGCGCTTCTTGAGGCCGTGACGGAGAGGAGGGAGGTCCTCTTCCCGAGATGAGGGCACCCACCCAGACCAAGTAGGTCTGGATGGAGAAAGCTGACATAGTCAGCAGACGGAGAGTGGTGCGCAGAAGCAGGGTTCAGTGTAGGAAGAAATTCAATGACCTGATTCGTTCTGGCACAGTGAGTGCAACGTCAAACCCTCAGCACAGGCCTTTGAGTATTGACCCTCCAGCAGACACGCCAGCTGAGGAGCCTGAGGCCGCATGCTGCTCCTGAAGTTGGGAGGAGTGTGCGCCCAGGACACTTACTGACCCCTCGGACTGGCTCAGAGCCAAAGTGTTGCTGAGTACCTGCCAGTACTGAAACATGCAGCTTCTAGTGATTAGGAACTTCCGGCATTGATCATAGATGACAGCAGTGCCTTACCTCACTCTCTTTGTCCTTGCAGGAGAAATGGCTCCTAATGCCCGCAGGAAGACGCAGACAGGAAGAGGGGTTCCATACCTACAAGTTATCACCGCCATGGAGCAGGGAGCCATGGACATCGCTAGGGTCGCGGACCAGGAGGAAGTCAGTCAAAGTGAAATAGGCATCCGCGATGGTGATGGTGATGGTGATTAGTGAATGCATTGCATTCATGAAGGGGACACATTGCACTCCACTCTATCTGACAGCATACCAAAGACTGAGCTGCATTGGGAAGCCTCAGCACTGCAGATTCAGCTCTATATTAATGTAAGTTGTTGTTCTTCAAGAGGACCAGAGTGGACTCTTGTATGTGGCTCTCCTCACATTCCCTTCCTTTTCCAATCTACTGAGTAGTAATGTGGTTGTCAGTTCATGTCCCGTAGGAACGTAATGTTTTATCTACCACTACAGCATTTAAACTCCGTGCAATCGAACTTCCACTGAGATCTCCCGATCCCCTGCCAAAGGCTTGATAGAATATTGGAAAAAACAGTGATGTAAACAGTTTGTTTACACTCTTCTCTGAAATCTTCCCCCAAAGTTATGGTAAAATTAAGGGGGGGGGGAGGGGTAAAGAGAGAAATCCCAGATGCGAATTTCAGTCTTAACAGAATCACACTCATTTCAGTTCAGCCCAGTTTAACATTGGTAAACCTAAAATATTCCATAAAAAATGTCAGTCATCTCAATGCAAAGTCAATTTTTAAAATTCATTCATGGAAAGTGAACATTGCTGGCGAGGGCAAAATTTATTGCCCATCCCCAATTGCCCTTGAGGAAGTGGTAGTGAGTCACCTTCTTGAACCACTGCAGTCTATGTGGTGTTGGTACACCCACAATGTTGTTAGGAAAGTAAGCCTGCTGTTCAAAATAAAGTGAAATTATTAAAGATATTTTTATGCAGTCAATGGGCCTAGAAAGTGAAAGGGACAACTTAGTAAGATAATACAGCAAAAAAGTTACACCCATCATAGATATTCAAATGAAAATATAAACTTAAGAATTACCATTGATTATATTAGCAGATGAAGCTTAAATGTGTGCATATAACATTGTCCTCTTAACAGAGAGATTCATGGTTTACTTCAGTTGTGTTGCCACCTCTGCTAAAACAAGTCATGCAAACAATTTAAGCAATCATCCACAAAAATCACCAGCACTGATTTCGAGCTGTAATGTGATTGTGAAAAAATGCTTTGGGTAGTATTTTACCAGCTTTTAATTAAGTGTGATAGAGATTCTACTACCAAGATAGGCTTGCTAAGTGTCTTAGGCCACCTTGAGCAGCTTGTCTGTATTGAAGTAGGGACAGTAATGTGATTTACAACATGCAATGGGTGCACAAACTGCATGTTTAAGGAGAGCATGAAGAGTGAGCTAAGGCTGCAAAACAGTGATCCCTTTCACTGATAACTTGGGCAGATGGGAGGGTTAATACCTTCATCTTTACTATCAAACAAAGTAGCTTAATAAAGCGACATGAGCCGTGTGTCACTAACAGGTCTTGAACTACAGCAAATGTGCCAGCCCATCAGACCACTTGACCCAGATTTACTTGCTCAAGCAGCTGGTCTAAATTTTTCTTCTGTAATCTTGCTGCCACTCAGGGCATATTTTCCATCAAAGGCCTAAGTACTTCTAACGCCTCAGTGATGTGCGTGATAGAACATGAAGACAACTTTGACACGCTTCCATTATGGCCTATTTATTTGTAGCCAGCACTTGTGTTAACTGCAAAATATTTCCATGCTGCCACGCAAGTTGTTCACATTTTTACCCAGACAGCTGTGGACCTGTTTAATGTGCTGTAGCCCAGCAGAAGTGCTGCTCCTCTAAATGTTTCATTGATATGAGCAGCTTCAAAACAAGATTGCTCATCTGGTGCCTGTTCACTGTGAGGCTGGTGCACTTGTTCACTCGCTGGATTCATAATGCATAAGGCTCTTTATTGTTATTTGATGTTGTGGCCTATCAATTATAATCACAAATAATATTTTGAGCAATTATTCTATGTTACTAAACATACTGAATTTATTTGTACTCCAGTGTATTAGGAAAAACAAACTGTATTTATTAAAGTGCCTTTCATAATCCCAAAATGTCTCAAAGCACTTCATGGCCTTCAGACTTCAGACGTGTTGTTAATGTTGTAATGTAGGTAAACACAGCAGCCAATTTGCATGTAACAAGATCCCACAAACAGCAACGAGATAAATAACCCAGATAATTTGTTTTAGTGATGTTGGTTGTGCAATACATATTGGCTAGGATTCTTGCTTTTCGTGTCATAGGATCTTTCACATGCACCTGAGAGAGCACAGGCGGAGCCTTGTTATAAAGTCTAATCTAAAAGACTGATTAAAGTAAAAATGCAATCTGCAGCAGTTCAGTCAAGTGGTCTACCTCCCCCTTCTTAGGGCAAATAGAGATGGACAATAAAGGCCACATCCTGTGAACAAAAAATGAAAAAATAGGCCCAAAGACCTGCAGCCATTCTGGTGATTCCTACTGTAACTTCAGTAGGATTTCATAAGAACAGGCATAGATTTGCCCAGGTCCCAACTTTGTACTGGAGTTCCACCACAAGTACCATCACACAAGGGAATGGTTTGTAGCAGAAATGGCAAGGATCACAATTTCCCATTCCTTATCCCTTGCTATAGTGTCACTCAAAACTGTGGGGTTCATCTGAAGGTCCAGGCCAGGATCAGGGCCAAGAACCTGGTAAATGAGGTTGTGGGGGGAGGGAACATTTGTTTTAATATTGCAAGCAGCCCCTTGACATATATCAGTGAGGTCAAATGACTGTTGCCGGACTCTTTATAGCCACATACTGAATTGCGATTTTTTAAATGTGTGTTATTAATGTTCCTATCGCTACAATAGTTCAATTTGATTTTGAGGGTGACAGGCATCAAACCCCAACTGATCTTGGCAGTGTGAGGCCTGGGCAATTTTAACCTCCGGGTCTAAGATGCAAACCCCTGGTTCGTTGCCCAGCTGCAACTGACCAGCAGGCGGGAGCATAATTTCAGATGGCGGGGGCCACCAGGTGCGTCTGAAGGAATGGCAAACGGCAATGATGTAAAATCGTGAGGAGAGGAGGTCGGGAAGGTCTCACATTTGGGAAAGATTTAGACTCTGGGGCATGCAAGGCCTAATCCTTCCCTGTGGTGGCCCGGAAAAGCATTCATGCTCCTCCAGGCCCATATGGAAAGTAAAAAAATAAAACTTACCTATTTGCACAATTTCTGACCCTGATCCTCTTCCCGCCATGTTTACCTGTCGGGATGCTCAAGCCACCAATTAAAATTGCCGTCTGGGCTAGATATCATTGTTGGACTCGGATCTGCATTTTAAAGAAGGATCCCGCTGGAAGTTCACCTCATCCGTATATTGAGCTAAACATCTGAACTGAAAACATGTTAACAAAGTTCTGCACAGCAACAGACAGTTATCCATTGGTGGCAGGTGCTTTGGATGGAATGTAATGCTCCCTCATCCCGGGAGCGGGATAGGTAGCTGTTGGGGGTGGTGTGGGGGGAGGGGATGTTGTAAAATTTTGTGGGAGGCGGCGGGTGCTGTGCCTATCACCTAGCTGTCCCTAAAGTTGCTAAAGTTTCCAGCAGTGGGGAGATGGCAAACAGCCCGTCTGCCCCAGCCCAATTGATGCTTTTAAGTGGCCCATTAATTGCCACTAAAGGCCTCCTCCCGCCGCTGCTAGTATTTTACCAGTGGCGGCGGACACTTCAGCATCTGAGGAGGCTGCCTAGTAATACTGGTGGCCTCCTGCGGGCTGGGGGAAGGCCCCCCCTGATCGGGCACTCTGTGCCCTTGGAGGGCCTCCCTAGCAGCACAGGTTGCCCCACTAAAACAAAATCCCCCCTGCCTTAGACTCCAACATGTCTCCCTTGCTGGGACCTAGCCAGTTGTCCCCTGAAAGGCCCGACCTCCATTTACCTTCTTGGAGGCTGGCGTCTGTCATTCCCTTCTTGCTGGATGCAGTCCCAGCAGTGGCCACCACTCCTGGTGGCACTGCTGGGATTGAAGAGCTGCCTGCCCTCTGATTGCCTGACAGCTCTTGGAGGGGGGACTTCCTGCCTCAGAGGGGCAGAAGCTGCAACTGCAGCCAATTCAGGGTCTGGGCCATTTAAAATTTCCTCGTGGCTTCCAGGCCTGGCAAGGGCGGCCTCTCCCCTGACTTTTCAGCCAGTGGATGCAGCCACTGCCTCACAGTTAAATTCCGGCCTTTAGGATGAGGGCCTATTCATTGGTAGCATGCATTTATTCTTTTGGATGTGTTGGTAGATGTGAAGCCCTTCTACAAGATAGGTAAAAGAGGTATCAAAGCACAGTACAATTTTAATGATGGTAAATGAGTGTGGCACAATGGAATGGAGCTTTACAAACACACTTGGAGTATTGTGTTCAATTTTTTTCACCATACCACAAAAGACACACCTGTGCATTTGACTGAATGAAAACATATGCCCAACTGATAGAAAGTGGAAAGGGGATGAGCTTTGAAAGAAAAAAAGACAGACCTATCAAGCACCTTTCATGTTCTCTGAATCTTCCAAAACATTTCCTACATCACAACAGTGATGCACCATAAGTACTTCATTGGCTGTAAAGCACTTTGGGACATCCCGAGGTCATCCCAGCATATTACTTCAAATTAAAACTAACAATGTAAGAGCAGAGGAGAGAAAGTTAAATTGGTGAAACGTGAATTTAAAACAGATATTAGGAAGAAGCTCTTCACTGAAAGAATGACTAGTTTTTGGAATAATCTGCCAGGCAGAAGAGGTCATTTACATTCTAACTTTTGCATGTTTGTTTTAATCTTTTGAGTGCAGACAGCGTGTGGGCTGTTTCAAATCAATATATATATATTATGGAGGTACAAAAATGTGCCTGGATGCTACAATAGGAAAGTTAGAATTTTCTTTCTTTGATTTCTCTTGCAGCCTAGAAGTTATTGTTGGGGATGTTATAAGACAAATTCTTCATGTGCTCCTGTTCAATTCCTCTCTCTATTGCTTTAATGGAAGCATTAACCCATTTAAAATGAACAGGATAATACTCCCATTAAAGTATCAGGGAAAATAATTTGTTATGAACACCCAAGTATTTGGACATTAACACAGGGGACAATAATCTCCAGCCTTCTGATGATCTTAAAGGAATTCAGCTCCTCTTTAATGCACCATTGTTTATTCATGTTATTCATATTGACCCTTCTTATTTTTGATTTGAAACTGCCCACATGCTGTTTGCACTCAAATGATTAAAACAAACATGCAAAAGGAAGAATGTACATGACCTCTTCTAAGTTAGCGAGATTAATATGCTTTTAATGGGCTTTGTATAAAAAAAAAGAGTAAAAATATATTGTAATTTTTCTCAATTTCTCCACTGATTTTAAACTCCCATTTTTCTTTTCAGTGAGATGTTTGTTCTCCTCTCACTTTTATATAAGGCAACGCTATCATTAGTTACTTCATTTTGAGTTGGATTTTGTTGGGGACACTGAACATCACTAAATAAATCTGAATGAAGCAGGAACTGGTGCTTGGAAAGGAACCTGTAATGTCTAACTTTGATAGGTTAAATCTTTTCACAAGTCAGCACGTTTTATTTCCTTTTTTATCCTGGTCACCCCACACAACTACCGCAAGCTACAAGGCCAGGGTTCTTGCCATGAACTTCTCTTATATCACCTTTTAGTGTTATCCCACAGTAACACAACATTAAGCCATGATCTATCTGAGGCAGGTCAGAGTGTCAACTTCGTCCTCTTTCAGAACAAAATGCCTTGTGATTGTGGAGTTTGCAATCAGGTAGCCTGGCCGATTTACACTCAAGATAGACAGCTCTGACCCTCAAATTTGTGAGTCTCTCTGGTCGATTACTGATCTGTGGTGAATTGCCTAATTTTTTTTAACATTTGCAAGATAGTTAATTTTAGTAGTCGAGCAATCCCAAAGTGAAAAACTGTTGCAAAAGGAAAGTATACCACTGTGAGAATTGAAATACAAATTCCAAAAATGACATTTCAAAAAAACAGTTTCCCTCAATCTGACTTCTGAAAAGAAACTGACTGGGAGGATGCATTTGATAAGTACCAACACTAGCACAATGCAGGCAAATAAATAACATTGTTTTTTTCAATTGTGCTGAATTGTAGGCACACATTTGACTCTCTGCTACTCCAAACATTATTCTTGAAATTAGGTCTTGACCAAAAGAACAAATAAACAGAAAGGTTATCTTCTGATCGTTAATGAGTCAGGTCCAGGAAGCCCCATCAGTCTCCCAGCTTTCCTACTGCCCTGGTCCTTATGTCAAGTTTTGTTTGGAGAATACCAGTCTACAACAAATCAAACATCAGAATGTAGACAAAATTCTAAAACCCCAGAGTAGACATCAGGGCCATTGAATTGACATTGAGTGTGTTTAAGTGCTTTTTCTGTTTATTTGACTAAAAGGTGTCTATTTTTCCTGCTTTTACCTAATGGAATTTTTAAAACACAAGTGGAAACTTTATGGCAATATAAGTGTTAGTTACTGAACGGTTCGTGTGATGGTTAGGCTGAAATACGGACATAAATATTCACCATTAATCAACTGCCATGGCGAATGAGAACTGCACCTTAGCCCAAACATTTCTTCTTTTGGGGCCTGTTCATAGTTTAAAGATAGACTTACCTATATTGTTCTTTTCTAATGCTCTGCATTTGTTTCTGGTTCTTAGCATTTGTAAATATGTTCTAAGAAATCAGGAGAGCATCATTTAATCCACTTCAGTCACTTCAAAATTAACTATGTCATGTGTTTGTGGATGAAAACTCCCATTGGTTGTTCCTGGGATTCTTTTTTTGGTGATCCACTTAACATGAAAGTAGTTTATTGGACTTTTTGGGCAGAATCTCGACAGCAGCTTTGGATGATGTAAACAAAAAATTATGTTAGTGTATTTGTACTCATCAACCAGTAAAGCTAAAAGTTGTTTCATTTGTATCCAGGGTCAGCATTAAGCATTTCCAGGTCAAGCATTGTAAGGGTCAACTGAAGTTCAAAGCTCTTTCTGGACTGCACAATAATTGAGTGACACCACTGAATTAACTTCAAATTATGGACAGGTCTTAAAGGTTGACGGATGTGTGACAACACCCAATAGTACACACTATCCTGACTATACCTTTTACTGAATCAGCATACTGGCACAGACTGCAGACATACCACACATTCTTATTTTACAGGCCATTTCTTGAGAATACATTTGCAGTCTGCCCCCTCCCCAATACCCCAAGAGGGGTGTGGTAGGAATATGGAATTAGTGTAGGATTAGTATAAAATGGGTGGTTGATGGTCAGCACAGACTTGGTGGGCCGAAGGGCCTGTTTCAGTGCTGTATCTCTAAACTAAACTAAACATCCCTGTTCATGGTCTGGCCATTATCAGTGGTATTACGGTAAGTTGCTCCATTTGGTCTCAGCAGCCCCATATTGTTAGGAACAGAAACCCATAGCTATCCAGGACCTCTGGGGTGGGGAGGGGAAGCTAGGAGGGGAAGGGAGTGTGATTGTGATGCCCCTCATGGTGAGTGTCTCACTGTCCACACTTACAGATGTATAATGGACATTTGCACAAGATAACAGAGGCTAGGATCACCTCTGAAGTGGTTTGGGCCGACTTCTAGACAATTTTTGATTTGGTTTATTTACAACTGCTCAAAAAAGTGCAACTGAATAATGAGTTCAATCACCAGAAAGACCTGGATGTGAACTCTACATCCTTCTGAAAATATTTGCATTTCTGTTCACCTTTCAACATGTTAATCAAAATCAAAACAGAAATCTGTATTCAATTTTTCAAAAGCATTTGGCAATAACATGGTTTTCAGACTTTGTATTAAGTGTGTGACAGGTGGATGAGTTGGTAGCGTGTTAGGGACATATCAGGATGAGAAGACAACGGAAGCTTGGAAAGTATAAATGATTTGCAGTTGAACCAGTTAACTTCATTTCTGGCATCTGCTTTATGCCATTTAGAGATGGTTCAAATAAATTCTGCCTGCACAACATTGACTTTTAATAAACAGCTTGCTGGTGTAAGTACACGTTGGCCTGGGGTTCCTTCTGTGACCACAACTGGTTAGTTGTGGCCAAAATTATGCCCACTTTGCCGATGTGAAATTGTGCCCAGGTATCCTCGTAAACTAATTATCACAAGCCTGAATGTAAAATCAGTACAATCTCCAGGTGTGGTTAAAACGTAGTTGGAGCACAGCACAAAAGTGGAGAGAAAAATAAATTTCCTTCAGCATAAGGCAACAAGGTAAGCAGCACACCTCACTGTCCTTCATTCAAACTGCACCATAGAGGGACTGAACTGTCCCTAAACCTTCCTTTCTCACAGACAAGTACCTCTAATACGCAAGACAAGCGAGTCCAAAATTCTGCATTCAGCTTTGCAGAGGAGGGCCTTCAGGCCCTTCTGGATGAGGTGGAGATGAGATGACATCGCAGCCCTCAAGTGCAGTGAGAAAGAGGTACTGAGCTGTTCAGTGTATGGAGGTAGCAGTTATGCCAAGTGAAATAGGATCTCTGAGTAAGTCTGACTGAATAACCACCTGAGCGACAAAGTAACAAGTAAATGATGATAACTAGCTTGAGCTGGTCATCATGTTACATGGCTGGGTAAATCATTAGTAATTGCTCAGGATCACCTCAAAAATGGGCGCTTTTTTTGCAGTATTTCCAAATTCGGGCAGCAAATGACATAACACATAGTTTGGTGTATAAACATACAGGGGATTGGATTTTACCAGCCCTCTGGGGATGGGCTTAGAACCACAGAACCATAGAAAAATTACGGCACAGAAGGAGGCCATTCAGCCCAATGTACCGTGCCGGCTGAAAAACTAGCTGCCCAATCTGATCCCACCTTCCAGCACCTGGTCCATAGCCTTGCCGGTTACAGCACTTCAGGTGCATGTCCAGGTACCTTTTAAAAGAATTTTGGGTTTCTGCCTCCAACACCATTCCTGAATTCCAGACACCCACCATCCTCTGAGTGAAAAGGTTTTTCCTCATGTCCCCTCTAATCCTTCTACCAATCACATTAAATCTGTGCCCCTTGGTAATTGACCTCTCCGCTAGGGGAAACAGGTCCTTCCTGTCTACACTATCTAGGCCCCCCATAATTTTGTACACCTCAATTAAGTCACCCCTCAGCCTCCTCTGTTCTAAGGAAAACGACCCTAGACTATCCAATCTTTCTTCATAGCTGCAACTTTCAAGCCCTGGCAACATTCTTGTAAATCTACTCTGTACTCTCTCCAGAGCAATTATGTCCTTTCTATAATGTGGCGACCATAACTGTACACAATACTCCACTATGGCCAAACCAACATTTTATGCAGTTCCAGCATTACATCCCTGCTTTTGTATTCTATACCTCGGCCAATAAAGGAAAGTATTCCATATGCCTTGATCACACCTTAGCTACCTGTCCTGCCACCTTCAGGGACCTATGGACATGCATTCCAAGGTCTCTCACTTCTTCTACGCCTCTCAATATCCTCCCATTTATTGGGTATTCCTTCGCTTTATTTGTCCTCCCCAGGTGCATTACCTCACAGTTCTCCTGATTGAATTCCATTTGCCACTTTTCCGCCCACTCAACCAAACCATTGATATCATTCTGGAGACTACAGCCATCCTCTTCACTATCAACTACACAACCAATTTTTGTGTCATCAGCAAATTTCCCAATCATGCCTCCCACATTTAAGGCCAAATCATTAATATATACCACAAACAGCAAAGGACCCAACACTGAGCCCTGTGGAACACCACTGGAAACATCTTTCCATTCACAAAAACATCTGTCAACAACTACCCTTTGCTTCCTGTCACTGAGCCAATTTTGGATCCAACCTGCCACACTCCCTTGTATCCCATGGGCTTTCATTTTACTGACCAGTCTGCTTTGTCAAATGCCTTACTAAAATCCATGTAGATGACATCCACTGCACTACCCTTATCAATCCTCCTTGTTACTTCCTCAAAGAATTCGATTAAGTTAGTAAGACATGACCTTCTCTTAACAAATCCATGCTGACTATCTCTGATCGTCCGAGCCTTTCTAAGTGGCAGTTTATCCTGTCCCTCAGAAATGATTCTAATTATTTATTCACCACTGAGGTCAAACTGACCAGCCTATAATTATTTGGCCTATCCCTCACACCCTTTTTAAATAATGGTGCAACGTTAGCAGACCTCCAATCCTCTGGCACCTCGCCCGTATCCAGTGAGGATTTGAAGATGATCCTCAGTGCATCCGTTATTTCCTCCCTGGCTTCCTTTAACAACCAGGGATGCAATCTATCCGGCCCTGGTGATTTATCCACTTTCAAGGATGTCAGATGCTCTAGTTCTTCCTCTCTCATTATGCTAATCATATCTAATATTTCACACTCCTCTTTTCCAGGCAGGGGGCCCATAAAATGGCAAGGAAAGGTGGCAGGATGGAGTGCCTGTCATCTTCCCACTGCCATGCCAATTTACCAGCGGTGGGGAAGGTGGAAGACGGCCCTCCCGCCCAGAGGCCAATTGAGTCACCTAAGTGGCCTTTTAAGGGCTCCTTCCTGCCACTGCTGGTATTTTACCAGCAATGGATGGGTCCATCTGCCACATGGAGAGGCAACCTGGTAAACCCTGGATGTCTCCCTGTAGGCTTGGGGTGGCCCTGTTATTCAGACACTCTGTGGCCCATGGAGAGGCGCCCCCAGGGGCAATGGCTGCCCCTCCCCCCCTAAGGCTACCACCCTCCTGCCCTCACCAACACCACCCACCCCCATCGCCTGGGCCTACGTGACTGGCCCTGGCGCCCCAGACTTACCTGATTGGGAGGGCAGTCTGCTTCCTTGGTGTCCTCTCTCCCAAGCACAGTTCCCGGTTCCCACTAGTGTTGCTGAGACTGTGAGCTGTGGACCGGGGCCGAAAGAGCGGAGCGGCCGGCGAGAGCAGAAAAGCGGGGAGAGGAGCGGCCGGAGAGAGCAGCAGGGGGGGGGAGCGGAGCTTGACACATGGGTGAATACCCGTTAGGATTGCATTGCTGTATGTGTAAAGTGCATGTGCAGAGGCTGACTAGCGCGTTGCCCAAAGATGCACACGTCACGCGATGACGTCATCAGCGCATGCACTAACCAGTCCTGGTAAATCAGAACGCAGCGCACGCGCAGAGAGCAGGTGCCCATCTGCGCATGTGCCCACCTTGGCGCAGCCTGATGACGTCAGTGGCCGGCTGCGTTGTCAGAAATCACTTTGTTAAAAAAAAAACTAATTTCTCTTGCAATTCTACAGCACAGAAAATAAGCTGAAACTGCCTGTTGTGTCACTGGGGACGATTTGCAATTGTCAGCTGCCTCATTCTCACCTGAAATAGGGGCAGTCAGCAGCAGATAATCAGGGAGGGTGGCACTTTGCCCATCCCATTGACACCCATGACCCACTGGTGGAATAATTAAATGATCCTGTAACTGGGCGAGCAGCCGACCAGCCTGGTTTGGGTGTATGGCTGCTTATAATTGCAAATTGGAATCCTACGCTGGTGGTAGAAGTTATTGGTGAATGGTCCACATATTTGTATCAGCCAATGAGCTAACTAACCAGCGGTTCTTAAGGAGATTACTGGTAGCTACTGAAGAAAAGGCCCAGACGTCTTGTTCTCGAGAATGCTTTTGGGAGTGCTCCTTTTGGTTCCACAAAAATAACTAGTGAATTTGTAAACACTCTGTGTTGCTCATAACATATAAAGAACACTGAACAGTGGACTACTGTCTTTCAATTGTGGAGCAGCTTATTTTAGTCAGCCATGTCCTCTTTAACGTCTGTACTCATAAATTTACAAAAGTGGTCGCTGGATAGTGATCAGGAACCAGAATGACGGGCAATTCTTCCCATTCCTGACTCAAGGTTCGAAGGCCAATTGTAACTTCCCTACTGCCATCTCAGTCCAAATCAACAAAATTAGCACAGACCAGGAATCAAACGAGAGACCGTCCTGGTCTGTTTGCCTTAGTTGCTCATTGATGTCACAAGGAAATGGCACGTAGAGACATAGAGTCATTAAGGCACAGAAGGAGGCCATTCTGCCCATCGAGGCTTAGTTCTGTCTAAATTTCCGATTCCCAGAATTACAAAGGTAAGTGTTATTATAATGGGATCTTCCAAAAACATTTCCTTCCTTTTAAATATTAATTTTGCAGAGAGAGTGCTAATTACCAATCTTCAGTTATCAAATCACAATGAGATCTTCCCAAACATACTTCAAAGATCGAGAGCCATGTGTCTATCTCTGCACTAAGATACCATTTCAAATGGGCTGTGAGAAAGCAGTAATGCCAACATTGGTAATCAAAATTTAAAGAGTTAATCCTGCTCAGGCCTCACGCTGCTGAGTCCAGGAGGGTTTGGCACTCCCGCTGCCCTCCCCCCAGCCACCTCACTTGTCCGATTCCCACTCCAGGTTAAAATTGGATCTAGAGAGAGCAGAAGGGGTCACATTCTCGTTGTGGCTTGACCTAAATTTGATTAAAACCCACTGTGTTATTTATTTCTTTGCTCAACAGTTTTTCGGCTGGAATAATTAATTATCAGTAAAGACTTTCAGATTTTGCTTAACATTAATCCCATTCTTCTATGTTAAATGGGTCACTACGCTACATGTCAAATTGTCTCAGTTAGTGGTAGGCTTATCTCAAAGTCAAAATCTTCCAGGATGAAACCACATTTCAGGACATGAGCTCATCATTCAGGTTGATAGTGCACTGCAATACTGAGGAAAAGCCGAATTGTCAGAGGTGTGCTCCTTCTTATTTGTTCAGATAGATGCTAATGATTCCATTACACTTTTTAAGGAGCAGGGAATTCTCAATATCCACAATACCCTCTCTGACCTTCCCTTCTCAGGAACGATCTGTACTTAACAAAGGACTCAGCTTTATCCCCTTACGCTCCCAACTCAATGAATTTCGCGCTCAGTGTGATGTTGAGCTCTTCTTCCATCGGCTTCACCTCTGGGCTCTCTTCTTTGACCAGGAGTCCTCCCCCCAACCAGCAGACCCTTTCACCCACCTCCAGTATTCTCCCTCCACCTGGACCCCTCCCTCTGGCCGGTTACCCACTCTTGATCTTTTCATTGAGGACTATCAGCATGACATCGGTCGTCTCAATTTCTCTGCCCCCCTCGCTCATTTTAACCTGTCTCCCTCCGAACTTGCTGCACTCCGTTCTCTTGGGTCGAACCCCAACATTGTGATCAAACCTGCTGACAAGGGTGGTGCTGTTGTTGTCAGGTGTACAGACTTCTACCTTGCAGAGGCTGAGCGCTAACTCTCAGTCTCTTCTTCCTACCTCCCTCGACCATGACCCCACTACTGAACATCAAGCCACAGTCTCCAGGACTGCCACTGACATCATCTCCTCCGGAGATCTTCCATTCACAGCTTCCATAGCCCTGCAACCCTGGATAGCCTGCTTCTACCTCCTTCCCAAAATCCACAAACAGTTCTGTCCTGGGTCGTTTCAGCCTGTTCCTGCCCCACTGAACTTATTTCTTCTCATCTTGACTCTATCTCCTCTCCCCGGACCAGTGTCTTCCCACTTACATCCATGACTCCTCTGACACCTTACATCATTTCAACAGTTTCCAGTTTCCTGGCGCTAACCACCTCCTCTTCACCATGGACATCCAATCTCTTTACACCTCCATCCCCCACCAGGATGATCTGAGGGCTCTCCGCTTCTTCCTTGAACGAGGCCCAACCAATCCCCATCCAGCACCACCCTCTTCCGCCTGGCTGAACTTGTTCTTATAATGTACAACTTCTCCTTCAACTCCACTCACTTCCTTCAAACAAAAGGTGTTGCTATGGGTACCCACATGGGTCCCAGTTATGCCAGTTTTTTTGTGGGATATGTTGAACATTCCTTGTTCCAGTCCAACTCGGGCCCCCCTCCCTCACCTCTTTTTCCAGTGCATTGATGACTGTATCAGTGCCGCTTCCTGCTTTCACCCCGAACTGGGAAACTGCATCAAGTTTGCTTCCAATTTCCACCCTTCTCTCACCTTTACATGGTCCATCTCTGACACTTCCCTTCCTCGACTTCTCCATCTCCATCTCCATCTCTGGGCATAGACTGTCTACTAATATTCATTATTTGCCCACTAACTCCCATGGATACTTTGACTACACTTGCTCACACCCTGTTTCCTGTAAGGACTCCATCCCATTCTCCCAGTTTCTCCGTCTCTGCGCATCTGCTCTAATACTACAACCTTCCACAACAGCGCTTCTGACATGTCTTCCTGTTTCCTCAACTAAGGATTCCGCACCCCCACCCCCCACACTGTGGTTGACAGAGCCCTCAAACATGTCCGA
Organism: Heterodontus francisci; assembly: GCF_036365525.1. NCBI lineage: Eukaryota > Metazoa > Chordata > Chondrichthyes > Heterodontiformes > Heterodontidae > Heterodontus > Heterodontus francisci. The sequence continues at coordinate 56,755,966 of NC_090396.1, read as the reverse complement.
CCTATTTCCCACACTTCTGCCCCTCCCCCCCCTCCCAGAATCACAACTGGGTTCCCCTTGTCCTCACTTTCCCACCAGCCTCCACATCCAAAGGATCATTCTCCACCATTTCCGCCACCTCCAGTATGATGCAACCACCAAACACATATTCCCTTCCCCTCCCCTGTCAGCATTCCGAAGGAATCATTCCCTCCGCGACATCCTGGTCCACTCCTCCATCACCCCCGACACATTGTCCCCTTCCCAGGGCACCTTCCCATGCAATCGCAGGAGATGTAATACTTGTCCTTTACCTCCTCTCTCCTCACCATCCATGATCCCAAACACACCTTCCAGATGAAGCAGCTGTTTACTTGCACTTCTTTCAATTTAGTATACTGTATTCGCTGCTCACAATGTGGTCGCCTCTACATTGGGGAGACCAAACACAGATCGGTGACCGCTTTGTGGAACAGCTCCGCTCAGTCCGAAAGCATGAGCCCAAGCTTCCAGTTGCTTGTTATTTCAACACTCGCCCCTGCCCTCATGCCCACATTTCTGTCTTTGGCCTGCTCCAGTGTTCCAGTGAACATCAACGCACGCTCGAGTAGCAGCACCTGATCTTTCGATTAGGCACTCAACAGCTTTGCGGACTCAACCTTGAGTTCAACAATTTCAGAGCATGACTGGCCTTTTTTATATTTTTCTATATTTTGTTTTATTTTTTAACCATGAGCCTGTTTTTTTCTTGTGGACCGAGCTGCTCATGATTCTGCCATTAACACTCTCTCTGGACTAATGCTTTGTCTTTCACCACAAGCATTAACACACTCTTTGCCTTTGTCCCATGACAGTTTGTTATTTAACCCCTCCTGCCCTCTGCCCTATCAAACACCTTCCTTTTTGTTCTCTTCCCCACAAACCCCACCGCCCCCTCACTTGCTTAAAACTTAATTCTTCTCTAACCTTTGCCAGTTCTGATGAAAGGTCACAGACCTGAAACGTTAACTCTGTTTCTCTCTCCACAGATGCTGCCTGACCTGCTGTGTATTTCCAACACTTCCTGTTTTTATTTCAGATTTCCAGCATCTGTAGTATTTTGCTTTTATTTTCAGGAATTCTCTCTGTTTCCTGGCCAAAGCTCCTCCCTAAACCATTACTACCAAAAGAATGATCAGTTATTCAATTACTGATGTTCATCAGACCTCCAAACATAGTGATTGCCATGTATTGCCACATATCACAATCATTACACTTCATAGTGTAGGAAGCACTCTCAAACATTTTTGGACAGATGTGATAAGGCACAGTCTAAATGCAAGACTTTCATATTATGCCTGTTTCATTTAACTGAGAATGACCTCACAGGGTGCTAAGTTAGTCGTAGCTTGTTTCGTTCACAATTGTTAGTGCTGCCTTAAAAAAAAACACAGAAGGTGCTCACCAGAGGACGACGAACTGGACCCAGAAATAATGACGAATTAGAAAGAATAAAAAACGAATAAATGATGTAATAAAAGGAATGTATTTTCCGATTGCCGCCTAATTCTGTTCCTTTAAATAGAAAATTGGACTAAAAACAGAACAGAAAACGTCAGTGGAAACTGGGGTGCTGAGTCAAGGCCAAGTACTAAATGTTCCATGCTTGCCTTGACAGAATGCCGAGGTGCTCTGCACAAGCTTCTGGCTGAGGAAATATAGGAACTCACCAGCTCTGGCACTGTAAAGGTCACCGCGACACCAGCGGAAAGTCTTGCACAGCAGATTTGAATGCTGCTCAGACACCCTCATTGTGGATTCTGGTTAAAAGTGGAAAAGTGCCAAATATTGTCAGTCTACTCTTCTGGATCTTGCATGATTAAAGGCTTCTCGGCAATATTTTCAGCTTTTAATACTTCTGTCTTTAAGTAAGCAAATTTATCTGAAGTAATTTTACTATCATTCATCCTGAGTCACAAGTTGGTGTGCTTTCCAATCAGACCACCTCACTCATTGCACAATGCACATTTAGTCATATCCCTAATACTAACTGTTCCTGACAAATCCACATCACTGGTGAATTGCTAATTTTCCATTTAATTTTCCTCCTTATTTTCAAATCAAAGTCCTAGTGATCAAATCCTTGTAGATTCAAAATTCCTTGTTTTAACCCATTTAGGGAGAAATCTCATCCTTCACAGACCATCTCTATTTCTCGATAAGGTTTGGCAAAATCCTTGCTGATTTTCCTTGCTTCCATCATTTGTTTTTGTTGCGAGAGGAACAAGATAGGACACTCGAATCACTCAGCAGGTCTGGCAGCATCTGTGGAAAGAGAAGCAGAGTTAACGTTTCGGGTCAGTGACCCTTCTTCGGAACGTTCTGAAGAAGGGTCACTGACCCGAAACGTTAACTCTGCTTCTCTTTCCACAGATGCTGCCAGACCTGCTGAGTGATTCCAGCGTTTCTTGTTTTTGTTTCAGATTTCCAGCATCCGCAGTATTTTGCTTTTAAGATAGGACACTCTCCTTCTTGACCTTCATCTGATCGAACCCAGCTATGAAAGGCAAGTATATTCTCAAACGAGGCTGTGAGTTAGATTTGGTTAGGATCTGGGAAGCCATTCTACAATTATTTTGTTTTCAGACAGACAGCACCACCCATGTGCAGAGAGGATAAGCAAGTGAAACAGGAGCAGCCATTTTTGATACTGAACTTAAAGTGACAAGTTACAGCCAAGCCAGTACCTACTAACTATAATCAGTTAATGGGCACTACATAGACTTATTAAATTAATCTCAAACATTCTGAGTTATTAGGGAATGTGTCCGAAAAAAGAACATTCCTGCAAAAGGGTGAATCAGGATCTAAGTTTCATCCTGTGACCACACTATTTATCCACATTTCAGAAGGAATGTAATAATGTTGTACAGTAAAACATTCCATTCTATACATCTCCTAAATTCCATTCAATTAAACCCACCCAATTCGAAAGGTGTTGTAGGAATGTTCTTATTTTTAGATAACTTTTATACCTATGCTTAAACAATGAAGGACAACATAAGGTTATGTCCATAAACATGGATTTGCACAGTTATTTTGTAGTAAACCAGTCTACAGTTCCCAAAACCATGACTGAAAGATGTTTTCACCACAATCTAGGTGGACACAGAGGTGCTGTCTTTTGAATGAAATGTTAAGTTGAGGCCCCTTCTGCCTGGCAAAATGCAAAGAGGAGCAGAGGAGTTCTCTGGGTGTCCTTCTCAGCATTTATCCCTCAACCAACACCAGTGGTGTAGCGGCAATGTCACTGAACTAATAATCCAGAAATCCAGGCTAATACCTTGGGGACATGGGTTCAAATCCCAGCACGGCAGCTGGTGGAATTTAGATTCAATTAATAAATGACAGAATTAATTAATTAAGCTAGTCTCAGTAATGGTGACCATGAAACTACCACCAATTGTTATAAAAACACTTCTGGTTCACTACTGTCCTTTACAGCCTACATGGGACTCCAGATCCACAGCAATGTAGTTGACTCTTAAATGCCCTCTGAGATGGCCTTGCAAGCCATTCAGTTGTACAAAATTGCTACACAAAAGTTGAAAAGGAATAAAACCAGACAGAACACCTGGCATCAACCTAGGCACTGGAAACGACAATGGCAAAACCAGTCCTGTTGATACTGCAAAGTTCTCCTTATTAACATCTGGGGGCTTGTGCCAAAATTGGGAGAGCTATCCAACAGCCTGACATAGTCATACTCACGAAAACATACCTTACAGCCACTGTCCCAGACATCACCATGGCCATTCTTGGGTATGTCCTGTCCCACCAGATAGACAGTTTCACCAGAGTTGGTGGCAAAGTGGTATACAGTCAGGAGGGGATTTCCCCGGGACTCCTCAATATTGACTCCAGACCCCAAACAAGTCTCATGGCATCAGGTCAAACATGGGCAAGGAAACCTCCTGCTGAATCCCACCTACTGCCCCTCCCTCAGCTGACGAATCAGTACTTCTCCATGTTGAACACCACTTGGAAAAATCACTGAGGGCAGCAAGGGCACAGAATGTACTCTGGGTGGGGGACTTCAATATCCATTACCAAGAGTAGCTCAGTAGTACCACTATTGACCGAGTCCTGAAGGACATATCTGCCAGACTGGGCCTGCAGCAGGTGGTGAGGGAACCAACTAAACTTTATCCTCATCAATCTACCTGTTGCAGATGCATCTGTCCATGACAGTATTGGTAGGAGTAGCCACTGTATAATCCTTGTGAAAAACAAAGTCCTGTCTTCACATTGAGGATACTCCCCATCGTGTTGTGTGCCACCACACTGTGCTAAATGGGATTGATTCAGAACAGATCTGGCAGCTCAAAACTGGGCATCCATGAGATGCTGTGGACCATCAGCAGCAGAATTGTTATCAACCTCTGTAACCTCATGGCCAGGCATATCCCTCATTCTACCATTACTATCAAGCCAAGAGATCAACCCTGGTTCAATAAAGAGTGCAGGCGAGCATGCCAGGAGCAGCATCAGGCATACCTCAAAGTCAGGTGTCAACCTGAAGTTACAACCCAGGATCTCATGCACGCCACAGTGGAGGCAGCATGCAATAGATAGAGCGAAGCGATCCCACAACCAATGGATCAGATCAAAACTCTGCAGTCCTGCCACATCCAGTCGTGAATGATGGTGGCCAAGTAAACAACTAACCAGAGGAGGAGGCTCCACAATGTCACAGCCTCAATGATGTGGGAGCCCAGCACATGTGTAAAAGAAAAGGCTGAAGCATTTGCAACTATCTTCAGCCAGAAGTGCCATGTGGATGATTCATCTCGACCTCTTCCTGAGGTCCCCAGCATCACAGATGCCAGTCTTCAGCCAATTTGATTCACTCCAAGAAACGGCTGAAGGCACTGGATACTGCAAAGGCGATGGATCCTGACAACATTCCAACTGTAGTGCTGAAGACTTGTGCTGCAGAACTAGCCGTGTCCCTGGCCAAGCTGTTCCAGTACAGCTACAACACTGGCATCTAACCGACAATGTGGAAAATTGCCCAGGTACGTCCTGTCCACAAAAAGCAGGACAAATCCAACCAGCCAATTCCGCCCCATCAGTCTACTCTCGATCATCAGCAAAGTGATGGAAGTTGTCATCAACAGTGCTATCAAGCACCATTTAAACAGCAACAACCTGCTCACTGATACTCAGTTAGGGTTCCGCCAGGGCCACACAGCTTCTGACCTTATTACAGCCTTTGTCCAAACATGGACAAAAGAGCTGAACTCCAGAGGTGAGGTGAGACTGATTACCCTTGATTTCAAGGCAGCGTTTGACTGAGAGTGGCATCAAAGAGCCCTAGCTAAATTGAAGTCAATGGAAATCAGGGGGAAAATGCTCCACTGGTTGGAGTCATTCCTAGAACAAAGGAAGATGGTTGTGGTTGTTGGAGGCCAATCATCTCAGCCCCAGGACATCACTGCAGGAATTCCTCAGGGTAGTGTCCTAGGCCCAACCATCTTCAGCTACTTCACCAATGACCTTCCCTCCATCATAAGATCAGAAGTGGGGATGTTCACTGATGATTGTATGATTCACAGATATTGAAGCAGTCTGTGTCCATATGCAGCAAGACCTGGACAACATTCAGGCTTGGGCTGATAAGTGGCAAGTAACATCCGCGTCGCACAAGTGCCAGGCAATGACCATCTCCAATAAGAAAGAATCCAACCATCTACCCTTGACATTCAACAGCATTGCCCTCAATGAATACCTCAATATCAACATCCTGGGAGTTACCATTGACCTGAAACTGAACTGGAGCAGCCACATAAATACTGTGGCTACAAAACCATGGTCAAAGACTGTGAATTCTGCAGTGAGTAACCCACCCGCCTGACTCCCCAAAGCCTCTCCTCCATCCACAAGGCAGAAGTCAGGAGTGTCATACAATACTCTCCACTTGCCTGGATGAGTGCAGCTCCAACAACACCATCCAGAGCAAAGGCAGCCTGCTTGATTGAACCCCATCCACAACCTCCAACATTGACTCCCTCCACCACCAGTGCACAGTGGCACAAGAAGCACTGCAACAACTCACCATGCTTCCTTCGACAGCACCTTCCAAACCCACAACCTCTTCCAGCTAGAAGGACAATGGCAGCAAACACATAGGAACACCACCACCTGCAAGTTCCATTCCAAGACACATACCATCCTGATTTGGAAATACATTGCCGTTCCTTCACTGTCGCTGGATCAAAATCCTGGAACTCCCTTCCTAACAACACTGTGGGTGTACCTACCCCACATGGACTGCAGGGGTTCAAGAAGGCAACTCACCACCACCTTCTCAAGGCAATTATGGATGGATAACAAATGCTGGCCTTGTCTGTGATGCCCACATCCCACAAAACGAATAAAAAAAGCTAAAACAGATCAACTGGTCGTTGTTATTTGTGGAAGCTTCTTGTGCACAACTTTGCTGCTGTGTTACATATGTAACAATAGTGAGTGCACTTCAAAAGTAATTGATCAGCTGTGAGGCGCTTTGGGGCATCCTGAGGGCAGTTTTCCACAATCACCGCCAGTATTTCTTGTGTCGATTAACATGAGGCCCAGGAGGGTGACCAATGTGTTTTCCTTTTTCTCCTAAGATGGAACATCTCACTAGTACTTCTGGCCTTGCCAGGAACTGACAGAACCATTCATAAGTTAGACAAAGTGTTTCAAGTGACAGCTTTACTTGAGAGTCAAATCTGTCACCATTTAGCTGGAAAGAGAACGCTCTTAACTCTTGACTCTTTTAATTGAAGTCAAAATGGTTTAACCAGATACTGAGCACTGCCCTCTCAATTGTGAAGAACTGCCTGAAGTGTTCAGTTCTAAAGGAAACAGCTCATCACAAAAGATATAGCATTAAAATTCATAAACAAAACATTCATCCAACTCCTGGGATGTAGTGATTCAGACTGCTTCAATGAAAGTTCACATGGAAAGGGTAAAATATTTTAACTTTGTACAAGAAAAATCATATCCCCATGACTCTTTAAGAGTTCAGCAACACGATGTTAAAAGTATTTTATTTACTGTTATATAGTGTCAAATCTGACTTCCAAGAAAGACTGTCACTTGAAGCATTTTGTTTCGCCATGAACAGTTTTCAGTTCTGGGCAAAGCCGGAAGCACTAGTGAGATGTTCCATCTGAGGAGAATGGAAGAAAATAAAACATTGGTCACCCTCCTGGGCCTCATGTTAACTGATGAAAAATACTGGCGGTGATTGTGGAAAACCGTCCTCAGGACGTCCCAAAGCGCTTCACAAGCAATCAATTACTTATTAAGTGCACACACTGTTGTTATATAGGTAAACACCGCAGTCAGTTTGTGCACAGCAAGTGGCCAGAAATAACAATGGAATAAATGATGAGTTAATCTATTTTAGTGGTGTTGTTCAAGGGATCAATGGGTAAATGCTGAGTAGGGCATTGGGAGAACTCCTGTGCTCTGAATTTTGTCATGGAATATTTTACATTCATCTGAATAGGCAGAAGGGGCTTTGGTTTAATGTCTCATTCGAAAGACAGAACCTCTGACAGTGCAGCACTCTGCAATAATGTGTCAACTTAGATTATGGTAAAAGTCTAAAGACCTAAACTAATAAAGGAAAACTTATGGTTGAGCGCCTTTCTTTCAAAAAAGTTGCAAAGTAGTAGCCAATCCTTTTTCTTTTCATAACTTTTCTGAGATTTTCTATCAGAGACTTCACTGGTGTGTGATAGTTTTACTGAAGTGATGGATTAAAGCCCTCTATTCTTCTCTTTCCAGAGATGGGTTAAAATATTCTAAGCTTACCTTTTCCACATGGCTCCATGAGCACTGGTAGCTGGAAGTCATATGTCATCATTGAAAAGAATCTCCTTTAAATATTATACAAACCCAGTTAGACCTCCAGTTTAGAATCAAATACAAAAGCTACAGTACCTTAATGAAAAAAAGAAAATGTTTGTCACATCTTCCTTTACAGGAACAAATGTTATGTGGTATCTTCACTCACAATTGAAAGAAGAATGAATTTCAACACAACTGACACTGCATGTGTGCGCAAGTGGAAAGAAGATAAGCTGAGCACTTTCCAATGAAGAAGGTGCTCCTTTCAAATGGGATAAAACAGTCAAAATGCCTGATTTGATTTGTAGTGAAGCACATAGCACAGATAGCCTCCGGCAGTGCCACACCTCATGTGTGTCAGCACTAAAGATAATAATATTAGAAACAATATCATCATGAACTTCATCAATATGATAACGAAATGATAATGGTTCTTGCGGGGATTGCCAACAGGTGTTCTTCTTGCACCAATCTGCCAATAGATGTTCCTTAAAACAGAATGCGAGCAGTGCATGCAGTTTACAAACTGTGTACACTAAAGCAACCATTCATGAGCCAAACAAGGATATTTTTGGTGATTTACTTCCTCAATTTGCTTTTACTCAAAGATATTTTTTCCATTTATTTTGTAGATCCACAAGGTCTTCGGAAATTGTCGCCTGTCTTGTTCTTCCACCTGTGCGAGTGAGAAAACTAGAAAGATTTTAGACATTTACATTGCCAGTCTAGATCGTTTCACTGATCCTAGCCAATGGATCACTTCATTTTTGACCTTCTATTGCTTCAATAGGAAAAATACCCTTTGCATCTGATCTGTCTAGTCTGGATTGAATCGGACTGTCAGAGATTAAAGCACAGCGTGCTGCGGCAAATGAGGAATACGTTACACAAAAACGGGTTTTAATCAAATTAAGAAATAGACAAAAACATCATTTCTAAAAAATGCACAGCCATTTATCTTTCAGCTCTTTTATTCATTGTTCTCCACAGTGCTTCTTGCTGATCGCAAATTCTTACTCTGTAGATTAGTACCATATTGATACTAATGCTATTTATGAAAGTAAAAAAAAAAATCACTATTGCAGGGTCAAAAATAAAATAAGGTTACAACAACATTGGGTGGCACAGTGGTTCAGTGGCTAGCACCACAGCCTCACAACTCCAGCGACGCAGGTTCGGTTCTGGGTACTGTCTGTGCGGAGTTTGCAAGTTCTCCCTGTGACTGTGTGGGTTTCTGCTGGGTGCTCCAGTTTCCTCCCACAGCGAAAGACTTGCAGGTTGATAGGCTAAATTGGCCATTGTAAATTGCTCCTAGTGTAGGTAGGTGGTAGGAGAATTGTGGGAATGTGGTAGGGGACATGGGATTAACGTAGGATTAGTATAAATGGGTGGTTGATGGTCGGCACAGACTCAGTGGGCCGAAGGGCCTGTTTCAGTGCTGTATCTCTCTCTATAACAGCAACAACTTATATTTATATAGTGCCTTTAACATAATAAAACATCTCAAGGTGCTTTACAGGAGCATTATAAAATTAAGTATGACACCGAGACACAAAAGGAGTTATTAGGTCAGATAATCAAAAGCTTGGTCAAAGAGGTAGATTTTAAGGCACGCCTTAAAGGAGGAAAGCGAGGTGGAGAGGTGTTGGGAGGGTATTTCAGTGTTTGGGGCCTAGGCAACTGAAGGTGCAGCCACCAACAATGGAGCGACTAAAATCAGGGATTCACAAGAGGCCAGAATTAGAGGAGCGCAGATATTTTGGAGGGTTGTGGGGGAGATTACAGAGATAGGGAGGGGCAAGGCCATGGAGGGATTTGAAAACAATTATGGAAATTTAGAATCAAGATGTTGTTTAACCGGAAGCCAATGTAGGTCTGTGAACACAAGGGTAATAGGGGAATGGGACTTGGCGAGAGTTAAGACACAGGCAGCAGAGTTTTGGATAATCTCAAGTTTATGGAGAGTAGAATGTGGGAGAGCAGCCAGGAGTGCGCTGGAATAGTCAAGTCCAGAAGTAACAAAGACATGAATGAAGATTTTGGAAGTAAATGAGCTGAGTTGGCAAAGTCCAATGAGGCTATGGTGGCGGAAATAGGCGGTCTTAATGACGGCATGGATATGAGGTCGGAAGCTCATCTTGAGATCAAATGTGACACCAAGGTTACAAACAGACTGGCTTAATCTCAGCCTGTTGCCAGGGGGAGGAATGGAGTTCATAGCTGGGGAACAGAGTTTGGAGTGGGGACAGAAAACGAGAGCTTCAGTCTTCTCGATATTTAATTGGAGGAAATTACTGCTCAGATAAGCAGTCTGATGGTTTAACAACAGTGGAGGAGTTGAAAGAAACAATGGTGAGGCAGAGCAGGGTGTCGTCAGCATACATGTGAAAATTAACGCTGTGCTTTTGGATGATGTCACCGAGGGGCAGCATGTAGATGGAAATAGGAGGGGCCCAAGGATACATCCTTGGGGGACACCAGAGGTAATGGTGTGGGAGCAGGAAGAGAGGCCATTGCACGTGATTCTCTGGCTATGATTCGATAGATAAGAATGGAACCAAGCGAAAGCAGTCCCACCCAGCTGGATGACAATGGAAACGTGTTGGAGGAGGTTACCAAATAGTTGGAAGATTAAAAGAAATTTGGGGCTAACTGGAAGAAGGGAACACATTTTATTGACAAAAAATGAGCTATTAGATTAAAAGACACAGGGTTATGGCTACTCACCATTTGCAATGACCAGGGTCTAACTCTCACCCTGAGTTTACCAGAGTTCAGTTCCCAATCTTAACTGTCATTCATTTAAATAGACTCAAAGGGTGAGTTACACAGGTTCTTGATCAGATGAAAAGTTGTCCAATTTGCAGTTCAAGAGCACTCCATCTCAAGAGGGAGGAAGAATGAAGAATCGCCCTCCCTCCACCCCAGAAGAGTGCAGAAGTCCAACACTCCAAACAACCCCAACCTCACAACTGCAGAGAGACCAAATGGAGAATTAGGGGAAAAAAATCATACAGTGGTTACAGCACAGAGGAGGCCATTTGGCCCATCATGTCCGTGCCAGCTTTCTGCAAGAGTAACTCAGCTAGTCCCACTCCCCTGCTCTTTCTCCATAGAGCTGCAATCTTTTCCTCTGTTCAGGCGCTTATCCCTTTTGAAGGCCACGATTGAATCGGCCTCCACCACACTCTCAGGTAGTGCATTCCTAGATCGTAACCACTCATTGTAGAAAAAGCTTTTCCTCAAGTCACTTTCGGTTCTTCTGCCAATCACCTTAAAGCAGTGACCTCTGGTTCTTGACCCTTCCTCCAATGGGAACAGTTTCTCCCTATCTACTCTGTCCAGACCCCTCATGTTTTTGAACACCTCTATCCAATCTCCTCTCAACCTCCACTTCTCTAAGGAATACAGCCCCAGCTTCTCCAATCTATGCACAGAACTGGTCCCACATCCCTGGAACCATTCTTGTAAATCTTTTCTGCACCCTCTACAATGCATTTACATCCTTCCTAAAGTGTGATGCCAGAATTGGACACTATACTCTGGTTGAGGCCAAACCAGTGTTTTTTTAAAGGTTCACCATAACTTCCTTGCTTTTGTAATCTATGCCCCTATTTATACAGCCCAGGGTCTCATATGCCTTATTAACCATTTTCTTAACCTGCCCTGTCAACTTCAACGATTTGTGCATATATACCCCCAGGTCCCTCTGCCCTGCACCCCCTTTAAAATTGTATCCTTTATTTTATATTGCCTTTCCTCATTCTTCCTACTAAAATGTATCACTTCACAATTATCTGACTGTGAATTTCATCTGCCGCGTGTACATCCTTTCCACCAGCATGTCTATATCTTCTTGAGATCTATCACATTCCTCCTTGCAGTTCACAATACTTCCAAATTTTGTGGCATCTGCAAATTTTTGCAGTTGTGCCCTGCATACCTAAGTCATTAATTTCGATCAAGAAAAGCAGTAGTCCTAGTACTGACCCCTGGGGAACACCACTGTATACCTTCCTCCAGTCCACAAAACAACTATTAACCTCTACTTTCTGTTTCCTGCCACTCAGCCAACTTTGTATCCATGCTGCCATTGTCCCTTTTATTCCATGGGCTTTAACTTTGCTGACAAGCCTGTTATGTGACACTCTATCAGATGCTTTTTGGAAGTCCATATGCACCACATCAACCTTATTGTCCTCATCAACTCTCTCAGTTACCTCATGAAAAAGAAACCAAAGATATTTTTGCATTTTGTGCAATAAAATAAATTTAAGGAAGCAAAGAGGTATTACTGGAATGAATTCTGTAAGACCCAGGAATAGATCATTGATTCCAGGATTGTTTATTCTTTCTCAAAAGTGTTCAACTTCTTGGTGAAAGTGCATTGATTTGATAGGTTGTTAGTGGTAATCATCAATGGGTCTCTTTAGCAGCTCAGTTGCAGTTTAAAAAAATAATTCAGAAGTGGACGCATAAAAATTGCGCATGCTTTCATGACATTCAAACAAAAAGATCTCACTTTTATACTGATTTGTGATTGGCACACTATTTAAAGAACCCCTTAAAAACTTCTTCCAATTCTGCGAAACACATGTACATCTCTCCTCGTATGGTTGAGGCAACCTGAGCATTTCCACGCCATGTGCGAGCATTTGTCATTACTACCTATTTTTAAATAGTGTGCCTACAGATTGCAAAAAAGCTTTGAAACTAAAGAACTTTGACTGGGGGACCCGCATTTCCACTGCTGATTTTTCCTTAAGTTTATAATGATCTGATTTGGCACAAAGTAACAATTCAAACTCCATTTTATCCCCTTTCCAAGATTAAAATGTATATTTTGAACCCCTTCCTTCGGATAAATTTAAATTGTTTCCTTTGAACTGACTGGTTGACTATGAGGAGAGGTTATAATGAGATAGACTATACAGAGAGACGAGTTATAACTAAATCAATAGCAAACTATCCAGGAAGAAAGGTTCCAACTGATGGCTTTATGCAGACAGGAGTTATAATTGAATGAATGACACGCTACACAAGGAAAAAGGTCATAACTAAATAATTGGCAGGACGGAGTGATTTATAACTTGCTAACTGGCAAAACATTAGAGGACGGTTATTACTGATAACTTATAATTGCACAATGAAGTTGGGGGGGGGGGTGTATAACTGAGTGATTTAAGCAGGGAAAAAATTTAACTGACGACTATACAGAGAAGAGATTCATAATTACTGAACAAAAGTGCTGCTGACGGTCAGCAAACAGCTTGGAAAAATATCTCACAAGGGACATGCAGAAGTTGCCGTGGGAGAGAAGAAAGAATGGCACAGTAAATGCTCCCCACTGGAGTTCTATATACAGACTCCGATCCTCTGCTGAATTAGTCCCTTTCCCCCACTTTGAGAATAAATACGCATTGTTCCATGCAATTCTAGTCAAATATCCACATAACTAGTTAATCCACTTGGATCAGTGAGTATGTTTCTAAAGCACCTGAAACACATCTGGCTCTATAATGGAGTAATACTGAGGAAATGATCAGCATGCTAATAGTTTTGTTGTTTAAATATAGAACATAACTGGAATCTGATAAGCAAATGTGTACATAGTACCTTCTTGTTTTTCAAAAATGTCTTGCATTCCTTCTGCGTGCAGCCATTTGTTACATGAATCCACAGCTGTGATTGACCCTAATAACTTTTGTTGCATGGTTTTAAAGCATCTCTCGAAAACAACACATGCTAAGCATGTTGGAGCGGCTGAGGTAACCCAGAGTGTGGGTGTTTATTTTATAGCCTGGCTGCAAATGGTTAACAAGCTTGTAAATAATAAATGGGAAATGGAAGGGTTGAAAAGAGGATGCAGATTAATCCATCATGTTTGAATCACGGCCATTCACCTCAGGCTGAGAAATTTACCGGTAAAATTACCAAACTTGAAAAATCATGCGGACAATTAGCCTATTCACAGACCCATTGTACTTAATGAAAAGCATGAATATTTTAGTAGCCCCTACTAACTGCTTGATTGTGGCCTGGGACCAACTGGAGCCAGTCTGAGAGTGTTCAAACTACCACTGAAGCAAGCCAAAGGGTCTTGGGTTCATTTGTGCATGATCTGTATCTCTGGTGGAAGTGGTATTGCCAAGATCATACTATGAGTTTTCTTATAAGTGAAACGGTAGCATCAATTGCATATCCCTCAGATGAATGGAGTGGGAATTTTTTTTTTTTAAAAACAGTAGATACACAGAACCCATTTTTCTCTTTTCATGATGGCAGTCACTGAAAGCAAGACTAGTTAGGTTTTTCAAGGTGATGTTCCAAAATATTGACAGACCAGCCAGACAGTGTTTAAAACCAAACCAAAGAATCTCAACTACTCTTGGGCAGTCAGTGCCGGAAGTGCTGTTGCAAGAATACGTACAAGACTGTCTCATCACAGATCTCCACAGCACCAGCTCTTAATTACACTGTGAGTTGTGCAGTTCTCACACCCCTGTATGGAGTCTTAACCTGCAGGGCCTCCATTGTTTTATAGTTGAATTAATTCTGACCCCATCTTAACCCATGAGGCAATTAAGAAATCCATGTGAATGTTTTCTGCCTCCTGGCTTCCTGCTATGTTTTGATGCTACTTTTCCTGTGCTGCTAAGTGACACCTCTCATTTAAGTAACATCCTTGTTGAGCTATTTCTGTCTCAGTCATTCAGTGTCATACAGATAAAAACAAAATGGATCCTACAGAGAGAAGAAAATGGCAGTGCTGCCTCCAAAACTGATTCATACTATCACTAAACCATTTCATACAAGACATAGGTAAGAGAATATTTGTCAGAGTTACCAAGTAATTTACTTGTTAGAACTTCAGAAAAAGACAGAAAATACAAGACATGAAAAAAAGAGAAAAAAGTGTGATGGGCAAAGAATAGCAAGATGAAGGAAAGGGCCATTTCTGTTGAAAAAGGCAATCATCATAAATGATTGTACATAGGACAAAAATCTGTTATGTTGCAGGGTACTTTGTGTATCAGTATGTTTTACATCAATGTAAATTAGTTATTTCTTCAGAGAATGAACAATGATAGGCCACATTTTCAGAAATAAGTGGAATGAACTCTCCATTCCTGCATTAATTAACTTTCCTCCATTTATTTTCCTTTCCCTCTTCCACGTGTGCCCTTTCACAGGCAGCTATGTTTGTGGTGCCAGCAGGTTGGCAGCAGTGGTGACGTGAAGGGGTTAGTAACAGAGCAAAACAACTCTAGTAAATGGTGAGGATTGGCAGTATGGCCACCTTTTGGTGCAGATTGATCCAATGGCTGTTCTGCTATATATATACATTTTATAGATATATATAAATAGTCTGCTTACAGCATGTCGTACACTCCTTGATGCACCACCGTGTATGCAAAGTAACTCAATATAAACAATGCAGCAGATGTACGTCAAATGTATAAATGTATGCTGCGCGTCACATAACACTGACACCCGCCCGCCGCCCGCCTGCCCGCCCGATATCATGAGCAGGAAGCACGTGTGCATTTTCAGCCAGAAGTGTGGCGCCTGCCATATTGATACAGGAATAAAAAGAGACTTTCAGGGCCCATGCCTGAAACAGGTGTTAATCCCTTTGCATATACAAATAAGGGGCCTAATGCCTATTTGAGGCACTGTTTCAAGATTGATTTGCCCTGTGGCTGCTGGAGCCAATGTTGGGTGCATTCAGTAAAACCAAACTTGGGGATCACCTTTTACCAAACAGGTAAAGTTTTCACATTTATTGACCTGAATGTGGAGCCAGAACTTCCATTTAACGAAAACAGACAGCCACTCCCCTCTGATGCTTCCCCCATCCTCATAAATTACCCCACCCACCCCTGTCCTCTGGCCTGGCCCCCTACTTCCCAACTCCCAAAAGATCTCAAGTCACTTCACATGAAGCTTTGTCTGAAGTGTAATGATTACTTTAGAACCATCGCTGCACTCAGAGCACCAAACAACATCACATCATGCATGAGCCACAATTCAACCATAAGGTCATAAGAACTAGGAGCAGGAGTAGGCAATTCAGCCCTCGAGCCTGCTCCGCCACTCAATACGGTCATGGCTGATCTCATCTTGGCCTCAACTCCACTTTCCTGCCCGTTCTCCATAACCCTTCAACCCTTTACTGATTAAAAATCTGTCTGTCTATCTCCTCCTTAAATTTACACAATGTCGCGGCATCCACCGCACTCTGGGGTAGTGAATTCCACAGACTTACGACCCTTTGAGAGAAGTAATTTCTCCTCATCTCTGTTTTAAATCTGTTTCCCCTTATCCTAAAACTATGACCTCTCGTTCTAGATTGCCCCACAAGAGGAAACATCCTCTCCACATCTACTTTGTCATTCCCCTTAATCATCTATATACCTCAATTAGATCTCCTCTCATTCTTCTAAACTCTGGAGAGTAAAGGCCTAAACTGCTCAATCTCTATTCATAAGACAAACCCCTCATCTCTGGAATCAATCTAGAGAACCTCCTCTGAACTGCCTCCAATGCGACTACATCCCTCCTCAAGTAAGGGGACCAAAACTGAACGCAATACTCCAGGTGCGGTCTCCCTAATGCCTTGTACAGTCGCTGCAACACTTCCCTACTTTTATATTCTATTCCTTTAGCAATAAATGCCAAAATTCCATTTGCTTTCCTTATTATCTGCTGTACCTGCATACTTGCTTTCTGCGATTCATGCACGAGGACACCCAGATCCCTCTACAACGAAGCATTCTGAAGTTTCTCTCCATTTAGATAATAATTTGCCTGTCTATTCTTCCGACCAAAATGGATAACCTCACACTTATCCACGTTAAACTCCATCTGCCAAATTTTGGCCCATTCACCTAACCTATCTATATCCAATTGTAAATTTCTTAGTTTTTTATTGCAGCTTACTATCCCACCTATTTTAGTGTTATCTGCAAATTTGGCTATAGTACCTTCTATCCCTGCATCCAAGTCATTAATATATATTGTAAATAGTTGGGGCCTAAGGACCAAACCTTGTGGCACCCCATTAGTTACATCTTGCCAACCAGAAAAAGACCCATTTATCCTGACTCTCTGTTTCCTGTTGGTTAGCCAATCCTCGATCCAAGCTAATAAATTGCCCCTAAACCCATGTGATCTTACCTTGTGTATTAACCTTTTGTGCGGCACCTTATCAAATGCCTTCTGGAAGTCCAGATATACTACATCTACAGGATCCCCATTATCCATTTTGCTTGTTACAGCTTCAAAGAACTCTAGCAAATTAGTCAAACATGATTTACCTTTCATAAAACCATGCTGACTCTGATGGATTGCGTTTTGACTTTCTAAATGTCCTGTTATTATTTCCTTAATAATGGATTCTAACAATTTCCCAACGACAGATGTTAAACTAACTGGTCTGTAGTTTCCTACTTTCTGCCTCCCTCCTTTTTTGAATCTACTGGAACCTTCCCCACATCCAGGGAATTTTGGAATATTATAACCAATGGATCCACTATCTCCGCTGCCACTTCCTTTAAGACCCTAGGATGTAGGCCATCAGGCCCTGGGGACTTGTCTGCCTTCAATCCCAATAGTTTGCTCAGTACCTTTTCCCTAGTGATGATGATTGTTCTAAGTTCCTCCCTTTCTACAACCTCTGCATTACCTGTTACTATTGGGATGGTACTAGTGTCCTACATCGTGAAAACTGAGGCAAAATACTGATTTAGTGTCTCCGCCATTTCTGTGTTCTCCACGATTAACTCCCCAGTCACATCCTCCAAGGGACCACATTCACTTTAACTACTCTGTTCCTTTTTATATACTTATAGAAGCTTTTGCTATCTGTTTTTATATTTTGCGCTAGTTTTCTTTCATAATTTACCTTTGCTCTTTTTATTACTTTTTTAGTAACCCTTTGTTGATCTTTAAAAGTTTCCCAATCCTCCAGCCTGCCACTGGCCTTTGCAATATTGTATGCCTTAGTTTTTGTCTTTATGTTATCCTTAACTTCCTTGCTTAGCCATGGATGTTTTCCCCTCTTAGAACCAACTTAATCACAGGAAGTCCAAACCCATCATTTCTGGCCCCCACCACAAACTCACCTTTCATGCTACTGACTCTACCCCCTTCCCCAGTCACTCACTCAAACTGAACCAAATACTGCATCCTATTGAACCCAGATGTGAGATTCAAGCCCCAAATCCTATTCATTGCCAAGATGGTTTGCATTCACCTGCTCAACATTGCCCACCTCTGTCTCCACATCAGCCCTTCTTCCACTGAAATCCATATCTTTGCTTTTGTCATCTCCAGCGTTAATTGTTAGAAAGCCTTCCTTTATGTCCTCCTCCATAAAACTTAACTTGTCCAAAATGCAGCCACCAGTACTGTCCTGCAAGTCCACTCACCAATCAACTCTGTCCTCACTCACCTCTATTGGTTCCCTGTTCCCTAACAAACTAAAATTAAACTCATCATCTGTACCTTCAAGTCTTTCCATGGTCCTGTCCCACCTTATCCCTGCAACCTCCTCAATTCTGATATCCTCCCATAATCACAGAATTGTTACAGCACAGAAGGAGGCCATTCGGCCCATCATGTCTGTGCTGGCTCTCCAAAGGAGTAATTCACCTCGTGCCACTCCCCCGCCTTCTCCCTGTAGCCCTGCACATGCTTCTTTTTCATATAACAATCAAATTCCCTCTTGAATGCCTCAATGAAATCTGCCTCCACCACACTCTCAGGCAGTGCATTCCAGACCCCAACGGCTCGCTGCATGAAAACATAACTCCTCATGTTGTCATTGCTTCTTTTTCCCAATTACCTTAAATCTGTGCCCTCTTGTCCTCGAGCCTTTTGGCAATGGGAACATTTTTCCCTATCTACTCTATCCAGACCCCTCATGATTTTGAATTCCTCAATCAAAACTCCTCTCAACCCTCTCCTCCAATGAAAACAGTCCAAACTTCTCCAATCTATCGATGTAACTGATCCCTTTGATCTTCTGATTATTAGCCACTCTCTTCAATCCCCTTCACTTCTTTCTCCTTCTTCAAAAGCCTTCTCAACACCCATTTTTTTAGCCAGGCTTTCAGTCAGTCCTCCTAATCCCTCCATTGCTCACTGTCAGTTTCCCTGTCTATTTCCATTTGGCACCTCAAGCAGTGTTTTTTTTTATATGAAAATCTCAAAATAAATTCAACAGTTAAACAGCTAGTTAATCTGCTTTCTGGTGGGATTGGTTGTGAAAGGAAGATTGCCCAGGACACCAGGAGAACGTCTGACTGTTCTTTGAATTGTGCCATGGCATCTTATGATCCACCTGAGCTACTAGATCAGACAGATGTAACTTTGGTTTAACATCTCATCAAAGGGATGAATCCTCTGACAATGCAGCACTTCTTCAGTACTGCACTGAAGCAGCAGCCAAGACTATGAGCTGGATGTTATGCGCCATTAGAAGGCAAATTTTTTGGTGGGGGTGGCCAGAGAATCAGCACGAAGCCATCCACCATGAGCCCGACACCATAATGCCGGTTTCTGATTTTCTCGGCGGCGGCGAGGTTCCGTGGCGGCACCTCAGCCGCAACGGGAATCATAATTTAAATCTGTTACATACTGTTTTGCATGAATTTGTATCTAATTCGCCGCAATCCTACCAGGTGTTCACAATCTTATGCATGATGTGCGGCATTCACGTGCCTTCACTTTCCTGTCTTTGTAAAGCTGGCTCCACCAAGGCGAGAGACATCAGAACCTGCGAAGGTTCAGTAAGTTATCCGTTGTTATCTTGTGGAATATTTTTTCACATCAGATGTTGCTGCTGAGCTCTATGTACGGATGTGAGGGAAGGAGGGAACTCTGCAAGTGGATACTGTTGGGGGGAGGGGGAGCTCTGCAAGTGGATACTGTTGGGGGGAGGGGGAGGTCTGCGAGTGGATACTGTTGTGGGGATGGGGAAGTCTGCGAGTGGATACTGTTGGGGGGAGGGGGAGCTCTGCAAGTGGATATTGTTGGGGGGAGGGGGAAGTCTGCGAGTGGATACTGTTGGGGGGAGGGGGATGTCTGCGAGTGGATACTGTTGGGGGGAGAGGGAGCTCTGCAAGTGGATATTGTTGGGGGGAGGGGGATGTCTGCGAGTGGATACTGTTGGGGGGAGGGGGAAGTCTGCGAGTGGATACTGTTGGGGGGAGAAGGAGCTCTGTGAGTGGATACTCTTGGGGGGAGAGGGAGCTCTGCGAGTGGATACTGTTGGGGGGAGGGGGAGCTCTGCGAGTGGATACTGTTGGGGGGAGGGGGAGCTCTGCGAGTGGATACTGTTGTGGGGAGGGGGAGCTCTGCGAGTGGATACTGTTGGGGGGAGAGGGAACTCTGTGAGTGGATACTGTTGCAGGGGGAGGGAGCTCTGCGAGTGGATACTGTTAGGGGGAGAAGGAGCTCTGTGAGTGGATACTGTTGGGGGGAGGGGGAACTCTGCGAGTGGATACTGTTGGGGGGAGAGGGAGCTCTGTGAGTGGATACTGTTGGGGGGAGAGGGAACTCTGCGAGTGGATACTGTTGGGGGGAGAGGGAGCTCTGCGAGTGGATACTGTTGGGGGGAGAGGGAGCTCTGCGAGTGGATACTGTTGGGGGGAGGGGGAACTCTGCGAGTGGATACTGTTGAGGGGAGAGGGAACTCTGCGAGTGGATACTGTTGGGGGGAGAAGGAGCTCTGCGAGTGGATACTGTTGTGGGGAGAGGGAGCTCTGCGAGTGGATACTGTTGTGGGGAGGGGGAACTCTGCGAGTGGATATTGTTGGGGGGAGGGGGAACTCTGTGAGTGGATACTGTTGGGGGGAGAGGGAGCTCTGTGAGTGGATACTGTTGGGGGGAGGGGGAACTCTGTGAGTGGATACTGTTGGGGGGAGGGGGAAGTCTGCGAGTGGATACTGTTGGGGGGAGAAGGAGCTCTGTGAGTGGATACTGTTGGGGGGAGAGGGATCACTGCGAGTGGATACTGTTGGGGGGAGGGGGAATTCTGCGAGTGGATACTGTTGGGGGGAGAGGGAGCTCTGCGAGTGGATACTGTTGGGGGGAGAGGGAGCTCTGCGAGTGGATACTGTTGGGGGGAGAGGGAACTCTGCGAGTGGATACTGTTGGGGGGAGAGGGAGCTCTGCGAGTGGATACTGTTGGGGGGAGGGGGAGCTCTGCGAGTGGATACTGTTGTGGGGAGGGGGAACTTTGCGAGTGGATACTGTTGGGGGGAGGGGGAACTCTGTGAGTGGATACTGTTGCGGGGAGAGGGAGCTCTGTGAGTGGATACTGTTGGGGGGCAGAGGGAGCTCTGTGAGTGGATACTGTTGGGGGGAGAGGGAACTCTGTGAGTGGATACTGTTGGGGGGAGAGGGAGCTCTGCGAGTGGATACTGTTGGGGGGAGAGGGAGCTCTGTGAGTGGATACTGTTGGGGGGAGAAGGAGCTCTGCATTTGGATACTGTTGTGGGGAGGGGGAACTCTGCGAGTGGATACTGTTGGGGGGAGGGGGAACTCTGCGAGTGGATACTGTTGGGGGGAGAGGGAACTCTGCGAGTGGATACTGTTGGGGGGAGAAGGAGCTCTGTGAGTGGATACTGTTGGGGGGAGAGGGAGCTCTGCGAGTGGATACTGTTGTGGGGAGGGGGAACTCTGCGAGTGGATATTGTTTGGGGGAGGGGGAACTCTGTGAGTGGATACTGTTGGGGGGAGAGGGAGCTCTGCGAGTGGATACTGTTGGGGGGAGAAGGAGCTCTGTGAGTGGATACTGTTGGGGGGAGGGGGAACTCTGTGAGTGGATACTGTTGGGAGGAGAGGGAACTCTGCGAGTGGATACTGTTGGGGGGAGAGGGATCTCTGTGAGTGGATACTGTTGGGGGGAGAAGGAGCTATGCATTTGGATACTGTTGGAGGGAGGGGGGAACTCTGCGAGTGGATACTGTTGGGGGAGAAGGAGCTATGCATTTGGATACTGTTGGAGGGAGGGGGAACTCTGCGAGTGGATACTGTTGGGGGGAGGGGGAACTCTGCGAGTGGATACTGTTGGGGGGAGAAGGAGCTCTGCATTTGGATACTGTTG
Source organism: Heterodontus francisci (assembly GCF_036365525.1). NCBI lineage: Eukaryota > Metazoa > Chordata > Chondrichthyes > Heterodontiformes > Heterodontidae > Heterodontus > Heterodontus francisci. The sequence continues at coordinate 56,733,984 of NC_090396.1, read as the reverse complement.
GGGGGAGGGGGAACTCTGCGAGTGGATACTGTTGGGGGGAGGGGGATCTCTGTGAGTGGATACTGTTGGGGGGAGAAGGAGCTATGCATTTGGATACTGTTGGAGGGAGGGGGAACTCTGCGAGTGGATACTGTTGGGGGGAGAAGGAGCTCTGCATTTGCATACTGTTGGGGGGAGGGGGAACTCTGCGAGTGGATACTGTTGGGGGATGGGGGAGCTCTGCGAGTGTATACTGTTGGGGGGGGGGGGAAGGGGGGATTTGTGCAATCCAACATCAGGAGACGCCATTAACAGCGTTGCCAATCTAGCTTCCGCCATGTGATTGGGGGGAAGGCTGCCGTCATTATGCTAAATAGCCACCCGCCGTGTAATCGCGGTGGCGCGGGCCGCCAGCTTCACAGGCGGGACATCCGCCATTTTGCGCACCCGCCACCAATCTCAGCAACGAGGTAATAAAATCCAGCCCATATGTGCTCAAGTTCTGCTGTGACTTGAAACCACAACTCTCCAACCCAGAAGCGAGAATGCTGGAAAAATCACATTGTACCAGATATAGGCTCACATTGGCATAGGTTAAAGGTCACCTGGAGAAACTACATGACCCCATGCTGGTCAATGCCTGCACACCACCTGTTGAGTTCTTTTTACAAAGTCTGTTTTATTGTTTTTGCATGTTAGACACCATGCTAAAGATGGATCCTCCAGCTGATATGAGCAATCACTCAATCACCATCCCAAAGACCAACATAACTAATGGACTAGATCTTATCATTCTCGCTCTTTGTATGATGGGCCTTAAATCGCCAAAAATCTAAGCAGCTCCCTATTCAGAAGCCAAGAGGTTAAAGAAGCAATAACATTTCCAGATTTCTTCTGAAATTAATGCTGCTGAAATTAAAAGTGATTCACCTCTAGTAATACCAGCACTGAGCTATAAACCATACCGGTACAAGACTGTGCTAGATAGAGTTAAATTGAGCACAACGTGGTTTCAAATCTCACCCGGTCAGGGATTGCAGACAGTTTGATAAACAGATGCCCAGCTTGTGTCTGCTGAGCTGTGACAGAAATCCTGGTGCTTGTTTGTTGAGGTAGTTTCTGCTGTCAGCAACGTGTTAGGATTAGCAGCGGAATGGATGAGCTTAATGAATGGTGAAAGGGGATTAGTAAAGCACTATCACCTTTCACAGTCTCATTTAACAAGGCAGATTGACAACAGCTTATTTTTGTTTATGTTCCTGAATAAACACAAGTAACTGCTGGGATTTACAGTCCGTTGACCACACCAATGGAACGAGGATTGCTGTGCTTAAAGGCTCTTTTTATTATATTAATGCCACAAAAATTAGAACTCACTTTGCCTTCATAATGTGCCACTTGAGCTGCAAGACAGTCAAATCAAAAAAGTGCCATCTAACATCATCCCAAAGAGCGACAGCAGCTACAGATCATGCTAACCTTAGCCAGCCATATTAATAATAAAAGCAAAAAGTGCTGGAAATAATCAGCAGGTCAGGCAGCATCTGTAGAGAGAGAAGCAAAGTTAACATTTCAGGGCTGTGACCTTTCCAGCCAAATTAATGTCAATTTCACATCAATTACCAACTGAGATCAGAGGCCGACATTTGGATATACCATATCTGCTAACTGTTAGCCTAGACTCAGTGGTAGTGCTCTTGTCTCAGAGGCAGGAGGTTGTAGGTTTAAATCCCACTCCATAAACTTGAGCACAAAATCCAGGCTGATACTTCAATGCCCTACTGAGGCAGTGCTGTGTTTATTGTCAAAGGTGCTGTCTTTAAACTGAGGCCCTGTCCGCCGGTACCATTTTGAAGATGAGCAGGGGAGTTCTCCCATGTCCGAGCCAATATTCGTCCCTGAAACAACACATCTGTGCGCAAATTGGCTTTGTTCCCTACATTGCAACAGTGGCTACACTTCAAAAGTACTCCATATACTGTAAAGCGCTTTGGGATGTCCTAAGGTCATGAAAGGTGCAATATAAATGCAAGTTTTTTCTTTATAATGTTAATGCCAGGCCACAGTTTAGTAACCACCTGCATTGGTGGGGATCATGAAAAGGAATAACCAAATCACTAGCAATTCCAATCATATATTTAAATTAATGTTGATGTTATTACCACCTACCGTGCACAAGACAATCTCATGTAATCAATAGAAATTGAGGATAGCTAATTGGATTTGTTAACGAGTTACGATCTATTAATACCTGCCTTTGCGAAGCACTGCACCCAAAGCAAACCTAAAACAAGACCCACGCAATGACATGAAACCAGACCGTGTGCACTGACTCCACACTATTGCGAAGGAAAACCAAAAGGTGTAATAGAAAAATGTTCTGTCATTGCATTTCCCAAATGTTTATACTGGCAGAATTCAAGGGCAAACACTACTGCCTGACCATTGGATTCCATGCTGGCTCCATGGTCCAAGCTCCATTTTGAAATAACATCTCATTCTCAGCAATAAAATGCATGGTGTCATTTTTTTAAAATCCCTGTTACATCAGGGATTCAAGTACATTGTTCACACATCAGAACTTCCTCTATCAAAATTCTTATGGGATTCATGTAGCCAAAAATATGTTATAAATACACTGAAGAAAACAGAACATTGTGGATTGTAAAAATGTGATGATTTGAGACTTTTCAGGAATGTTCTTGAAATGCCAAGATGATGAAACAAAATATAATTACATCTGTTGTCACATCAGCAGAACAGAATTGGAAATAACATAATGATTGTCACATTATTCTAGACTTCAAATATTACAGAGTACATCAAATCCTATTTTCCTGAGAAAAGTTGATCTTGACAGATCTGTCTAGGTTTTTGATAAAATAATAGAAGTGAGGGCAACACTTTCTACCACTAGATGTGCTGGTGCACATACCAATATTATACTGCAGCTATGTTTCAGAATGCTAAAGACATCTGGTCGCAGTTAAAGGGAAAGTCCAGGAGAGCAACCTACCAAAACATATTACTGAATGCAAATTAAAAGTCTACCAACGTCTCAAATAGAAATCTAATCTTTTATGTCCCTCTCATGCAATTGCTTCCTACATGCCAAAAGTGGCAGCTCGCCACCACCTTTTCAAGGACAATTAGGGATGGGCAAAAGATGCAGTCCTAGTCAGCGATGCCCACATTCCATGAACGCATAAGAAAAGTGGCCATTTTGTAAATAATCAGCATTTGATTCGATCGGCAATGGCTGCATTTGCCTGCGTTAGATCATGTAGGTACTTCTCTCACAAATACACAGTCTAACAATAACAATGATCAGCATCCCTGAAAATGGACTCAACATCCAACCCCTCTACCACCAGTGCACTGTGGTTACAGTATGTGCTGTCTATAGAATTCACTGCAGTAGCCTTACTTTGACAACACTGCCAACCCTGTGATCTCTAAATGGAGAATGGCAAGAGCAACTACATCTTGCAGAATACCATTACTTGATTTAAGGGGTCCCTCTCTCATCGGATCACCTCCTTATGTGCTGTCACCATTCTGCCTATTGTGTTCGTGCCAGCTCTCTGCAAGAGAGTCCCACTCCCCTGCCTTTTCTCCATAACCTTGTAAATTTTTCCACTTCAGATGATCATCCAATTCTCTTTTGAAGGCCTTGATTGAACCTGCCTCCACCACATTCTCAGGCACAGCATTCCAGATCCTAACTACTTGCTGCGTAAAACCGTTTTCCTCATGTTGCCGTTGCTTCTTTTGTTAATCACCGTAAATCGGTGTCCTCTGGTTCTTGACCCTTCCACCAACGGGAACAGTTTTTAAAATTTTTATTCATTCACGGGCTGTGGGCATTGCTGGCTAGGCCAGTATTTATTGCCTATCCCTAATTGCCTTTGAGAAGGTGGTGGTGAGCTGCCTTCTTGAATCGCTGCAGTCCATGCAGCGCAAATACACCCACAGTGCTGTTAGGGAGGGTTTTGACCCAGCAACAGTGAAGGAAAGGCAATAAAGTTCCAAATCAGGATGATGTGTGACTTGGAGGGGAACTTGCAGGTGGTGGTGTTCCCATGCATTTGCTGCCCTTGTCCTTCTAGGTGTTAGAGGTCGTGGGTTTGGAAGGTGCTGTCTAAGGAGCCTTGGTGTGTTGCTGCAGTGCATCTTGTAGATGGTACGCACTGCTGCCACTGTGCGTCGGTGGTGGAGGGAGTGAGTGTTTTTAGATGGTGTGCCAATTAAGCGGACTGCTTTGTGTCCTGGATGGCGTCGAGCTTCTTGAGTGTTGCTGGAGCTGCACTTAATGGCGCAGTTCTAAGAGTGTGCAGGAAGAGAGGGACTTGGGGGCGCAAGTGCATCAATCTTTGAAGGAAGCAAGATATATTGAGAGAGTGGTTAGCAAAACATATGGGATCAGCTTCATAAATGGAGGCATGGAGTGCAAAAGCAGAGAACTTATGCTGATCCTTTATAAAGCTCTGGTTAGGCCCCAACTAGAGTATTATGTCCAGTTCTGGTCACCATACTTTAGGAAGGATGTGAGGGTCCCTGAGAAGGTGCAGAGCAATTTACCAGAATGGTTCCAGGGATGGGGAATTTCACTTACAAGGTTAGGTTAGAAAAGCTGGGGTTGTTCTCCCTGGAGCAAAAGAAATTGAGGGGAGATTTGATAGGGTGTACAAGATGGTGATAGGCTTAGATAAGGAAGACAAGGAAAAACTGTTCCCATTAACTGATGGTACAAGGATTAGGGGACACAGAGTGAAGAATTTGGGCAAGAGATGCAGGGGGAATGTGAGGAAGAACATTTTTACAGAACAACTGTTAACAACCTGGAACACACTGCCCACGAGGGTACTGAAAGCAGAGAAAATCAATAATTTCAAAAGGAAATTCGATGGAATCTTGAGGGAAAAAACTTGCAGAGCTACATGGATCAAGTGGGGGAGTGGGACTGTCTGGATTGCTCTGCAGAGAGCCGGCATGGACTCGCTGGGCCGAATGGTCACCTTTTATGCCACAAATGATTCTATGACTCTATATGTCATTTTAATGGATAGATTGAGGCCTGTAGCATTGAGAGATTTAATATTAATGAGCAAATTATCAAATTGTTCCTCCAAGATGCAGCAATCTTCTAGTATCAAGTATTTTGATTGACCATTTTTCAGCATTCCTTGTGGACCAGGAGAAGCAGCCATACTCCCCCAGTCCCACAAGATGTTATTTGGCCTCCCCAGCATGAAGTTTGCCTCTCCCTCTCAGGATCCATAACTGCTATCATGTCCATCCCCAACCACCCCAGCCCAACACTAACTGTAGCCAGGGACTATTCTCTTAGATCCCCAGCAGCATAGGACTTCTGCCCTGCTCCCACCCCCGAGTCCTGCCATCACTGCTGCTGGTTTTGGGTGAGAGACAGTGCTGCAGTATTCAGGATGCAGGACATGAAACACTGGAAAAGGGAATTCCATCCAGCCTTGCAGCCTGCCTGCCAAGTTAAGATCAAGACTGCTGGCAACTCAATGGCAATGCCCCTCTACCCACCCTGAAGCACCACCTTCTTCCCCCACACTCCACTAATTGGTGTTTTACAAAATCACAGAAGTACAAAAGGCATGGGACTCTGATTTGCATATTCAAGTAGGCTCCCACCTATTCTGGTGAAGCAGTGTTGTTATTCAGATCCAACCCAAATGGTGATAAATTCTCCTCTCCGCAGGCTCTCTTTATATCCTTCTCTTAGTCCTTAATTAAACAATGCCCTTCACCTATGTATCTTTAACATGGTTATCCTACCATTAACAGTGTTATCTGCCCATTTGTAGGCTTGCCATAGGCAGTGGCAAGGTTTTTTCATGAAACAGTGACAAGATGTTCAATGACACAAACTCATGCTGAATTAACTTTTTAATAAAGATTGATACTTAAAGTCAATGGGGCCAATTTTGAACGTCCACCCAGTCAGTAATGTGATGACAATAGAAGGAGAATACCTTCCACCCTGTTCCCACTAAAGTCTGGATGAGCACCAATAAATGAGCAGCCCAGGCTTCTGCAGGAAACAGACAGGAGCCTCATTAAGTCATGTAAATCATGGTTCAATGAACTCAATGGGACTGCAATGCGATTATGAAGTGCTTATGGTCAGAGTACACTCCCTCATTGGTACTTAAAGGGACCATTGCAGGCAGCTGAAAAAGAAAAGAGATTTTAAATGATTTTTGTGGAGACATTAACACTCTCAGTGGCCTCAACATGTGACCCTCCATGGCCCTCCCTCACATTAACCTCCCCCCGCCACCCCTCGCAAACCAACTAGACCCCAGGGAGAAGCCTCCAAATTCTCCAACGTCCCTAATCAGAGAGCAGCTCCAAAAAGCACGAGCACTTCATTGATGGACTTGACATGAGGCCCAAGTGTGAAAAAGATTCCAGCCTCCGGCTGTTTCCACTGGGCGACGGGCAGATTCACTTCACCCGGTGGAAATGCTCACTTCAAAAATCAATCACTAGCATCTTTAGGGCACAATGAGGAAAAGGCTGGCTGACGTTCATAGTTACTTTGGAATTAAGAGAAGAAGCTGTGCCAGGGCAGCTGGCTTTTGCATCTGCCTTGGTATTTACACTCAAGAGATCAAATGTGGAAAATGGCTCTGACGTCAATTGCACTATCTGAAATCAACCTTCTTTCCAGATTCCTTCACTGGTTGATGATTGATCAGGCAATTATAACTCTTATTAAACAGGTGGCCTGAATACACTGAGGCCTCAATCACAGCTTCATATTTAAGCTTTGGAAATAGCCAACATTGAGAGACAAGGTTAACCCTTCAAATTATGAATCCTCAAATTTATTAAAGAATGCTATCAACAGATAGTTGGTCAGAATTAAAACCTTATTATGCCCTACGTCTTCAAAGTCATTATTAGGTTTGATTTGCTGACTCAGATTGCTTTGGTGCAAGACAATGCCCCTGTTCAGGACTTAAGTCAAGAATAACCATCAGCGGGAATGGTATAGAACTGTCTCACTAGAGACAGTGGGGAAGAGAGAACAGAGCACTCTTCCACTGCAGAGAGTGACAGAATTTGTTTTCATTTTTAAAATCAAAAAAGGAGGGGGAAAGAGAATGCAATGTGTAGAGGGAGAGCAGAGAGAAATTTAGTTGAAAAAATGCAATCTCTATTTCTGTAGGTGAGATTTAATAATGTCTGAAGCAAGTTCAGTCTTAAGTTATCAAAAAAGATAAGTATCTTCTCCATCCTAATGCTGAGGAAGGAACTACAGAACTTCACTTCTAGAGAAAGCAACTTAACTTGACGGATCTGCTTCCCCTGCCCCCTCAAAATGAAATGCACCCTGCATATTATTTTCCCAATAAATATATTATTTCTTGTGGTTGTCAGTTCAGTTGAATCTTTCATCTGCATTTTGATTGTTGGGCCAATTTCCATCTTCGTCATTGGTTGTAATTTATGTTTTCTTTTCTATTTTTGAATGGTTATCTCTATTTTAGTCACCAATTGTGTTACACAATCAAATTGCATCCAAAAATCACATTCCAGGAAAAGAGAATCTCTAAGATGCAGCTACCATGACAGCTCCCATCCCATTAAGTGTTTCTAAAAATAAAAATAGCACAATAGAGACAGATGTTTGAACAATTCCAAACAAAGCAATCTGTAAACATCCCAATCACTTCAAAAACCTCTCCCAGCTCTAGCCAAGCATAGTCCAACCTACACTACATGCTCTCATGAACATCCACTACCCTGGGATCACCAACTCCTGATGCAGCACGGCCGAGCCCACTGTGCTGAGGATGGGCATTCTCCACCAAGCAGGCTGCAACACAACTCCAAAGAGCCAGCATGCAGCCCAATCTAATATCACAACCATGTTATAGAGAAACCCAGACTCCACATATCCCTACTCGTTCTTTTCTTCCCCTCACCCCATAGCCCTAGCAGACACAAGCACCACACATTCCCACAACCTCCCCACCTCAATCCAAATTGACTGCAGCCTACTCCGAACCTTTCTTTCCCAATGTAAAGGGCCTGCTCAATTCACTCTCATTCCAAACTTAAACCACCTCCAACTGCTCTTCCATTGTCAACTACAGGCCTCCCAGTAACTGTGCCTTGGCATTGCTTCCACACCTTGGACTTCGCTGCTTTCTCCCTCTTCTCATTTTGATTATTTTAATTCAAAAGAATTAAATGTCCTAATTGCAATTCATTTTGTTAATGTGTAAGTCAGTAATTTAAAAACAAATGTCATTTTGCACAAATCAACATATTTTAAAACAATAGAAGAAATTGTAAAAGGATTATATCCATCCTGGGAAGCCACTTGTTTGTGGGAGAGAGGCCATCCATGCCCTGCTGCCGAGGACACAGAAGATGACTTTGATGGCCCAAACCATAGAAGACTGATAGTCGTACACCGGGAACTTCTACCAGGTACTTCTAGATACACTGGGTTGCTGTCAATGAGCCTCTGGCACAGTGTATGGAGATATTTTCCTCCAACCTGTGTGAGGTCTTCTTGTGGGCTATCACAACATTACAGCCAACTAGGGAGTAAGTGGTCACTTCTGTTAACATTGGAGGGAGCCCCCAGAAAAGGAGCCTCTGGTGGCAGCTCCAACAGCATTGCTGGGAGCTCAGACTGCTGCCATTTCCTCTGGCTTTCAAACCACAAGGGACACACTGGAAAGGTTGAGACCCTCATATAATTCGTGCACTCCATCCTCGCTTACAGCAATGGGAGTGCTGAGGATCAGCCCCATGACAGTGCCACTGTCCTCCCAGGATGCTATCTTGCCTGCTGCCCCACCAGCCTCACAACAAGTGCTCATTTTAGTGCCAGACAGGCAGCTGTCCCAGACTGCTGCAGTCTGCAGCCAGGCATGCTGCAACCAGAGCTCCTCAGTATTGACAACCATCATCTCAAGTGCCCTCAGTAGAAACTCAGCAGCCTTCAGCCTCCCAAGCTCCAGCTACAGGGGAACCATCTCATAGCAGAGACAGAATAGTGAAAATAGAACACAAATCAGGCACCAGGTCTTTGCACAATGGTGATTTGTTGTTGTCTATTGCTAATTTTGTGGAATAATGAACTGAAGAATGACACTGTTTGATGTTGTTAGTCTTCTGTTAACTGTGCTGCTGCTTTAGCTTTCATACTGATGGTAAGGCAAGACCAAACAGGTTTTCACTTTGAGGACATTAATGTGGTGGTTATAGGGACTGTGGTGAGATGGGAGCAGGGAGCTTTGGTCCATTAACAGGGGAAGAGATTGTTCAGGTGAACCTCCCCCCAGTTAATTGCTCTCACCTCGACTCCTATTTATCATCATTATGATCATCGACATCCTGCACTTCTTCCTCCCCAGGTGACACCAAGACATGGCTCCTTTGGAGGGCAAAGTTATGGAGCACGAAGCAGATGACTATGAATTTGTAGACCCCATCCAGACTGCATTGCAGAACTCCTGCTAAATGGTCGAGGCACCGTAACCTCTACTGGAGAAATTCACTACTCTGCTTAATCAGAGCTCTGGCAGATGCATGCCTCTGATTGGAGACCTTCTGTGTCATCATTCTGCGCCAGTCCTCGATACTCTGTTTAATTCCACCCAGACCAGCTCAGCAGTCATGAACCTCAGGCTCTCCCCTAGTAACCAGCCTGACACCTGATGGTCTGGGTGGAATTAAACAGTGTATTGAGGACTGGCACCGGATGATGGCATCATGACTAGCACCAGACATGCACATCGAGGGAGTGGAACCCCGTCTTGTTGAGATACATGCCTGGTGTAGGTGTGGGTACAGTCAATTATTCTTCACACTCATGAGAAATCTGTGATCCTCGTGAACCCCCTGCTCACTCATGGTGATGAAGTTGCCGCCCTGGAGTAAAGAGGCTTGGTGACATCCCTGACACAGCAGCGCATAACATTGAGTGATATAGCTGATACCACCTGTTGCAGCCTGGAACAACCCTATGGTGTAGAAATTCAGGACCATGATGAGTTCAACAGACACAGGTCCATGCCCTGATTTGGAGTTTGAAATTGTTTTGCAACAGGCGACAGAGGTCCGTGACCATTTCCCTTGTGAATCGAAGGCACCTGATGCAGTATTCCTCAGTGATGTTAGCTACGACAGCTCCTGAAGACCTGTGTTGCTGTAGGGCCTCTTGAGGTCTCTTCCCTGCTTTGCAGCAACTGCAGGTCTGCAGACTCTGCCTTGCTGGTGCTGCAGCTCCTTATGCAACAGTTCAAATGACAGATCCAGCTGAGCACCCAGGACCACAGTAACTGTGCAGAATTGTAAAGGTTATCTAGTTTGTTGCACCTCCAAAAAGTAGATTAATGACGTTTTAATGCACTCCAGTTAAAACTGGCCCAACAGACATCCTGGAAGCCTGAGCTGACTAACCAGAGAGAATTACATAAATGAATGTGAGGATCCCTTTAAATTGTGAAGGCTGCATCCCAATTTCTCCTGCCTTGATTTACAAGGGGTGCTTAAAAACTCACAAATCAGGCACTGACACAAACCATTTTCCCCATATGGGTCCTAAATCAGTGCAGGCACCCTATTTAGAATATTTAAATTGGCTCCATGCTTCATTTAGGAAGGTTCCTGGGTTGTCCATACCAATATGGCGACCAGCATGCTTCTGGCGCATTAATTTCGATTGAGTGCAATGTACACTACAAATTGGTATGTTTATGGACCCATTTTGCACCTAAGAAAACAAGTGATACATTATCCACTTTCGCCCCTGCAACTCCTAGAAACCAATGTGTAGCTGGCATGTGCGAAGGAACGTACTAAGGAGTACACTCCTTTCTTTGTATAACCAATAATATCTGTAATACAGGCCTGCACAGGAGTCTACCAATGGGAAATCTCCAAACTTCCTTTATTCCTTCAGCATTGTTGCCTCAGAAGAGAAGAGAGTAACAAATGTTGTGAGGAAGGAAGGAGCAGTCCATTTTGGAGGGGGAGAGGAGGGGGAGGGGCAGAGACAGAGAGGGAGGGACTCTCCTGAGGAAAGGGGCTTCCTTGACAACTTGTTAGGCCAGGGAGGGAAAAAGGAAGACAGAGGATTGTAAACAAGTAGAGTCACTTTGTCAAGAATATCAATGCAAATCTCTCTGTATCTAATCGAGTAGATAGGGGGTGGGCATATCTGGCTCTTCAGAGAATGTGAGTGGTGGTTAGTATTGGTACTTATTAGCATACTATATATTATACACAAGTACTAAGATCACTATAGTGATCCCATATTATAAAACAGCCTATCTTCTGACACATCAACAGTAACATATGGAAGATCCACTGTGCACAAGCACAATTAAATGCCAGACAGAATTTATATTGTCTAAATCATGGCAAAACTTTACTTCTAATGCACCATTATAATCACGAGAGTTACCTTCCAACTTTCCTCTCCACAATATGTGTCCTATCAGAATGCTTTTGCGGGAGGGCTGACCATTGTACAGCAGGGAGCTCCACACAATAGCTTTAGAACAGTTTAATCACCTGCTATTCCTCAGTAATATTTATCCAGTTGTAACCTGGCCACTGCTTCCAGTGGAAGCAAAGCTGGCATTTTTTCGAAGGTTTCAGGTCTAAATTGCAGAATTCTTGATTACAAACACTGATATGTAACCAGCCTGGTTTTCGATCAACCGAAAGGAAAACCACCATATTCAAAACAATGGTTGTTACAAATCATATGCATATTTTTCTTTTGGTACAAGCCACATAAAATACATAAGTTTACCATTTTAATTTCCAAGAACAGGGAAACCGACTAATTCAAGCTGCTGATTTACCATGGTAATAATAAGGGTGTACTGTTGGAACAACAAACTATATTCCATGCTGAGTCACAATGCAGCCCCACCAATACTGTAATTAGTCTGAGTAATGCCTCTGTCACAGATTGATGTGTCCAGAACGTTGTGTGTGGCAATATTAATATGGTAATCTCCTTATGTCAGAGCACTACAGTAGACATTAGACTAATCACCCATACTGGTGAGTTGCAAACTTACTGTTGATAATCGAGTTTACAAGAAAGGCATTAAAATTGTAGGGTGGGGTGGGAGAGGAAGGGGTAGAACTTATTGTGACGTTATACACTTTCAGCGATCAGTACAACATTGATTTCCCTTTGTTCTGATATTTGTGGGGGCAGCCTAGTAAAACAAATGGTGCACACATGCTTTACTGAAAAGTAGCACCACTGCCAAATACTTCTGAATCATGCAGGAGTGGGAAAAAAAAATCTGGAAGCCCAGGGTTTAGGTTCCAGGAATGTTTGTCCTATGGGAAAGGCACTTGGCTTTCCGAAGTGCCATGTGTCTGTCGCATTCATAGCTCATTAATTGAGATTGGATTTTAATGTAATGTTACAGTATATACACAAAGACTGCATCCGAACATATACTGAGTTTCATTAACTTGTATATTATTGTGTATATGAATGTGTATTGATACAAAATAAAGGATTGGTTCAGGATGAACTGCAGATGTGTACCAGAAGCCTTTTCCATTATTATAGTCAGTACAGACAATACTGACCATGCAAGTATGCAATTCATCTATCTGTTATAGTATAAGAACAGTACACTTTCTTCTATCAAGCTTGTAATGCACAGCTGACATTAGACGGTAATATCACTACTCTGATGTCACATGTCTATTTTTCTTCACTGTCAGCAGCTCCCTCACCCTAACAGTGGAGGACATTAATCCTGGTAACTGATATCAATTTATTGAAAGGTCAATACGTGCATTAAATAGGGTTATATAAAGTTCAGAGCTGGCTTGAAGATTACTCATACAGAGTAACATAGGGCAGGATTTCCATTCCAGGGTTGGAACCCCAACATCGTCTTCACTTCCGGGTCCTGACCCCGCACCACATCGGCAATGCACATGCCCAATTAGCATCGGCGGATACGGGAAAGAGGCAGGACACAGGGAGAAGCGGGCTTGATTTAAAGGGCGAGCAGCAGCCATTGCTGTCGTTGCCATTTGTCTTGAGGGTGGAGGTTGAAGAGGAGCAGAGGGCAGTGGGTAAGGAGGATCCCGTGTCAGGGCAGTCACCCGGTTTTCTGAGCTCACTTGAGGTGCTGCTGGAGGCTGTGACAACATGGAGAAGCATCCTGTTCCCTGCCAGTGGCAAGGAAACACTGCAAAACTGACCAAGAAGGCACGGCTGGAGGTGGCTCCTGAAGTCAGCAGCAGAGGAGTTGTGAGGAGGAACTGGGTCCAGTGTAGAAAAATTTCAATGACCTGCTTAGGTCTGGCTCAGATAGACCCAGATAGCAAGCCTCCTGTCAGCAGATTGCATAAGTGAGGGGCATCCTGAGGGCACATAGAGATCTCCTGCCCATAGGAGGGATGTTTGCTCAGCATCATTGATGAGCCATAAGCATAGTTCATAACCTGAGCGCTATTGGACACTGGGCTACGGGGAAGACGGCAACATCCCAGGCAAATGAAAAGCTAAAGTGGTGAGGGAGAGTGGCATTGTCCAAATGGCATCGTTCTTCACCTTGCAGGCCAAACATGAGTACAATGTCAGGGAGAGCGAGAGGTCATGCTTGGAAGGTGGGGTCCCCAGCTCGCATCACAAGCGCATTTCAAGGAGCTGGCCCTTGATCTGGCCAGAGTGGCAAGCCACCGTGACATTGGAGATGGAGAAACGGGAGCCCAACACAGACACGTTGAAAAAGATCTCAACATTCCTATGATCAGGGGATGCATGGCAATGCTCCTTATGCAATGAGCCGCCAATACGTAAGCTGTCATCTCATTGTTTCATGCAGCTGAAGCGTCTGTTGATTATGAGAAATCGGCACAACCACCTTCTGTTATGTCTCCCACAGGGCCAGCTGCAGAGGGGGAAGAGTCACGACACCACCAACCTCTTCTCGGAGACTGCATCGTCACATCTTTCTTTCGCCCCTTCCACCAGCACAGATACTTTCACCTCAGTGGGTCCTCGCGCATTATTAGAGATTGTGGCACAGGGTGAGGCGCATGTCCCCTCAGAGCAGGAGGATACGGGGGAGGCAGAGTTGGCTGTGGCCAGTCCTTGTCGGAGGATGGAGGACAGGTGCAGCCCTGCTCGGCAGGGCAGAGATGCAGAGCCTCGGGAGTCACAAAACAGACTGCTTTACCAGCGTGAAATGTGTACACAAATGTCAGAGTTACCTGAGGCACTGCATACATACATACGTAAATACGAACATATGAATTAAGAGCAGATGTAGGCCACTCAACCCCTTGAGCCTGCTCCGTCATTCAACTAGATCATGGCTGATCTGATTGTAACCTTGATTCCACATTCCCGCCTACCCCCATTAACCTTTCATCCCTTTACTTATCAAGAATCTATCTACCTGCCTTAAAAATATTTAAAGACTCTGCTTCCACTGCCTTTTGGGGGAAGAGAGTTGCAAAAAATCACAACCCTCCGAGAGAAAAAATTTCTCATCCCTGTCTTAAATGGGCGACCCTTTATTTTTAAATAGTGACCCCTAGTTCTAGATTTTCCCACAAGGGGAAATATCCTTTCCACATCCACCCTGTCAAGACCCCTCAGGATTTTATATGTTTCAATTAAGTCGCCTCTTACTCTTCTAAACTGCAATGGATACAAGCCTAACCTGTCCAACCTTTCCTGCAGAGGACGAGTATAGAGGAGTCTATTAATTTCAAGTGCTCCACAATGTCTCAGTGTTTTGAGTGCTTGAGCTCCTCCATTGAGAAAGTGGCCAACCACATGGAGAGCCATATGCAGCATCACTCTGAGTGGATGCAGGAACTGCACACTGCCATGCATGGAATGCACGCCACAGTCTGTAGCATTGACTGGTCAGTGGCACAAAGAAGCATGGAATGGATACCAGCTGTGCCCCAGCTGGTGATCCCCTCCAGTGGTCAAGGGTGCCATGAAAGAGCTGAGGTGGCGACAGCTGATGATGAGGGGGCCACCCCTCCCAGTGCTCCATCATCATCATTCACCTCCATGGCTCCTCAGACAGAGTTAATCCCTGTGACAGAAGCTGCCCCTGCAGTGATGCTGGTGCTGCAGCGTTTGGAGGCGACCCCCCGGCATCTCAGTCCAAGACGGGAACTAGTGAGCAGACTGCCTCAACCTCATCCTCAGCCACAGGGTGAGCAGCTCATAGGAGTGGCCGTGAGTGCAGGTCAATGCGTCGGTAATGCTATTTTGTGGGTCAGTTGGGTGTTCAGGTTGTAAATGATATCAAACTGTTTTACTGTTGCACTAAGGCACTGTGTATTTCCATTTCATCATGGCGAAAGGTGGGGGAACGGAATATAAGGATTAGCAAAGCAGAGGAGTGTGTTGGGGAAGAGTGTGTCAGGTGAACACTCTGGACCCTTGCAGTGTTTGTGCCGTTGGATGGTGGATAGTTTATGTTCTTAACTGATGCGTGCTCTCACTCAGATGAAGGAGAATCTCCTCTTCAAATGTCCTGCAGACTGAGTCTCACTCAGGTGAAACGTGTCTGGATCAGAGTGGCCCTAGCATCTCTCCTATCCTGATGAGTGCTCTGCCTCCTAAGCCTGCCACAGCGACATTCCTGCAAAGCATGGGAACCATTCACCAGTTCTCCTTCAGCCTCCTTCCCATCCTCTTCCTCCTCCAAGGAGCTGTGCCATTCCAGCATTTCTCCTTCTTCTAGGTCCACACCTCTGGAAGGCCACGTTATAAAGTGCACAGCAGACCACCACAGTGCATGAGACACTTGAGGGAGTGTACTGGAGGGCACCACCTGACCAGTCAGGGCACCTGAACCTCATCTTCAGGAGGCTAATGGCCTGCTCAGTGATGACCCTTGTGCTCAGGTTGTTGTGTCTCTTGGCCTCTGTTGCAGTGCTATGCACCGGAGTTATCAGCCATCTCCTCACCGGATCGGCCTTATCTGCTAACAATTATATGATGGCTCCATGAAGAGCTGCAGCACCTGTGATTGCCAGAGGATGAAGGCGTCATAGCAGCTTCCAGGATAGTGTGCTCACACCTGCAGAAAGCACTTGCTGTGGTCATATACAAGCTAGATGTTTAGGGAGTGGAATCCCTTCCTGTTGAGGAATCTCCCTGGCTGGTCACTTGTTGTCTTGATGGCCACATGGCTGCAATCGATGATCCCATGCACCTGAGGGAATGCAGAGAAGGAGGTAAATCCCACAGCCCTTTGAGCTTGTGTGCTGCTCTCCACCTGGAATTCGATTTAATCCTCTGCCTCCTTGAACAGAGCATCCGTTACCTCCATGATGTAATGATGCGCTACTGCCTGCAAGATGCCACCAATGTCTGCTGCCGTTGCTTGGAAGGAACTGGTTGCAAAAATATGCAAGGCCACTGTGACTTTTATAGCTATGGGAAGGCCATGGCGATGCTTCCTGCAAGCCCTCGGATGGCCCTCAGCGAGGGTACACACAGGTCAGCAACCATCTCCCTGGACAGGTGCAGCCTTCTTCGGCACTGACGCTCCGACATGTTCAGGTAGCTTCTCCTTTGGCGGTAGACCCTATGCTGAAGGTTTCACCTTTGTTGACCTCCTGCCCCTTGTTCCTAACCCATGTGCCCCTGTTGCCCAGGTGTCTGCCTCTGCTCCTGCAGATGCTGCTCCTCATCGATAGTTGGCCCTATCTTGGAGTCACTTAATCCCATTCCTGGTTATGTCCTTCCTTCCTTTCCGAGCCCTGCAAGAAGAGGGTTCCATCCAATCACCACCACCGCCCCCCACCCTCCCGAACCCCCACCCCCAACGCCACAAAATATCTTTGAGAGGAGATATGTCAGATAATTCTCCTGACTCTGTACAACTGGTTGTCTGTGAATGCGGGCCTTTTCTGAGCCTTCCCTCTTTAATGGTGCCTCTTGCTGCTGTCCCGCTTTTCTGACTGGTTCCCCACTTTGTTTTCACCTCCTCCTCCCTGTCATGGACCCTGTGCCTCTGAAAGAAAATTCAAAACTTAACTGCCCATTCAGCAATCTCTCGTCGGAGCTTTTTAAACTTCGAGCATGCCAGTTTTGCATCAGGAAACTGGTACGCTGACCCAAGGGGGCAGCTTTAAGTGGCCATCCGCCCCCATACCCACCCTCTCATTCCAATAAAAATCCCAGCCATTGGCTCACAAATACCCTTGTAATTGAAAAATGGAACCAAATGAAATTCCAACTAACCTAACATTCACAAGAGTGAAGAATTACACTGGCAGAGCATTTCTGTTGATTGTTCTTTGTAGCTAAATCGTGAATGTGTTCTTTATCAACATGTTCTTCTTGGCGACAACAGACACAAATGGCATGTGTTGTACCACAAAATCCTAACATTGTAACTGTATAATTTTCATGTGATTCCCGTGCAATGTCGTGCTTTACAAAAAAAAAGTAAAATCAAATTTTCTGGCACAATCTGACTGGGTAATTTTACCCTAACCCATTAGGTGGAAACTAATTTGAACATCCCGCCTGATTGATATCAATGGAAAATGAAATGAGGCAGGCCATAAAATGGGCAGCCTACCCAATTATGTCAATTAGGCTAAACTTACCCGCTTTGTTTCAGAAAAACAGGTATATAGAACTTAACAGTCATTGTAAAAGAATAAAATCATTCGGTTAATCCTCAGCATATTGTGCTTAAATAATCAGGAATGGACTTTTCAATTTAAAAGAATTGTGTCCAAGAAACAGTGATGGTCTCTGCTGCTTTAATTTCCAGCTACTGCCAGTAGTAAATAGGTTGTTTTGATAACCCAGTCTTTTGGTATTGCTTTTGGTATTCAGCCATCTTTGTGTGTGGTACGGGGAGTATCACCAAGCATTGGATGCAATGTTGCCAACAATTATCCCCCCCCTTCCAATTGCCATGAATTCACGTACAGCTGGATCAGTAAAGGAAACTCAACTTGAACTGTTTCAAAAGAATTTGCTTTTAAATACTGGTAAGCACTCATTTCTCCATCCCTGTACCATAGTAGTTTTTAGAAAGGAAAGAATATTCAGTGGGCAGTAATATTATCCAATCCTTCCTCAATTAAGATAGTCCATACTGGTGATAAAACCATTTCACTCTTGTGGATATGCAGTGGAAAATGAGATACCAGATGGAGGTCAGTTAATCCCCAACAAAAACTGGAAGTGCAGACACTGCTTACAGTACTATTCTCTCATTATTTATTGCAGTTGTATGTTACATACTTTGCATTTTAATTATCCCGCCTGTGAAAGGTATTGCAGTTTTATGCCCAATGAAGTATCTTCCACAATCAAAAAGGAGTTGATTTCAGGTCCACTCAGAGTCTCTGTTGATTGTAACTAGAAAAGCATAGCCTGTTGATATACATGACCCGCAGACCCCTACTGCTCTGAGTCTGCCTCTCTCCATCTGGACGCATGTATGCACACATATTCCCCACTGAATTACACCATGTGTGCCATCCTTCAGATCTGCAAAAACAAACACTACCTACACCAAAGGCAAAGGGCGGCAAAGCTGTTGAAACAGCAACTTGTAAAGAAAAATATTCAGATCTAGTCAGAAGCAAAGGAAGGAAAAGCTTTATATGACAACTTGTACACTTAACATGCAATTTTTAACTTTCGTAAAATTTACATGAATAACTAAGTGAAGCATAAATTGCACTGCAGAGGCAAGGATAAATATCTCCCAGGTTCCATACCAGGCACAGACCTGGACTTGGTGGGAACATGGATCAGAGAATTGGAAGCCATCCTGTTTCTAATTTTCCTTTGATGGGGTGCCACCAATCGATCGTGCTGACTTCTGTACCCAATTCTCCACCACTCACCTGGTAAGCACACGCAATCTGAACTTATGATCTATAAAATGAACTTATGAAGTAGACCCGTAATGGACACTTTTCTTGTAAACAAAATGCAGTAAGAGGTCAGGTGACCGTTCCTTTCCTGCGAATACACACAGAACTACAAGAGCCCTGAGCTAATTTTCATGTCTGGACAAGTCTTGGAGAAGTTATTAAAATATAAATGACCTTTCTGGACACATTCCTGAGAAATTATTAAAATGCAAATGAGCCTTTCTGTGGTAATGGCTGCTTCTCTCCAACTGGTTGGATTGACAATACTGCCGCAGACTTTCGGACTCCAAACCCAAATTCCAAAGAATGGGTGTGAAGAGCCTTACTTTATCAAGTTGAGATGAGGATGAATTACACCCAAACTCCATTGTCTAACAATGGCTTCGCCATTAGAAACCATTTATGAGGACAATGGAAAGAGAAATATGGTCACATGACAGAAACTAGGTTTCTGATAAGGAGCTTTAATAAAGGTATATTCTGGGCAGACAAAGGAGATCCATCTATGCCATCGAAGAGAAAGGACCCTGCCTAAGGTTACCAACTTTGAACTACATGTAAGCAGAGACTGGAGTATGGGCCTTGAACTCCCTACCTGAGAAATCGTACCAGGACTTCACCATTGACCTTTGGCTGGAATATAACAAGAGTAGTCTGCAACAGCAGAGCCGTCTTTCTGAACCTCACAAGTCTATCTTCAGTGAACAAGGAAAAAGATTACAGGCCTTCATCGTTTCAAGTCTTCACCCCGGGGACAAGCAAGTTTAACAGAGAATTCTTTACAAATCATCAAAGCTAATGCACGTTATCTTTATAATCTCTATCTTTTCTTGATTGTATGTGAATCTGTATCAATGTGAGAGTTGATGTTGTTGTGTATATTTTGGGTGTTGTATCTTTCTTTTAAACTTAGGAGAAAACCTGTCATTTGTCTGTTCTTGACAATTAAAGCCCTTGGGGGTTAAAAAAATCGTTTACCTTAGAAAAAAACATGCTGTCTTCGGTCAGTCACGAGGTGAAAAGGGGGAACCATTCCTATCATCTCTCATCTGTCCGTACCACACCCACCAAGCAAGGTTCTGTGTCAGGAATCATAGTCTTTGGTATATATATTTTATAGTTCTGTAAATTTCTGATGTAGAAAGAGGGAGGGGGGAGGAAAGAAAGAAAGATAAAAAAAAGGACTTGCATCTATACAGTGCCTTTCACGACTACAGGAGGTCCCACAGCACTTAACAGACAATGAAGTACTTTTGAAGTGTAGTCACTGTTGTAATGGAAGCAGTTACAGGAAAGTACAGTTTTGCACATCTGTGACATCTGCCTGCTCAGGTAAATATGAAAGATCCCCTATGACTATTCAAAAAGGGGCAAGGAGCTTTCATGGTCTCCTGGCCGACAACAGGATTGCTCCCTCAAACATTATCAGCAAGAGCAAATTATCTGGCCATTCTTTCATTTGTTGTTTTTTTGGACCTAGTTGCATGTGAATTAGATGCCACATTTGCACACAAGTGTCATTTCAAAACCCAAACCATTGGTTGTAAAGTATTTTTGGATGACCCAAGGAGCTGATGAGGTGTTATATAAATAACAGTTCTTTCTTTACAGAAAGCATGAGCATACTCAGCACATTCATCATTGGACTCATGGGCACTGCTGATGGGCCAGGGAAACTCACAGCAATGAACAAAGAACGTCTTTTCAGCTCTTGTGCTGATACCACAGGAAGGGCTAAACAGTGGAGGTGGTGGGTGGGGGAGGGATAGATGCAAATCAGGCACTTTCCATAATGGGTGGCTGATCCACAACACCAGATTTAGACACAAATGGCAAATTGAGAATCTACCCCATGATGCAAGGAAATGACTTTAAATATCGCTTATTGATATCAATGGTTTGTTTTGCGGGGATCTGTAGATGAGCACCAAGATTTCCTATGCAATAATGCCCTTTCAGGTCAGTAGAAAAGGTCCCATAGCACTTTTCAAAACAAAAAAGCAATGCAGTTCTGGCCAATATTTATCCCTCAACCAAAAATCACCAAAACAGATTAATTGACCACTATCATATTGTTGTTTGTGGAACCTTTGCTGTGCACAAATTAATTGCTTTGTTTCCTACATTATGACAGTGACTACATTTCAAAAGTATTTCATTGGCTGTAAAGCACTTTCGGACATCCTGAGGTCATAAAAGGCAGTATATAAATGCAAGTTCTTTATTTCTTTCAACGTGTGCTATCCTAGATCTCTAAATCTCACCTCTTCGCATAGGATTTCCTTATTAATTAAAAAAAATCTGAAAACAGATCGTCTCTCCAATCAGTAAGACTATTCATCAATCCTGAAGGCTGATACTTTCTCGACAGTTCAACTATAGTTGTATTCTATTGAGAAATGGTTACATTAAATATGCTATTACCTACTGGACTATCATTTGTTCCACTGCAACTTTGTGGACAGAATCACATTGCCAGCACAGACACATTGGGCCAAGTGGCCTCTTTCTGTGCCGTAAACTTTCTATGATTCTAGGTGTCACAATCCCTCATTTCCAAAAGAATTTGCAGCATCATACAGAAAATATTGTTCTCAATTCACCCTCATTAAAATTCAGCATATGACAAAATGCATCTCCACAACTGAGTGCAGCAGAATCCATTTATGCTAATTGATGATTGTAGTTTCATGTGGATACATGGTTCGAAATCCTGGTTGTTGACCTAATTTGAATAACATCTGGAGGTTTTCCATCATTGGTGCTGATCAGTTTGTGCCCCTTTGGAGCTGGTCAGCACAGACTGAGAACTGTAAACAGCTTAATTAGCTGCTCAACCTCTCCTCTGAGGACTGGTTTGATATTAACACTATAAGCAGCTGAACTCTTTAAAAAAAAGTAGGCTGATTTTAAGAGGCTGAGAGGAGAGGATGAGCAGCCAATTAATCGAGCAAGTGCCAATCAGCCTGAACAGCAATATACATCAGGAAAGAACTGCAATTATCAGTTGGTCAGTGAATATTCAGGCTACTGCCCTCTATGGTCAAGCTACAACAATGAAGAACTATAGTGTGTTGAATCTGGATTGACCAGGGGGCCATATTGATCACAATAAATAGGCTGGCCAGCCTTTTGTTGCTGCAGCTTTCACTGTAGAAACATAGAAAATAGGAGCAGGAGTAGGCCATTAGGCCCTTCAAGTCTGCTCCACCAGTCATTATGATCATGATCAACCAACTCAGTAACCTGTTCCCGCTTTCGCCCCATACCCTTTGATCCCTTTAAACCCAAGAGCTATACCTAACTCCTTCTTGAAAACATACAATGTTTCGGCCTCAACTGCTTTCTGTGGTAAGAAATTCCACAGGCTCACCACTCTCAGGGTGAAGAAATTTCTCCTCATCTCAGTCCTGAAAGGTTTACCCCGTATCCTTAGACTATGACCCCTGGTTCTGGATTCCCCCACCATCGGGAACATCCTTCCTGCAACTACCTTGTCAAGTCCTGTTAGAATTTTATAGGTTTCTATGAGATCCCCCCTCACTCTTCTGAACTCCAGCAAATATAATCCTAACCGACTCAATCTCTCCCCATACGTCAGACCCGCCATCCCAGGAATCAGTCTGGTAAACCTTCGCTGCACTCCCTCTATAGCAAGAACATCCTTCCTCAGATAAGGAGACCAAAACTGCACACAATATCCCAGGTGTGGCCTCACCAAGGCCCTGTATAATTGCAGCAAGACATCCCTGCTCCTGTACTTGAATCCTCTCACTATGAAGGCCAACATACCATTTGCCTTTTTTCACCACCTGTTGCACCTGCATGCTTACCTTCAGTGACTGGTGTTCGAGGACACCCCGGTCTCGCTGCATATTCCCCTCTCTGTTTTTAGCCGTTCAGATAATTTATCCACATTATACTGCATCTGCCATGCATTAGCCCACTCACTCAACTTGTCCAAATCATCCTGAGGCCTCTCTGCATCCTCCTCACAACTCAACCTCCCACCCAGTTTTGTGTCGTCTGCAAATTTGGAGATATTACCTTTAGTTGCCTCATCTAAATCATTAATGTATATTGTGAATAGCTGGGGTCCTAGCAGCGATCCCTGCGGTACCCCACTAGTCACTGCCTGCCATTCGGAAAAAGACCCATTTATCCCTACTCTTTGTTACCTGTCTGCCAACCAATTTTCAATCCACCGCAATATACTACCCCCAATCCCATGCACTATAATTTTACATGCTAATCTCTTATGTGGGACTTTGTCGAAAGCCTTCTGAAAGTCCAATAAACAACATCCACTGGCTCCCCCTCATCAACTCTGCTAGTTACATCCTCGAAGAATTCTAGTATATTTGTCAAGCATGATTTCCCTTTCGTAAATCCATGCTGACTCTGCCCAATTCTACCACTGTTCTCCAAGTGCTCTGCTATAAAATCTTTGACAATGGACTCTAGAATTTTCCCCACTATCGACGTCAGGCTGACTGGTCTATAATTCCCTGTTTTCTCTCTACCTCCCTTTTTAAATAGTGGGGTTACATTAGCTACCCACCAATCTGTAGGAACTGTTCCAGAGTCTTTCGAATCTTGGAAGGTGACCACCAATGCATCCACTATTTCTAGGGCTACTTCCTTAAGTACTCTGGGATGCGTACCTTTTTTTGCAAATTATTTGCTCAAGCCCCATGACAGAGATATTTAAGATCTGCAATATGGTTGCAGATGTTTCTGCAGCTGGTACAACTGAGCACAACTGAGAGAGGCCTCCAACTAGAGCCTGCAGGCTCACCCCCCTCAGCCAGGGAATGGAACATGGAGTAAACCAAAATATGAAACATGAAATGTTTTCAATTGAAGTAAAACAAAATATGATTCTTTTCCCCCTAATAATACAGCCAAATGAATTTGTTAAAACCAAGGCGTTGGCTGTAATGAGTATTGATTACTGTGGAGCCATTACAGTCACCTCCAACATAACCTTATCATCAAAAGATCAGGCATAAGAAAGGTGCATCTCGCCCCCCTGTAAGGTTGTGCAACCTGCCTCTGCTGAGGCAGTAATAATGCTGACTTTGCTCGGAGCTGTTGATCTCTTTATTGAGATTGACACCCGTGGCATAGCAACACATTTGCTATTGTATATCAACATCGTCAATGGCAATATTTCAAATGCCAGTGCAGTCTCAGAATTGCGTCAGAAAGTCCAATAAAATAATTTTTAAAAATCTAATGAGCCTGATCAAAGCCACTAAGAGTCAATCCCTTCCCCCAACGCTGATTACAGATTCATTTAATATCTGCTACACATTTAGCCAAATACATTGGAGAATAGAGTGGCACAACATTCAGTGACTCCACTCCCAATAAAATAAAGCTATGTTCTCTCAAAGAGAAAGCTCCTCGAAAGTTTGTAAACCTCCAATTTCTTTTTAGCAATTACGGACATTCAGTCTCAAGTCTAATTGCATAGATTTGCCGATTTTAAGTCCTGCAATTGTTCCTTGGAATGTACCTGCCTTTCAATCATATGTGGAAGGAATGCAACATGATCAAAAAAAAAAGCAGAGATATTCTTAACAGTTTAAGTAGCTATCCTTCATCATTATTGACAAAGAGTCTCTTTGAAATGTTAACCCAGGTTTTCTCAGGTCAGATGTCAATGGACTCGTTGGCCCAGGTGCTCTGATTTTGCAGCATTGGGTGGATGACAGGGGTTCTGACGGCCCATTAAAAGCCTGTCTGTCGATTTTTCAGTTTTTGCAGTGTTTTAACTATTCTTGCTGAACACCACCAACCAGATTGCCAACAATGAGGAAAGAGACTTGCTCAGGATAATGGTGGCCATGGACCCTAAGATCCCAGTACAAAACATTATACTTTTTGAACCTGGCCTCATGGTTTGAGCAATCAGTAAGCAATTGATATCACAGGCTTTCTGGATTTTAACAAGTAGATCCCATCTCCTTTGCTCCCACAGCAACACTATATGCCAGGGACAAACAGGTATATCTGGTGTCCAGCACTGATATGGGTCAGGTGATACATTTCTGTCATTTGAATATTGCTTTAACATATCTGCCAATGTATGGGAAAACATATTGAATGGCACCCGTCACCTCTGAAAAAAGACTTGCATTCATATAGCACCTATCACAACGAGCGGATGTCTCAAAACACTTTACAGTCAATTAAGTACTTTTGAAGTGTAATCATTGTCGTAACATAGGAAACACGGCAGCCAATTTGCGCACAGCAAGCTCCCACAAACTCCAAAGTGGCAATGACCTGATAATCTGTTTTTGTGATGTTGATTGAGGGATAAATATTAAATGGGACACTGGGGATAACGCCCCTGCTCCTCTTCAAAATAGAGCCATAGGACCTTTTACGTCCACCTGAGAGGGCAGACGATGGTGTTGAAAATAGGTAGGAAGGTTTTATGCCCCTGCCAGCCATAACTCAGTGAATGGAGTATAGAAAATCCTGACTGCTGCATATTTCAAATCATTTTCTGCTTTATTTCATATTTCCAAATTTTCTTGTAAATATTTGATACAGTCAAGTGAGGAGGGGTCGAAGGGCTTCCCTTTTTTCCCTCTCCCTGTTTGACTACAACAGGTTAAATTCTTTTTTAAAGAGGGTGAACTGGCCGATCCAGTCGGTGTTTAATTACTTACTTGCTATGATCATTAGAACTAATCAGACAGATTTTCTTGAGCTAACAAAGAAATTGATTAACTTCATTGTACCTAAGCCGAACTAATAAAATAATAAACAACGCGCCAACTTTCACTATCATGCGTACACTAGAGGTTTACACACACACAAATAGGTTACAGAGTGGGGAAAGGTCGATTGGTTGTTAGAGTCCATAAAAAAAGGTATACAGTCTATGGAGATTGGTAATTCAACTGGCTTCTAGTTGAATTCAGTGGTCCTGAGGCTTTTAGTTTGAAGACGTAGATGACTAGTTCGATGGGTCTCTTGGAGATAGCAATGCAGATGATTTCCTCCAACAAGGTTTCTGTTTGTAGCTGAAGTATGCAAAGGTGGTCAGTCAACAAACAGGATTTGAAAGCTTTCAAGTTGGAATGGAGGGAGAGAGAGAGAGACGGACCCCACTTAGGGTCTGCTCATGTTAGAGTCCAGTTGCTTCTCCTTTGCTGCAGAGGAAACACCAGCTTAAAACCACAGTTGGAGAGGGGCTTGTCACATGACAGTCACTCAGTGATTCAAACATAGCAGTGAGCAGTATTTCTCTGCTTGCTGAAAGAACAGGTAATTCCTTTAAACTTCCTGGGTCTTGGTTCTTGCTGGGCAATGCACAGACATTTCAGGGCGAATTTTACAGTCCCCCCGACATTGGGGCTTGTAGCGGGGGGTAGGGGGGAGGTGGGGGTGCCAGAAAGTGCCTACAGCAGAGGTTCGCCACTGGCCTTGATGCCGGGAAGGCCAGGCCCCATATTGCCGGCGGCAACGGGACCAAAATTTAAATATGTTAATTTAGTAAAATAGATGGATTAATTACTTACCCGCTCCTGCCGTCTTTTCCGATGCCATAATGGTGCCGGTGGTTGGCTCTCCCGCACCATAGGATCTCTGTCTGGTGATCTGATGTGGGAAACTGGTGGGGAGGGGGGAGCAGGTAAATTTCTCAGTGCAGGAGTGGGGGGAAATGGGGCAAAACTAATTTCATTGGTCTAGAGAGTGGTGGGTAGGGGTAAAGTTTACAGTTGATGAACTTTGAGGGACGAAGGTCGGGAGCACAAGGTTTTTGCTGGGGGGAGAGGACAGGATGTTATTTCCATGATTTTTGGGGGGGTGGTAGGAGAGGGTCAGGATAAATTTATTTCATTTTTTCAAAGCACTGTATCTTAAAAATTTAAATTGTAATGTAGGACTCGAAGCCCTTTAAAAATGGCACTTGCGCCATTTTTGAAGCTCGCTGCCGATCTTGGCGGTGAGCTTATAAATTCCACCTCTTTGTCTCCCTTCTCATAGTCCTTTGTAGTGTAGGATACAGTGGAGCAAATTTGCTGATCACCTTAAGCTGAAAGGATGACATTGCTGGCAACTTGTCTTTTAAAGTCTTGTCAAAAAAATACAAATTCATATCTCCAGTCACTGCATTAAAGAAAATTATCATTCAACAAAACACATCGGCGTAACAATATCTCATTGACATTTCCTATGTGTGAGCATGTAAACACTTTCCCGACTAATACGTACACCCTCATGAAGCAGATTAACACAATGCTCAAACATTATTGAGGATGAACCAACTTACTCCACCAGTTGATATGTATGTTTTTTTTTAGTTGGTAATAATGCGTACAGGAAGGCCAACAAGAAATGCTCTGCAAATTATTACTTCCAACACAAGCTTCTATGTTATTTCTAGAGCAAAAGCAGAATAATTGCCTTAATCAGCACAAGCAAATTCAAGGCCTTCAGGAAACATTAAGTTTCCTACACTTAAATCTCAGCCAATCACAGCAAATTCTGTCTGCAGATTTGCCCTTGCCCCCTGTCCTCCATTGGATCAAATCAGAATTAACAGAAGGTTAACAGAATAATTTTTTAAAATGAGTTACATTTATATAGCGTCTTCCATGACCTCAGGACATTACTTAGCACTTTACAGCCAATGAAGTAGTTTTTTTTGGAACTGCAGTCACTATTGCAATGCAGTAAATATGGCAGCCAATTTGCACACAATAAACTCCCCCAAACAGCAATGTGATAATGACCAGATAATCTGTTCTTGTGATGTTGATTGAGGGATAAATATTAGCCAGGACACTGGGGATAACTGATTCTTCAAAATAGGGGCATGGGATCTTTTATGTCCATCTGAGAGGGCAGACAGTTGAACGTCTTATTCAAAAGACGGCACCTCAGACAGTACAGTATTCCCTCAGCACTACACTGGAGTGTCAGCCTAGATATTTGCGCTTATGTCCTGAAGTGAAACTTGAAGCCACAACTTTCTGACTCAGAGTGAAGAGCGCTACCAATGGACCAACAGCTGACACCACATCACTGAGTGATTTAACTATTATTGCTGGTGTGTTCTGGCAGGCAATTCCATTGTGCATTACTTACAATGTATCAACATCACAGAAAGCACATAATGGGCAGTGAGCTTATAAAACACTGGAGGGAGTTAAAAAGTAACTTTTATTTGACACATGCTCAGCAAGCTCAGAGCAAACTGACCACTTTGAGCACTGACTTGGGCCAAAGACAGTGCTGAAGCTAAAATAATGCAGTAGCACACCGTTCCGTACCCTGTAGCAATTGATTATCATTGGCACGCCCAGTTCCAACCACTAAGGTGCCAACTTTCCCAATTTTCCATAGAGAAAAGTGTAAGTTCCAACACCTCAGTTACAAGATGTACTATTTTCCCTGTACAAATGGTAGCTGTGCTCGGTTAAAAATAAATCCTGCCTGTAGCCGCTGTGCAAAATAATATATTGGACTAGAATAAATAAACAGAGATATCCACAGTAGCAGCTTATGGTGTGAACCATGTGGGAATATCTTGTTGTTTCACAATGTGATCCTCAAGGTATACTTTATATGTGGGCATTTTTTTAGAATCTGTTAAATGTAAAAATACTACTGATTTGAGCAATCATATTCCAAAACCTATGATTTTTGCTAGATTAATAAAGTTAGCTCTTTCACACAGCTGGCACATGCATGATAGGCCAAATGTTCTCCTTCTGTACTATAGAGGTACCAGGGATGAGGGACTTCAGTTATTAGAGCAGAGAAGGATCTGGGGAGATTTAATAGTTTAAAATGATAAGGGGTTGAATGGATTAAGAACGGAGAAATTCTTTCCACTCTCAGGAGGGTCACTAACCAGAGGACACTGATTTATGAAAGCCAAAGGGGAGAGGAGTTTTTTTTCAAAGCAGCGAATTGTTATGGTCGAGAATGCTCTGATTCTACAGTAACTTCCGAAAGGAAATTGGATAAATACTTGAAGATGAAATAGTTGTGGGGTTCTGGGGAAAGAGCAGGGGTGTGGGACTAATTGGATAGCTCTTTCAAGAGGATGGCACAGGAAAGATATGCTGAATGACCTCCTTCTATGCTGTATGATTCCAAAATCCTATGATTCTCTAGATTCAAACTAGAGCATCTGTACTCAGGTTCATGTGCAGGATTTTTTATCGTTTACATATTGTAGAAACCCACTTTGTTTTGTTACTGAAAACTTACTTTTACGCAGCGTGTACAGAATGTGATTACATATTGAAAGGGTGGTTGGGTTGAGGAGACAGATACATGCTGTGAAAGGTTAGTGACCATCAATGAATTGGCGAGTTGGACCAGTTCTCCTCATCTTCATCTGCACATGTGGCAATTTTAAAAATATAAAATAATTATACAAGTGCCCTCCCAGGACTACTACTTGTATTTACCTTCAGATTTGATTCAGAAAGGTCTGAAATTAAACTTTTTCTTGCTGTGTGTTTTTTTAAACTGTGCTTGAATATGCACAGTCAGCCTTTAACCAAATCTGGAGAGAACACATACATTCTTCTGAAGCTGTTGACACTACCACAAAATGATTAATTGCTGTATTATTCAAAAGATATTTTCTAACTCGCTCACAATATTTCTTTAAGGGTAATATTTTGTTAAGCAGAGTATGATTGGAGTCAAGGAAAATTAGAAAATACATATGACAGTTTTGAAAATATTTCACAATACTGTCATACAGTTTGAATTTTTTGGAGTAGATCAAGAGAAGAAAAGTCAGAAAATCTTCTGCAGCATTACATTAACTATAAATTAATTCTTATTTCTGTTCATCAGTAAATTGGGAATGAGAATAATTTTCTCGCGGATTTATAAAGTAAAAGGCTGTGATGACTCATGCTGAATTATTTCAAGTTTCCATTTCATGACCTCATTCAGTAAACTTTAAATTGACTCTTGGGCCAGAATTTTATGCCACCCCAGCGAGCCGGAAGGTGGTGGGGGGGAGGGGGGGGGGGGGTGGGCGGGGTGGGGGGGGTGGCGTAAAATGGTGCGGGAGGCTCCAGGAGCACCTCCCGACTCCCTCCCACCTGCGCCACACTTTATGTGGGCTAGGAGGGGGGAGGGGGCCAAAAACGGGCCGCCCACCCCAGGCCAATCAAGGCCCTTAAGTGTCCACTTAATGGCCACTTAAGGGCCTTCGCCCACTTCCACGGGGATTTTACCCATGGCAAGCAGGCGTCCGGGAGACGTGAAAGGTTGCCCAGTGAAACTTACGGTGGCACTGCTGGGACTAAGAGCTGCTGGCCCGCTGATTGGCCAGCAGCTCAATGAGGCGGGACATCCTCCCTCAAGCGGGTGGAAGTCTCGCCTCAGAACAATTAAAGCCTGGGGACCTGTAAAATGTGGGACGGATCCCTGGGCCAGACGGAAGCAGGTTCGCCACTGACTTTTACTTTGGTGACCACCTCCTGTCCGCCCGGCATAAAATCAAGCCCATAGTCAGTTCTTTTTAAACATTTCCACTACATTTTATTTCAATAACCAGGGGCTGGATTTTCAATGGGCTGAAGAGGCGGGACCTGAGGCAGGCAGGCTGGAATGTTGCCGTTGGAGCGTGGCATGCCAGTATGCTGGCATCTACCGAACTCCAGGTCAGTTAGCAAGAGGCTACTACAGGGGTGGGTGGATCATAGAGAAGAGAATCTGGAGTGGGCCATTTGGCCTGCTCTGCCATTCAAACAGATCATGGATGAACATCTACTTCTACGCCATTTTCCTCACTATCTCCAGGGGAGCGTGGGTGGGGGAGGGGGGGTGAGGGTTGACAGCTACCTGCCCTCAAGCGGCAAGCTGCCACTAATGCAAATTAAAGGGCCTAATAAGGCCACTCTCCCGATGCCCACTGGAATTTTCTAGTCAGTATGCAGGGCCCCCCCAATGAGGCCGAAATCCGGCTGATGAATGGAGGCAGCCTCCCAGCAGCAGACCACGTGTGACAATAAGCAAGCCTCCAAAATAAATAATGGCCATAAGTAAAGAGGAATTAACAATACAAATTGATGGTGTGGCTGGAAGAAAGAGCGAAAGGTAAATGTAAAGTGCTAAAGTCTGCCCACATAACAACATTCAATATGCTTCAAATCTGAAATGCTTTGCAACATTTCTGAGATATTTTGGAGAAACCTATTTATCCAGAAATTGATGATCACACGGAACTCACCACCACAAGGGAATGGTTTAAGCAAATAGCAGAGATGCTTTAAAGGAAAGTTAGATAAATATGAAGGAAAAAGGAATAGAAGGATACACTGAAAGGATGAGATGAAAAGGCGTGAGAGGTGATTGGTGTGGAGCGTAAACATTGTCATGCACCAGATGGGCTGAATGGCCTCTTTCTATTCTGTAAATTCTGTGCAACTACAACAGGGCACTGTATAACTGTTCGTATTTCTGACTTCATGTGAAAAGTCACAATGAGGCATATATGCAATGGTTTAGGTTGATGAAGTTATGTAGGTTTACTGTGGCTTACCAAGGCATTTAAGCCAAGGACATCTGCTGCTGTTACAGGAGATATATTGGAACATTAAATGAACTTGGGATAGTGTTTCAGAATTTAATGATGACCAGAAAGAAGCAGCTGATCTTAATCCAACCAGATGTAATAACTTTGCTTATTTCCAATCGGGAATTATCAAGAGTCATCTGTAGCTGATGATATGTTTTAGCACGTACAAGGATGAAAACAGGCTAATTTTTAAGACATCTGTTCGCAAGATGTGGGTGACACTAGCGAGGCTATGTTTGCTAAGTGTTAGTGTTGCTGCCCCCTTCCAGGTGGGTGGCAAGTTGTTCGTCACGTGTCTTTATAAATGGTGGATCTTATACAGCTGTCAGGATTTCGTAACATTTTGGCACAGACTTGCCAATGCGCCTTCTGAATTCTGATGTTTTGGTGAGCATGCACAAGGATAGAAAGTCAATCAGTGAATTTATTCTTTAAAAAATATTTGGTCCCACTGTGAAGTTTTATTTCCTGCTCTCCCAGCACGAAAAGTGGCAAACAGGTCAGACAAATAGGCTCTTTTTCAGGCTTCGACAAATGATACTCAGCAAGAGTGGTCCAGGATGTCTCATTGGCCTGTCATGAATTTCCTAGGCTCTGTTTTGCACCAAATTACCATAACAAGCACATCAGCCGAATGATCACCAGATAGGAAGAACCAAAATGATTCATTCAAGTGGAAGGAAAAAGAATTCTATCAAAGCCATCTTTCAATTACTGTGATCATTACTGGGCTGAATTTTATAGGGGCCTCGACGTCGGGATCCGTGGTGGGGGTGGCATAAAGATTGCCCTGGATGAGGCCTGCCACCAACTTCAACGCCGGCGGTGTCCGTCCCTAACTTGTTGGTGGTGGCATGGCCTCATGGCAGCCCTCGCCGCTCGGTGACGGGACCATCATTTAAATGTTCAGTTAAATTTACTTACCCGCATTAATGAAGTTCCCATTGCTTCTTGATATGCCGCTACGATATGTATCCCGGTGGCCGGCACTGCCGCGCCTTCGGATCCCCGTCCGGAGAAATGAGGCACGACACCTGTGGCGAGGGGGGAGGAGGGAAGTGTATCGGTGTGGGAGGTGCGGAGCGGGGTCAAACTTACTTGATTGGTCTAGGGGGTGATCGGAAGGGGTAAAGGTAAAAGGTTCTGAACTTTGCAGGGGGGAAGGTCATATATTCAAGGTAAGTATTTCGGTGGGGGAAAGGGCAGGAATTACATATATGCTATTGGGGGGGTGGGTGGGAGAGGGGCTGGTAAGATTTTTAAAATTATTGTCAATAATTTTAAATTCACTGTTCCTTTAAAAATTTAAATTGTTATTTAGGGCTCTGAGCCCTTTAAAAATGTTGCCGGTGCCTGCGCGGTAGCACCGGACGCTGTTGCTGGGGATGGCTCGTCTGCCCCCTCCACGTCAGCGGGGCGGGGTTGGGGGGGAGGCGATCCGCCCTGGCCATGTTAATGAGGCACCGCATATAGGTTAGCAGCGGCTCCGCGGAGTGAAAGCCGTGTGTGCGGGCCGCCATCTTTTACGGCGGCAACATAGAATCCATCCCATTATATCGATTTAATCGTTATCTTGTTATTATTTACCTCTGCATTATAACTTTAAAAAGTAAAAGTGATCATATCATTTGCCATGAATATATTTTGATAATAAAAATGGAATTTCTCCTATTGTTTGCAACCCACATACTTTACAGTAGACTTAAGAATAATCCATTTCCAGCAGCTCCTTTAATCTGTTACAATTCCTCAGAGATCACTTAGGCCTGGTATTCAATTTTCCTTCTGTAGGGTTTAGCTTTTATTGCAGTTTTCCAGATAGGCTTTTAGATTACATAATTTAAAAAGGGTTATAATTATTCTAAGTTCAGTGCTAATTTAAAATGGTATGATAATGACATCTGGTTTATTTTGGTGAGTTGGTTGGCATAGTTTGAATCAATCAATCAGAGGTTAAAAAAAACTATTCAAGTTCGCAAGATGATGTGCCTGTCACTGGGTGACCTGAAATTGCCACC
Organism: Heterodontus francisci; assembly: GCF_036365525.1. Classification (NCBI taxonomy): domain Eukaryota; kingdom Metazoa; phylum Chordata; class Chondrichthyes; order Heterodontiformes; family Heterodontidae; genus Heterodontus; species Heterodontus francisci. The sequence continues at coordinate 56,700,474 of NC_090396.1, read as the reverse complement.
CATCAGATAGAAAAATGACAAACTTGAGGTTTACACTTGGCCACATGGCATATATATCATTTTCTATGGATACAAATCATCAGTTAAATCCAGTGGAAGCTCATTTTCTAGGTAAATCTAAATTCTGTTTTGCACATTGCAGCATAACTGTAAAAGAAATCCAAAGCGGACTGTAACAAGGACATATGTAACATCAATTTGACCATCTTGGAGGAATTACGGTAGACTGTGAACGGAGAAACTGTTGATTTTATAGAGGCTAATGCATGCTCCCACAAACATATCGAGCCAGCGTGCAGTAAAGTATCTTGCAAGAGACTCTCTCATAATTGGAAATAGTATACAGTGACATAATGGACAGCACTAGGACAATTACATGTCCTGATAAAGCTCAAGTTAAAAATAAGGGAAAAATGTATGCACTGTAAGAGATACGCACTTACTTTGGCACAATTATAATAGACACCATAACACATTGTAAGCTGGGTTCTGAGAGCATGTTATAAGCAACTGGCCTGACTGAAAACTACCCTTGGCAATAATATCATTCCATTAAACCCAAACCTGGATAAGATTAACTCTGAATGAGGAACTAATTTGCCACTCCATTCAAATCACAATAACAGGGTTCAAGGCTGAATTGTAATAATTGAACATCATTTTTCATATCATCACTGCTTCAAATTAAACCCCTCACAATTCTCTTAAAGTTCTTTAGGCCAATTCACTTAATTAACTAACAGATCCCCATTTGAGTGGGATTTATAGGTTTGGGATTGATGCTTCTGATTGGGCATTTTTTTCTAAAGGCAGAATACTTTCCTAAAATGGAATCTTTATTGTTCCTTCTATTACTGTCCTGGGTGATACTTGAACTGTAAGACAGATTGAACTCTCCAGTGGCCAGCTAGAGTTGGTAAATTAGGAATTGGATTTTCAGAATGCTTTAGCTCTCTGGAGTGTCCAAGCTTTCTGTCCATGTGGGCTTCATAGTCACATGGAGCCTTGGGTTGAGGTGGCGCACATACATTTCTTGAGTTGCTGCTCGTAACAGATCTTAGTATTCTGGTTTTGGAGTTATCCACCAAACAGGAAACAGTGTTAAATGCCCTCCTGTTTCAAACCTCCAGTCCCACAGAACTCAAACATCAAACCAGAAAATAAGAAATCTATTCTATTACCTGGGCTCCAAATGCTACAGCACCAGAGGTCAGAGACACAAGGGGTTGAAAGCCTGCAGTTTGGACATCCCTGCCTTACTTGCCTTCGAGATAGCTTATATTGATAGAATCAGCCTGACAATTATCCAACCCTAAGAACATATGAAATAGGAGCAGGATTGGGACATACGGCCCCTCAAGCCTGCTCTGCCATTCAATATGATCATGGCTTATCTGATCTTGGCCTCAACTTTACCTTCCTGCCTGTTCCCTGTACCCCTTGACTCTCCTATAGGTCAAGAATCTGTCTATCTCAGCCTTGAATATATTCAATGACTCCGTATCCTTGGCTCTCTGGGATAGAGAATTTCAAAGATTCATGACCCTCTGAGAGAGGTTGCTACATTAGCAGCATCTTGCTTGTAATTAAGCAAAGAATTGGGGGTATAATGTCAGAGTTCCTTGTGCAGATAATTAGTTCGGAAGCTCTGACCCACATTTAATCTCAATCAGTTAAATCTGTCAATTCAAACCATTTTCACAATATGGTCACATTTTCACTACGCATTCAAAGCAAAGGTACTGTTCTATTTCAAAACCCCAACAAGATGACACATTTTTCTTCCAGTTTTTGACATTAGTTTGATAATATTTTGCAAAATGAATACAATAAGTACATATAGTTTTTCACATATCATGTACATATCCAACATGTTCATTGAAGTTCAGTATAGTCCATTTACACTCAAGAACTGCACCACAATTCCAACTTCATGGTTAAAGCTTTAGTCAAACAATCTTTACTCCAGTAATCAACATTAATTGTTTTAATACACTGCATACAACACATGAGCCGCATTCTGCTGAGGTGACCAGACTATATACAACTTGTTACACGAATGCCAAACACTATTCTATATTCTATAATAGTGGGAAGTGGCTTCTAACTTAGGGCAAGTGTCAAATCCAGGTCAAACTTGAACCCTGGTAAAACTTGGTTGATGTGATTAGACTGGACCAAATTCCTTTCAAACACTAAATGCTTTTTAAACATATATAATACATATAATTATGCTTTCAGGCTTGTATTGATTACACTCAAAATGATGGCAGACTTCTGCAGCTAGATCTTTTATAGCAAAGTGTCACGCCAACTTGCTTTGTTGAATGGTAATTTTCTTAAATCCACTGACTGGAGATCTGAATTTATATTTTTGGAAGACATTTTAAAAAGAACAGATAAAAGATGACTTTGCTAGCAGCTTAAGATGGCCACCTAATTTGCAACACTGTATCCTATATTGCAAGGCCTGTGAGGGGGGAAATGAAATGTCTGCTTATCCCAGCAAGAACCAAGACCCAGGAAGTTTAAGGGAACTGCTTGTTCTTTTTCTTTTAGCAAGAAGAAATACTGCTAACTACTATGCTTGAATCACTGGATGACTGGCACGTGACAAGCCCCTCCCGATCTGTGATTTTAAACTTGTGTTTTCTCTGCAGCAGCTAGGAGAAGCACCTGGACTCTGACACATGCAGACCCAAGTGGGGCTCCCTCTCTCTCTCTCTCTCTGTCCCTCCATTCCAGCTTGCTTCAAATCCTGCCTGTTGACTGACCACCTTTCCATACTCTGGGTATAGTCGGAAACCCCGTTGGAGGAAATCATCTGCATCGCTATCCCAAGTCTGGGACAGAGTCAGCAAGAAAAAAACTTCCCCACACCACATTCCTGCCCCCCTCCTCTCAAAGTGGGCAGTAGGATTTCTACCCACTTAATCCTTAAATGTGCCCTAATTTGGAAACAAGGATCTCAAGCAAGGCAAAAGTAACTCTGGTGAACAGCTGCAAAGGAAAATATGTTTTCTCCAGTTTTTAAATCTCACTAATATATGGATCCTGCACATACCTGATTTTGTTCAATACATAAAATAGTAAGACGGGGGAGGGATTCCGCTGAAAACAGCTAAAGTCGAAAAAATAATAGATGAGGTAAGAAACAAGGGTAACATAAATGGTCAGGGAACAAATTGAGTTATAAACCAGAAGTATGAAAGGACTGTTAAAAATAAAGTAAAATGAACAACTAATAAAGACAAATTAAATTGCCTGTACAGCAATGTACACAATAAAATGAGGGAACTGAAGGCAATAATCCATATTGAGGAGCCTGATGTGAAATATGGCTACATAAAGAACAGGACTGGTAACTAAATATTGCAGATTATAATATAATCGCAAAGGATAGGGATAGGGAAGGAAGAAGAGGAGGTGGGGTAGCTATACTTCTTTTTTGTTATTATTCATTCATGGAATATAGGCACCACATTGCATTTATTGCCTATCCCTAATTGCCCTTGAGAAAGTGGTGTGAGCTGCCTTCTTGAACCGCTGCAGTCAACGTAGGTGTAGGTACACCCACAGTGCTGTTAGGAAGGGAGATCCAGGATTTTGACCCAGCGAAATGAGGGAATGGTGATATATTTCCAAGAGATTAGAGATAACATAGTGGTGGTAGAAAACAGGGACATAACTAACAACAGGTTTAAAATAGAATCCATATGGATTGAAATAAAAGATACAAAGGGATTGATGATATTAATATAAGGGTATACTACAGACTAACTAATAGTGGAAATGAGGCAGAGGAAGAAATATGTAGGGAAATATCTGAAATGAGTAAAAGACATACACCATGGGAAATTTTAACTACCCCCAAATAAACTTGCAAGAGATAACAAAAGCTCTACAGGGAATGCTGTTTTTACAATGTGTGGAGGGCTCCTTTCTTATCCAATATGTAAAAAGCCCAACTAAAGAGGGGGAAATGAACCAGAAGAGAAAAGAGAAATAAGCATAGGAGAACATCCAGGCAATAGTGATTACATTATAATAAGGTTTAAGATAAAGATTCAGATGGACATAATTAAGACAAAGACCAAAACAATAAGTTGGAAAAAAGCTGATTTTAAGGGGATGAGAATGGAAGTAAGGAAAATAAAACTGGAAACTTCAACTGACAAGCCAAGAAATAGTTAAAATGATTTTCATGCAAGCCATAGAGTGACACAGCACTGAAACAGGCCCTTTGGCCCACTGAGTCTGTGCTGACCATCAACCACCCACTTATACTAATCCTATGTTAATCCCATATTCCCTACAATTCTCCTACCACTTACCTGGTTTTGGTTTCCTGGATAATTGGAGCTCTTTCTGGGGTAGGTGGGACCTCTACAAACAGGATGGTCTTCACCTGAACCAGAGGGGTACCAATATCCTGGGGGGGAGATTTGCTAGTGCTCTTCGGGGGGGTTTAAACTAATTCAGCAGGGGAATGGGAACCTAAAATGTAGTGCCAGTGTACAGGATGTTGAGAGTAGTGAGGTCAGGGATAAGGTTACAAGGACGCAAGAGGGCACTGGCAAGCAAGAACCTGGTTTAAAGTGTGTCTACTTCAACGCCAGGAGCATCCGGAATAAGGTGGGTGAGCTTGCAGCATGGGTTGGTACCTGGGATCTCGATGTAGTGGCCATTTCGGAGACATGGGTAGAGCAGGGGCAGGAATGGATGTTGCAGGTTCCGGGATTTAGATGTTTCAGTAAGAACAGAGAAGATGGTAAAAGAGGGGGGGGGGTGTGGCATTGTTAATCAAGGAGAGTATTACAGCGACAGAAAGGACGTTTGAGGACACGTCTACTGAGGTAGTATGGGCCGAGGTTAGAAACATGAGAGGTGAGGTCACCCTGTTGGGAGTCTTTTATAGACCTCCAAATAGTTCCAGAGATGTAGAGGAAAGGATAGCGAAGATGATTCTCGACAGGGGCGAGAGTAACAGGGTAGTTGTTATGGGGGACTTTAACTTTCCAAATATCGACTGGAAATACTATAGTTCGAGTACTTTAGATGGGTCAGTTTTTGTCCAGTGTGTGCAGGAGGGTTTTCTGACACAGTATGTAGACAGGCCAACCAGGGGCGATGCCACATTGGATTTGGTACTGGGTAATGAACCCGGCCAGGTGTTAGATTTAGATGAAGGTGAGCACTTTGGTGATAGTGATCACAATTCGGTTAGGTTTACCTTAGCGATGGGCAGGGACAGGTATATACCGCAGGGCAAAAATTATAGCTGGGGGAAAGGAAATTATGATGCGATTAGGCAAGATTTAGGATGCGTAGGATGGGGAAGGAAACTGCAGGGGATGGGAACAATCGAAATGTGGAGCTTATTCAAGGAGCAGCTACTGCGTGTCCTTGATAAGTATGTACCTGTGAGGCAGGGAGGAAGTTGTCGAGCGAGGGAGCCGTGGTTTACTAAAGAAGTTGAAACGCTTGTCAAGAGGAAGAAGAAGGCTTATGTTAGGATGAGACGTGAAGGCTCAGTTAGGGCGCTTGAGAGTTACAAGCTAGGCAGGAAGGATCTAAAGGGAGAGCTAAGACGAGCAAGGAGAGGACACGAGAAGTCATTGGCGGATAGGATCAGGGAAAACCCTAAGGCTTTCTATAGGTATATCAGGAATAAAAGAATGACTAGAGTTAGATTAGGGCCAATCAAGGATAGTAGTGGGAAGTTGTGTGTGGAATCAGAGGAGGTAGGGGAAGCGTTAAATGAATATTTTTCATCAGTATTTACAGTAGAGAAAGAAAATGTCGTCGAGGAGAATACTGAGATTCAGACTACTAGGCTAGATGGGATTGAGGTTCACAAGGAGGAGGTGTTATCAATTTTGGAAAGTGTGAAAATAGATAAGTCCCCTGGGCCAGATGGGATTTATCCTAGGATTCTCTGGGAAGCCAGGGAGGAGATTGCAGAGCCTTTGTCCTTGATCTTTATGTCGTCATTGTCGACAGGAATAGTGCCGGAAGACTGGAGGATAGCAAATGTTGTCCCCTTGTTCAAGAAGGCGAGTAGAGACAGCCCTGGTAATTATAGACCTGTGAGCCTTACTTCGGTTGTGGGTAAAATGTTGGAAAAGGTTATAAGAGACAGGATTTATAATCATCTTGAAAAGAATAAGTTCATTAGAGATAGTCAGCACGGTTTTGTGAAGGGTAGGTCGTGCCTCACAAACCTTATTGAGTTTTTCGAGAAGGTGACCAAACAGGTGGATGAGGGTAAAGCAGTGGATGTGGTGTATATGGATTTCAGTAAGGCGTTTGATAAGGTTCCCCATGGTAGGCTATTGCAGAAAATACGGAAGTATGGGGTTGAAGGTGATTTAGAGCTTTGGATCAGAAATTGGCTAGCTGAAAGAAGACAGAGGGTGGTGGTTGATGGCAAATGTTCATCCTGGAGTTTAGTTACTAGTGGTGTACCGCAAGGATCTGTTTTGGGGCCACTGCTGTTTGTCATTTTTATAAATGACCTGGAAGAGGGTGTAGAAGGGTGGGTTAGTAAATTTGCGGATGACACTAAGGTCGGTGGAGTTGTGGATAGTGCCGAAGGATGTTGTAGGGTACAGAGGGACATAGATAGGCTGCAGAGCTGGGCTGAGAGGTGGCAAATGGAGTTTAATGCGGAAAAGTGCGAGGTGATTCACTTTGGAAGGAGTGACAGGAATGCAGAGTACTGGGCTAATGGGAAGATTCTTGATAGTGTAGATGAACAGAGAGATCTTGGTGTCCAGGTACATAAATCCCTGAAGGTTGCTACCCAGGTTAATAGGGCTGTTAAGAAGGCATATGGTGTGTTAGCTTTTATTAGTAGGGGGATCGAGTTTCGGAGCAACGAGGTCATGCTGCAGCTGTACAAAACTCTGGTGAGACCGCACCTGGAGTATTGCGTGCAGTTCTGGTCACCGCATTATAGGAAGGATGTGGAAGCTATGGAAAGGGTGCAGAGGAGATTTACTAGGATGTTGCCTGGTTTGGAGGGAAGGTCTTACGAGGAAAGGCTGAGGGACTTGAAGTTGTTTTCGTTGGAGAGAAGGAGGAGGAGAGGTGACTTAATAGAGACATATAAGATAATCAGAGGGTTAGATAGGGTGGATAGTGAGAGTCTTTTTCCTCAGATGGTGATGGCAAACACGAGGGGACATAGCTTTAAGTTGAGGGGTGATAGATATAGGACAGATGTTAGAGGTAGTTTCTTTACTCAGAGAGTAGTAGGGGCGTGGAACGCCCTGCCTGCAACAGTAGTAGACTCGCCAACTTTAAGGGCATTTAAGTGGTCATTGGATAGACATATGGATGAAAATGGAATAGTGTAGGTCAGATGGTTTCACAGGTCGGCACAACATCGAGGGCCGAAGGGCCTGTACTGCGCTGTAATGTTCTAATTCTAATTCTAATTCTACCTACACTAGGGGAAATTTACAAAGGCCAATTTACCTATCAACCTGCATGTCTTTGGCTGTGGGAGGAAACCGGAGCACCCAGCAGAAACCCACATGGTCACAAGGAGAACTTGCAAACTCCACACAGGCAGTACCCAGAACCAAACCCAGGTCTCTGGAGCTGTGATGCTGCGGTGCTAACCACTGCACCACTGTGCTGCCCAATATATAGCATTAAAAAGCAAGAACATACTAGCCAGTAGCAATACACCATGACACACAATGAAATAGGGCAAAAGTTGAACCTAAAGATAAAGGAATACACTAAAAACACAGACAACAAAGGTGAGGGATGACAAAAGGGAATAGAAAAAGGTTAGGAAAGAATTTAAAAAAAAATAAAGGTAAAGAGAAACTATGAAATTTAATTATGAAGCAACATAACAAGAAATATTAAAGTATTCTATAGACACATAGGGCTGGATCTTGTTCTCATTCCAATGGTGGGTTTCATGGTTTGGAGGGGTGGGGGGGGGGGGGGGGTGGTGGTGGGTGGCGCCAGAGAATTGGGGCGGAATTGCCCGCCACGGAACCCTTCCCTGAGAGAATCGGAACCGGACAACGGCCTACCCTCCCAGAGGCCAATTGAGGCCGTAAGTGGCCTATTAAAGGCCACTTAAGGGCTTCTTCCCACCGCTGCTGGGACCTTACCAGCGGTGGATGAGCCTCCACCCTGCGGGGAGGATGCCTTGGAAAATGAAGCATCCTCCCTGCGGGCTTGGGGTTTGGTCCCTCTTTCATGGGCAATTTGTAGCCCACGGAGGACCCCCACTGGGAACCAATTTACCCCCATGGGAGCTCCTCCCCTGGACCGGTGGGCTGAAAAAATGCAGAGGTGGGGTTCCCCTCGTTTTTCGGCCAACTGCCGCGAGCACTGCCTCCTGCACAAAATCCAGCCCATTGTGTGTTATTTTATGTAAGCAACAGTAAAAGTAGGGAAAATCCCAAGATATTCTATAAGTATATCAATGGGAAGAGGATAACCAGGGAAAGAGTAGGACACATTAGGGACCAAGGGGGAAATCTGTGGGTGGAGCCAGAGGACATTGGTAGGGTGTTGAACGAATACTTCACATCTGTCTTCACCCAAGAGAATGAGGATGTAGATATGGATCTCAGAGAGAGAGACTGTGAGGTTCTTGAGCAAGTTGTCATAGGGAGTGACAAGCTTTTGGAGGTTTTGACAGGCTTAAAAGTGGAGAAATCTCCGGGTCCGGACGATTTGTGTCCCAGGATGCTGTGAGAGGCGAGGGTGGAGATTGCAGGGGCTCTGACCCTAATTTTTAATTCCTCTCTGGCCACAGGGAAGGTGCCAGAGGACTGGAGAACAGCTAATGTGGTCCCACTATTTAAGAAAGGTTGTAGAGATAAGCCAGGGAACTACAGACCAGTGAGTCTCACGTCAGTGGTAGGGAAACTATTGGAGAAAATTCTGAAGGAGAGCATCTATCGCCACTTGGAGAGGCAAAATTTGATTAGGAATAGTCAGCATGGCTTTGTCAGAGGGAGGTCATGCCTAACACATTTGATTGAATTTTTTGAGCATGTGACCAGGTGTGTAGATGACGGTAGTGCAGTTGATGTAGTTTGCATGGATTTCAGCAAAGCCTTTGACGATGTCCCACATGGGAGACTTATCAAGAAAGCAAATACACATGGGATACAGGGTAACTTGATAAGGTGGATTCAAAATTGGCTTAGCTGTAGGAGACAGAGAGTGATGACAGACGGTTGTTTTAGTGACTGGAAGCCAGTGTCCAGTGGTGTACCACAGGGATCTGTGCTGGGTCTCCTATTGTTTGTCATTTATATAAATGATATAGATGACTATGTGGGAGGTAGGATCAGTAAGTTCGCGGATGACACAAAGATTGGCCGAGTGGTTAACAGTGAGGTTGAGTGTCTTGGGTTACAAGAAGATATAGACGGGATGGTCAAATGGGCAGAAAAGTGGCAGATGGAATTTAACCCTGAAAAGTGTGAGGTGATACACTTTGGAAGGAGTAATGTGACACGGAAGTATTCAATGAATGGCCTGACACTGGGAAGTTCCGAGGAACAAAGGGACCTTGGCGTGTTTATCCAATGATCTCTGAAGGCAGAAGGGCAGGTTAATAGGGTGATGAAAAAGGCATATGGGACACTTGCCTTTATCAATCGAGGCATAGATTACAAAAGCAGGGAGGTCAAGTTGGAGTTGTATAGAACTTTGGTAAGGCCACAGCTGGAGTACTGTGTGCAATTCTGGTCGCCACATTATAGGAAGGATGTGATTGCACTGGAGGGGATGCAGAGGCGATTCACCAGGATGTTGCCTGGGATGGAACATTTAAAGTATGAAGAGAGGTTGGATAGGCTTGGGTTGTTTTCGCTGGAGCAGAGAAGACTGAGGGGTGACCTGATCGAGGTGTACACGGTTATGAGGGGCATGGACAGGGTGGATAGGGAGCAGCTGCTTCCCTTAGTTGAAGGGTCAGTTACAAGAGGACAAAAGTTTAAGGTGAGGGGCAGGAGGTTTAAGGGGGATTTGAGGAAGAACTTTTTACCCAGAGGGTGGTGACGGTCTGGAATGCACTGCCTGGGAGGGTGGTAGAGGCGAGTTGCCTCATATCCTTTAAAATGTACCTGGATGAGCACTTGGCACGTCATAACATTCAAGGCTATGGGCCAAGTGCTGGCAAATGGGATTAGGTAGACAGGTCAGGTGTCTTTAATGCATCGGTGCAGACTCGATGGGCCGAAGGGCCTCTTCTGCACTGTATTATTCTGTGATTCTGTGAGCAGGGTGTCGGCCACCGGCTGAAGAGTCGGCGAGAGCCCTGCATTGCCTCCTCTGGGGAATGGCCCCCACATTACCTCCCAATTGGGCACTGAACTGGCCTTCCCTGGGATTAAGGACTGCGGCGATGGATGTCCCACCCGCTGAGAGCTGCAAACCAATCAGAGGTGGTGGCTGCTGCTGCCAATGCAACCACTGGTAGCCTAGGATCATCGAGGGACCCAGGCAAGAGGTGAGCCACAGTGGGAGGGGTTTTGCAAAGTGTCGGTCACAGGGAGGGGTTGTAGGGGGGTCTAAAGGCCGGCTTGGGTCTGCAAATGAAACCCGACCCGAGCCCGACAGAACCACATCCAACCCGAGCCCAACCCAGCCCGAGTCCTTTCATTTTTTCCCGCGCCCGACCTGACCCGACCCGACCATCAGTTAACCAGCTTCCATTTTTCACTTTGTTGCTTAACTGCACAAGCTTTAATAAACTGTAACTAAACAACATTTCAAGTCCAAAAAGTACATTAACATTGGAGCCACGTACCAGAGGTGGTGATAGAGCGTGTCCAACCCAGCCCGACCTGACCCAAGCCCGAATGCCAGACCCGGAAGAGCGAACCCACCCGACCCGAACCTGACACATGTCGTCAGGTCCCGTCAGATTCGGGCCGGGTAGCCATGCTCTAGTGGGGTCGGCAGCAAGGGAAGATGGGTGAGTCTCAGCGAGTTCCGCCCCCCCTCTTCCCGATGCTGGGTCCCTCGATCAGACACTAATGCCTTTTAATGAGGGACCACCACCCCCCCCACCCCCTCCCCGGAGCCGGCAAGCAACCCACACAGGTTTACTTGGTGTGCTCCCCGTGTGGTGAGAGGCCTGCCCGCAGCTGGGCTAATTCCGGTGGTAGCAGGATGATGCCCTTAATTGGACATTATTTACCAACTTAAGGGCCTCAATTGGTGGTGGGGCAGGAAGGCCATCCACAGGCATCCCGCCACGGACTTAATTGGGGTGGAGGCAGGAAGGTGGTGGGATTCCCCCTGCCACCATCCCGCCTGATTAAATGCACTCCCCACCTCCAAACTCACCGCAGGAGAGAGCGGAAGGTCACCCACTAAATAACAGAAGAAAAATAAAGTTAAGGATAGGGCCACTCAGTGATACACTCAATAAACTTTCAGGTAATGATAGCAAAAAAGCAGAAATAATAAATAATTACGTTGTCACTGTATTTAACATGTGGGTATGACATTAGAAGAAGAGATTTAAAAAAAAGACATTTAAGATGGAAAGAGGGGAGATAATTGATAAATTAATCATATTTCGAGATGATAAAACTCTGGTCCAGATGGATTGCATCTGTGCATACTAAAAGAAGTTAGGAAAGAGATAGGAGAGACACATACATAAAAATTCATTGGAAAAGGGAATAGTGTTTGAGGACTGGCAGACATAAAATGTGATTCCTATATTTAAAAAGTGAGTTGGAATAAGTGCAGGAAACTTTCAATCAATTAGTTTGTCAGTGGTAGGAAAGATAATGGATTCCTTACTCAGACATGTAATGGAGAAACATTTAGAAACTGAAGATATAATAAAGAACAGTCAGCAAAGATTTCAAAGGGGAAGCCTTTGAACCTTATTCAACCATATTGAATTCTTTGAAGTAGTAACAAAGGGTAGGCAAGGATAATGCAGTAGATATGATATATTTGGATTTTCAAAAGGCCTTCGATAAGTTACCATCTAGTCGACTCACATCTAAGGTCAGAACATGTGGAGTCAGGGACAAGTAGCAGAATGGATAGCAAGCTGTCTAAAAACAGAGAATAAGGGTTAAAGGTGAGTACTTTGCCTGGCAAAAGGTGGAAAGTGGTGTTCCACAAGGATCAGTGCTGTTACCACTGTTGTTCACCATTTATGTGAATGATCTGGACTCGGGAATCAGTAGTATATGAGGAGAAACTTTTTTATGCAACACATGTTTAGGATCTGGATTGCTCTGCCTGACAGTGTGGTGGAGACAGATTCAATTGAGGCCTTCAAAAAAGAACTGGATAATTATTTGAAACAAAAAAAATTTGCTGTGCTATGGGGAAAAGGCAGAGGAGTGGAACATTATGAGTTGTTCTTGCAGAGAGCCAGCATGGACACGATGGGCCAAATGGCCTCATTCTGTGCTGTAACCATTCTATGTTTCTATTCTGTATTTTCAAAATTTGCGGAGTACACCAAATTGGGAGGGGGGGGGGGGGGGTATAGATAATAAAGAGGAGGACTATGAAAAAATACAGGGAGATATTAATAAACCTGTGGAATGGGTGCATATTTGGCGTATGAACTTCAATATAGATAAGTGCAAGATGGTACATTTTGGTATGAGGAATAAGGAAGCTACATACCCCTTGAAAAGTAAGTGTCTAAATGGGGTAGAGAATCAAAGGGATCGGGGGGTACAAATGTACAAATCACCACTCATTGGGACATAGGTTCATAAGGCCATTCAAAAAAAAATGGGCTTCATTTCTGGAGGGAGAAAATTCAAAAGCAGAACGGTTATGTTAAACTTGTACAGAACCTTGTTCAGATCACACCTGGGGTATTGTGAACATTTATGTTCTCCATATTATTGAAGGGAGACAGAGGCGTAGAAGAAGGTGCCAAAAAAAGATGTACTAGGATGATACCAGAACTGAGATGTCATACTTATCAGGAAAGATTGAAGAAGCTGGGACTCTTTTCTCTAGACTGAGGAGTGGCCTGACGAAGATTTTTTAAATTATGAATTTTTTTTTTTAGGGTAGTCATAGAGATAATTCCATTTGCAGGGTAGACCAGAATTAGAAGCCATAACTATAAGATAGTCAATAATAAATACAACTAGGGAATTCAGGAGAAACTTCTTTACCCAGAGAGTGGTTAGAATGTGGAACTTGCTACCAGAAGGAATAGTTGAGGAGAGTTCCATAAATGCATTTAGGAAGAAGCTGGATAAACACATAAGGGAGAAAGGAATAGAAAGATGGGTTAATGAAGTTGGATGAAGAAAGGGTGGGAAAATGCTTCTCTGGAGCATCAACATCAGCATGGACCTGTTGGGCCAAATGGCCTGTTTTTAAGTTATAAATACCACATAATATATAACAATGCATGTCCTCAGTACCTTGCTCTATGACAGCGAGGCCTGGACAACGTTTGTCAGCCAAGAGCGACGTCTCAATTCATTCCATCTTCGCTGCCTCCGGAGAATCCTTGGCATCAGGTGGCAGGACCGCATCTCCAACACAGAAGTCCTCGAGGCGGCCAACATCCCCAGTTTAGACACAACTCTGAGTCAGCGGTGCTTGAGATGGCTTGGCCATGTGAGCCGCATGGAAGATGGCAGGATCCCCAAGGACACATTGTTCAGCGAGCTCACCACTGGTATCAGACCTACCGGCCGTCCATGTCTCCGCTTTAAAGACATCTGCAAACGCGACATGAAATCCTGTGATATTGATCACAAGTCATGGGAGTCAGTTGCCAGCAATCGCCAGAGCTGGTGGGCAGCCTTAAAGGCGGGGCTAAAGTGTGGCGAGTCGAAGAGACTTAGCAGTTGGCAGGAAAAAAGACAGAAGCGCAAGGGGAGAGCCAACTATGTAACAGCCCCGACAACAAATTTTTTCTGCAGCACCTGTGGAAGAGTCTGTCACTCTAGTATTGGCCTTTATAGCCACTCCAGGCGCTGCTCCACAAACCACTGACCACCTCCAGGCACTTACCCATTGTCTCCCAAGACAAGGAGGCCAAAGAAGAAGAAGATATAACAATGCATGTAATCTTGAGGATTTTTATTTTTGTACATATTTATAACTCAGAATATATCTTTACATGCTACACAGTACAGAAACACTATTCAGAAATTTGGTTCAGTCCCTCCTGGTAACTAATTTAGTAATCCTGAATACATAAATTAAATATCTGTCTCAGATCTGGTAGATCTCCATTATCATCATTAAACCAGCTAACTGCATCTCTCCCTTCTCTTCACCCCACTTATAAATTGTTTGTTCATGACAAATATGCTTTGCAAGGGATGTATGTTTAAATGTTAATAGTCTTTATTCAGAGCTTAGTCTGAAACAAAACATTTTTAAAAATACTCAAATCTTTGGATAAATATTCAAGACAAATGTCTCGCTGTTTTCTGCTGCAAGGAAAATTTTTTGGATTGACTTTATAACAGAATATCATCTCTGGCACTAATTAAACTGGAATTGGAGATAAGTGCCAAATCAACAACAGCACATCTAATCCAGAGTATTACAATTCTCTTGAACTGAACTGAATGTAACCTTGTATCGGTAAAACATAAGGTTTATTCTTAATCTGCTAAAACTGTCTCCCCACACTTACTAAAAAATAAATTCATTAACGCATTCACTGTGGTTTGTATTGAGAGTTTATGATCAAACTGGCCAGTTGAGATGGAGAAACTGTGTTAGCCAAATATGGAGGGAAATGGTTAAGTTAATAACATGCAAATCACTAAACTACAGCAACAAGGGAAAGCAAGGAAAAATAAACTCTTCAAGAACAAATTGTGCCTTGAGTATAGTAGCAAGTGGAAAATATTCTGAGTGAAATAACATTTTCAATCTCTAGAGTCTAATTGCCAACCTATTTCAGAAATACCTCAGACAAACATACCCCTATTGACAGGGGGGATTGGTCAATCTACTAGGAGTTGAAACAACTTTCCACTTGAAGTGGATAGGAAGATACTGAAAACATGTCAGAAGAGTTGGAATTAACCCCTTCAACCCCCAGCAAACTACTAAATAGATATCCCTGCACACTATAAGACAGCAGACACGTAATGCATTAGGCATTAAGCACTTCTTTGCCAACATAATATGATACTTAATTAATTATTGCAGCTGTTATATTTCCACTATGATTTAACAAAATATTTTATTTTTCCAAAATGAAAAAAGCATGAGAAAATATTGAATTGTGTTAACAAGTCTGTGTTAAATTTAAATCATTACAGTTTACAATTGGAAAAATCAAAGGGCTTCTTTTCAGCAGAGTAGAACCTTCTACTAATACAAAACATTTCAGCTTGTTAACTCTAATGCTCGTATAAACATCCCTGAAGCAAGTCACAGACCAATGCTGTCTTGGACATAAACATCTTCCCTGTATATTGATTATCAAGAGTTTCTGTTCACCTAATAGAAACTATAGCCTGTATTTTAGCTTGTAAGCACATTCTGTATGGGAGGGTTCTGTTGAGGTCGGAAAACTCAGAGGTATGGGTTTCCCAAAGGTCCAGCAGTTTTTAAGTGCAGACCGGCTTTAGGTTTCTCCCTGTAGGTGTCATACCTACAGCCAGGAAAGTTGACAGCACAATGCCACAGCCAAGCTGGGTTAAGAGCAGGTCGGTGGGGCGGGGGATGGGGGGGTCCAGTCGCCAGGGGGAGAATCCAATCGCAGGTGAAGGGGGGTCAAATTTGAGAGGGAGGCGTCCAATCCAGGGGGCTTCAATCATGGTGCGGGAAGGGTCCAATTATGGGGAGAGTGCAAGGGTGGGGGCTCAATTTGGGGGGTGCAGGGGTTCGATGGTGGTCAGGGCAGGGAGTTGGTGGTCGGGGGTGGTCCAATGACCATCAGTGGGAGCATTTGGTAGTCGGGATGTCTGATGGTGGGGTGGGGAAAGCCAACAGGTCGCAGTGGGTGGTGTTTACCGGGTAGATTGTTGGGCCTGGAGGTAACACTCCTGCTCCTCCTGGCCCACAAGCAGTGCACTCACCTCATGAATTCTACCCTTCTCACCTTTCACCTGCTGGGTTTCCTGAGGTTTGGGACATTAGTTAAAAATAAAATGACTGTTAAAATATAGGCACGCAGCCTTATTATAATATTGAAATGACCAACCCATCTCCTGTGAGCGGATAGGTCACCTGCCCCACATTCCACCTTCGTTAAAAGCAGGAATGGATGAGTTTGAGGCGGGTTGGGTTCCAGTTTCAGATTTTTTGAATTTTAATCTCTGACCCAGTCCCAACCCATCTATTTTGGGGAGTTAAGATTGAGCTGCATGATTTCAATGATCAACGCACCTTAAGCAAACCAAGGTCAGAACACCCTTATGAGTGAGCCTTATTGTCCAGTATCATAACTATGTGCATCCCAAAAATAAAATAACCTGGTAATAAGTAACAGGAGTAGCTAGTTTCAATTTAATTCAGGTCCCAAGACCATCTCACAGTTGAACTATGTTTATCCTGATTGGCTATCATCACCCTCTTAGCCAGACTACTGCATGAGCACAATGCAAATGTAAACTAGTCAATGCTAAGGAGATGCAGCAATTAGCTCATGTAGGTTTGAACTATGATTTCATGAAGTAATGGGATGGCAGTTGTAGGGGGGCCTGTAGCCTTGCCCATTCCACCCTCCCCACTGTACGATACACAGTGACTGTACAGCAACTACTTAGGAAACAGCACAAGAAAAGTCTATTGGTCCCATTGAGCCTTCCCTTCAATGGGCCATAACTAATCTGTAGTGTCACGGACTCGCCCAACTTATTTCGCCTCGGGAGGAAGTTGAGTAACCACAACTAACCAGTTCAAGAAAAAAATAGAATGTGAAATGTCTCCCTAACCTCCAAAGCCAATTGAGCAAGAAACCGCATTATTCAAGTTCAACCAGATGATACCCACATGCTTTGAACAGGGTTGAAGCAATGCTCTTCAAAGAAATGAGGAACAGGCGATTTTAATGATAAAGTTAACCTAACCTGGCCCACAAAAATATTACTGCCACAAGTAATGTGGACATATACGAACTGATTGGGTGTGGAGCATAAATTTAAATTTCTCATAAATACGTGCAGCGCCCTAGCTACAGAAGGGAATTAATCAGAAAAACTTGATAATTCAGTCACCACATGTAAAAACAAATGTATTTTGTATCTATACCCATCTAAAGCATGTGGTTATTAGACATCTGATTCCCTCAGATCCTTTGAGATTACAAGTATTACACACTTCAAGTGATTAATTAATTAAAAACAGAAAATAATGGGACTACAGAGCCAGTTCATCAGCTTCTGAAACATCAATCTATCCTTTGTCTTTCGAGTACTGATGGATTGTCTATGCTATTCCAGAAATTTTAAATCATATTTTGTTTATAATTCATTATTATTTATCTAAATACAGCCAATACAGTTAACATTAGATAAACGTCTTTTTTTGGGACAGGGTTAACCAATTATTAATCCCACTATGGTAAACCAGTTTTTCCAATAGTTCTCCATCAATTTATTACATAGAATCTACAGCACAGAAACAGACCACTTGGCCCAACTGGTCTATGCCAGTGTTTATGCTCCACACAAGCCTCCTCCCACTCTAGCTCATCTCACCCTATCAGCATATTCTTTTATTCCATTCTCCTTCCTGTGCTTATGTAACATCTCCTTAAGTGCATCTATGCTATTCACCTCAACTGCTCCCTGTAGCAGCAAGTTCCACATTCTAACCATGCTCTGGGTGAAGAAGTTACTCCTGAATTCCCTATTGGAATTTATTCTCCACCTATGCAGATTTAATTGCCTGAAATATTCAGTGAAATCTTTGATAGTCTATATTCTTGCATTATTATCCACAATGCAAATAATGCACAATTGTGACCCAACGCAAGGATCATTGCTCAATAGAAAATTGCTATGAACACAAAATTGTATTACACCCACTGATGCCTGAAAACAAGATAATAAATTACAATTACAAATATGAATTATGTATTAAAACACCAAGTTCCCCCACCATAAGAAGGCACAGTCTATCCGTGAACTCAAACAAGAGGATAGTTCTCAATATCTTTAAACATGACACGCAGATGCATGGCTGTGCTTTACTGTGCTCATGTTGCTCCTGAAGGTGGGTTGAATCAAGATTGTCTTGGCGATTGCACAGGTCTTTGCTGGAAGCAGCTGGCCCACCTCCTTGCTTTGTGTTTTTACCCACGATGGATTATGTGGAATCAAACACAGAAAGTGAATGAATGTTTCTTTAAAAGCCCCTTGTGAGAAGGCCCCACATAAGGATGAATTTTAGTCTTTGGTATGGAGCATGCCAAGAGCTTAAAAACAGAAACCCTACAATTATTCCATGCATTTGGGCACACATCTGAAATGAAGATTTATCCTAAGTGATTTTTGAGCTGCTGCGTTCTCAACAGATATCTACTTCTTAATTGTGCTTTCAAAAACATTTGTAACTCATTCATCTTCCATGAACTTTAAACTGCTCAGATTATTTTAACTCATCCAATATAATGCTGCATATATAATAATAAAATGCCACCTGTGGTCCCATATAATACGATCAAAACATTTGTAATCTTCTTTGCACTTATCTATGAAGTTGCTTAAATAATTATATTACTATGTACACATGCAGGTGTTTGTAATCCATTCTTCTGATAATTTTGAAAGACCTGTTCCTGTTTGATGTTGCGACATAAGCAATTACAGATTATCCTATGAATCATATTATTTTATAACCAATATAATTTCTGAGATAGACATTTTCAGGTGTATGAAAATGACATTTAAGTAACTTCAACTCTGATGTTCACCTTTGCAATGGGAGAGGTTAGATGTTACTGTTTAGCAACAGAATGATTTTATTATTGCCATCTGCCATGGAGAATGGATTTATTGGAACTGATTGGCACAACCACAAGGAAGCTGTTGTCTTCAAGTCTATAAATGTTTATTTTCCCAAAAGCAGTTTTGGTATTTAACTGCAGTGGTGAGAGTTTAAAACAGGAAATATCTGACAGTAAAACGTTGCTGAATGTGACAGTACATACCGTACCCGGTAACACCTTTGATGAGAGAACCAATAGCACACAATGCATTTCTTCCTGTACAAGATTCAAACTCAGCGAGGATATGATTTAAAACTTTCCTTTGGCAGCATAATTGTCACATTCTTTTAAGACCAACTCACCTTAATGAAAGAGAAAGGTAATAAAAGTTGATTTTATAAAAATGAACTCAAAATTGCAAAAATCTGAAAATTTAGAAAGAAATATACTGTGATTTTTATCTGTGCTAGGCTTTGGTTGCAATGGCATTAAAAAGCAACATCTCTTTACATTTGTACAAGAGTCCATTCTATTTGGCTTTGCTTTACTAATTTGAATAGAAAAACAAGAATTTTGAGCAGGTTTTTGAGATAGGTCTAACAAACTGATTTTTCTTAACGTTGCATTTCCACGTATTCTCAATTGGTAGTGAGGTACCGTCTACAGGTGTACCATTGTTGCAAAACAAATAAACCATTTTTTTCATTTGCAAAGTTAAGGCCACTTTCCAAATGACTATGAATAAAACAGGACACATCTAATTAATTTGCACAAAGGATATTGTAATCCATTGTTAAAACAGAGTCCATACATTATTTTAAAAGGGAGTTCGATAGTTGCTTGAACAGAGGAGTATTAAAGGTACAGGGGAACAGGCAGGAATGCAACTATTAAGTTAACTGTCTCTCAAGGAGTAAAACACTGGTGCAGACTTGTTTTTGTACTGTCACATTCTAGGTTCTATGATAAGACTTTGTGACTTTGATTTGTAGAAGGGACCTGATGGTGAAATTCCTTCTTTTATTTATCAGTATAAATAAACATAGGATTAAATAATGAATTATAAGCTTTCTGGCATCAGTTGTTAGTTTGGGGATTCATAACCCAAATCCATATAACTTTCATGGTGAATTTGAACTATTACTGATATTTCTTATAAGCAAAGTGTTTATTTCAAGTCATTCTCAGGTACTTAATTTGTTGTTGCCAATACATATTTTCGAAGTATGGGCAATGCCTTGTTTATGACCATTTATCTACAGAAGTCACCACTTTGTGCCTTCACTGAGACTCAGCCAGTCATGTATTTTTGTTATTGACTGAAATGAGATTCTATTACTATATAATAAAACCACGTTTGTATACTGAAAAAGTAGGTTTTGTAGTTAACTGCTTTATGCCTGTTATGAGCCTTTGCAAAATTTATTATTGATAAGTGGTCATCATAAACAACAACCTGTGTAATTGCACAATGTACAATATGCATATGGTGAATAATAAATTAATCAATATGGAGGCTAGACATATCACCCAGGTGAATAGCATTGAACATGCAGGAGATACATACTTGATGATCAGGCAAGATTCATATTTTGCTCAAGATAAATAAGGAATGATTACAAGTTGCTGTCTTACTTGCACATTAATATTTCAAATTGCTCCTTCTTCTCTCACACATTTCCCGCAAAAAGGCATGATCATGATTAATCATTCACTTGCAGTCTGGCTATAACACTTCAAAAATCGCAATGACCTAATGTTATGCAAGCCAATGTAACTTAAATGGGACATTATCACCTATTTATTGTTCACAGCTGTAGGCAAGGGGGAATGAAGCTACCAACTGAGATACCAGAGCCCGAGATACCAGAACCCCAGGTAATGCAGAATGTAGGCCTCAAAATCAGTGACCAGTTTTCAATAAAAGTTGCACTGTATTTTTAATCATATACGTTTATTAACAAGTAAAAAATGCGATTAGCAACAGTTCTTTATCTGAAGTGCTTTGAATGTGATTTTTTTCAGGCAGGTGGTTACAAGCAGTTGGGTTTATTCAGCCAAGATTGGAAAAGTGCAGCAGTGACATTGACACATGATGACAACAGAAACAGGAAGGTCTCATAACAACAATCTACAGCAATCCAGCATTAAAGAGCTGTGTAATTCCCTAATAGAAAGGTGACTACATAAAGATTAATCTCTTGCACTGCGATGAGTTGGTGTTTTGTCACATTTGTCAATGAGATTTTCTCAGAAAAGTGCTATGAATTTTATTTTGGAGGGCTGCGCTTTTAATCTACCAATATGAAGTCACACTTCCTCATCCATTTACAGTGCAATCCATCTTATGCACAGACTACAACCAAAGCTAGGCCCCACAGCAGCCACTAAAAATTCCGACCAGCAACTGTACCGCAAGCCATATCTGATATTCTTTGGATTTCCCCATGAAACACTTATTTTAAAGACAACCAGATGTAAAAAGAAAAGGAGTGGAAACATTTGGAAGAATGATCACATGTTGTAATGTATTTTTTTTTCCGGGGGGGGGTGGGGTTTAAAAGAAACTCCCTATTTGATGCTGTGCCAAAGAGTGTAATTCGTTCACTGTTGCAGGTATCTCTTCACCATTAAGACAAAACATTTGTCACTGGCTCTTTTCACAAGGCACTGGGTAATTACATTTCACTCTAGACTGACCAGCTGGTCCCTATTAACACACGTCATGTGAGTGCTCAAGAATTTATACCGCTCCTGCAGATGAGAGATGAGCACCCTGTCACTTTTAACAAGGGAGTGTCAGTTTATTTTTTTTTCCATGCAAGCCAGAAATGTCTTTATACAGATAGAAAACCTGTTTGGAGAAACACGCAGAGGGTGGCAGAAATGCAAGTCAGCCTGAGAAGTTCTCTGAGTGATTGTTTCTCATGTTTGGAAGCTGAGATCACAGAAGAAAGATTTTCCTTTGAGATCACCACGTGACTGCATTAGTTGATAGTTGAGCTTGTTAGCCACTCGAATTTTGCTAGCTAAAAAGCTGAGAACAAGTCTCACTTCCATTGAAGGGATGAGGCATTTATAGCAGAACGATTTGTGGGAAATGTTTCATTTTTATTCATTCTTGGGATGTGGGCATTGCTGGCGAGGGTGGCAATTATTAGCCTTCTATATTTGCCCGAAGAAAGTGGTGTGGGCCTTTTGCTTGAACTGCTGGAGTCCTATTCTTTGTTGTGGTTTTGATACAACTGCACTTCAGAGAGCAGTTAAAAGTCAACCATATTGGTGTGGGACAGAAGTTTTATATATAGACCGAACTAGATAAGGATAGCAACTATCATTAAGTTACTGACCAGCTGGAGTTTTACAACAACTCGACAGATTCATGTGGGGAAGGATTTTCCCACAGGCTTCTGAACCCCGCTGTCAGGCTCAAGTGGGGGTCAGAATCCCACACTGTATGGGAAACAGTCACCCACCTGTGATTGGCCAATTAATGGCCAGAGGGTGGGCTTGCTGTACAGTTAAGGACAGCTGGTGGGCTCCCGAAGCTGGAAAGCTAATCAGAGTCCCTCTAACTTGGAAGCAGCAGCAGGATGCCACGGCAGGTAAATGAGCGAGAGGCGCCCCAAAAAGGAGGCACCCTCTCGGTCAACATCTTCAAATGTAAAATAAAAAGACTGATTCAGCAACTGGGCCACCGCAGTGGGGGCGGGAGTGGGGGGGTGGGAATCCCCTCCACAGCTGCTGATAAACCCAAGCAAGCTGGAGGTGCCTCTAAGTAGGCCAGGAGTGCTGACCCGCTGGTCTTCTGCCGGGAGGCCACCTCCGGGCCGCCAAATACTCCCGGCTGCCTATGCGGACCTGGAGGCCAACTAGAAAACCCCAGTCAGCCGCCAGCGATAGGCTACAATAGGCCTTTAATTAGTTCAATTGGCTATTCGCTGCTTGCAGACGGGTAGCCCTTCCACACCACCACCCACACCACCCCTCCCCTGCCCTGATTCTGCATCTGGGTAAATGGCCTGGGGGCAGGATGGAGCTGGGGAACCGGCACACTGACTGGCAGTGCTATTTTTAGAGCCTGCCTGTCTCTGTTCCTGTCCCTGGCGGGGGCTTAAATTCCTGTCCATAGTCACTTTTATTGGATTTTTTAAAAACTGCAATTAAATTCTCAAACTTTCAGAGCGAGATTTGGATTATTAGTCCAGGATTATTAATACAGGCCTCTGAAATACGAGTCCAGTAACTCTAGCATGCTAAACGATGACCCACTGTGAGGTCAATGCACTCACTCATCAGAATCAAAATCCATGTAGAATGTTGAATTTATGATACAATCACAAACAGGAATATATGAGAATACCAGCTTTCATTGTACTTGTGAAATCCCTTGAAGAACAGTTTTTCGGCTACAGTGAGCTTCTACACTGCATGTCATGAATTATACCATTTATGTGGAGAAATGCCAATGGAAATAAAATTATTTTCATTGCTGTGGCATTACAATTACAAAGCATCGTAAAGCAGTTTCCTCTAAATTGGGCTGCACAACTACTCATTAATATTATTTCTAATTTAAGGCCATACCTCAGTGTTGCAAATACAGTGCATCACAGACAGGACTGTAATTGGATAAGTATCTTCACTGGTGAAGCAAATCATAGCTCATTCGTCATCTATTCAGTTAGCCTCAATTTTGGAGTCTTTTGCCAGATCACATAGACAGCTGTATTAGTTTGTGTCAACTTTATTTATTCAACATATTTCCATTTTTATGCATGACTGGAATATATTCACACATTCTGCACTATATATGTATAAGTCACACATATCATGGCAGTGAACACTGCACTTGCTAACTATGTTTTGTTTTTATACTTATACTTTGTTTAGCAAGTGCCTCTCTACCTCTCCCTCCTCCTTTAAGACGCTCCTTAAAACTTACCTTTTTAACCAGAGTTTTGATTACCTGTCCTAATAATGCCCCGGCGAAGCAGCTTGGGATGCTTTACTACCTTAAAGGTGCAAGATAAATGCCAGTTGTTGCTATTGTATGGACACATTGAGCCAATACTGCAATTCTTCTCAAGATTTATCTTTACTTAGAGCCCATTGAGATTCAGCAGGGATCAGGGTAGGTTTGAAACAATGTTTGCTGTAACTGCAGCTCACTCACAATACTTTAGTAGAGAGACAACTGTTATGATCCTGTAGTTTTTTTTTCCGGGAAGTATGTGGTGTGCCTTTAAAGCTGGAAAAGGATCAGTACTGCTTTAAGACAGCAAGCTCCAGGGACTGAGTCAAAGAATGCATTCTCGTTGTCGTAGGATACAGCCAGCTTCAAATGTGTATTCTCGTTGCCGTAAGATAAAGCCACTCAGGACCAAGGACACGAGATACAATGTTACCGATTGACAATTGAAACTGGCTAAAAAAACTGGCTTTTGGCACAAACACAGATAAACAGCTGGCAGTTCTGAAGAAGGGTCACTGACCTGAAACGTTAACTCTTCTTCTCTCTCCACAGATGCTGCCAGACCTCCTGATTTTTTCCAGCACTTTCTGTTTTTATTTCAGATTTCCAGCATCCAGCAGTAATTTGCTTTTATGAACCTAGCAGAGTTCTCAGATAGTTTAAACTAAAGGAAGGCGAATTTTAGACTGGTCACTTTTTCACCCCTCAAAATAATTCTAAAGCCAAATTGTTTCATTGAAGATTGTCTGCAAGTTGTTGATTGCTGAATTCATTGCTGGGTGAAGAGCATCACTTCAACTTCTGAAATTAAACTACTGACTGTCCTACTGTTGAAGAACCTTTTTTTCCCCATCAGATGAATGTGAGGACTTCAAGCAACCTTGGACTGTTCCACATTGGAAGATTCCACTTGGACAGGAGCATAAATCTGCACAGATGCTACTCATTTTGTATTTTAAATGTTGTTCATATCTTAGTAATGTTTAAGAATTTAGTTTTTCTAATTAAACAGTTAATTTGTTGATCTAAAGACACTTGGTTTGGTTAGCCTCATTTGGGGGTTGGTGGATGGTCAATTTGGCTGTGGTTTTCTTTTATTTGGAAAGTTTAAAATGATATGTTAGGCGATCTGTGGAGAAGCAGGACTGAATCAACAGTGTCTTTCTCCCATCACAATCAGAATCATACATTTTGATTGGGGTAATAAAAGCAAAATACTGTGGATGCTGGAAATCTGAAATAAAAACAAGAAATGCTGGAAATACTCAGCAGGTCTGGCAGCATCTGTGGAGAGAGAAGCAGAGTTAATGTTTTCAGGTCAGTTCTGAAGAACGGTCACAGACCTGAAACGTTAACTCTGCTTTCCTCTCCACAGATGCTGCCAGACCTGCAGAGTATTTCCAGCATTTCTTATTTTTATTTTGACTGGGGGCTTTGTCTTGAGTGGTCAGTCGTAACACAACACTATTTCAGAGTTTGAACACTTGAAGCCATTATTATCCAATTTGAAAGCGGCCCTATCCAATAATCCTTTGTAATAAATGCAAAGGAAAATACATATCAGCTGACATCAAGGGCCTTGATTCAACAATTCTAGGAATTCTTTTACAAAGCAGAACTACAAAGCAACAGCTTTTTATGTCATTCAAAAATGTCTGAATACCAAAATGAAAAACTGGAGTCTGGAAGATCTTGTCAAAGCTGTTGATTTCCCTTTGATATCTTGTATGAGAACGTGACTAATCATGGAGACTTACTGTCTTCAGCATATAATGAAAAAAAATGTTTTCAAACCTTTATGGGTTGCAACAGGAGTTCTGCACCATATTCAAAGGATTGACTGACAAGCGTCTTTCAGGTTATTTGGATTATAATAGAGTCATAGAGACATACAGCACTGAAACAGGCCCTTTGGCCCACCGAGTCCGTGCTGACCAACAACCACCCATTTATACTAATCCTACATTAATCCCATATTCCCTGCTACATCCCCACCTTCCCTCAATTCCCCTACCACCGACCTACACTAGGGGCAATTTACAATGGCCAATTTACCTATCAACCTGCAAGTCTTTGGCTGCGGGAGGAAACCGGAGCACCCGGCGGAAACCCACACGGTCACAGGGAGAACTTGCAAACTCCACACAGGCAGTACCCAGAACTAAACCCGGGTCGCTGGAGCTGTGAGGCTGCAGTGCCAACCACTGCGCCACTGTACCGCCCCAAAGTCAAGCTAACACATATACTTCACTAAAGCTTACATTATTATTCAGTAAGGCTTAATGCCCATGTTGGGCAGGCTCAATGTGAATCCCTATAATATCTGTTTCTCTTGGCATGTAAAGAGATTAAACTACTTTCAACTTCCAAAGGCAGTTGTCTGTCATGAATCAAATCTACACCACCATGGTAGGCTTGATCCCCCTTCCCCACCCACCTATCCGCACCCACCCCCGCCACCCACCACCCCCTGCCGCCCCTGCCACCCACCACACCCCCCCCCCCTTCATCCCCCCTCTCCAACCTCACGAGAAGGGCTTGGCTTACATTAAGAACACATTTTTTTTCGCAGTATATGTAAAAGGCAAAGACTAAAAGTGGCCCTGTATATCCAGATGCACCATAGTTTCAAGGGTTCTGGTGACCACCTGAAGCTCTGACTGCATTATCACAGCCATCTACATCTATCTCGATAATACACACAGCAGACTCAGTTACACGAGGGAACTGTCTTCGGGTTTCATTCAGTTGATCCAATCTGAGTATGGCCTCACAGCGCTTACATTCACCTCTGCCCTGACCAAGTTCTCAGTCACTCTGGCTCAGTCCAGGATTTATAACTGTGTTACAGAGAGTATCCCATTACTAGACCAAAGTATACATTGTGCTTTTTGGACAGGACAGAAAGTGTCCAGGGGATTCAAATCAGACTGTTTATATTAGTCTGATTCCTATCCCACTTGGTTCCGCACCACTTTTAAGCCATCATTACCCCAAACTAGCATCATCATTTTAGCAATTTGAAGTTACAAGGCCTCACAGTTATCACCCCTCCCAGCCACATGAAAAATATCCTCTAAATACCATTCATTACAAAACCTTCTGCAGGGACATGTAGTTTATATACTCGTGCTTCTAGCATTTGCTCCTTGGTTCTGTCTCTGCAATTGATTGCTGCAGGGCAGCAGTGCAAATATATAAATGTGAATTCCACTGAAAAAAATATTTTCAGAGCAAGTTGCATTGAATTAAATAGCTTTTTAAAATGCAGGGCTCCTCAGTTCCTACATACAGCCTAGAAAGAAACATATCTTTTAACAACTACAGGGCCCTGCAGCTTTAAGGCCTTCTACAGCACAATACAATTCTTGTTAATGCTGCTTGAAAGACCAGATTTAATTCTTTTTGCATCACAATAAAGGTGATATTGTATTGTGTTTCAAGATATCAAGGCATTTTGTCACAGAGAAATAATCCACCCGCTCTTATTGGCCATTGGTGACCTACAAAACAAAGGTAGAGTCCAACCAGAATAGATGTTTATTTGAACTAAGGTGACAAGCCCATTGCAGACTCCCTGCTCCACAATACATCACCAATATGGCTCTCCTTTGTACACTATTAGCAACATGTAGTCCTAAGTATCATTTTTTAAAAATAGTCCTAAGTATCATTTTTAAAAAACAGTATTCAAAATGCCAAAAGAACAAAATTGTCCAAATGAACATTTATTTGGGGCATAAAGTGATGTGTCATCCTTGCCAGAGTAAGCCAGACAATACCTTGAGGCTTGGTTCATGAGTGCTGACAATCATGAAACAGCTTAGGGAAAGAACTCTGCCCTGAACATGCTTCATAATGTGAAGAAAGATGGTCCTGTGGACCAGGCAGTTTTCCCATTGTGACCATGTGAAAGACTCGTAAGTCAATCGCCACATGGAATTCATGTCAGAATAAGTCTGGAACTATATCTGAGTCTCTACAATAGACCTGAAAACTGAAACTATGCAACCCCTTTCTCACATTCCCAGGCAAATCAGAATTCATCAACCATGATTATGCTAAGTATACATTCATAAGCTACTTTCCATCATCAAATGAAAAAATAAAAAGAATATTTGTTTAACTGACAAGATTGTATGCAAAGTAAGAAAAAGATAGCATCTGCATTCCATTATGCATGACATGTGTTTGGATTCATCTATTTATAAAGCAGAATAACCTGGAGTTGCATGAAAAAACACAAGAAGTTTGAGAAATGTTTCTGATTTTCACACTCATTATATATTCCATTGACAACCGTGTACAGATAGGTGCCAATGTCAGACGTGCTGTCATGGAAAGGTGATGAATAGATGCTGGCTGCGTGTCATGGGAAGGAAGTATTGTAGAGGAAGCTACGCTTGGGAGACTGCAACTCCAAAGAGATAGATAGAAAACAGGATTGGCAAGAGACCTGAAAACAGAACATACCTCAAAATATTGATCTCATTCTCCCAGCAGGAAATGACAAGCAAATGAACTGAAGGTTAGGTAATCAGCACTAGTGGTTCAATCTATCGCCAACTTGTGCCATCTATAAGTTGTAGTTCCCTATTGTGATTGTGGCATTGGTGAACTTACCCTGTGAAATCTGCACATTTTCTCACTAAAGCTTTATCTGTGGGCTAATGAGAGGATTAATGGTTGATTAAAATGCTATAATAGCAGATCAATACACCTACAACTGTTCTGATTGTCTAATTGACTGAAGCTCTCCCCTGTGGCTAAATGCATGTCCATTGTCCTACACTCTGGTGTACTGCTCCCACCAGGACTTTTTTTCCGGAACTGCTTGTAACTACCAAAATGCTGACTTATATGATCGGACACATTCCAAGGGCAATCTCTCCAGGTGGAAAACACCTACACACCAAGCAAAGGAAATGAAACCCAGAAAATCTGCCACATTGTCCTGTAAACCATTAAACAGCTCAGTCATGCAGCTGCAGATAACAATCAACCACGAATTCTTTTATTACTGAATAAAAATATCTGCTAAATATCAGTCTTGGTAGTTTTCTGATAGCGGTGTGACTCCCCCACCACACACAACTACAAATTCCTGATGACTAACAATGTTGAGAAAAATGGAATATTTAGTATCAGATTTCTTGTCTCGCTGCTTATCAGTGCTACACACAAAGATAAGCTTTGAAATGGAACCAAGGATATATTTATAATTCCTACTGCAGTAAAAGACCTTCCTGTTTCTCTAATAGGACTATGCTCTAATAGTTATTCCCCACTACAGTTAGCAGGGGCCAACTTCATTTCAGATCTTTAAGTTTTTTTTAAATAACTTCAATTCTCAAGAGCATGAAAATGTTTGATGCTAATATATGATAAATAATGCAGCTATATATATATATATATATATGTTTGAAGTAGTTTGATGCCACTTTTTATTAATTACTTTCATATTGCAGATGCAGCTCAATACTGTCAATGAGCTTCCACCTACTGTACTTTTCCATAGTCCATAACAGAATAAATTTGGAAATTCTTAATTCTGTCCATCCTGCTCTCTCTCAGATTTCTCTGTTTGCCCAATCAATGTGTCTCTCTTTCTGAATGCATTTATTTTACTTCATGCATTTCCATTCGACACCTGTCTTGGTGTAGGATTTCCACGATGTCTTCGCTTCTCTTGTACCCAATTGTTATCTTGCTAGGGTCTCTATTTCCTTCCCTTAGTCACACTAGATTTTTGTCTGAGTCCCAAATACTAGAGCTACAATAACACATTTGCCTGTCAATCTACCACAATTTGGCACTCAGTAGAATGGTACCTAGCCTTGTACATGTTATGCAAAGGGAAAATAACCAACAAATTTTGAAGATTATTAGTGGTTCTACCAAAAGCTTGCACACTCATCTTAACATAAAATAAAGCGTTTATCTAAGGTTAAAAAAAAGGCCACGAGTGGTTGATTATACAGTAACTGAAACACCCACACACTTGGACTTCATAAACTTGGCCAGATGTCCTCCACCAAATGTGAAATGTGGGTTTAGAACCACGATACTTTATAAACATACCGAATGCAAAGCAAAAACTCCCACTAGTTCTAGGAATAAACATACGTGTGCTTTTTAAAATATACAATACATAATGTGAATTTAATTTTAATATGTACACAACCTGCCTCCTCAGAAACATTAACAGCATTACACAGAGTATGAGTTAGCTGTTTTGTAGATGTTTAGGCTCTATGGAATTTTTCAGGAGGCCACAACTGTTGTTACCAAAACTCCTGACTAGTTGCTTCTCATGGGGAGGCCCACATCTTAAAGCACAGCAGGCAAAAAGCCCAACTAGTGGGTGGACACCGGACATCATGGCGCAGGCTTGTAAATGAAAAAAGTTTTAAAAAGTAAAATGAAACCAGAGTGGTGGTCTTTGGATGAGAATTGTGTCCTTTTTATCATCAAGTAAACCATATTTTGAAACCATAATTTAAAAGATTGAAGGGCTATGGCGAAAGAGCAGCATCTGGAACTAACTGGATAGCTCTTTCAAAGAGTCAGCACAAGCATGATGGGCCAAATGGCCTCCTTCTGTGCTATCTGATTTTACAATAATAACATTCAAATCGGGCTACAGAAACTACAAATGAGAGTAATACAGATTAGCGCAGAAAGGCTTAACAATAAATCCTCCAAATCAAATGATATATTACAGCAGCTGCACAAATGTTTTTAGGATGGTCTTTCTAATTCCAGGTGCAGCTAAAAGGTGAATGTATTCAGGGATGTCCTATCCATTATCCAGTTTGCACAGTATCTGTGGCTCTACTCTGTATCTTCATTCACATATGATGATAAGACTGAGTGGACTGAAAGATATACCTTGACCCTTTCTCTTGGTTGCAAACTGTCTTTTGATTAATTTATTCAAAATGGGACAGGTGGGTGGACAGGGGAAGGGTAAAGGCTTTTTCAAACAGATAACAAACTTGTTTTGCCTTTCTGTGCTTTCAAATGACAAGGTTAACACTGATGTAAAAAGATTTCAGCTTCACATCCACATTTAAACAGTGTTACGGTCAAGTGAGACGGGGTTGAAGGGCTTCCCTCTTTTCCCTCTCCTTGTTAGACCACAACAGGTTAAACTGTTTCTTAAAGTGGATGTACTGGCCAATTCAGTAGGTGTTTGATTACTTACTTGCTATGATCATAACAAGAACCAATTGAACAGGTTTTCTTGAGTTAACAAAGAAAGAGGTTAACTTTATTGTATCTAAACGAAACTAATAAAATAATAAACAACGCACCAACTTTCACTCTCACACACACGAGAGGTTTACACACACACAAGTATGTTACAGAGTGTGGAAAGGTAGATTGGTTGAGTTAGAGTCCATAAAAAGGGTTATACAGTCTATGTTGTTTGGTTATTCAGCTGGCTTCTAGCTGAATTCGGTGGTCCTTGAGGCTTTCAGTTTCAAGAGGTAGATGACTGGTTCTATTGGTCTGTTGGAAATAGCAATGTGAATGTTTTCCTCCAACGGGGTTTTAGATTGTAGCTGGAGTATGCAAAGGTGGTCAGTCAACAAGCAGAATTTGAAAGCTTTCAAGCTGGAATGAAGAGAGAGAGAGAGAGAGAGAGAGAGGGGGGACCCCCATTTAGGGTCTGCTTATGTCAGAGTCCAGTTGCTTCTCCTCTGCTGCAGGGAAAAACACCAGTTTAAAACCACAGATGGGGAGGGGCTTGTCACATGACCGTCACTCAGTGATTCAAACATAGCAGTTAGAATATTTCTCTGCTTGCTGAGAGAACAGCTTGTTCCTTTAAACTTCCTGGGTCTTGGTTCTTGCTGGGGACTGAGCAGACATTTGTCTCTCCTCACAGTACTTTGCAATGTAGGATACAGTGTAGCAAATTAGGTGATCATCTTAAGCTGAAAGGATGACTTTGCTGACAGCTTGACTTTTAAAAAAATATAAAATCAGATCTCCAGTCACTGGATTAAAGAAAATTATCATTCAACAAAACACATTGGCGTAACAACAGTAGGGGCTGATTTCCATTTGAGGTGCACAATAGGCGGGCAGTAGGTGAAGCCATTGCACCATTCATTCGATGGTACCTATAATAGATCCAAACCATTTCCATTGTCGGGTCCCACTTTAATGTGGTCAGTGAGCATCCAGTGCTGAACGATGGCTGACGGGTAGTTCACTGATCAGGGGCAGGAAGTAGGAAATCCGACAGCCCCTCTGAGAACCTGGCTCACAAGATGTCATGAAAAGGAGAAAGGCATCTGCAGGGAGTGGAGAAGAGTGTTGGGGAGCCACTTAGCGACCAGCAGAGGGATGGAAGTTTGTGGTGGGCCCAGGAAGAGCAATTTGTATACAAGGAATATTAAAAAATTTTGAATATTTTCAAAATAATTTTAAAATTCATTAAAATGTTTAAGTATTTTGAGACCCCTTGGGACTGGATAAGGTGCTATATAAATACTTGTTTCTTCTGTACAAAACTATATCTGTAGTCAGCACCTTTAGAAGTTAAACCTGATCTCATTGGATTGTTTAGAGAGCTGCAGGTGGAATCTGGCTGCAGTCTCTTTAAGACCATCGGTATTCACTGGAATGATTAGCTTCAGGCACTACGGCAATGTCACTTCTCTCAATGATTTCATCCTTACCATATTTCCACCCAATCAAGATTCCTTTCAGGTCAATTGGAATTATTTTCTATATAGTCAGTTTTTCATCAGTTTCAAACAATAGGAAGCAGAACGTAAGTCAACACTCCTCAGAAAGAATTTTGTCCAAGCATATAAAAATAGACTTGCATTGATAGAAAAGTTAACTGAAACAATTCTAATAAGACAGTGGCATCTATCTTTCTCTACCAAATATGTTTCATTACATTGACAATAAATCATTGCTAAATCAAACCTGATCCTGGGTCAATGGAGTTCATCCTAAAAACTCTGACACAATTTTTGCAATATTTATCTTGCAATTTTGTTTCACTAAGGCAAGAATGTCCTGCATAAAACATATGTTGTTACAGTGATCTTTACTCTTTCCACTTTTCCCCCTTTGCTCTGTGCATGTTTGTGCTCTGATCTGCACATTATTTAGGAAATGTTATCCAGCACATTTACATATAATTGGTTACAGGTCTGCTGGTTCAAGTCATAGTGACTGAAATATTGCTAACTCCAATTCTGTAACTATTGGAACAGAACTGAAAGATAGCCAGTGCTGCTCTGATATCAACATTAAAAATATTCGCAACCATCCAAGCAGGGCTTTGAAGAGAACTGCTACCATTCTGGATGGCAATCTGTACTAATAGGGATAGGAACTGACACCACTATTTATGGAAATCTGTACCACTGTTGTTGGGAATCTGTAGCAGTTTAACAATATTATTTGAAGAGAAAGAAACTTTTGCAACCAATATTTTTGCAGGAGACATTGAAGAAAGACAAACACCTGCAATGAGTTAGCGAAAGATACAATTTAAAAAAGCACTTCCATATGCATTGCTTGAAAAGGTGGTGGAAGCACTTTCAAATGGAAATTGGATATATACTTAAAAAGGAAATATTTGCAGGATGATGGGGAAAAGAGTTGAATGAATTGGATGATTCTTTAAATAGCTGGCCAAGGCAGGATCGGCTGAACAGCCTCCTTCTGTGTTGTGTGATTCTAAGATTCATTTTTCATATTACATCCTTGCAAGCTATCCTTCTGCACACTACCCTGTTTTAGAAATTGGTTGTTTCAATAAGCTGAAGTATAGCAACAAGGGTTCGGAGTTTTAACCCCTTCCAGTTTTATTATATTTACCTAGCAATTAGGCAGGTGTTACAACCAGGTGAGGAAAGGGTCTCAGGCTTCCCTTTCGCTCCTTCTCTGGTTTGATCGCAACAGGGTTTATTCTTTTAACACAGTGATTTAGCTTACCACCTCAGTGAGCCCTTGCTCACTGTTCCTCGAATATAATCACAAATGAACCAATCAGACAGGGTTTCTTGAGTTTAAACAAGAAAGATGTAAGTTTATTAACCTTATCAGACTAAACTGGTTAAAATGACAAAAATACGCAACACATCCACGCTCACTTTCATATGAGAGGCACACACACACACAAATAGATACAGAGGGGTAATAAGAGTTGGGAGGTTGAAGTAAAGTCCATAATAAATGGGATTAAAGACTGAGTTTCAATGTTTAGTTAAAGTTAAAGTCTTCAAGTCCTTGCTGGGGCCATGTGCACAATTTGGACTTGCTTCTCTGATTACAGAAGGCTAAAGAGAGACTTTATCCATCCTCTTGATTGTTGCCTGTGAGGGTCTGTAGATTTTAGGTTTAGCTGCAGCCGAGGTTCCTCTGAGACTTTTCTGCAGAAGGAGATAGGAGAGAGAGATGTTCTTTCCTTGGTGTTCAGTTACTGTCTTCCTTCTTTCTGAGGAACAATTCACAAACTCAGAGTTACACAGGCAGGTATGTCATGTGACCATCTCTTTGCTTGAAAACTGAAGTTTCTGGAAGGTTGTTTGAAATTCAAAGTTCTCCTCTCAAGCTGTGCAAATACACTTAGTGGCGGGGGGTGGTTTGGCTCTTTCAAAGTCAATGGGTGTCGAGGCTTTTGATGACCACTATTGACAAAAACCATTCTAGGTAATTGAATCAGAGAGCACTCCTATTGTTCTGGCTAGACTGGGTAAATACCTTTGTCTCCCAGTTGGCCTTTGGCTTCTTATATGCAAATTGTGCATGGCCATGTTTAGCTGTTCTGTTCTGCTTTTTAAAAGTTATTTGTAATGTCCAGTAAAAAGTATCAGGCAGAGCTCCACACGACGAAATTAATATTTTCCATTTGGCACGTGGGTTTTCCGTCACACAGCTAACAGCATATTCCAGCTCATTGTGGATGTGAGGTCCTGCTCCATGATGATATGACTGCAACTGTCTTGAGTGGGAGATCTGAAACAGACGCTTTCAAAATCCAATCGGGGTCAAGTAAAGCTGTGTGATAGCCCCCATACTATTTACATCTACCTGACAATGGCTATTCACCTCATCAAAGATCAATTGCTCTCTGGTGTGAGTATTAAATGCCGCCCAGATGAAAAACTCCTTAAAATCAGTTGCTCCCATGCCAAAACTAAACTGACCACCATAGTATTATGCCAATGTGCTTTGTTAAATGATAATTTTCTTTGATCAACTAATTGGAGATCTAAATTTCGATTTTTTTTAAAAAAGGATGTTTTTAAATGACCAGCGCAAAGGATGATTTTGTTGGCAGCTTAAGTTGGCTACTTAATTTGCCACACTGTATCCTACATTGTAATGCTTGTGAGGAGGGAGGCAAAATGTCTGATAATTCCCCAGCAAGAACCAAGACCCAGAAAGTTTAATGGAACTACCTGTTCTTTTCAACAAGCAGAGAAATACTGCTAATTGCTCTGTCTGAATCACTGTGTGACTGTCATGTGACAAGCCCCTCCCCATCTGTGGTTTTAAGATGGTATTTTCTCTGCAGCAGAGGAGAAGCAACTGGACTCTGACATGAGAATACCCTAAGTGGGGGTCTCTCTCTCTCTCTCTCTCTCACCATTCCAGCTTGAAAGCTTTCAAATCCTGCTTTTGACTGGCCACCTTTGCTTGCTCTGGCTACAATCTAAAACCTCGTTGGAGGAAATCATCCGCATCGCAATCTCCAAGAGAACAACGGAAGCAGTCCTCTCCTTCTTCAAAATAAAAGCCTCAGGACCACTGAATTCAGCTAGAAGCCAGTCGAATCACCAAACTCCA
The DNA here is from genome assembly GCF_036365525.1 of Heterodontus francisci. Lineage (NCBI taxonomy): Eukaryota > Metazoa > Chordata > Chondrichthyes > Heterodontiformes > Heterodontidae > Heterodontus > Heterodontus francisci. The sequence goes on along the minus strand of NC_090396.1, from coordinate 56,664,772 downwards.
CTGACTGTATACCTCTAACTCAACCAATCTACCTTTCCCTGCTCTGTAACCTATTTGTGTGTGTGTAAACCTCTAGTGTGTGTATGAGAGTGAAAGTTTGCCTGTTGTTTATTCTTTTATTAGTTCAGTTTAGGTACAATAAAGTTAACCTCTTTCTTTGTTAACTCAAGAAAAGCTGTCTGATTATTTATTTGCTATGATCATAACAAGAACCAATCAAACACCTACTGAATTGGCCAGTGCATCCACTTTAAGAAAGAATTAAACCTGTTGTGGTCTAACAAGTAGAGGGAAAAGATGGAAACCCTTCAACCCCTCCTCACTTGACTGTAACAAAAGACATACGTAATCTACAGTTTGTGGATGACTGCAGTGTTGTTGCCCACTCTGCACCAGATTTGCAAGCCACTCTTGATCTCTTCAATTCTGCATATAAAAGACTTAGCCTGTCCTTGAAAGTTGCAAAAGCTCATATCAACCCACAGCTGGTCAGCCAAATATTACACCTCCCATATATGTTGAAGGAAAAACTCTGGAATATGTTGAGCACTTCCCATACCTTGGCTGTCACCTCTCTCAAAAGGTCACCAGGGAGATCCAACTGTGAGTTTTTGTCAACAAAGACCTCCGCAAGTCAGAAAAAGTCAAAGTGTACAGAATAGTTCTCGTTACCACACTCCTGTACTGCAGAGAGACCTGGACTGTGTATCAGCGACACGTAAGAGCGCTACAGAAATTCCTTCAGCAATGCCTCCGCCGCATCCTATTGATTCAATTAGATTACCGTCAAACAAATGCTAGTTTCCTTCTTGAATCCAGCTCCACAAACATTCAGGCAAAACCCCTGCAAAATCGACTGCAATGGACTGGACACTGTGTCCAGATGGCCAAAAACTGTCGCCCCCACCATGTCCTGTTTTCTCAACTCTCATATATCCAGCGTTCTGGGGAAGACAAAGAAAACACTTCAAAGACACTATGAAGCTCTCTTTGAAGCGCAGCAGCATTGATGCTGATAACTGGGAGGAGCTTGCTCCTAATCATTCAAAATGGCATCAACCTGTCCATCAAGCTGCATCATGCTTTAAGTCTAAATGCCTTAATGATGAGGCAGAGTGGCAGCAGAGAAGGAAAGAAAAGGAAGAAATCCTTCACTCTGGATCCCGCTACCTCGTGGGAGATCGTGGCCCATACGTCCAAAGATCTGCCTGCCAAGAATCGGCCTCTTCAGTCACATGAAGTCCCATGGCAGAAACTCGTGACGCTGAGCAGATGTCATCCTCAAATTGAGGGAGAACCAATGACGTTGGTATGAGGTTCACTTAGCGGAGTGACAATTGATGCTAAAGCTAAGAAAATATCCAGCGTGAAACCCAAAATGTAACACCCTCAGTAGAAGCAGCATACTCTTCACTTTATGAGAACTTCAAAAACATATCTCACAGTGCTTTGTCAGTTCTTTTAGGTGGAGAAAGGTACCTTCTATACATTTCAGCAAAAGGAGTAATTATCTAGAGAACACAAACAAATGTAATGATCTGAGAAGATTGAATGCAAAAATATCAATTGAAATGCTTAATAAATGAAGCGTAGCCATCAGAGAAATCTAGTAAATGCAAGTGTAGCCTATCTGCATATAAAAAAGTGTAACATAATTTTTGTACCATAGTTTGCAAGGCTAGTGATTGAACCAATGGTCACAGTGACTTTTATGTATCACTTGGATAAGTGGAAGAAGGAAAGGGAGGAATAAATGTGTTTGGGAACAGGACAGGCACATGGGATGAGAACAGCTTTTGTGGAAGATAAATAACAACAGGAACTGAAATAAAAACCGAAAATGCTGGAAACACTCAGTAGCTCAGGCAGCATCTGTGGAGACAGAAACAGAGTTAACGGGCGGAATTTTACACCCTCACTGGGAGCAGGCTGGGTGTGTGGGGGTTTGGGAGGGTGGTGGGTGCATAAAATCAGATGGGTTGGTGAGCCCGTCACCTACCCACCTCCGCTGGTATTTTACTGGCGGCAGAAAGGCACTTTACCACTTGGAGAGATCATCGGCTGGGGGGGGGGTCCATCCTGATCAGGCACCCTATGCCCCACAGAGGGCCCCCCAGTGCCATCGGCCACCCCCACCCCATGACCCCTCGGATGCCATCCCCAAACCCTTGCCCGACTGGCCCCGGTGAGCCTGCCCACTCAGTATATTTTTTGAGCTCCATCACTGGCTGGGTCTGGGGCTGCTGCAAACCCAGCAGTGGCCACCGCTCCCAATGGCGCTACTGGTACTGAAGAGCTGCCAGCCCTCATCTTAGAGGCGGGACATCCTGCTTCAGATGGGCGGGAGTCGTGATCTCAGGTAATTAACTGACTGAGCCCCACAAAATCGCATTGTAGCTTCCAGGGCCAGTGGAGGTGGCATCGCCCCCAACTTTCCAGCTGGTGGGTGCGTCCACCGCCTCCGCGTTAAATCCCTACAGATGTTTCAGGTCAATGACCTTTCATCAGAACTGTTCTGATGAAAGGTCATCAATGTGAAACGTTAACTCTGTTTCTCTCTCCACAGATTCTGCCAGACCTGCTGAGTATTCCTAGCATTTTCTGTTTTTATGTTAAACTTACAGCATCCGCAGTATTTTGCTTTTGCACCACAGGAATGGCTTGTATCTGTGTTGCAATTTTTTTGTAATTTTATTTCACACAGGGAAGGAAGTGGATTTTCTGAGGTCAGTTTGGAGGAAAGTGAAAGCCTTATAATAGAAGACCCTGTGAAGTTAGCAAACAAGCGGAAAGTGGCAACATCGCTGATTAATACCAAATTTGCAAAAGAAATTATTCATTCTCATTATTAATTTTGATTTTAGCTAAATTCAAAACTTTGCATTCTATGCCCCCTGAAGCATGGCATCCAAATGAGTTTTGATTGGAATTTTGGAGATTTGGCACAACGAAATCAGGATTGTTAAAAGACCAGCATCCGGAGTATTGTGTTTGTTGATAATAATCGTTGCTTTCATTATCGGCTATTAAAGTACCAAATTGGCATAAATTCATTTGGGTTATCCTTTGATGCTGAGTTACAATGACAATAAGTCATCATCTGGATGATATTGAATCACTGCAATCATGCATGACGTTACAGCCATAAAAGTACCTTACTGCCCTCACACGGGGTGATTGTTTTCTATCATCTGGATAGCAGCTGTACTCCGCTTTAGGTTGTCATGCTAGGCCCCGACCTGCCAAGAATGAGGCACATGAATTTTGTCATGAACATTGATTTTAAATTGTTACTGGAATGAAGAAAGGACTTGTTAAACAGATCAGCCATGGCTGGAAAGATATTGGCATATTAACAAACAGTGTTTGGAAGGACAAAACTGCCATTCCCTGACACATTCAACCCACAATGGGCTTTTATCACCAGACGTTGAAGGTGGGGGAGCTCGCATTCCAGGTTGACTGCTAAGATGACTGAATACACAAACGGACAAACAAGCTAGTCACATGACTAACCTGTTGGGCAACCTGAGTTTTTTGAATTTGTACAAACAGTTTAGGCAGAAACCAGAATGCTCCTGGACTGAGAAGATATCTCCTGGCTGGCTCGCCACAGCCTCTCCAGTCTGCCTGCTCCCATCTCTCTCTCACAAGACTCGGGGGCGGCACAGTGGCGCAGTGGTTAGCACCGCAGCCTCACAGCTCCAGCGACCCGGGTTCAATTCCGGGTACTGCCTGTGTGGAGTTTTCAAGTTCTCCCTGTGTCTGCGTGGGTTTCCTCCGGGTGCTCCGGTTTCCTCCCACATGCCAAAGACTTGCAGGTTGATAGGTAAATTGGCCATTAGAAATTGCCCCTAGTATAGGTAGGTGGTAGGGAAATATATAGGGATAGGTGGGGATGTGATAGGAATATGGGATTAGTGTAGGATTAGTGTAAACGGGTGGTTGATGGTCGGCACAGACTCGGTGGGCCGAAGGGCCTGCTTCAGTGCTGTATCTCTAAAACTAAAACTAAAAAACTCTGAATCCACTGAAGACACATGAACCCCAAGAGAGAAAAGTCTCCGACAGTGAACAAGGTTTAAGAAAAATACTGGGCCCCAACGAAAAGCAAGATTGACCTACAATCAAGGACTCTACAGTGAGCTCCAAGAACGGTAACAACAACTCTTCAGATATTGCCTCAAACTTTTCCAGTTTATTTTTCTTCTGCTCTTTTCTGTCTCTATTTGCATGTGTGTATCACGAATGCATACTACGTGTATCCATAGGCATTAACCGAATTAGAGTTTAATTTAAATTTAATAAATTTCAACTTTTCTTCTTGAACCCTAAGAAAGCCTGTTTGTGCTGGTTTCTTTGCCTTATAATTGGAAAGCGGTGAACAAGGATACACCAAGGGAGAGCTAAAAACACAGTGTGTTTAAAATAAAACCCTGCTACAGTAAGGCCAGGTGAGGGCTGAAAGGGAACCCTAGACCTCTTTCTCACCTGGTCGTAACAGAAATTTGGGGGCTACCATCCGGGATTGTACCCACAGACAAATTGGAAGTGGCAAGCCAAATGGTTCCCAATCAAAAAAGATCAAGATTTCAATACAGATTTGCTTGTGGTTGTGTGTGCTTGAATACTAACCTGTCTGCAACTGAAGCAAGTAGCTCTCCAAGCCAGGGTGAAGTAACTTGGGACAAGTTAAAAGCACTGTCTATGGAGGAGTTGAGGAAAATGGCTGAACAGTATGGGATCACTGTACGTGACAAGGCTAGGAAGTCTGAACTCCTAAGATTAGTGGCCAACCATTTTTCCCATGGATCTGAAGAAGCAGAAACAGGGTTAGAAGCAGACTCTGACAGGGTATTGTTTGCAAAGATAAAATTTGAACAGAGGAAACTTGAATTTGAGGAGAGAGAGAGAGAAAGACAGGAGAGGGAGAGAGAAATAATATTCCGGAAGGAATATGAAGAGAGAGAATTGAAGCGGCTTAAGTTAACTAGGGGGCGACAGAGTAACCCTAGTGAAAGCATGGCCAATATGGAGGAGCATAATTCAGGGCTGGATATAAAATTGTGAAAACCAGCTCAACTAATTCCAAAATTCAATGAGGAGGCTGTAGAAGAATTTTTCGTGTCCTGTGAGAAATTGGCAAGGCAGCTAAAATGGCCAGCTGAGATCTGGTCTCTTTTACTACAAAGCAAGCTAACTGGAAAAGCCCATGAGGTTTATTCCCTGTTGCCAGATAAGAGTTCATCAAATTATGAACTGACCAAAAATGCTACCCTCGGGGAATATGAATTAGTACCTGAAGCCTATCGCCAAAAGTTTAGAACCCTTAAGAAGCAAGCTAATCAAACTTATCTGGAGTTTGAACGAAGTAAGCAGCTGGCTTTTGACCAGTGGCTGAGGGCTCTTAAAGTATAGCTCAGCTATGAGAATCTCAGAGAAGTAGTTCTGTAAGAGGAATTTAGACACTCTCTCCCACTCTCCATAAAGACCCACGTAGAGGAGCAGTGGGTCCAGAGAGCCTGGCATGTGGCCGTTCTGGCCAATGAGTTTGCTTTAATTTATAAGTCAGTTTCCCAGGGGAGAACCTTTCCTAATCACCCCCACGAATCTGAAAGGGACAAAGGGTAGGAAGGTGATAGGAGCCCAGGCAGTCCTGGGAGAGAAAGAAAAGCAGGAGACACATGGGGCCCTCTACTAGCGAAAAGGGAAGGTGCTGTGAGCAGGAATGAGACCCGAAGACCTGTGTGCTCCCATTGTAATAAAGCAGGGCATTTAAAAGCTGACTGCTGGAAACTAAAGGGAAAACCTGTCGGGTTAATCAGGGCACACCCACTCAGTGAAGAAGAGAACCTGATGGAAAGCACAGCTGAACAAGCTGTGGTTTTAACTGCAGTAAAAGTGATACCCAAGAAGCTTACAGCTGCAAGTGCAGGAAAAGTTAGTGGGATTCCTGAAGGTTATCAGGGTTTTGTGTCTGTAGGGAAAGTAAGCCCATACCTCTCGAGTGGGGCAGGCAAGCCCATAGTAATTCTCAGGGACACAGAGGCCACTAAATCCCTTTTACTAGGAAAAGGCCTGACAAATCCCCCAGAGAGTGCAGTGAACACCAAAATAGCAGTGAAGGGTATTGGAGGACAGTGTATGCCTGTACCTGTACACCGGCTGCACCTGGAATGCGACGTAGTTTCGTGATCGGTGACCATCGGGATTGTCCCTAGTTTGCCTGTGGGCGGGGTTGAAATGCTCCTAAGTAATGATCTGGTGGGGGTGAAGGTAGTAGCCCCCCCAGTAGTGACAAAAAGACCACAGGAGGTCAGAGAGACAGGGCAGTGGCAGGAGACGGACCCCTGCAGTTTCCCTGAATGTGTAGTGGATCAGGCCATGATCAAACCAGCTCCCCCAGAGGACACCGAATTAGCACTGCAAGCAGATGACCATGAGGTCTGTCCGAGACTTTCTTTGGAAAGTTAGGGGACCCAGGGAATGAATTAAATGGATTTTCCCTAGGTGAGGCTCAGCGAGCCGACCCAGTTTTGAGAGAGTTAGCACAGGCTGCCCAGTCTGAAAGTGAGGCACAGGGAGTCCCTGATTGCTACAATTTAAAGAATGGGATACTGATGAGGAAATGGAGTTCTCCTCACAGACCTGAGAGCAAGGACTGGACAGTAGGTCACCAGTTAGTAGTGCCGCAGAGGTACCGGGGAGAAATATTAAGAAGGGCCCATGAGATTACAGTGGCTGTGAATCCTGGTATATGAAAGACCAAAGCCCACATAAGACAGCAGTTTGACTGGCCAAAACTCCACAAAGGTGTGGTGGAGTACTGCAGGAGTTGCCACATGTGCCAGGTTGAGGGGAAACCCCAACCTACAGTGAAACCTGCAACAGGAAAAGACAGGCTAGATAAAGATAAACTATTTCCACTGGTTGGAGATTCTAAAATTAGGGGGCATAGTCTAAAAATTAGGACCAGACCGTTCAGGAGAGATGTTAGGAAGCACTTCTTCACGCAAAAGATGGTAGAGATTTGGAACTCTCTCGCACAAACAGCAGTTGAAGCAAGAACAGTCGTTAATTTTAAATCTGAGATAGACTTTTGTTAAGCAAAAATATTAAGGGATATGGGCCAAAGGCAGGTTTATGGAGTTAGGCCACGGATCAGCCATGATCTCATTGAATGGCGGGACAGGCTCGAGGGGCTGAATGGCCTACTCCTGTTCCTATCTTCCTATGTTCCTATGTTCCTATCCCTAAGTCCTGTACCAGTGTTCGGAGGACCCTTCAGCAGAGGGCTGGTGAACTGTAAGGGACGCCCACCAAGAATAAAAAGGGGACAGGCAAAAGTTTAGAAAGAGAAGGGGAAAAGATGACCAAGAGGGCAGGTTAAAGGAAGTCTGGGAGGAATCCTGGATGAAAACCCCTACTGTCCGGTCAGCCAACCCCGAAAAATGTGAAAAATTAGACCCCACATCCTCCTACGTCAATGCAGAAACTAGAAGCGCCCCACCAGAGTTGCTAACAGCATCTACAGGAACCTGCAGTGACAAAGAAAGACCTCTAGGGGACACAGAACCCATGAGGGTAATGCCTCACCCAGTCGAAATGCAACAACGGAGTGCAGTAGCGTCTACACAATTACCTGCAGGCAGGGGTGTCCTCTAGGACAAAGGGGAGATTAGCAAAGAATCCTCCCCCACAATCAGAAAAAAGAAAACCACCCATCCCCTGAAGTCAAAAGCCTTTGCATAACTCATGAAAGCACTGAGAGTTCAGAATAGCCCCACCCACTACTGACTCCACTGGGAAAAAAAATTACCTCAGAAGGAACAAAGACCCTAGGCAACCATGGAAATAGGCAAATGGAAGAGAAACGCCCCAAAAAAAGAATCACATGTTCATTGGAATGCCAAAAAAGGGGCCATTTTAATCAGTTTTAGGATTTGTGAATGAATGAGAGAAATGCATGGATTTTTTTTCTGTATCTTATATTTTTCTCTCAACCCTTTTAATGACATGCACTTTTCTCAAATCGCATTTCATTCCGCTGAAGGAGGCACATGAATTTTGTCATGAACATTAATTTTAAACTGTTACTGGAGTGAAGAGAGGATTTGTTAAACAGATCAGCCATGGCTGGAAAGAAATTTGCATATTAACAGACAGTGTTTGGAAGGACAAAGCAGCCATTCCCTGAAACATTCAACCCACAATGGACTTTTGATCACCAGATGTTGAAGGTGGGGGAGCTCGTATTCCAGGTTGACTGCTAAGATGGCCGAATAGACAAAGGGACATGGTCAAACCAGTTAGTCACATGACTAAACCGCTGGGCAATCTGAGTTTTTTGCATTTGTACAAACAGTTTGGTCAGAAAGCAGAATGCTCCTGGACTGAGAAGATCTCTCCTGGCTGGCTCACCACAGCCTTTCCTGTCTGCTCCCATCTCTTTCTCACAAGCCTCTGAATCCACTGAAGACACATGAACTCCAAGAGAGAAAAGTCTCCAACAACGAACAAGGTTTAAGAAGAATACTGGGCCCCAACGAAAAGCAAGATCTACCTACAAACAAGGCCTCTACAGTGAGCTCCAAGAACAATAAAAGCAACTCTTCAGATATTGCCTCAAACTTTTCCACTTTATTTTTCTTCTGCTCTTTTCTGTCTCTATTTGCATGTGTGTATCGCGTATGCATGCTAACATAGAGTGTGTTGTGCATCCATAGGCATTAACCAAATTAGAGTTTAAGTTTAATAAATTTCAACTTTTCTTCTTTAACTCTAAGAAAGCCTGATTGTGCTGTTTTTTTTTTGCCTTATAATTGGAAAGCATTGAACAAGGATTCACCAAAGGAGAGTTAAAAACACTGTGTGTTTAAAATAAAACCCTGTTATGGTAAGACCAAGTGAAAGGCTGAAAGAGAACTCTGGACACCTTTCTCACCGGTGGTTGTAACAGAGTTTAGAGACTTTCCCCAGTTGATTCTCATTTCTACTTATCCTGCACCAGAATTTAAATTCAGGCATTGTGTCCCATTACCAATTCAAAACTATCTTCGTGGTTTCCTGTTTTCAAGTACAGAATAGGAATGGGCTGCTTGAAATTATTGTGCATCCTGAATTACAGAGGTTCTAAATGAATGTAATACAATCAGACAACACTTTTCTTTTGTTCTCCAAATTTAACCTGCTAGACAATGGAATTAAATAGAAGCAGACGTACCATCAATAGATGCACTATTGTTCACATAAATCTGATTTGGGGAGTTAGATAGCATTCCTTCAGGGACACTGGTATAATTTACGGAAGAACTTTCAAATAAAAGCTTTACTTTTTGATGAGTAATATATATTCACTTTGGAGCCTTGTTTTGTGTACTGTAAATATAGGAGAGCCGCAATAGGTAAATAATATGGTATTGAAAATAAGTCCAGTTATCAAGCAAAATGGCTGGGAAATAAAATCATTCATTGTACATATATTAGACTTTATTGTTCACCTTGTGTATACTATCGTCATGCTATAGTATACATGAATTTCATAGTTCCAAATGGTAGTTTTTGTATGCACTGACAAGATAATTCACTGCAATTTAAGAGTAAGAAATAATCACATTCACTAGTACCGTATTTTGTATATAATCCAAACATTGGTGTTGAGTCATCAAGAGGAATAAGGATTCTAAGCATTTGTCCCATTCCCCTAATATAAAAGGAAAAAAACATCGCCAGATTTAAAAAGGGTTCTATAATTAACAGGAATCCTAAGGCAAGCCTAGATGTCGACAGGAAAATGGGAAACTGCTAATTCAGGAGTTTTGCAGTGTTGCTTGTTCTACCTCATAAAATGTCTCAAAGTTTTCAAGATATTCAGGGGAGCAGATATGATAGATAGAGAGAAATTATTTTTAACTGGGAAGTCTAGGACTAGGAAGCATAGCCTAAAAATTAGTGCCAGACTTTTCAGGAGTGAAATTAGGAAGCACTCCTACATACAAAGGATGGTAGAAGTTGGGAGCTCTCTCCCGCATACAATAATTAGCTTGTCTTCCTCCACAGAAAAACGAACTGATAATAACTTTATCAAATGCCTTCTGAAAATCCAATAAGTTCCATTCCCCTTTCTATTCTCAAATAATTCAAGGAAATTATTGAGGCATGGCTTGCTGCATCTCAATCCATGCTCACTGCTTCTTATAGCTTCAGTGCTTTTTAGATCAGGGATTCTCAAACGTTTTTATCAACTGAACCAAAACTTTCTTGTGGTCATCATGCCCTTTCAGCCATGAACACAAGAAATAAATGACAGCCAAAAACCAGATAAACTGAGTCAGCTTATTTACTCTAGCCAGGTTATCTTGCTCATGTTTGAAAGCAATACCCTTTCTGCAGTTTGCAACCAAATGAGGCCAATTTTATGATTTCATATTTACTCATTAATAATCACCCTGACACAGGAGAGCCATGTGAATTTAGAATTAAAACGGTGATGCAGTTATTTGAGGAAGGTTGCAGATTTTCGTTTCTCCTGCTTGTTTCAATTTGTAGTAACTTGATCAGTAATGACTATTAAACTATTAAATTGCCTGTGTGGCTAGCTGATGAATATACAAGATGGCAATAGAGTTGGCAGAGTGACCTGAAAAATTCATTCCACGGACACGCCTCATGGCCAGAGGAGCAGGTTGAGAGAGCTGACCATGGATTGGCAGTAAGTTCAGGATTTTCTTTCACCTTTTATTTTTTGTGCTCCTCTCCGTACCCCACCTGGATAGACCACATGCTCCACAGTATGAGAACTGCAGCTTGAAAACGAACATTGAAAGCACCCATATAATATTCCCAAGCATTTTCCCCACTACAGATCATAGGTTACTGGGATATAATTTCCAGGTTTAAAATTAAATCCTTACCTTTGAAAATATCGGGATGAAATTTGCAATCCTCCAGCCCTTAAGATTCAGTTTCTGGTTTTGCAGAATTCCTGAAGATATCAATAAGAACCTTACCAAATTCCCTTCTCTTTTCTTAAAGTATTGTTGGCTGTGTGCTATTTGTGAGGGACCTTGGAGACATTTAGTTTTGAGTTGTTCATAACAAATTCTTAATTGAAAACTATTTGCATCATGGCTTCCTGGCCAGAAAAACTGGATCTGTTGTCAGACCAACCTTGATCAGTGAAGATTGATACAAAGGATCGATTCAATGCATCTTCATTTCTTGATTCTGTAAAGCATTTCTTTTGACTTACCTCTCAATTTACCTAAACAATCTTTAGCAAACTATACCCTTTGAATAGAACCAAAATCTTTTTCTGGATCACACTTGCCACTATCTCACGTTCTATTTCCTCTTGTATACAAAATTGGTGGACAAGAAAAGACTAGCTGCTCCATCAAGCCTGCCTGTTATGACCAGGTGAGAAAGGTGTCTAGGGGTCTTTTACTGTCTTCACCTGGTCTTATTGTAACAGGGTTTAATTTTAAACACACTGTGTTTTGAGTTCCCCCTTCGTGAATCCTTGTTCACCATTTCCCAATTATAAGGCAAAGAAATGAGCACACCAGGTTTTCTTACGTTTAAAGAAGAAAAGTGAAATTTATTAAAACTCAAACTCTAATTCGGTTAACAGCCACAGATATACGACGCATCCATGTTAGCATGCACACACGATATACACATGCAAATAAGGACAAAAAAGAGCAGAAGAAAAATAAAATGGACAGGTTTGAGGCAATCTCTGATAAGGGGTTTTTACTGTACTTTGTACTCTCTGTAGCCCTTGATTGTAGGTAGTCTTGCTCTTCGTTGGGGCCCAGTATTCTTCTTAAATCTTGTCCACTGTAGAAGACTTTTCTCTCTTGGGGTTCATATGTCACCAATGAATTCCGAAGCTGGTGAGAGTGAGATGAGAGCAGACAGGAGAGAGGTGTTCTCAGTCCAGGAGCAAACATCTTTCTGAATTTAAATTCCCTGTTGGAAGTTCAAATTCAAAAAACTCCAACAAGCAGTTAGTCATGTGACCTAAACCGGTCCGACCATGTCTGTTTGTGTATTCAGCCATCTTAGCAGTTAACCTGGAATACTAACCTTTCCACTTTCAATCTCTGGTAATCAAAAGACCATTGTGGATTAAATTGGAGCAGGGAATAGCCACTTTTTCCTTTGAAGTACTGTCTGTTAATATGCTAATGTATCTCTCCAGCCAAAGTCTCCAATTGTTTTTTAAAGCAAGTTCTTTCTTCACTAACAACAGTCCAAGATCAATATTCATGTGGCAAAATTAATTTTCCTCATTCTTGGCAGGTATTGGGCTTGCCTGACACTGTCCTGATTGCCAGATAATCACGATTAAACACTTCTTTCCTTCTTTCCATTCCTCACCCCTGCCAGCCCCCATCCATGTAATTTCCTGGGACAGGCAAAAAAGGGGGAAAAAAAGCTAAACTCCTTTTAAAACTAAGTTTAGCTGCTGCTCGCTGACTTTTGCGGTTGCATTATGCTTTGTTTCCTTGTGTATTTTAAAATATGTCATGTTTGACATTTGGGTTAGTTTAGACCTCCCGATTAAGGCATTTCAGCCCACCTATTGGTTCCTTTGGTATGTGCGTTACTCTGATACATTTATCCAAACAACAATGTTGATGGAATTTTCCTACCATCTAAGTTCAATACCCAGGAGTCATCAGCACAGCTGACTTTTTGATTCAGGGGTATTATTTTTGTGTTAGTAAAAGCCACTGTTTATTTTTTATTTTTCTATTTACAGTAGAGATCTTTTCCAAAAATACGAGCAATTACAGCAGACGCCTCCAAGGTCCATAAAATGGGCTGTTAGGGTACACTACCCAAGGCTGCCAAAACACTGAACCACAACGAAGTAAAAAAAGTTTTTAAAAAAACACAGCACATTCTCCCCAGAGCAACGTCAGTAAATGAACCATTCTTGCAACATTAGTCTGAAAAAACATTATTAGCAAGCCGGTATCCTTTTGATTTATTCTGCAATAACACTGAAATGCAAATGTTGAATGAAAAAAAATTCACTTAATGATTTATGAGCACTTAAGCTGTAATTTTTTTGCACTGATGAATTTAGTTAGCCTTGTTGAGGCAATCGGCGTCCAAACATAAAAAATAATATTAGAGGTGAAATTGTCACATGCATTTTTAATGTAACTTCTCGAGCTTCTCATTTAAGGGATTGAAATAATTCAATAAATAAATGTTAAGAAATCAAGAAAAAGTTGTGTCACAAATCTTTGTAACATCTTTATATTTGCTGACATAAGAACATAATGGGCTGCATCTTGAAAGCCCGTTGCCAAAATAGGGGGCGGGAGGAAAACATGGCGGCCCATGCACACGTCGCAAAGCCGCTGCGATTTCAAACATGGCGGCTCATTAGCATGGCCGGGTAGCCGCCCCCCGGTGACGGGGAGGGGGCAGGCGAGCTGTCCCCAACAATGGCGTCCGGCGCCAATGTGCAGGCACAGTGCCATTTTTAAAGGGCCCTTTTTTTGAAGGAAAATTACATCTCACATGAATAAAGGTAATTGAAAAAATGTTTCCATCCCCTCTCACAACATCCCCAATAGCCTCACATTAAACTTATTGCCCGCTCACCCCCGCAAAATACTTACCTTGACGAAGTAACCTTCCACCCCAAGTTCAGAAGCTTTAACCCTCAACCCCTTCCCATCACCCCCAACCAATCCAAAGAGTTTGACCCCGCTCCTCCCCTCCTGCACTGACAACATCACCTCCTCCCCACTCCCCACAGGTGTAGCGCCTCCTTTCCCCGAATGGGGATTCGAAGGCGTGGCAGTGCCGGCCACCAGAATGAAGATCCCAACTTGCTCTCAGAATCACAGCGGGCAGCATGTTAATGAAAGGTAAGTACCCATCTGCATATTTTAATACGGGTCCCGTCGCCAAGCGGCAGGGTGGCCGCCATGAGGCCTCACCACTGCCAAGATCGGGACGGGGCCTGCCAGCATCAGGTCGGTGGCGAGCCTCATCCGTTGCAATCTTCATGTCCCCCTCCCATGCCGTACCTGGCGTCGGAGACCCTATAAAATCCAGTCCAAGAAATAGGAGCTGGAGTAGGCCATTTGGCCCTTTGAGCCTGCTTCACCATTCAGCAAGATCAGGGCTGATCTTCTACATCAACTTCACCTTCCTGCACTATTGCCACATCCCTTAATTCCCTTAGCATCTAAAAATCTATCAAACTCTGCCTTGAATTATACCCAACAACTGAGAGCCACAACTCTATGGGGTAGAGAATTCTAAAGATTCACAACTCTTTGAGTGAGGAAAATGTTCATCATCTTGATCCTAAAGAGCCAACTCCTTATTCTCAGACTGTAAGCCCGTGTTCTAGATTTCCCAGCCAGGTGAAACATTTTCTCAGCATCTGTCAAGCTCCTTCAGAATTTTATTTGTTTCAATGAGATCACCTCTCATTCTTCTAAACTCCAGGAATATAGGCCCAGTCTACTCATAACTCCTCATCGGTCAATCCTCTCATCCCAGGGATCAGTCTAGTGAGCCTTCTTACACTCTTTCTAGGGCAAATTTATCTGTCCTTAGGTAAGGAGACCAAAACTGCACCCAGTACTCTCGGTGTGGCTTTACCAACACCCTGTATAATTGTAATAAGGCTTCTTAACTCTTGTAGTCCAATTGCTTTGTAACAAAAGCTAATATACCATTTGCCTTCCTAATTGCTTACTATACCTGCATGTTAATGTTCTGTGATTCATATACAAAAATTTGCTGCAGTGTATCCTAAAGACAGTACATACTTCCAGGGACAGAGAAGAAATGATCATGGAGCCTCCTCCTCCCATTCTGATTGTCCACCACCAGTCCCAACTGCATGTGGTAAGGCAACAGAACTTGCTGGGCGTGGTGGTGATAAATTCATTCATGCCCATTTTTCTTCCCCAAAAGTATACCTTATTCATAAAATTTGTAAAAAAATTACATAACAGTTCAAATTTGGCATGACATAAAAGTACAATACAGATGTTTCTTTCAATACAGTACATGAGGTGCCTCACTACTCTTGCCTTTACAGGTTATATTTACAAAGTACATTTACATAAGAGCTCAAACATTCTCTAGTGCATACAGCTCAGGAAGGCCTTACTTAGTGGAGGTAAGGGGATAGGTTCAGCATGGGCTGCCAGTAGCCCACAGTAGTGTTACTCCCAGCTTCTTATTAAGGTAATTTTACCTTTTTTTGCCCCAGCCTCCATCAACCACTGATCAAGTCACATGCATACAAAGTAATCTGGATTTGCTCCCCACAGTGTCAACAAATTTCTAGAATGGGTCCTAAAACAGGTGTTAAGCCCCTCATTAACATATGCAAGTGACTTTCCGCCACAGACACCTGAGCAATTGTGCACCCCAACCTGGGGTCAAACATCTTTCAGGAGTCCTTGGGACGTGGAACATAGCCCAATGAAATTGTTCCTTTTTGTCACTATTTTCTTTATGTAAAGCAGGTGCAATGAGGGCTAATTTCTCCCCTGTTGCCTGTTTCCTCGATTACTGTGCATTTATCCACAATTAACTCTACATTGAATTGCTAATTTATGACATGTAAAGCTTGTAAAAGTTTAGTGACTACACTCCTTCAGCAGATTTAGTGCTGGAAATAAAATCAATCATTTAATAAATAATTAGGAAAAGTTGGAGTATTCCTGAATACCTCAAGTGCAAGAACAGAAAAAACAGTCAGAATGTTTTCATTTTCTACCAAATACTTTAGCATTTTGGAAAAATATCAAGTGCCTCGAATTTTTTGGAGTGATTTGTGGGTTCCTCAACATTTTCTAAAATAAAGGCATATTTTGATACCTGTAATGTAAAACGCAGTGCAATTTGTTACTTATGAATGTAACTGCTACAAAAACAAAATTAACCTGTCACTATCTCACGGATGTATTGCAAATTAACCTATTGAAAGCAGTGACTAAAACAGAGACCAGAAATAGCCTAATCAAGTTGTCGTCCCAATCGTAAACATAGCTAAACTCACATACCAGAATAGTCTGTATTTTCTGCCATAATTCAAACTAGTTTCAAGACATAGGACCCCAAATGAGGCCTTGTGAAATGTGGAATCTACTTAACATCAAAACTGCATGTTAGCTCTCTTATGACACAAATTCTATTCATGTTGGAATTCCTTCATGCTGACTCTTCAAAAAAACTGGAAAATAATGTTTTCCACTGGCCAGCACTGGTTTCCTTTGTTCCAATGAACATGTATTTAATGGCAAATGTTACTGTTGTAGTGTTATTTAGAGTGTCAGCAATGACAGGATCAATATAACACAGACCATCGTACCAATATTTTATTGGCAAATGCTGGGAGGAGGCCCAGGTGAAAGCTGAAGAATGAGCGGAAATGTTAGTGAAGTAGATTTAGTTCTCAAATGTTGACAGCTACTTAGGGCTGTGTAGCTGAAGACGAAGATCTTGCTGGAACAGGGAGTCAATGCAGGTCTGCAATGACACCAGTGAGATGGAGCTCATGTGGAACTTGAAAGGCAGGCCAGGAATGCATTGGAAAAGCCTAGCCTCAAGGTGTTGAAAAGGTGGGTGAGGGTTTCCTGAGTGCTGGCAGTGAGATATAGATGGAGACATTCAAGGGTGGAAGCATACAGTTTATGCGATGCACTGGATGGAAGATTTGAAGTTCAGCTCAAGGTCAATTACAGTAGACTTCAGGTCCCCAGCTATGTACATTGGCAGAGGTCCCCACTTCTGATTATGTCTATCAACGAACACGTGTGAAAATCAAATGAGGAGAGGGTTAGACTCAATGACGCCAGCCTGTCAAGTTTCACTGTTCAAGATTATATGTAAAATAAAGGGTTTTTGCAGGAGATATCAGGAGCACATGTGGGAATTTATAGAAACCTCAGTAGCCATCTACAGGAAAGAACTAAGGGGAGAAATTTAGAAAGAAGAATGTATTTACCAAGGACAGCTAATATTCCTCATGGAATGCTCAAGCTTTGCTTTCACGATGTGTGAGATTACCCAAACTTAATTGTGCTACAGTTGGGTATTCATTATCAGCACACAAAACCTGGAAGGCATTAGAAAGAAATAACTTGCATTTATATAGCACCATCCATACCCTCAGGATTTCCCAGACACCATCTGTTCAAATCCAGTGTAAGAACAATAATGCAGCACTTCTTATTAGCAGCATTTTAACAGCCCCAGTCTTGTTACCAGCAAGAATCAATCCATTGAATAAAGTAAATGAATCAATTCACATGGTATCATTATTGGGACATGGCAGTGCAGAATATATTTGGGAGAAAAACTCAACATTTTTCCTTCGGAGTACACTGGACTTTTTTTTTAGAAAACACTTTCTGAATTGATTCTTGCCAATTAAAAACATAGCCCCATTTTTGAAATGGCCCTGATAACTTTTCAGTGTTGTTTTGCAAAGTCCGCACATTTCACAAATCAAACCATACCACACACACACAAAATAGCAATCTTCCTCAGATACACTTCTACACTTTCATTGTGTGTAATCACACCACATCTATTTAAGCACTACATGCATTACAAGGCTGCTTACATGTTGAGGAGTACAGCTGTCCCTCCAAAAGTTCTGGTCCTTTGCAAAAAAAGTCAGATTAAAATAGTAAAGATCATAAGGTAATTTAAAGTCAATAAATAGTACATTTATATAGCACCATCCATTGAACCACCCCTCTCTCCTTACTAGTTCATACAGGAAAATCATACACTCAGCCCACGACTTTCCATCAGTTATGAAACTTAAGGATTCTTCCTGCAAGATATCCTGCAAGATATCCTGCAATGTGCCCCCAGTGAGCAACGTCTGTGCTGGGATTGCAGAAATCTAACATGCACCATATAAAGAAGAAATGAGAGGGTAGATTATTGGTGCCTAAGGCCAGTTGGTCAGGAGTGACAGGAGCTGGGAAACTGGAAAATCATGCTGAGACCTATCTAGTCAGATCTGTGCCACTTGTGCACCAAGTGCACTTTTCCAGAAGGCATTTTAGAACAGCCTAATGTGCTCTCACCAAAAATTGAGACATAGTTTCATTTAGATATTAGAATGCACTGAAACTAAACCCAGTACAATTTTCCATATGCTTAGGACAGCTTTGAGCAGTGTGCTCACTTTGTTCGTCTCAAATGAATGAAGGAAAAGTCCATGAGTGATTTTGTTTTTAGATTTTTCTAGGGTTGCAGTGTATTTTTAGTACAGAATTGCATAAAATTAAACATAATCTACAGCACTTAAACAGCTATTTGCCCCAAATGGTCTATGCCATTGTTTATGCACCACATGTGCCTTCTCCCACTGTAATTACCTCTTCCCACCTTGCCCCGTAACCTTCTATTCTATTCTCTCTCATGTATGCAGTAAGCCTCTCCATAACTGCATCAATACTATCTGCGTCACCTACTCCTTGTGACAGCATGTTCCATGTTCTCACCACTTTCTATGCAGAGAAGTTCCTCCTAAGTTCTTTAATTGCTCTGTTAGTGGTTATCTTAAATTTATACACCCCTGTTCTGGACTCATCCACAAGTAGAAACAGTTTCCCCACATTCATCTAATCGAACCCCTTTATAATTTTAAAGTGCTCAATTATTCTCCTCTGAGTTTACAGTAGATCCTGAGGGCTGCAGCCTCTCAACTCCAGTAACATTCTTGCAAATCTTTGCTGCACTTTGTCCAGAGATTCAATACCCTAATCTGCAGTTTGGAGAGCAGATTTGTACAAACTGCAAGTGTTCTGAAGAAATGTAACATTACCTTTCTGCTTCCGTTTTCCATTCCTTTAGGAATGAACCCCAGTACTTTGCACTCTGGGCTGAATTTAATGAGGCCGTTGTGGGTCCTGGCAGCAGACCTGGAAATATGCCCCATTCCTGCTCGTCATGTGAGCAGCTAGCCCACCACGATCACTTGGCAAGTGGCCACTTTACATAATGGAGGCCCAGCCAATCACACAGTGGGGTGGGATGCAAGATGCCGAATGCAGTGTCGGATGACTCCAGAACAGGTGCTTGTGCTATATTTACAGCCCTGCCAACCCTGCTTGCATTGCTCCCTTGAGACTGGTGAAACCCCCACCCCTCTGGAGGTGGACCCGCAGGATGGCAGATGCAAGACACAGGGTGGTCCCATGGTTTAGCAATGCCTCCCACCAGATTCTCCTCCAGGCTGCAAGGGAAAGGCGGGAGGTCCTCTTCCCCAGTGATGGCAAGAAGAGGTCCTCCTGCCTGACCAAGCCGGCCTTGATGGAGATAGCTGAGGAGGTTAGCAGCCATGGAGCCACCTCCTGGAATTGGTTATAGTGCCACAAGAGGATCAATGACCTCCTTTGTTCTGCCAAGCTGACAACTCCATACTTCTCTCCTTTTCAGTGATTGCAAGTGGCTATGCAGGAGGAAACAGGACAGGGGAGGGAAGCACTGTAACTGAGGTGGCTGAGGGGGTTAGGCATCACCTCATCCTGACAGATGCATGGCTGCATGTCGGCCACCGGCCACCTTCATTCACAACTCATCCCCATTAACTCCCCTGAGAGCGGACGGGAGAATAAGCTATATGTGATACCGCAGTAGGGGATGAGGGGCTGACACTAGTCATGTTGATTTCTCTGCAAAGTATGACTATCTTCCTCTTTCCACCTGCAGGACAAGAGGGCCCACAACAGGAGGAAGACAGCGCTAATTGGTGGAGGCATTCCAATTCTTCTGCCTCTCTCCACAGCAGAGGAAGAGGCATTAGAATTGATGGCTACCCAGGGCGGCTGCTCCATATCTGAAGGAGAGACAGGAGTCGCCGTGCAAGAGAGCGAGGATTGTCTTCCATCAACATACACCTCACTTCTGGAGACCTACATCATACATGGTTGGCATGATGAGATCTTAACAGCCTAACCCGCACATGTTTGTGTTCTCTCATGCAGGTTGCCATCCGAAAGACATGCAGGGGGACAGCCATCAACATCTGAGGAGGAACCACAGTCAGAGGAAGCACTGCCCCATGACTCTACTGCAGCTGCCACCAGTACAGATACTTGCACCTCGGTGAGTTTCCGCTCGGCTCACAGGGTCACAAGCTGATGAGAGCACAGCACACGTTCCCGAGCAGCTGGCTGAGGCTGCAACAGCCAACTCCTTTAACAATTGGAGGACTGTGGGTGGCCAGGCCCATGCTGAGCTCCAGGCTGATGATGAGCCACTGGTGTCAACAGCACAAGCATGCTGGAGTTGCAGAGAGAGGTAAGGCAAAATTTGACAGAGATGCCAGAGGCAATGCGCAGCCATGAGCGGACGATGGAGGAGTCCATCCATGCCATGAGTGCTGCCATGTCTCAGGCTTGTGAGCGCATGGCTTCCTCCAGTGAGAGGTTGGCGTCCCTCATGGAGAGCCAGTTCACACGACTGCACGCTGGCCTGCACTCCATCGCCTTGGCCATGAGCTCGATGCCGCAGTGGCAAGGTGAGAGAAGGATGAGGGTGCCTGGAGACTTCTCCCACTCCTGATCCTTCTCTGGCCAACAAGGAGCTTCAAGTGAGCCTTGAAAGGGAGGAGGAGATGCTGACCTCCACAACTGGGGGCTTCCCTCAGGGCGCTCTGAGTGTGAACACTGGCTCCTCAGCCCCTCTGCCAGTGAGCCCAACATGGGGGTTGATGAGTGTGTGAAATTTGACATCTGCCTAGAAAGTTGTTTTGTTCAAGCAATTAACCTTCATTGTGTAAAAATGATGATTCTATTATGCATTAATTGTGAGCTGCTGACTTCCCCCTTCCCCCTTGGTGGATGCCAAAGCAGGCACAGGCCTCACTTTAATAATGGCTCATGGACCATTGCGTGTGGTTCAGCTGGGCAGTAGGCACAGAACACAAATAGAAAGGAGGAAACAAACTGCATGCATTGAGGTGAGTCTTTATTGTTTTTACTCTGAGTCACCATCAGGGTGGCTGGAAGTGGGTAAGTATGAGATTGTCTCTTGCCTCGCTGGCCCGTTGTTCAATCTGCCTGGTCTCCAATGCAAGGGCTTCAACATCCAGTGTTGCCTGCTCATCTTGCTCCTCCACACCTTCCTGATTGGTGAAGGAGTGTTGGTCAATCATGTCCTCGTCATGCAAGGCCTCCCCCCTCCGCAGTGCTAGATTGGGCAGAGCACAGAAAACCACAATGATATGCGATGACCTCGCTGGGCACACTGCAGGGCTCCACCGGATCGATCTAGTCAATGGAATCTCATCTTCAGCAGCCCAATGGCCTGTTCGATAGTCACTCGGGTGGAGCCGTGGCAAGTATTGTATCTCTCCTTCACTGCAGTGCGAGGGTTCCTCTCAGCCGTCAGTAGCCATGTCTTCAATGGGTATCCTTTGTCCCTGAGAAGCCATTCCTGAAGGCGAGCGGGTGGCCTGAAAAGCTGTGGTAACTGGGACTGTCGAATTATGTAGGCATCGTAGCTGCTTCTCGCGAAGCAGGCACACACCTGCGGGAAACACTTTCAGTGGTCGCAGACCAGTCGCACGTTGAAGACCCAGCTTAGCCGATACTCCCACCTGAGATCCTGCTCGGCAGGCACTCCTACCCGAGACCCAGCTCGGCCGATACTCCCACCTGAGACCCAGCTCAGCCGATACTCCCACCTGAGATCCTGCTCGGCCGGCACTCCTACCCGAGACCCAGCTTGGCCGATACTCCCACCCGAGACCACGACCCAGAACGCACAGCACTGTAGGCCAACAATGTCGTCCCCTCCCCCCTCTTCCCCAGTGCAATGCTGGTCATGGCTTCTTACCCGTCATGGCACTGAGGTTTCATCTCGCTGCCACCAGCTTTCAATGGTCGAGAATCTGAAGGCATGTAAGGACCGCCCATCGCCAACTTAATTCCAAGCCACACATTGAATCGCAATGAATTAGATACTAATGTATTAAAACTCACTGTTCAGCAATTTAAATTGCACTCCCATCGCACTGGGGCCCACCATCCACACCTCCATTCCCGCTCCAAACTCAGCCCTTTACGGCCTTAACAACTTTTGTTGCTTATTTTAATGATTTAAGTATTTGTATTCCAAGATCTCTTTGCTCATCTACCCCAATTAGTTTCATACATTCCAAGGAATAAAAGACCTTCTTATTCCTCTGAACAAAATGAGCCACCTCACAATTTGTCATTTTTGTTTGCATTTTTATGACAATTTTTTGATCAATTTTTCTTAACTGTTTTTGAATTTTCTTTTTCTCCTAGCACTGCTGTAAAGTGGCATCTCAGCTGTATGAATACTGTTTGCTTCTTCACTGGAAAGGTGACTGCAATGGGAACATTTTGAAGACTTTTGCAAAAAAGAAAAAGGTGAATAAAATGGGAAGAGGAAAAGCTCTTACCGAAACTCTTCTACGCTTTCAATATTTCATGGCCTGTGATGCAAGATGAAAGAAGGTATGCCACGGAGATGAGTAGGCACAAGAGGAAAACTACTTGCACCAATGTTCCCTCTAATTTCCCATCGCTTAGCACAACCCATTTGTTACACTGCACAGTTCCTTTAAGATTGCTGTGCAGCCACACGTACGCACACCCTAAAGGAACTGCTTCTTGTGCGCAGTCTATTTGTCCACTGCTCCAACTGAATACCGAATCCTCACACTGGTTACCATATGAGGAGACTATTTAACTGCTGTGAGATCTCCAAATGCCCCTTTGATGGCTGTCCTTGGTTGTCTTTACTGTTTCCAAGTGTGTCATGAACAGTTTTTATTGTGTCTTGGATTGCGACATATCATCACTAGGAGCAAGCTCAAGAGATGTTTCAACTGTATTCACAGCCTGCATGTCTACATTTCTCCCTGCACACACTACTAATACCATACACTACTCAATGGCTGTCTGCAGAGCAATCAGATAATCATTGAAATCTTTGAATTGTTTCTCTTCAACTGACCGTTGCCCACACTATGGACAATATCCTAGCAAGCAAATTAAGTTTTAAAAATTTAAAGCTAGATAAATATGAAATATTGAAATGGGTAAGAAATAGAGAAATTAATATAGATTGATGGTACAAATTTGGTTGGTGATAGAATGTTGTGAAAATCATACCTCAGAGGCCAGTTAAATGCTTTGCCTTTGTCACTGTCATTGGTTAGTTAAACATTTGACTGGACCTGACTTGTATTGGCCAGGATGCTGTCCAAACCTGTTGTTTTGCAGTAGAAAGAAGCAGATGGAACAGATGCTCTGCTGACAAGCCCAGTTTAACACTCTTGAACAAATATAATTGCTATCATGTGTTGTACATCGTCATAACTATGACAGGTGCCAGGCATCCAAATGTGTTTTCAGCCAGTTACCCCGCCCATTGTCCAGTTACATTAAACTGAAAATGCAAACCTTAGAGAAATGCTATGAGTTATTAAATGTGGTTTCCCCTCTTTTCCTGTATGGAAGCTGGGCAGACTTACATCACCTATTAAATGCAGTTCTTCCAAACACTAATGAAGGGCTTTTTCCATATTAATGTGACTATTTTCATAAACTCAATATGAAACCAAGAAACTGTCCAAAGATAAAAATCTATCATGAGCATATTCCATAGAAAATACATGAAAAGTCCTAATATGTCATGCTGAATCCTTATAGGCTTTCCAAACAAGTCCAATTAGTTCACAGAAAACCAAAATCTCAGAGGAGCTATTGAACAATTCACAAATACCATCAAGCAAGAGTGATCCTCCGGGCTTCAGGAGGAAACTTTTGGTTTACCCTTCTCAAGCTTTCTCTCTGCCCCAATTGTGATCACCTCCAGATCCCCAAGCCTGACCACTTCTCTTATGCTGGGACCCATTCCCTCGAGTCTCCTAGTGACAGCATCCTGCTGCCTGAAACCTCACTCTCCCCTGCCAACCTCCACACCTTTTCTGCCACTTTTGGATAGGCGTCTGACCGTCAGACTGTAAATGAGGCTTGGATGTTAACGTCATCCGGGCCTCCTAGCTGTCACTCCTGGATGATCAGGCGTGCTCTAGGCCGCTTTCCACCCGTCAGTAAAAATCCCTCCCCATGAAGTCAGCTTTCACATATACTCTGTGCACATTCAGCTCTACCTCACCATCACCACTCTGGATTCCTCCAACATATCTAAGCTGTCAAACTGCATGTCCAACATCCAGTTGTGGATGAGATGCAATTTTCTCCAGGTAAACATTGGGAAGATTAAAGCCATTGTCTTCAGCCTCCGCCATCAAATTCACATCCTTAGCCATCAATTCCATTTCCCTCTATGGCCACTGTCTCAGGCTGAACCAAACTGTTTGCAGCTTTGTGTTCATATTTGATCCCAAGTTGAGCTTGCAACTCTACATATTCTCTATCATAAAAACCACCTTTGTAATATCTCCCACCTCAGCTGCTGCTGGAGCCCATCTGTCACTGAAACTCTCATTCATGCATTTGTCACTTCCAAATATAACTATTCTAGTGCTCTCCTTGCTGGTCTACTAACCACCATGCTCTGTAGAGTTCAGTCATCTTAAGCTCTCTGTCCGCCACCTATCCTACACCAAGTACCACCCACCCATCACTCCTGAATTTGCTGACCTATATTGGTTTCTGGCTGCACAAAAATTCCACTCTTCATGACCTCACCTCTCCTTATCTATGTAACCCTATGCCCCAGACTCTGGAATTCACTCCAGAAATCTCTCCATCTCCCCTGCCTGCTGCAAGGCCATCCTCCTAACATTTCCTTCGTTGGCTCAGCATCCATTTTTTGAACACACCTCTGTGCAGTACTGTAGGATGTTTTTCCATGTTAACATTGCTTTAGAAATGAAGCTGCGTCATTGTTGAATAATAAAGCAGTAGGTTAAAACTTCCAAAAACTCATGTAAGTAAATCTCAGCCCAGCTTTTAATTTTATAATTCAGTTCTACTTTTCCACAGCCTACAGAACTGCAGAGCAGAGCATTTCATAGAGTTAATTTGTGTGTAATTGTTCCATATTTTTCAATTTGATTTGAACTGTATGACAAAAAAATAATCTGGATTCAATGTACATATTAAAATCGTACTGCTCAAGCAGCACACAAATAATATGAAATCTTTAATTAGAGAGTTTTACTGCAAGGGGGAATTGGTTTGTTTGTCTCCATACCCCATCCTGATAGGATACCACATGGGGATGTACACAAAAGGTAACTGAGATTTTGCCTTCAGGTTAAACAAAGTGTTAAGCGATGACATCATTTTTGCACTATTAGCTGGTGCTTTCCAGTAGTGAGTTGACTTGCAGACATGGGTCCTCAAAAATCCAGTCAAGATATAAAAAGTAAAATAAATGAACAAGAACATCTCTCCCAAGCAAACAGTAGGATTTTAAGAATTGCAATCCTCCAGCTGTTACTGAATCTTATCCTGTGTGATCACAGAATTGTCAAACAAAACGGGAAAAAGTTTATTTTCAGTCTCCCTTTATTTCAGGCTTCACTCCATTTGTATTCTTCTCATGATGGATAGATCACCAGTGACTCTACCAGCCAATACATCTGGTAAAATCTTAAGATTCAGTTTGCCTTCTCTTCCTTCAATCATCCTTTTCTTTTCCTGTTGTGAATTTTTCCTGTTTTTTGCATTCATTAATTCCCTGCTTATATTGGTTTTGTTGTGTAAATTCTTTGTTTCAATTTGTTGCTGGTTACTCATTTTAATGCATTCTTTCCTCATCTCTATTTGCAGCTTTACAAGTATTTATTTATTTCCTATCTAATTCTCATTTTGAGCATTATCTCTTTCCTTCTTTTTCATTTCCTTTTCCTACTTAGTTTGATTTTTCTGTCCTTTTATTGCCCTCTCCCCCATTCCAATCACACTTCCAAATCCTTTCAATGATGTCTCAAATGGAGACTCGATGCCTTAACAAGGAACAGGTACCACACAAAAAAAGATGACCAGGCATTTGAAATCACACAGTACACTACAAAGAGACATGGTATGACAACATTTTGGGAAAGTGGGAGTTCAGAGCCGTCAAGAAAGGAATTTAGACACTGACGATCAAAACAGACAATGCTGTGGAAAAATGAGGTGAGGCAAATTTCATTGATCAAAGTTTGATTTCTGATCTGACCTTGATAATAAACACCATCTGTACTACTCCCTTTGGGTGCTTTCATGTTCCCTGCACTGGTAGCAAAGGAAATCACAGTGTCCTAGGTCTTCAGCGGGCCTTCACATTATCACAAACTCTATAGAATATATAGTGGATTTCCCATGGTGTTGTTCACACTACATCAGATGATAGATGTACATCTGACATAAATTATCTTTTTTAATGTAGTTATTTACTAGATATGAATTCATATTAAATGCATGAAATTAACTTTTAGACATAAAATAAAATGCAAAATAAATGGAATATTTTATGTAAAATATGATATATGGATGACTAAATATTTATTTATGAATATATATTGTAATGAAATCAAACAAAGAAAGACAAAGTTTAATCAAGTTATTGCAAAATATGTTTTTGCATTAGAAAGGTTATTTTTAGAAGCATACAGGGGAAATTTTGAAAGACCTCGTACCAATGCTGGGGCCTCGCATATTCCCAGCACCCTGAGGAGAACTGCGGGCAGTACACTCACAAGCTGCATCCAAGGCCTGCAATGATCAGATATTCCCCGGCTGAGTGCCAGGCCCTGCCAAAAACTTGAAGTCTCACAACTTTTAACCTCATGTTTCAGATTTGAAAAATTAGAGCTGGTAGACAAAAAATACTAAAATAATTGTGTTAGTACCAGAGTACAGCCAGAGTACTGCAGTATAAAAGCATTAAGCATTCATATCTGAATTCTGTTGATCATTGTGAAATTCTGATACTCCATTAACTCTACTGGGGTAGTATTTGACTCTGGTTTTGACTCTCTACCAGATAAGCACACAACAGTAAATTTGGTAATCAAGATTAATTTGGCTTGTGGAATGAATGATCACTATAACTAACTGATCAGTATAGGCAATTACCCATTTCATTAGCTGCTCAGACTCTCCTTGTTTTTTGCACTTCTCTTCACATTGATTTTCAGGTCAAATCTGGCACATGGATCAGAGCAATGCTCAATGTTTACCAGTAATTTAACAACTGAGTCACTTATTAAGAACGCTAAGAAGCCAAGGAGAATGTTGGTGTAATATTTGTGTTACTATACTCTTTGTACTGAGCAAAGATTGTAGTCTGTGGGTTAAGGTAACTGGAGTTTATTTCAAACGTCTATCAATCACACCAGGCTCTGTACATTCCATGACATCACATCCTATAAGGATGCTTACAGTCTATTTACATACCAACCTAGCAACAAACTACATCACATTATACTACATCTCCTCCCAAGTCTCTGATTTCACTCATCAGATTAAGTAACGCTGTGGTGTTTTCACGACACTGCCATAACATGTTTTCCTTTCACTTGAAGATGTTTGGGGTTTTCAGTTGTCCTCTGTGTTGTCTGCTGATTGTCATATCAACAGTTCATCAACTCTCTCATGACTTATTCTCTTGCATGTCTTCCATTTGTTTCTTCTGTGGAACTGGTACCTTCTGTTCCTTCTTATCATCCCCTGGTCGGTCTGGACAACATATGATCTTGGATATGGTGATGTCTCTATCGCTTCTCCGTATCTATTCTGATCTTTAAACTAAATCGAATCTCCAGGTTGGATATCTGACAGATTTCTCACTCTGTAGCATCTATCATAATTCTCAGCTTGAATTGACTGCTCTCTATCCTCTCTCTCCCTCTATTTTTCCAAGTCCTCTGCACTAATTCGTGGCTTTAGTGTATTTGGAAGAATAGGAAATTGTGTCTTCAGTCTTCTTCCCATTAATAATTCAATTAGGCTAACCCATTCTGGAGTGGTGTAGATCAATAGCTTAACAGTACCAGTTGAAAATCTTGGGGTTTTTTTCAATAACATCTTCACAATTCATAAACCTCTCTCTGCTTCTCCATTGGCCTGAGGGTATCTTGGTGAACTGGTGACATGAACAAATCCATATGTTTCAGTAAACTCTTTGAAACTCTTGTTCGCAAATTGCAGCCCATTGTCAGATATCACAATGTAGCAAAGTCTTCTCTTAAAGATTTGATCAGAGCCTCTGAACTCTGGCCATGTGGTAGCTTAACTTCAACCCATCTCAAGTACTAGTCAAAGGCAATAAGGAATATCTTCCCTTAACACTCAAAGAGATCCCTTCCTAGGCGCTCCTATGGTCTGGATGAAAACAAAAATGACATAAGTGGCTCCCTCAGCTCTTGTCTCTTAATTTCTTCTACCCTATATATCAGTTGTAAGTTGACACATGCCTTGCTGCTGAGTAATGAACAACTCTGATTCTTAATAATATGCAGCATTTCAGGAATCTCTTTATTCTTGTATTTTAAAGTCGTTCTCAGTTCCCCTAAAACTTTCAGCTCTATGTCTCCGGGCCCACCGAGCTTCTTGTTTGTTGTTCTATAGCTTCCCTTCTTTAGCCATGCTTCCTCTGATAGAACAGAAACTGCTCCTGGATCTAACTTAAAGCTAGTTTTATTTTCTCCTACCATGATATTTCCTGTCCAGCAATATTCATTTGCTCCTTGTATTTCTCCTCAGAAAGGAGTTTCAATCGTTTGCTCATCTTGTACCTTGCTTACTTCTCTTGTTTAAACGATTTGCCCCTTTGCTGGTCTGCAGCATTTGCTTCTTGCTGTGACACATCAACTGGAATTGTTCCCTTTTTCTACATTGGAAACATTCCAACTCCCTGGCTGGGCAATTTTCCTGCCGGTGCCCACCTCTGCCACATTTACTGTAAATCAGTGCTCCTGCCTCTAGATGGCTTTCCCACCTTTCGGGCTTTTTGCCGCCATTCTGTTCAGTTTTTTTCCCGCAAACTCCACTGATTCTAATGTCTTTGAGATCGGACTCTCTCCGTTCTCTCGAACTATGGGTCGGTTATATTTTTTTACCTCCCGCTGTCAGTTTAGCTGAATGGCTTTGTGTAAACTCAAATCTTGTCTCGACTGTAGTTGATCTGACAGTGTATCATCAATAACCCCAACCACGATTCTCTCTCAAATCAATTCCTCATGCAAGCTTCCTTACTCACAATCTTCAGTGATCTTATATAAGTCTTTAATAAGCGAATCAATTATTTCTCCTTTTCTCTGGATGCACTTATCAAATTTTGCTCGTTCAACGATAAAAGGTTTCCTAATCTTGGCATACCCTTCTATAGCTTTCATAACTTCAGCATAATTAGTTTTCTTCTCATTGATTCTTGGGTTATGAGAATGTTGTCTGCACACTCCCCCATAGCGTATAATAATGTACAGACCTGCTCTTTGTCTGGTCTCTGACTTAAACCCAATGTAAAATGATACTTCTCGAACCTCCGGACCCATTTCGACCATGCCTCAGCTTGGTTTGGATCTGCTACCCACTCGAAGGTCTCTGGCAAGGGCAATTAATTTTCCATCTTCTTCTGTTTTTTCAGTGTTGTCATTTCTTCTCCTCTATGATCACTTTTCTGCTGCCACCAAGTAATATCTGGGTTCCATACTCTTTGTACCAAATAAAGATAGTAGCCTGTGGGTTAAGGTGACTGGAATTTATTTTCAATCTGTATTGCCACCCTTTAAACTGTTGGAAGACCATATCAAACATTTCTACATAGATTGTACAACACATAAACTGGCAACTGATTTATACTGGTTTTTATGCTCCATCCCATTCCACCTCATCTAAGCCAATCAGCATATCCTGCTATTCCTTTCTCCCTCATATAATTAACCAACTACCCCTTAAATGCACCTATGCTTTTCACCTCAACTATTCCTTTTGGTAGCAAATTCCACATTTCCACCATTCCCTGGCTTTGATATAACAAATGCAACATAAGGATCTCTTTCTCCAACAGGCCTGGAGTTCTGAACAACATCAAAGCTGATTCAGACAAATTCATTTTTTTAAGTGTTTCGTTTGGAGATACAAAGAGGATTGGAATCACACCTTCATTGATTTACCCTACAAATGATGATATAAACATCCCAAGATTAAACACAAATTGGAACTATAGCTGCAATTGGGTAAAAGTAAGAAGCTAGAAGGTGAAACAATCATTTGATAATATTGAACAGTTTCTGTTTTGAAATAAGATGCCATTCTTCTTTTAAGAGAAAAATGTTGTCAGCGCACCCTCCCCCCCCCCACCCCACCACTTACTTGTATTTCAATGTAATTTAAAAAAAGATGTCGCTGACTATATTTTATTCATGGCTGGACATCAAGACAGATCTGAGAAGCTCTCTGAATCTAGGCAACACAGTCAAGTCTCATAACTGACTAGAAAATATTATAGCTAGGAGGTGTGTGTGTGTGTGTGTGTGTGTGTGTGTGTGTGTGTGTGTGTGTGTGTGTGTGTGTGTGTGTGTGTGTGTGTGTGTGTGTGTGTGTGTGTGTGTGTGTGTGTGTGTGTGTGTAATAAGAGCAGAGTCAGATGAATAAATATTGCATGTGTGGCTCAGCAATTATATTACAGTGAAAATCATAAAAAGAAAGATCTTATTTGTATAGCATTTATATAGAACCTTTCTCATCCTCAGGATCCCCAAATCATTTCATACCAATTAATCACCTTCAAAGTGTGCTTACTGTTACTATGGCAATACACGTGACAGCCTATATGCACACTGCAAGTTCCCCAAAACGGCAAATGAGGTGTATGATAAGCGCATCTGTTTTAGCTGCATTGAGTTGAGGGAAGAATGCTGACTAAGACCTCAGGAGAACTCAGGACCAGTAGGGCCAAGGGATCTTTTGCACTTCCTGAGCAGGGAGACAGGGTGTTGGTTTAATGTCTCATCTGAAAGATGGCATGCCTGCCACAACAGTCTCTCAGTACTGCACTGAAGTGTCAGCCTAGATGATGTGTGGGTCTTGAACCCAGTCTTCTGAGTCAGACAAGAGTATTACCAGCTGACCAAAAGCAAGAAAATAAAAAAAAAGCGACATCACAAATCTGAAAAGACTGATGCAGATATGGGAAGGGCATCAAAGAGTCACACAGTATACTGCCTGCTTTCTAAGACTTCTACTGTGCTCACACACTGTAAGACTACCATGGTGAGCGTGCCAAATATGGAATTGCCCTCAAATTGTTGACTTCAAACTAAACTTAGACTGCACTTTCTGCATTGATGCGTAAACCCACAAACTGCAGTTGAATTGCTCCACCAGAAGTTTTCAACTATCAGAAATTGAAACCTATATGCTCCCTTATTCACACCCACAGGGCATCTTATGCCAAGCCAGGCTGCTTCAAGCTTCACTAATCTCTAATAACAAACAGCTGCAATGTTCTGTCATTTCTTTCTTTCAAAAAAAATTTATTTAGCTGTTGTATCAATTGTGTTAAATCCCTCCAATTTAGAAGAAAGTAATTTCAGTGTACAGACTCGCTTTATGTTTCAAGAAACACGGACAGTCCCACTGCCAAGGTTTTACACAGTGGAAATACATCCCATCTTGGAACTCTCCCACTCAAAAGTTCTTCCAGATTTATAGGGTGCTACGCAGTTAACACATGCACTGGGCCAGTGTTTTATGCATAATTTAATTCACTAGATTGTCCTCTATGCTATCCGTCAAACAAGCTGTCTGGCTAAATTGAGGAGACTAAGGTGCAATGTTATTGTTTAACAATAATGGGATGTAGGCATTAGAAACTGGGCATGCAGCGCAGACAATACTAAAAGGATGGTAACCCTTTGCTTGGTTAATAGTCTTTACAACTTACACAGCCTCAATTTTTTTTATTAATAATTCATAAACACATGACTCATTCATAATAGAAAGTCATTAAGTCAAACTCATTTTTGACAATGGATTCCAAAGGTGCTTTTAATGTCTTTTACTGCCTAGAACCTACATCAGAAACAAATGTACGCTTGCATTAGCAGTAATATATTCCGACCAAGTTTCATTAAAATGTGGGGTATAATAAATTAGTTAACTCAGATATGCTAATACAATTGTATTTGCAGCTAAGCTATTTTAATGCAATATATTCAATCCTGTACATAGAATCGTTAAATTTATGGCACAGAAGGAGGCCATTCAGCCCGTCATGTCTGTGCTGGGAAACAAAGAGCTTTCCAGCTCTTAGCCCATAGCTCTGCAGGTTACAGCACTTCAAATGTAAATCCAAGTACTTTTTAAATGTGTTGAGGGTTTCTGCCTCTACCACCTTTTCAGACAGTGAGTTTCAAACACCCTTCATTCTCTGGGTAAAAATTATTTCTCAACTGTCCTCGAATCCTTCAGCCAATTACTTTAAATCTGTGCCCTGGTTATTGACCTCACTGCTAAGGGAAACAGGTCCTTCCTATCCACTCTATCAAGGGCCCTCATAATTTTATACACCTCAATTAAATCTCCCCTCAGCCTCCTCTATTCCAAAGAAAACCCCAGCCTGTCCAATCTCTCCTCATAGCTAAAATTCTCCAGTCCTGGTGACATCTTTGTAAATCTCCTCTGTACCCTCTCTACTGCAATCACATTTTCCTGTAATGATGTGGTCAGAATTGTACACAGTACTCTAGCTGCATCCCAACTAGTGTTTTATACGTTCCGGCATAACCTTCCTGCTCTTGTGTTCCATGCCTCAGCTAATAAGGGAAAGTATTGCATATTTTTTAACCACCTTATCTACCTGTCATGCTACCTTCAGGGATCAGTGAACATGCACTCTAAGGCCCCTTTGTTCCTCTACATATCTCAATGTCCTACAATTTAAACTGTGTATTCCCTTATCTTGTTGCCCTCCTCAAGTGCATTACCACTTCTCTGGATTGAATTCTATTTGCCACTTTTCTGCCCACCTGACCAGTCCATTGATAGCTTCCTGCAATCTACAGTACAATATCCAGGCTTGGGCAGATAAGTGGCAAATAACATTTGCACCACACAAGTGCCAGGCAATGGCTATTTCACACAAGAGAGAATCTAACCATCTCCCCTTGACATTCAATGGCATTATGATTTCTGAATCCCCCACTATCAACATCCTGGAGGGGTTATCATTGACTAGAAATAGCACTGGAGTAGCCATATAAATACCATAGCTACAAGAGCAGGTCAGAGGCTAGGAATCCTGCAGCGAGTAACTCACCTCCTGACTCCCCAAAGCCTGTCCACCATCTACAAGGCACAAGTCAGGAGTGTGATGGAATACTCTCCACTTTCCTGGATGGGTGCAGCTCCAACAACACTTAAGAAGTTCGACACCAATCAGGATAAAGCTGCCGCTTGATTGGCACCCCATCCACAAACATTCACTGCCTCCACCACCGACGCACAGTGGCAGCATTGTTCACCATCTACAAGACGCACTGCAGCAATGCACCAAGGCTCCTTTGACAGCACCTTCCAAACCCACAACCTCTACCACCTAGAAAGACAAGGGCAGCAGATGCATGGGAACATCACTACCTGCAAGTACTCCTCTAAGCCACACATCATCCTGACTTGGAACTATATTGTCGTTCCTTCACTGTCGCTGGGTCAAAATCCTAGAATTTTCTTCCTAACACCACTGTGAGTGTACCTGCCCCACATGAACTGCAGTGGTTCAAGAAGGCGGCTCACCACCACATTCTCAAGGGCAATTAGGATAGGCAATAAATGCTGTCCTAGCCAGTGATGCCCACATCCCATGAACGAATAAAAAAGGTTTTCTTCCTCACAATTAAACACACGGCCAATATTT
This sequence comes from Heterodontus francisci, assembly GCF_036365525.1. Lineage (NCBI taxonomy): Eukaryota > Metazoa > Chordata > Chondrichthyes > Heterodontiformes > Heterodontidae > Heterodontus > Heterodontus francisci. The sequence goes on along the minus strand of NC_090396.1, from coordinate 56,630,899 downwards.
CTATCATCTGCAAACTTCATGTAAGTCTAAATCATTGATATATACCAAGAAAAGTAAGGGACCTAATACCGACCCTACGGAATCCCACTGGAAACAGCCTTCCAGTCATAAAAACATTTGTTGACCATTAGTCTTTGCTTCCTGCCACTGAGTCAATTTTGAATCCAACTTGTCACTTGCTCTTCGATCCCATGGGCTTTTACTTATTTGACCAGTCTTCCATGTGGGACCTTGTCAAAAGCCTTGCTAAAATCCATATTGACTACATTAAACGCACTACCTTCAATGACCCTCCTTGCTATCTTCTCAAAAAATTCAATCAAGTTAGTCAGACATGACCTTCTCTTAACAAATCCATGCGGAATGTCCTTGATTAATCTGAGAGTTTCTAAATGACAGTTAATACGGTACCTCTGAATTTTTTCCAATAATGTGCCCAAAATTGAGGTTTGGCTGACTGGCCTGTAATTACTTTGTCTGTCCCTTTCTCCCTTTTTAAACAACAGTACAGGATTAGCTGTCCTCCAGTCCTCCGGTATCATGCCTGTGGCCAAGATCATTGGAAAACGATGGTCAGAGCCTTTGCTAGTTCCTCCCTTGCTTCTCTTAGCAGATACTTTCAAAGATGCTAAACCCCTTAATATTTCCTCTCTCATTATTTTTATCCCACCCAATATTTCACACTCCTCTGCTTTAAGTACAATGTCTGCATCGTTCTTCTCTTTTGTGAAGGAAGTATTCATTAAGAACCATGCCCACGTCTTCCACCTCCAAAGGTTACCTTTTTGGTCTCTACTAGGCCCTACTCTTTCCTTAGTTATCCTCTTGCTCCTTATATATTTAAGAAACATCTTTGAGTGTTCCTTGATTTTACTTGCCAATAATTTTTCATGCCCTCTCTTTGCTTTCCGTATTTCTTTTTTAATTTCACCCCTGCACTTCCTCTAGGCTTCCTGCCATATTGAGCCTTCAGTACCTGACATAAGCTTCCCTTTTGTGTCTTATCCTGCCTTGTATGCGCCTTGACATCCAGGGAGCTCCAGATTTGGGAGTCCCACCTTTTTTCTTTGTGGGAACATATTTGTTCTGAACATCTCGATGAATTAGAGCACTTTTTTCTGATATTACAAATGTAATAAAGAAAAGAATTTGAATTCATATTGTACCTTTCATATCCTCAGGACATCCCAACAAGCTTTAAGCAGGTAAATACGGCAGCCAATGAATGAATAACCAGATAATTTGTTTCTGCTGGTGTTGGTTGAAGGCTGATTATTGTCCAAGGCAATGGGGGAATTGCTGCTCTTCTTCCGATAGTGCTATGGAATCTTCTGTCTATCTGAGCAAACAGAGTTGGACTTGATTTAACGTCTCCTGAAAGATAGCACATCTCACAAAGCAGAACCCGTTCAATATTGCAATAAAATGTTGGCCTAGATTTTGTGTTCAATCTGTGGCCAGGTTTGAACCCATAACATTCCGGCTCAGAGTTGAGTGCTAAAAAAATGTAATATGTGTTGTTACCATCACTATCAATTTTGTTCATATAAACAGGTTTGCATGCACTGCAACGTAATCAGAGAGCTGTGATTGCAATTTCATCATTGTTTCCAACTATAAACTTATTAATTATTTGAGATTTAAATAACACAAGGGTTCTTCTTAGAATCATAGAATCATAAAAAGTTTAAGGCACCGAAAGGGGCCACTTGGCCCATCGTGTCTGTGCCGGCTGAAAAACGATCCACCTATTCTAATCCCACCTTCCAGCATTTGGTCCGTAGCCCTGCAGCTTACGGCACTTGAGGTGCATATCCAGACTCCTTTTCAATGAGTTGAGGGTCTCTGCCTCAACTACCCTTTCAGGCAGTGAGTTCCAGACCATCACCACACTCTGGGTGAAAAGGGTTTTCCTCATCTCCCCTCTAATTTTTCTACCAGTCTCTTTAAATCTATGCCTCCTCGTCACTAACCTCTCTGCTAAGGTGACTAGACCCTTCAACTCCACTCTATCCAGGCTCCTCAAAGTTTTGTACATTTCAATCAAATCTCCCTTCAGCCTTCTCTGTTCCAGGGAGAACAACCTCAGCCTATCCAATCTTTCCTCATAGCTGCATCTTTCAGTCCTGGCAACATCCTCGTAAATCTGCTCTGTACCCTCGCTAGTGCAATTACATCCTTTCTGTAATGAGGTGACCAGAGCTGCACACAGAACTCAAGTTGTGGCCTAACCAATGAGTTATACAGTTCCAGCATACCCTCCCTGCTCTTGTATTCTATACCTTGGCTAATAAAGGAAAGGATTCCATATGCCTTCTGAACCACCTTATTGACCTGTCCTGCTTCCTTCAGGGATCTGTAGACATTCACTCCAAGGTCCATTCCTTCCTCTACACTTCTCAGTATTTTCCCATTAATCGTGTATTCCTTTGCCTTGTTTGACCTCTCCAAATGCATCACTTCACACTTCTCCAAGTTGAATTACATTTGCCACTTTTCTGCCCATCTGACCAGACCATCAATATCTTCCTGCAGTCTACAGCTATCCTCCTCACTAACTACCACACGGCCAATTTTTGTGTCGTCCACAAACTTCTTGATCGTGCCCCCTATATTTATGTCCAAATCGTTAATATACTCCACAAAAAGCAGGGGACCCAGTACTGAGCCCTGTGGAACGCCACTGGAAACAGCCCTCCAGTCGCTAAAACAGCCGTCAACAATTACCCTTTGTTTCCTGCCACTGAGCCAATTTTGTATCCACCTTGCTGCATTTCCCTGGATCCCATGGGATTTTATTTTTTTAACCAGTCTGCCATGTGGGACATTGTCAAAAGCCTTGCTAAAATCCATGTGGACCACATCAACTGCACTACCCTTATCTATCTTCCTTGTGACTTCTTCAAAAATTTGATCAAGTTGGTCAAACAAGATCTTCCTTTAACAAATCCATCCTGGCTTTTCTTGGTTAACCTGTGTCTTTCTAAGTGACAGTTTATCCTGTCTCTCAGAAAAGATTCCAATAATTTGACCACTTCTGAGGTTAGACTGACTGGCCTATAATTATTCAATCTATCCTTTGTTCCCTTTTTAAACAGAGGTACAACGTTTGCAATTCTCCAATCCTCCAGCATAACACCTGTATCCAGTGAGGACTGGAAAATGATGGTCAGACCCTCTGCTATTTCCTCTCTTGTTTCTTTTAACAGCCTAGGATACATTTCATCGGGCCCTGGTAATTTATCAACTTTCAAGGATGCTAATCCCATTAATACTTCCTCTCTCCCTATGTTTATCACATCCAATACTTCACACTCTTCCTCCTTAACTACAATATCTGCATCGTCCCCTCTTTTGTGAAGATGAACGCTAAGTATTCATTAAGTACCGTACCAATATCTTCCGCTCCTACACAAAGGTTACCTTTTTGGTCTTTCATGGGCCCTACTCTCTCCTTAGTTATCCTCTTATTCTTAATGTATTGATAAAAAATATTTAGGTTCACCTTGATTTCGCTTGCCAATATTCTTTCATGCCCTCTCTTTGCTTTCCTAATTTCCTTTTTGATTTCACCCTTCCACTTTTAAAATCCTCTCAGCTTTCTGTAGTATTGAATTCTTGGTGTCGGACATACGCTTTATTTTTCTGTCTTATCTTATCCTTAAAAGCTGTTGTCAAAATACTCACCTAGCAGACAAGGCAGATGAACAATATAGGTACCAGTAAGAAACTGTCTTAGGTCAATCATTCAACAAGTCTACAGTCTTGACATCACAGCATCAAATTGTTTCTTCAATTATTCTAGGGCTATTGCCTCCACTATCCAACCTGAAAGCCATTGTTATTTGTGTCAAGAAAAGCATTGGCTTTCTTCAGTTTGAACCCATGGTCCCTTGTCCTATTGTCACAAATTAACCACATGTATTTGAGGAATAGGAGGAAGCCAAAGATGAAGTCTTGGAGCATGCCAGAGGTGATCATGTGGGCAGGTAAGGAGAAGACATTGTGAAGGATATGTTGGGACAAATAGGAGTGGAACTGTGAAATCGTGATGCTATACAAGTAGGGTACATAGATAATTTGATGGACAAAGATGAAATGGTAAACCATAGAAGTAACGGAGAGGGTTAATGAGGGTAGCACGATCAATGATGTGTATATGGACTTTCAATATGTGTTTGATAAAGTACCACATATTATTGTTGCTTAGTAAAATTGAAGCCCATGGGATTAAAGAGACAGTGACAGCACGATGCAGAATTAGCTAATGGACAGAATGCAGAGAAATGGTGAACAGTTGTTTTTCAGACTGGGGGTCAGGGAAGGAGTATACAGTGGTCTACACGCAGGGGTCAGTATTAGGACCACTGCTTGTTTTGATATCTATTAATGACCTGGACTTGGGTATGCAGGGCATAATTTCAAAGTTTGCAGATGGTGCAAAATACGGAAAAGTAGTAAACACTGAAAATGACAGTAACAGACTTCAGGAGGATAGTGACAGACTGGTGAAATGGGCAGAGGAGATTTAACACAAAGTGTGAAGTGATGCATTTTGGTTGGAAGATGAGAGGCTATATGAATTAAATGATCCCATTTTACAGTGGGTGCAGGAACAGAGAGACCTGAGGATTTGTGTACAGAAATCTTTGAATGTAGCAGTACAAGTACATAAGGCTATTTAGAAAAAAAACACAGACTACAAAAGAAAGGAAATTATGCTAAACATTTATAAGTCACTGGTTAGGCCTCAGCTGGAGCACTGTGTTCAATTTTGGGCACCACGTTTTAGGCAGGATGTCAAGGCCTTGGAGAGGGTGTAGAGGAGTTTACTAGAATACCAAGCATGAAGGATTTCTGTTATATGGAGAGACTGGAGAGGTTGGGATTGTTCTCCTTAGAGCAGAGAATGTTAAGGGAGATTTGATAGAGGTGCTCAAATTCATGAAGAGATTAAGTAAGGATAAGCTGTTTCCAATGGCTGTAGGGTCAAGAAGACACAGATTTAAGGTGGTTGGCAGAAGAAACAGTGGTGAGATGAGGGGAAAGCTTTTTTACGTAATGAGTTATTATGACCAGGAATGTACCACCAGAAATAGTAGTGGAAGCAGATTCAATAGTAACTTTTAAAAGGGAATTGGATAAATACTTGAAAAGGAGAAATTGCATGGTTATGGGGAAAGAGCAGGGGAATGGGAATAAGCGGATGATACTGTCAAAGAGCTGGCACAGGGCACGATGGGCTAAAAGACCTCCTTCTGTGTTGTAAGATTCAAAGATACTGAAGGCCAGACAAAGTTCAATGAGGGTGAGGAGGAATAAGCCACCACTGTCCCAATCACACAGGATACAGTGGCTGACTTTTATCAAGACTTTTTTCTATGCTGTGGCCTGGATGAAACCATATGGAAGGGATAGAGAGCAGTTGCTGTGGTGGGCATACGGCAGATGATCGTGTGGTACAATGATCTCCCACATCTCATAATAGAGGTGAGGATAAACAAGGCAGAGAAAGGACGTTAAAGAAGGCATTGCCAGAAGTTGCACAGAGAAAAAAGTATGAAAGCAAGTTATGTTACAGATTTATTCGATGTCTGCTGATTGCTAATCAATGTAATTACTACATAGACAATTTGTTTTTGCACTTTACCTTAATATTTGATATTGCTTTATGCAATTGTAAGCTATCCTTTGTTATGCAAATCGATCAGTTAAGAAATAAACACAAACCATGACACTAAAGTTTGAGACAAATCTCTTTAAACAAGTTCAAACACAATAAGATATTCTATCATAAATTCTACTATTCAATACTTTTTTGCTGGTAAATCAGAGTAACAGCGTGCTGAAGAGTGGCTAGAGCTGAATATATTTTAAATAATTTTGGAAGTCCCTTACACTTGTGTCTAACTTCTGAAATTTCTACCCTAATGACACATAAAAAGCTGCTAAACTTGCACTCTCTCACTTTGACTATCCATCAGTTGCAACAGTTGACAAATCTCAATATTCTTGCCAGCTTTTGACATCTGATGTTAACACTCTTGCCTCCCCCTTCCACCAAACACCTCCTTTTCTTTATTGTGTGTCTGAACTGGCACTTTTCTTGGCAACCAATTCAACTGCAATTAGAGCAATTTACGAACATGAAAACAGCATTTATCAAATCTCTGAGTATTTAAAGTTTTGAACAACTAAGGAAGTGAGGCACAATCATTCCATAGACACCATCAGTCTGTCGGGACCTGCAAAGGTAATTCTGGAGGGCCCATTTATTAGGACACTAGTTGTTTGCTATTTCTACACATCATTTCCCTGTATGTGTAGCTAGGAATAAAATTTGGTTGTTTTGGACTGATTATGTTGATTTTTCTGTCCCATTGGGCTGAATTTTGTCAGTGATGGTGATGCCCCGCCATTGGGGCTGCAAACAGGCATCTGACCCGGCTTCAGCCGGAGGCAGGACACTGGGTGGCTTATTGCCGGCAGCAGCCAATTAAAAGGCCAGGGCTGCTGCCCAATTAAGGATTGAGACCCACTCCCCCAAGAGCTGCCAGTCCTCTGTGGCGGCCATTGCTGATGCTGCAAGTCCAGGATGAGGGCATCTCAATGGCGGGGCACCCTCGAAGACAGGTCCGTGTGGTTGGGGAAGCCAGACCAGGCCCCGTGATTGGTGGGGTGCGAAGGGGATTCATGAAGCACTGACGCGCCGTTGCTGCGAGGGTGGCCATTGCTGCCGGGGGGGCCCTCCGTGGGTCATAAAGCGCCCATCAAGAAGGCGCCCCCACAGAGCGCACTGGAAGGCCATCAGGGTTTACCTGGCAGTCTCCACGTGGGGCGGTGTGCCCTCCCGATGTGGGCAAAATGCCCGCGGAGGTGGAAGGTGGCCCTTAATTGGCCACCTGGCAGGCAGCCAAGCCCTAAGTTTCCCAGCACTGGCAATATAGCCTGGCAGCAGGAAGATGTCTGTTTCCCCTCCCAACGCCTTCCCCCGCCATTTTGCCAGCCCTCCTGCCTCACGGGCCACCAGTCCAATGTGTTTCATCGATGTCTATGTATGTGGAGGGAAAATATCACTACATTGTGTGTTATCATACCCTGTTCCTAAATTAATTATTTTTCTTTGTCAAATTTAATTATACTGTATTTAAAAATTCAATTCTTTTCCTCCTATAAATCTTTCTCAGTTATTTATAAATCTGCTCTTGTGTTAAGTTTATGTGCATTCTTTCATTCTGTGCATTAAATGAGAAATGGTTTAGGCCAGACATGTTTTAAACAGCTGAAGAGATATCACAGAACAAGAATAATGAAAGCTGGCTAAAAACTTCAATGGTACTTGCACTGACTCAACCCTTTCTGAGCAACATTGACATTTCATATAAAATATAAACTATTAAATTAAGCTTGCAGCACTCTGCTTGCCTCAAAACATCCTGCAGTTTGATTGCAGCCTCGATGAAGATGGTGTTCAAAATGTATGAAAACCTTCTTGCGTGGCAATGTTACATGATAGAAAATGAACTCTCAATGTTTGGGAAGGAAAATAAACGCCAAAGGAAATGGCCGACACTGCTTTGTACAGGGATTGAGGGCATAGTAACTTCGAAAACAGCCTGTTCATCTCTGAACCTCAGCATTTAATCTCACTTGATAGAAGAGATGAAAGACGTTTCTCTTTGTGGGCTGGAAAGTCTGAATTTAAATAAGCTGGATATTTCTGAATGGTCAAGTGTTCACAATACAAAATTGGCTCCATAATTCAGCATAAAATGAGCAGTCAGAAAGGCCACCAAGCTTGATTCAGTTTGGTGATTCTCAACCTCTGGATCAGAGGATAGTGGCTTCAAGACCCATTACAGGACATAAGCAGATAATCCAGACTTACTCTCCAGGGAGTGCTGCATTGTCAAAGGTTCTTCTTCCCAATGTCCAGACCAACATTCCTACACCACCTTTCTCTTCCATTTCCCCAGAAATTAACTGGTAGCGATCTTTGAAAAATTAAAACAAAAGATTGCAGCAACCCTCTAAGGTGAACTGAAGGATTGAAAATTCTGTTGCAGTGTCAGATATCCGACCTCAAAAGTAGCAATCTCTCATGGTAGGCATTGTTCCTGTTGGGAACTTGCTGCACTGATGAAAGTCAAGTTGCTCACCATCAGGCCAGCTCTCTTTGTTTTGGCAGTTGTGAAATTTGCCAGGCCTGACTATTGTACACACTAGAAATTCACACTCACCAGTACCTTGTTAGTGCAGGGTCTGCCACTAAAAGATTTTATTGCTCTAATTGTTTTTTCATCAACTTTTCTATGCTGGAACATTTCCCAATTATACTGCACCTCATCCTACCTGACTTCACTCCATACCTCTAACGTTGGGGCCTCAACCCTGACCTCTTCAGCCAATGCACAGCTGGGAATTCCTTTCCTGCACTACTGCAGGATGCCACCAAGGTAGTCTCTAGAGGACAGAAAAAGACCTTTACCTCTACTAAGAGGTGTAGAGGGTCACAAACCCACAGAAACCTGGAACAAAAGTTAGAAGTCACATCCAGCAGAGATCACTGATCGGATCCTGCTGTAGGAAACAGTGAAATCTAATGGGGAACTAAACAGCCTGTTTATTTATTTATTTAGAGATACAGCACTGAAACAGGCCCTTCGACCCACCGAGTCTGTGTCGACCATCAACCACCCATTTATACTAACCCTACACTAATTCCATATTCCTACCACATCCCCACCTGTCCCTATATTTCCCTACCACCTACCTATACTAGGGGCAATTTGTAATGGCCAATTTACCTATCAACCTGCAAGTTTTTGGCATGTGGGAGGAAACCGGAGCACCCGGAGGAAACCCACGCACACAGGGAGAACTTGCAAACTCCACACAGGCAGTACCCAGAATTGAACCCAGGTCGCTGGAGCTGTGAGGCTGCGGTGCTAACCACTGCGCCACTGTGGATGATGAAAAACTTCTTCAGCATACTGGAGCCACAGATATTAAAAGAGGTGACAAGGCTGGAGAAGAAATTGCAGATGTAAAGCTTTTACTGGAAGGTGCGCATTCATTCAACATGTCAGCCTTACCCAGGGAGATTCAGCTGATGGTAAAAAGAAATCCCAAATCTACAAAAGACCTAGAACCTAAAGCCTAACAGCAACTTTGCTGATTTTAACATAAACCCACTCAGAGAAGTTGCTGACATCCTGCTGAAATCGTTTCACCATGTCTTGGAGAGAAACACTCTATTGGTCACCCTCAAGTCTGCCATAATCATATTAATAACATAAGTACAGAACTACCACCCAGTACATGGCATATGAACCCATATATCTTACCAATGCTCAATATAACATTGTTGGCCATGATTCTGGTTTCCACAGCAGATACAACTGCCCTGAAACTTAATCATATAGAAAAAACTGGTTCTATATTTAACTACCTTTTGAAGTTATTCAAAGTTACATAACTATTCACTGTGGTGTATCACTGTCATCATGCCAAGATCCATGCCTTGGTATTCTGTCTGGAGACAGAAATGGTGTTTCACTGGAGTGAAACCTCCTCGTCATGGCAACTGGCAACATATTTCAGGAAATGGGTTAAAGTACAATGGCCATGTTCTGGACAGTTGGTTTGAAGGCCACAAGGATTATGATCATGCTTGTAATTCCAGAAGAACTCACCCAATGCTTGCTGGGCTCACCCACTGAGAGCAATGATCCTCTGCAACCTGCAGACTTCCACAGTTATCATTACTGACTGCAAAAAGAATATGCCTTCTCAGTGGCAGTGTGTAGCCCTTCCCATGGCAAACATGCGGCTTTCAATCTCTACCTGGAACAGAAGACATATCAAGGAACTTGGGGACCATTGTTGTAACACCTTCCACCCAGCATAGCAATCCTCCCATTGACCAGGAAAGACAGTGACATCCAAACAACAAGAATGCTCTGATATAAGATTCCAGCTCCTCCATCCCCTTACCCATCAATTCCTAGAGACCAAGAACAAGCAAATTTCCTTGAACCCACATTGGTCCCAACGAAAGCACATTGATGCCATGAAACCAAGATATGTCCATGCATCCCTTGGGGAGCAAGTTGTAATTAACATGAACAATGGCTTCATGAAATAAATAAATGTAAAAACACAGATTCCTGAGAATTGAATGGAAAAAAACTCTATCCATTCAGCAGGTATTAATTGTCAAGCAATAATAATAAGTTAAATAATTTGAAAGCCCATCTTTTCTGTTGATATCTTCAGCCCAATCTAGTATTGTCCATGGGTAGTTAAGCCAAATCTAAGGGCAACTGAAGGAAAATATTAAGGAGACAAAGGGAAAAAAGTTCATAGGAAAAATGGATATTACTTCAAAGAAAAGAACATTTTGTTCTATGCTTGCTGGAACTGAATTTTGCTGGCGGATTTTTTCAATCAAATTCTGGAGACAGTCAATGGGTTATTTCCAACTCTCAAATGTTTGTTTAAAGCACTTAGGATCAACCACTCTTTGGATATAAAATAAATCGCAAGAACCATTTGTTCGCTGAAAACACACAAAGAAAAATAATCAAAAAAATCATTTACCAGTACAAAAAGGCCCAGTGTGTTGAAAAGTGAAGTCTGGCTACCAATCTCTGGAATATTCAGGCACCTTGTGTTTCACAAGGTCTTATTCAGTTTCGCAATGGTGAAAATGGAGTGGCACTGATTTTGCTGCTTAGGCTCGCAAAAGAATGGCCCTGATTTTGCTTTCAACGGTGAAGGAACAGCTTTTGCCATTCATCTCACATATAATTTCCCACAAAGTTTTTGTGGTCTCTTCGGTAGAGATTTCTACAAATCAGGCGTCTGTTTCATTGTGACGTCCTTTACCGTGGTTCTATCGCATTTGTGAGCAGGGAAAGCAACAGTTAGGCTCTGCAACCAGTTTGAAGACCTTGCACTGACTGAGCAAGGTAAATTCTAAAACAGGAAGTAAAATTCAAGAACTATAAATTATATTTAAATAAAAATAAAAATTTGGAAATACCGATGGGATTAATCAGGAGACATAAAAGAAAGAGATAGAAAGATGTTAAAGAAAATTCCAACATTAATTTTCTTTTGAAGGAATGAGACTCCACACTTCCAAAATTAATTTTTCAGGGCCAGAGAGGTTGTTCAGCAGTAACTATGACCTATTACACCATTAAAAATTAATTTACCCCTGAATGCATGAGCCCTAACCTTTCCAGCTGTTTTTAGTGCAGATCTAATGGCAACTACTCCAACTTCACAGCATTACAATGATTTCAGCATGAATCAATTGGCATGGACTGCAACAGCACACCCTATGGATGAGCAGGGTATTTCCGACAGCAAAATATGGTTTTCCACATTTAACTGCACATGTGCAGGTGCTAAAAGTTGTCGGCAGATTTATCCTGTAATAATGGCAAGCACTGGTAGCCTCACCATTATTATCACAGCAAAATTCAGACCATTGTTTTTGTGGGATTTGGAGAGAAGCTTGGCAACTGGGAACAAGTTCCAATTCAATGCTTAATGCCACAACCCACTTGCTGATGAGAAGTGATATTGCTTCTGATCTGAATGACTTCTGTTTTCCCTTGAAATAAATGGGAAGCTGAGCATCATTTTTAGCATTGTTCAATGGCATCAACAGCAGACCAATGGCACATTTTCAGAAATGCAGGCAAGCACTGAGATGGTCTAACAGAGGGCAGAGAATGTTAATTTAAAAAAACTGTCTGCTTTAAACAGCATAGCATACTTTTCACTGCTAATGCACTTTCCAGGTTAACCTGGGAACTTCTGGAAGCTGGGTCACTCATGTACTGTTCATCAGTAATGTTCTGGATTCACTTGTCTCCCTAAGCTCACAAATGGCATTAGTAGGGAAAGTGACATTATACATACATACATACAAACATACAAACTAGGAGGAGGAGTAGGCTATTCAGCCCCTTGAGCCTGCTCTGCCATTCTATAAGAGCATGGCTGATCTCTTTGTGGATTCAACTCTACTGTCTTGCTTACCCCTAATTCCCTTTGACTCCTTTGTTTGTCACAAATCTGTATATTACATTTACTGGTTCCTCTTTATCTACCCTACTAGTTACATCCTCAAAAAACTCTAGTAAATTTGTCAAACAGGATTTCCCTTTAGTAAAACCACATTTACTTGTTCTAATCATGCTGTGCTTTTCTAAGTGCATCATTTAGACTTCCTTAATAAGAGATTCCTAGCCTGTAGTTCCCTGTTTTCTCTCTCTCTCTCCTTTATTGAAAAGTGGTGTAACATTTATCGATTTCCAATCTGATGGGACCATTCCCGAATCTAAGGAATTTTGGAAAATCAAAGCTAGCACGTCAACTATCTCTGTAGCTATCTCTTTTAGAACCTTAGGATGTAGGCCATCAGATCCTGGAGATTTGTCAGATTTTAGTCCCTTAAGTTTCTCCAATACTTTTTCTGTACTGATATCAATATCCTTAATTTCCTCACTCCTTTTACCCCCTAAATTACTGCCTATTTCTAATATGGAACTTGTGTCCTCTACTTGAAGACAGACACAAAATATTTATTCAATGCCTCTGCCATTTCCTCATTCCCCGTGATAATTTCTCCAGTCTCTGCTTCCAAAGGGCCAAAGTTTACTTTAGCTACTCTCTTTCTTTTGATATACCTATAAAAACTCCAGAGGCTGGCTGAGCGTGTCTACCCTGAGGCACAGTGTGGCTTTCGAGCAGAGAGATCCACCACTGACATGCTGTGCTCCCTTCGCCAGCTACAGGAGAAATGTCGCGAACAACAGATGCCCCTCTTCGTTGCTTTCATTGACCTCACCAAAGCCTTTGACCTCGTCAGCAGATGCGGTCTCTTCAGGCTACTAGAAAAGATCGGATGTCCACCAAAGCTACTAAGTATCATCACCTCATTCCATGACAATATGAAAGGCACAATTCAGCATAGCGGCGCCTCATCAGACCCCTTTCCTATCCTGAGGGGCGTGAAACAGGGCTGTGTTCTCGCACCCACACTGTTTGGGATCTTCTTCTCCCTACTGCTCTCTCATGCATTCAAGTCTTCAGAAGAAGGAATTTTCCTCCACACAAGATCAGGGGGCAGGTTGTTCAACCTTGCCCGTCTAAGAGCGAAGACCAAAGTACGGAAAATCCTCATCAGGGAACTTCTCTTTGCTGATGATGCTGCATTAACATCTCACCCTGAAGAGTGTCTGCAGAGACTCATCGACAGGATTGTGGCTGCCTGCAATGAATTTGGCCTAACCATCAGCGTGAAGAAAACGAACATCATGGGACAGGACATCAGAAATGCTCCAACCATCAATATCGGCGACAACGCTCTGGAAGTGGTTCAAGAGTTCACCTACCTAGGCTCAACTATTGCCAGAACCTGCCTCTTGATGCAGAAATCAACATGCGCATGGAGAAGGCATCCACTGCCAAGTCCAGAATGGCCAAGAGAGTGTGGGAAAATGGCGCACTGACACGGAACACAAAAGTCCGAGTGTATCAAGCCTGTGTCCTCAGTACTTTGCTCTAAGGTAGCGAGGCCTGGACAATGTATGTCAGCCAAGAGCGACGTCTCAATTCAATCAATCTTCGCTGCCTCTGGAGAATCCTTGGCATCAGGTGGCATGACCGTATCTCCAACGCAGAAGTCCTCGCGGGCGGCCAACATCCCCAGCATATACACCCTACTGAGTCAGCGGCGCTTGAGATAGCTTGGCCATGTGAGCCGCATAGAAGATGGCAGGATCCCCAAGGACACATTGTACAGCGAGATCGTCACTGGTATCAGACCCACCGGCCGGTCATGTCTCTGCCATAAAGACGTCTGCAAACGCAACATGAAGTCCTGTGATATTGATCACAAGTCGTGGGAGTCAGTTGCCAGTGATCGCCAGAGCTGGCGGGCAGCCATAAAGGCGGGGCTAAAGTGTGGCGAGTCGAAGAGACTTAGCAGTTGGCAGGAAAAAAGACAGAAGCGCAAGGGGAGAGCCAACTGTGAAACAGCCCCAACAACCAATCTTATCTGTAGCACCTGTGGAAGCGTCTGTCACTCTAGAATTGGCCTTTATTGCCACTCCAGGCGCTGCTTCACAAACCACTGACCACCTCCAAGCACTTACCCATTGTCTCCCGAGACAAGGAGGCCAAAGAAAAGAAATAAAAGATCTTACAATCTGTTTTTATGTTACTGGCTAGTTAACGCTCATTCTATTTTTTTCCTTTTTTAACAACATTTTGGTGGCCCTTTGCTGGTTTCTAAAATACTCCCAATTCTCAGACTATATTCCAAAATTGTAAACCTTTTCTTTTAATCTAATACTATCCTGAGCTCCCTGAGTGAGCCATGGATGGGTCTTTCTGGCTGAGTTTTTGTTTTTCAGAGGGATGTATTTTTATTGAACATTTTAGATTGTTTCTTTAAAGTTTTCCCACTGCTCATTTACCGCCATACCTTTTAGCCAATTTACCCGATTTACCTTAGTCAGTTCCCCCCTTATGCCTATGTAATTAGCTTTGTGTGAGATTCCTGTTTGTGATTGGAGCATTTCACTTTCAAACCTAACTTGGAATTCAATGGTATTATGACCCAATGGATCTTTTACTATGACATTGCTTATTAAACCTGCTTCATTAAGCAATACTAGATCTAAGATAGCTTTATCTCTAATTGGCTCCACCATATATCGCACCAAGAAACTGTCCTGAAAACATTCTACAACTCATCTTCTAGACCACTCCTGCCAATTTCATTGTCCCAGTTCATATGAAGATTAAAGTCCCCATAATGATTACATTTCCTTTGCTAAAAGCTGCAATAATTTCTTGTGGGGGTGGGGTAGCATTCAGGAGAACGTCTAGACTTACCTGCTGGCTCACTTTTGAGTTTGTATGCACTGTCCCTTCCTGTCACACCCTAATTACCATTATCCTTATTGCTATCTTGTTCTCTTGCCTTTTTCTCTCTCTTTAAACTATCACATCTTCTCTCACTTGATCCTTCACCTCCACTATTTAGTTTAAAGCCCTCTCTACTGCCCTAGTTATATGACTCGCCAGAACACTGGTCCGAGCACGGCTCAGGTGTAGACCGTCCCAATGGTACAGCTCCCACTTTCCACAGTACTGGTGCCAATGCCCATGAAACAAAACCCATTGAACAAATACTGCCAACTTATTACACAGTTTGGTATTTTCCCACGTTAACTGCAACTAAAACGCAGACATCTGGGAGAAGGGCAAATCAGCAAAAATCCAGTCAACAAGGACACAGTTGAACCACTTTCTAAGCTCTTATTCCGGCCACTAACAGCCCCAGCAGAAATAGCAGACTACTCCTTACCCAGTGTTCAGGTAGAAGCAGCCGAGCCCGTGTCTGTAGATAATATTGGTAACTTCCTTCCAGGAGCAGTTAAGAATTAATATTCTTTCACTCTGTGCAAGGCCTCAGCATATATTCAAATGCTTTCAGTGGCTATTTAAGGGTTGGTAGTTTATCCTTACAGTCACATCCATTCGCTTTCTTAAACACAGGAAAAGAAATGGAGAGGTGGAGAATTTAAAACAAAAGATTGCAAATTGTAAAGAAAAAAATAAACTTTCCAATTGAGCAAGTAATTCTCCAGGTTTAGTTACAACCACCAAAAAATATGGACTCATGGTCCATTGCTCCAGGGAACTCAAAGCAAAAAATACCTAAATGGAAATAAAGAACTGTCTAAATTCAAGCTATACTGAAAAATTTGTTCTGCTGGTATGACCTTTAAGGCACTTCACTATAAGCAATTGCTCACTGGATTCTATTCATTGTGGTCTTTGTATGTACCGAACCTGAATAATATCAGCTGCATTCAATTATACAGAATAATCAGAAATCTAGTCACATTAACTGCAGCTCCTATAATTGCAATGCTACATTAATATTGCTATACAGTAGTAAAGTACTTGAATGCTGTATGATTACCATGAAATGCATCAGTTGTCATGACACCATATACACAGAAAATTTCAATTTCAATTATAAAATGTATTAGAGGATGGGCTAGATTTTCTTGTGGGCAGTAATGGGAAGTATTACATAGAATTAGAAACAGGCCATTTGGGCCAAACGGTGTATGCCAGTGTTTAGCTCCACGTAAGCTTCCTCCCACTCTACATCATCTAACACTATCAGCATAACCTTTTATTCCTTTCTCTCTCATATACTTGTCTAGCTTCCCCTTAAATGCATCTATGCTATGCATCTTAACTACGCCATGTAGCAGCAAGTTCCACATTCCAACCACCTTCTGGGCAAGTACTGAATTCTGCCAATGAGTTATGGTAAAATCGGTTAGCTTTAGGCTTCCAAGCCTTGCCTTGAATTGTTATGAAATGAAGCTGTCCAAGAGATATAATGGTAACAGCTGTCCATTTTTGCTGTTCGTTCTGACATTTTGAAGTGGACAGTTAAATACCCATTCCACTGCTGTGTGGGCAGGAAGAGAGGAGAAAGGCAAGGCGGCACAGTGGCGCAGTGGTTAGCACCGCAGCCTCACAGCTCCAGCGACCCGGGTTCAATTCTGGGTACTGCCTGTGTGGAGTTTGCAAGTTCTCCCTGTGTCTGCGTGGGTTTTCTCCGGGTGCTCCGGTTTCCTCCCACAAGCCGAAAGACTTGCAGGTTGGTAGGTAAATTGGCCATTATAAATTGTCCCTAGTATAGGTAGGGAAATATAGGGACAGGTGGGGATGTGGTAGGAATATGGGATTAGTGTACGATTAGTATATATGGGTGGTTGATGGTCGGCACAGACACGGTGGGCCGAAGGGCCTGTTTCAGTGCTGTATCTCTAACAAAAAAAAAAGGCATCCAGGACAAATCAGGCACTGTCTACCAAGCAGAAAGTAAGGTCAGAAAACAATCTTGGAGATTTAAGTTTGCGTAATTTATTCCCACACTTCTTTTGGGCTGAGCAGAATTTCTCGTGATTAACTGGATCTGACAGTTAATTAAAATGAAGTTAAATAGTGAAGTCCCACATTTTGAGAGCACTGTTTAACTTTTCAATGCACTAACAAACTTCTAAGAAATGCAATTTCTAACTACCAATCAACAGTTGTAGTATAAAGGTCAACAGATTGTGAATAGACAGAGGACCTCAACCAATCAAAAGCAGAATGGAAATCAGCTTTTTATCCAATAATCTAATATAAATAACCATTAATATATATATATAGATGGACCAATATTATTATTAGAAATATAAAATTCAATTCAGAACAAGTTATTAATTAATACATTCATCCTTTAAAATCGGCACAATTATTCAATAATAATTATATGCAAAAGAAAACACATTTCCAATCCCGCTACAGTTCTTCCCTCTCACGTGTGACTGACTGACACAGAAATTGCTTTGTAACAAAATTTAAATGATAGTCCTTTTCCTTTAAGACTGAAGTATACTTCCATTAGGTAGTGAAGGTCTCTCACTGACAAATACCATAGTCATCAAATGTATGAGGAGAAATTTTAAGCAGTTCTTTAATACCCTGGACTCACATTTATATTGTAGGGTGGACTTGGAGCAACAAATGAGTGAATATCTTCAAGCATTTGAGTTCTTAGTCCCCTGCTGCGACTACAACAGCAGCATTTATATTTGCTACTGGAAACACCGGCAGAAAACACCTCTCTAAGCAGTCCTTGGAGGATCAACACCACCTCATGTATTCACAGAGGTGCTACTAAAGTCAAGACTGAGGTTGCGTAGAAGTGTTGTAAAGTAAAGGGGCCATAAAATGACACATCAGTGCACACCAATTTAGCAATTAACTGTTCTGGTCTATAACCCATTCGCAGTGCTTCTGGTCACTAATGGCAAATATTAACATAGACTAGAATACCAAAACCTGCAAGTAAGTTATCCCCTTAAATCAATGTAGTGCGAGGTAACTCCAAAAAAAAGTTCTTAAAGGAGTCAAATGTCAAGAGTTGTACAGATACGAACCTCAATGTTAATAAAATGAGCTTACAATGGGACAATTATCTTCAATTATTTCACAGAACAATGCATTGACTATAGAGATGTGCTGCATCTTAACATTGTAAAAATAAGGGTCCTTAATTTGAGGAGCTTTAAGAGAGATCTATCACCTCTATCCTGAGCTCTGCAGAATGGCAGTGGCAATGGCTGAATGGAGTTTGCAATGCTGCTGTGTTTTCCAACAATGTCCCTTCATACTGAGCCCAGCAGAGTATTCCCAAATTTCTGAAATCATCAAAATCAAACTCCAGTGCCACACAAATTGAAGGCAAAGCCAAATGCTTTACTCCATTTAATTTTTTTTTCAATTCTCCTTCCAATAACATTAGTGGGTAAATGTTAGCTGCTGACCACATGGTCCACGTTCACTCTCCTGGGAATAAATGACAGAGTGGATATTAAACACATATCCATCAGCATTTAGGCCAGAAACATAACCTGTCAGCATTAAAGAGAGGTCAGAAAGTCCAATATATCATGACAGGCTGTCTTTGAACTAGCAGTGTCCCACTGGCATTTGTTTCTTGCCTACTAAATGACCAGACAGATTTAAGGTCCACTCTACTACCTCATCTGAAAGATGGAAAACTATGGGCTGAATTTTATCAGCGCACTGCGCAATGCGGCAGCACGCTGTGAAGTCGGCGGCTTTCTGACACGGAGGTGCTGCCGCACAGGCCCCGTGATATTACGCATGGGGGCTCATTTAAATGGAGGGGGCGAAGCGGCCGCCCCCAATGATGTAGTGGGGGTGGCCTCCGTGTCCCTGGCAATGGCGTCCGGCACCACCACGCAGGCGCTGCGCATTTTTAAAGAGCTTCAAGCCCTTCAGGATAGATTTAAATATTTAAAGGTGCCGGTGTGATAGAAAAATTAATAAACCTTTAATTTAACATTGAATCCCCTCTCCCACCCCCCCACCCCCAACTGAGTCCTCAACACATAAATTGACCTATCCCCCCAAAAATACACTTATTGAATTTCCGAACATTCCCCCCCACCCCCGCAACACTTCGGTATCTTTGACCCTCAACCCGTTCCCACCATCCCCACAACCAATAAGAATAGTTT
This sequence comes from Heterodontus francisci, assembly GCF_036365525.1. NCBI lineage: Eukaryota > Metazoa > Chordata > Chondrichthyes > Heterodontiformes > Heterodontidae > Heterodontus > Heterodontus francisci. The sequence goes on along the minus strand of NC_090396.1, from coordinate 56,611,748 downwards.
TCCCCGCCCCCACCACCCTGATAATTTTTTTCCTTTTCCCCCTCCACCAGTATCTCGCCTCGGTACTCCAACGGAGTTGCGGCCAGTTGACCGTAAAATCGGCGTGGGATGGCCGTCGTCAGCAGGTAAGTTCATCTGCATTTTAATTTATCCTCATTTTAATATTTTAATGAAGGCCCCGCTGCTTGGCGACCAGGGGTGCCGCACCGAGGCCTCACCACCACCGCTAATATCCGTCGGGGCCTTCTCAGTGTCATAGGTGGTGGCGGGCCGTTCCTGCGAGCATTTTACCGGCCTCCCTGCCATGACCCACAGCGTCGAGGGGCTAGTAAAATTCACTCCTATGTGTTAAGGCAGGAGTTCAGCTGTTTCAGCGCATTTACTCTATTTGTTCAGTTGAAGTCTTCATTGGCAACTTTAGCATCAGCTTAAAATTTTTGAGCTATCGGTTACTGGTATTCTCAAATCAAAAAAATGGCATACCAAAAAAAAACCCTTGGTCCTCAAATCCAGGTTATGTTTGTACTTTGTAATGTAGATACAGGTTGCTCCTAAAATATCTAGATGGTCGTATCAGTAAGTATTCCTGCCAACTGACTAGCAAGGTTGCAATAATTTATAATGTGATTTTTGTAGTAGTTTAAAGATGTTTTAGAAATTAATTTCTTTTACAACTAAACGTAATTACCCTGAAGCCTGATGGACTGTTCTTTCTTTGTACCTCATCAGTCAGTGATATCACAGTATAAAAAAACAGCTGAATATCAAAGAGTGTGCT